>NC_136065.1:2097811760-2098411760 GCF_964261635.1 Lissotriton helveticus | reverse complement strand
GTCTGGGTGTACCCCACATATTTGGGGGGCGGCCGAATACGACCTCATAAGGGGACAGACCTGATCTGGAATGTGCGACCATGCGCATATAGAACAGAGCGACTGGCAAGGCAACTAACCAGTCTACACCTTTTTCTTGACAGATTTTGGCAATGCGGATTTTCAAGGTTTGATTATGTCTCTCTACGAGACCGGCTGCTTCTGGATGGCGTACACAATGGAACTTCCACTGGTACCCTAACAACAGGGAAACGTGCTTCATTAATTCAGATGAGAATGGCTGGCCGTTATCAGAATACACGACCCTAGGGAGTCCATAACGGGGGAAGAATTCACGAACCAACTGCTTGGCAGTGGTCGCGGCTGTGTAATCTGGAACTGGATATGCTTCTGTCCACCTGTACAAGGCACATACAACTACAAGGACATACTTGAAACCTCGACATCGCTCCATCTGAATATAATCCATCTGGAGGACTTCAAAAGGGTGGTCAGGGGGCTGGAATCCACCTTGTTCCACCGGGACACTTTTACCTGGATTGAACTGGCAACATATCATACAGGTACGGACTTTCTGCTTGGCTGCAGCTCGTAAATGCTTGTTGAACCAAATGTTCTGGATACTGTCTAACATGGCTTTTTCTCCTAAATGTGCAGGACTATGTGCGGTATTGATAATGACTTGAACCATTGAGTCGGGGAGAAACCATGTGGCTTTTCCCTTCGTCAACCATCCTTGATCTGTCTGGACCCCTCCTTGTTCGGACCATTTCTTGATTTCATCGGGAGTAGCATGTAACTGGATATCTATGACATCTTGAGTAGGGTCCTTAACTGTCATACAAGTAGTCGGATCTAGAGTGGATGTCGGTGTCTTGTTAACTGGTATGTCTGGTGTCTGTGCTGTAAGCTTGGCTGTTCGATCCGCTAGATCATTCCCTTGGGAAATAATGTCAGTGACTTTCGTATGTGCTTTGCACTTCATGATAGCGATAGATGTCGGTAAATGTATTGCATCTAACAGGGCTTGAATAAGGAGACCATGCTGAATCTTGGTTCCATGAGAAGTCATAAAACCTCTCTCCTGCCAGAGCACTCCAAAGTCGTGTACGACTCCGAATGCGTAACGTGAATCTGTGTAAATATTAACTTTCAGGTTCTTAGCGTGTATGCAGGCTTGTGTCAGAGCGACTAGCTCTGCTGCTTGGGCAGACAGGGTGTCAATACGGTGTGTTTCAATAACTTTAGTGTCAGTGGTCACTGCATACGCGGCTACTAGTTCTCCTGTACTTGTTCTCATACATGAACCATCCACATAAAGTGTCAGGTCAGGATCTGGTAATGGAATATCTGTCAGGTCTTGTCTTGGTTTAGTCATAGTGTTAACAACTTCCACACAGTCATGTGTGGCAGGATTTGAAGTAACTGACGGTAACAGTGTAGCAGGATTTAGAACGTTGCAGCGTCTGATTTCTATGTGTGGCTGGAACAGTGTCAGTTCATAACCTGTTAAACGTGCAATTGTCAAGTGCTGAGTCTGTGTTCGGTTTAAAAGAACTTCCACGGAGTGTGGAACTTGTACTGTCAGGGAGTGTCCTAATACTATGGAGTCACTTTGTCTGATAGCTAGAGCTGTGGCTGCAACTGACTTGAGGCACGCAGGCAGAGCCTGGGCTACTGGATCTAGTGTACTCGAAAAATAAGCACAGGGCTTGTATTGTCCTGCTTGATCTTGTGTAAGAACAGATAATGCTGTACCATTACGTTCTGTGTCAAAAAGTGTAAAAGGCTTATTGTAGTTCGGTGTAGCTAGGACAGGAGCTTGGCATAAGGCTTTCTTTAGCTCATTAAAACTAAGTGTATGTTCAGATGTCCAAGGAGGACAGTCGATACGGCTGCCTCCTGTGTCGTTAACTGTATCAGTGGCTTGGCTAGAAATGCATACTGAGGAATCCATTGTCTGCAATAGGAAGTAAGGCCGATAAAAGCACGTACCTCCTTCTGTGTCTTGGGCTGTGGAAGACTCGCTATTAACTGGATACGGTCAGGTGTCAACTGCCTACCCCACTTGGACAGTAAGTGGCCTAAGTAGATCACTTGCTGGACACAGAATTGAAGCTTTGAAGGAGGCACCTTGTGCCCCATCTCGGCTAGGAAATACAGGACTGTAAGTGACGCTCGCTCGCAAGCACGTTCAGAACGGGCTGTGATCAGTAGATCATCGACATATTGGAGCAGGGCAGTGTCAGTTGGCATGTGAATATTGTCTAGTTGTCTTTTAAGTGCTTGACTGTAAATACTAGGACTTTCTGTGAAACCTTGAGGAGCTCGTGTGAATTTATAGCTCCTTCCATTTAAACAGAAACCGAAAAGGTACTGGCTATCTGGATGAATGGGGACACTAAAAAATGCGTTCTTGAGGTCTATGACTGTGAAAAACGTAGCTTCAGAATCAATGGCTGTCAATAAAGAAGAAATATCTGGGACTACTGGGTACTGGGGAATGATACATTTATTGAGTTCTCGAAGGTCAATCACTAATCGATATACTGGGGGTGCATTTGGATCAGTACGTTTCATGACTGGAATGATCGGAGAATTACATACATTGGAGTCAGTTTCTACAACTACTCCTTGAGCCATGAGCTCGTCAATAATTTTGGATAAGGCTGCTACAGCCTCAGGTGGCAATCTGTACTGTCTGATTCGTGGTAACACTACACCTTGCTTGAGAGTCACACGATGGGGTGTGATTTGCATGAAACCAACATCAGTTGGACCTTGCGCCCATAGATGCTGGGGGACATTCAATAATCTTGGATCAAAATCTCGTAAAACATAGTGACCCTTGAAGTCACGTAAAAACAAACGTATTCCTTCTGGGGAGCAGCAAATAACTGCACCTAATTCTTTCAGTGTCTTAATGCCTAACACATTTTCTGGACATGACTTCGTAAGCAGTAGATCAGTAGTTCGGGACAATGGACCTACTTCTAGAGTAACTGGTTTTGATATCTCGTTTACAATAGGCTTTCCTGAAAATCCAAGGGAAACATTTCTAGAGCCTGAGAGCGGAGCCCCTGGAACCTCGTCGTGACTAATAGTCGTCCTACTTGCCCCTGTATCAATCAGAAACTTTCTGTCTTTCCCTAATACTTGACTGTGAACATAGGGACCCTCTTGATCTACAGGAATCTCGATGAGAGGCAAGCCTATCTCCCTCTCTAGGCTGTTTCATGAATACTGCTGGTACTCTGGATACTCGGACTGTGCATACTGGTACATCTGCTGTGTAACATGCTGTGTTGCAGCGATAGGCTGCGGTGCTGGAACTGTCTGTTGTGCATTCTGTGGCTGAGAAGTCTGTGAAACTTGTTCTTGTCTAGGCGGACGTGGTCTTTCTTTAGTTTTACCAGTGGCTATATTGTGTTTCAGAACTGCACACTCGTTTATAAAATGACCTGGCTGTTTACAATAATTGCATGTCCCTTTAACGGGAGCTGCAGGATGACTGGCTTGATTCGTACCCCTCTTCTGACTGTCTTGAGGAACAGTTTGTGCAACTAATACTTTCATTTTCGTGTCTTTCATACGTTTCCTCTCGTGTTCTTGCTCTTCTCTAATTCTATTCTGGTGATACTGGAGCATCTGAAGCATTTGGGACGGAGTATTAGCTTGCCATGTACTTTCGACTTTCAAAACTCGATTTTTAACTTGTGGACTTGAATTCTCGACTAATTTAGTAACAAAAAGATGAGGGTATGACTCGCTACTCGTCTTGAGACCACTGTTAATGCTAAAGCATTTCTCGAATCTAGAATAAAAATCACTAGTGTCTTCGTCTTGTTTCTGTTTACAGGCTGAGATTGCATCCCAGTCTTCCTTTTTCGTGGCTAGTAATCTTGGCAAAACTTGTATTAATAGTTCAGGTAATTCTTTACATTTACCTCCTAGACCGGTACCTGGTACACGTGTATTTTCTTCAGCTTCTAGAGCTGTCCAATCTATCTTTTTCTCTCCCACCTCCCAATCTTTTTCCTTGAGTTTTTCGTATATGCCCGCAGGCAACAGGACTTTTAGCATTTTAATTATATCTGGATACGTATATTCTCCCATACGGAGCATGTCCTTTAATTCTCGGTGGAACCCTGCTGGATCTTTGTCGTGACAGGGAATTAATTTCTTCATTTCTAAGAGTTCCATCTTGGTAACTGGGGTGTAAACAAATACTCGTTGCATTTCACCACCCGCTGTCCTAACTGGGTGTACTTCTCGTAACGGATGCTGTCTATCTATGTAAAACGGTTTACTTTCTGGAGGTGAGACATGAACAAAATGCGGGTTCAGAAACGTTCTATATTTATGGCGTTGTTCTAGAATGACACTAATTAAATCGGTACCTAAACCTTTCCATCTATACTGGAGTAACTCGTTCAGGACATCATGTAACGGACCTGGATCGGAATGTTGACCCTCATACAGAGTAATGAGGTGTTGGATCATATACATACCCACCAGTCGCTGCTCGGCTGGGGGCAGTTTCAGAAACATTTGTGCCACTATTTCGTCTGGAAAAGTGGTAGAATCAGTAATCCATCGGACTGCTGATCGGGCTAGTTCTTGTTCATGCATAGTACTTAACTCACTATAACCGATTCGTGATTTCAGAATTTGATCGGTAGCTTGAAATACTTGTTCTAGAGAGCCTTGTTCTGGTGCTGGAAGATGAAAGACTTTCTTGTGTTCTAGGCGTAAATGTCGGTCTGGAAATCTAGATTTACCTACATACGCTATTCTGGCAGTATTCTCGTCGTCTACCTCTTCAGTAGAAGAGTCATTTTCTTTCTCGCTTACTTGTGCTTCTCTGCGTTGTTCGTGTAACCTTATTATTTCTTTATGTATTTTCTTGTACATACTCTCTATACTATTGAGGGTCTTGTGCTTACCCTCGGCTATATTATCACTCCACCTTGTCAGAACTTTCATTTCGACCGGATCTTTAGTCGGGGAATCTTGTTCCCGTATTAGACAATTGATCAGAAACTTTAATAACATCAACTGGATCTCAGCTTTTCTGAGAGACATGACTTCACCAATACTTTCTGGATCTTGTCCTGTACGAATGAAACAATACATTCTGTCTAGATCTTCTTTCATATTCGGTAGGGTGACCAAATACTCGGACACCTGTCTTATACGTACGGAATATAGAACCATACTATCCTCGCCTGGGACTGGATCATAACAGCATTCAGTAAGAACTCGCCTGATTTCTGCAATGGACTTATATTTGGGCGTACGCTGTAACGCACGTTCATGTAACTCGACTGTTCCTAAACGTCTACTTGGCGGCGGGGTACCAGGAGGACCTCCGCCCGCGGCCCCTATACTGGAATCGTCGACTGATACTCTTCGTGCTGGCAGATTGACTGATGTAGCGGGAATTTGTACTAAGGGCTGGAACGGGGGTACCGTAACAGGTACTGCAACAGGTGCCCCGGTGGCTGGAGGATCATGAATTACATTATTTACAGGAGCTGGCAGAACAGGATTTGCATATTCTGGGACTGTGTCGTCCAAATAGGACGAGAGAAAAATATCAGCTGCGGTCGGTTTGTGACGTAGCTTGGTCGGAACTAAGGGTGGCGGAAAATTACATGGTGCTTCCGGGGTTGCTTTTGGCAAGCCCTCGGCAAGAAGAGGATACATACCCTTAATGAGGGCATTCCTCTGTCTGTCTGACTGTTCGGTTTTAACTCGTTCACCTATTTCGATTAATTCCCTTTCTTGGGCTCTTTCTAAGGATTCTCTACTTAATTCTGACTTTCTGATTTCTTTTTCGGTTCTTTTATGAGATTCTTTGCGCCATAACTCGATGGCATCTTTCTGTGACTGTCTGGCTTTCTTTTTCCATAATACTTCTTCTACTCGCATGATGCACTCGGCATCCCACGTACCTGATACGGGCCATCTATACTTCTCCTCTAATTCCTTGGTGTACTCCACCCATAAATCTAGATATAATATGGCGCTTATGCCATGCTTTTGATACATAAAGTGACCTGGACTGTCCCTAGGCGGGACAGGAACTGCTTCTTCTAACAGACCTTTTCTGGTTTTTAACTGACGTAGTTTTGAGAGCAGCGGCATGACTGAACTGTAGTCTAGACACAATACAATACACAATGAACACGATAATTACACCACTTTCATACCACGACATTAAAATACATGAATGACATTTAAAATAACAGTTCGGACAAAATACTACCTGGAATACTGAGAACAGAATACAGAATTTCTCGAGAACAGAACGGACTAGAACAGAAACTAGATGCACTGCTAAAACAGTACGAAACTTACCGGTCTCATAAAGAGACACGTCAGGACCCGCATCCACCTAAGTGGACACTTCGTGTTGGATCTGTGTACCCCAAACCCACGGACCAGAGACAATGCAATTGACCCTGTCTAGATACTACCCCAGCAATGGTACTCACCGGGCAGCAAGAACGGAAGGCCTCGGACTGGACTGGACTGCTACGACGCCGGACGGACGAACTTCGGACTTCTGTTACGGGTGGGCCTCCGGATACCTCGGACCTTGGACTCTCGGCTTGGGCTCTGGTCGGGACTCGCCGCGTTCCTCCACCGCCTCGTATGGATGCTGGACCGCAACCTCCGTCTCCTCCGTGGGCCTGAGGGATACTTGAAGCAGAAATATCTGCCACTGCGCAGGATGGTTCCGTCACGACTGCAGAGGATCAGGGGGCTTGCGTGGCTTCTCCGGCGCGTGGGGAAAGGGTAAGTCCCTATTCGGGCGCCATTATGTGGTAAATAAATAAATAATACCTCTATTTTTGACTAGATATAACAATAACAGATAGCTCAATAAATAAGAGTCAAGATTCGAGGTAGTAGGAGTTTGCAGGTTTAATACAGCATAAAGGACAGGAACAGGACAACCTGCACGGGGAAGATCTGGGATGGCTAGCAACTTTCAATAACAGTGCACAAGCATATATACTAAAACAATTGCATTACAGTGCATACAGTAGGCGTAGCAGTGGGTGGGGTTCGTAACAGTTCGCGAAAGATAAGGGTGAAAGTAGGTGTGACAGGAGGCGTGTACATATACATGTGATGTAAACGTAACGGAATATGTCATAAATGGGGCGGAAACATGGAGGGGGCTACCTGAGGAGCCGGGACCTCTAACCTAGTGGTGCGCGCAAACTGACAATGACGTGTGACTAGGGAGAAGCTGGGGGCTATGACTTCTGAGCTAGAAGGAGAGACGAAAGTCTGGAGAGTCAGAGCGACATGTACCTAAACACTATCTAGTATCTGATGTTTAGAGAACATGTTGATAGAATCCAAAAGTTATCAGGGTAAAGGCTAACAGACTCTAAGACTGGTGCATGAATTATTCTACATGTAGTGCGTGTTGAGGAATATTAAATGACCATTAATACAGTATTTCTCTTACATGGAGACGTAAAGGCTAGACGATGACTGAAACTATTGATGCGATTCAGTAGCTTAGGAATGCAGAGAAGGAGGGCTGGACTGATAACTAGAATCATAACATACTCTTGGCAGACTGGCAGGCAGAGCCAGGACGAGCCGGGCACTGTGAGGCAGGAAGTAAGTGAAGGGTCAGGGATACAGGTGGGGGCTGTATCGCTCCTCAGCGAGGGTTCAGGAGACAGGAGCTGAATCTGAGTCCGGGCCCTTTTGAGGCCTAGAAACGGGGACTTTACAATGAAATAACGTGCACACTGTGAAACGTGGCAACGTAGCTTTACATAGGCCTGATATTCGTTGTATTCACGAAAACTGGGAACTGGCATACTAGAATTGGACACAACTGTAATTGCGTCTTTAATCGATCATAAGGAATACATATGCATATTAATCATGCACACATAACATAAGATGGGGAACACGTAGGGACACAGAACATGGCAAAATTTACTTTTCCACAGTACGATGTTAGACCCATCCCATAGGATTTGATAACCCTCGCCAGGTCCGACACATATATGTTAAATAAGGTCGGACTCAATGATGGTACACCACAAGGGAGTGCAAATGGTGGGGAGTTGAAACCACCGAGACTTACTAGCTGAGTCCGATTAGATAGGAAGGAGGACAGGAGGGCTTTGGCCTTGTGTCTGATGCCGATGGCTGAGACACGGTCGATCAAGGTGGCGTGATCGACCATGTCAATGGCTGCAGATAGATCCAACAGCACAAGGACCGCGGCGCCACCATGATCTAGTACCATTCTGATTTCATCAGAGGCTTTGATAAAGGCAGTCTCCATGCCATGGCCCTTTCTGAAGCCAAATTGTGTGTCATCCAGTAGGTTGCTTTTATCAATGAACTGGGCCAGCTGTCTGTTCATAGTTTTTTTGAAAATGTTTGCTGGAAGAGGGAGACAAGCAATGGGCCTATAGTTTTTCGTTTCTGAGGGGTCCAGATTATTCTTCTCTAGCAGAGGCTTGATGATGGCCTTTTTCCAAATAGAAGGAGAAGTGCCTGTGCGGAACATCGAGTCACAGATGTTTGCTAAATTGGGGGCAATCAGGTCGGAGATCAATTTCAGAACAGATGGGGGGCAAGGGTCATTAGGGGATCCGGATTTGACAGTGGAAATAAGGTCTGTGATTTGTTCTAGTGAGACCTGGGTAAATTTCGAGAAATAAGGAGTAATTTAATTGTCTCTGGGGTTGTCAGTTTGGGAGGCTTGAGGTAGGTCAGGGATCACCAGATCCCAGGTCAGGATCGCTGGGGGGACCCCCTAGTGTGTGGTGGGCCACTCGAACTCAGGCCAAGGGCAGAGTGGTGCAGACTCCAGGATTCGTCCAGAACCAGAGTCTGGTTCTTGAGCGAGTCTTTTTAGAGAAGTCCGGGCATGTCCTCGGATTTCTGGGGGACTGCTGGCTGCAGGACATGCCGGGATTCCGCTGGAGCAGGTCAAGGTCAGAGGAGGCCGGTAGGGCTGAGGCCAAGGCAGTCCTCCTCTTCTTCCTTCAGCACGGCTCTTCGGTCCTTCTTCTTCTTGCTTGTCTGAGGTGAGGTTGCGCCTAAATACATTTAGGGGCATTTCAGGTAGGTACAGGTTAGGACCAATGAGTCCCTTCCTTGGGGTGGGTACACCCCCTATTATGCCACCCTCCTGGTTGGCTGGTCCTCCCCATCTTCACGATGGCAGGGACTGAGAGTTGTGCTTCGCCTCGCCTCCTTCACCTGAGGAGTGGAGTTGACAAAGGTGGGCACACCGCTCCTCCTATCTTGGTTTTCCCGCTGATCCTCCCTCCCAAAGTGGGGGATTAGAAACGGTGGGGGCCAGTTGCTGGGAGCAGCAAATGGCTGGGTCAGCTCACAAAGGTGGCAAGCCTTTGAAGCTTCCGCTTTGTGGACCTTGCACACCTTGGGGGAGAAGACTTGGCACCTCTGCCTAGGATCTGCTTTGTTTTGAGACCCAGCGAGCAGGAGGCTCTTAACCCAGGGGTCCAGAAACATGTCTGAGGGTGGCAGCTGGTGAGCATCCTCTCAGCCAGGACACTAGAGTTAGGTCATTTTTCAGGGGGCATCTCTAAGATGCCGTCTGAGTGCATTTGCATTAAATCCCACACTGGCATCAGTATGGGTTTGATGGGCTGAGAAGGTTGATACCAAACTTCCCAGAATTCAGTAGAGCCACTATGGTGCTGTGGAGTTCGTAATGACAAGCTCCCAGACCATATATTCCTTATGGCTTTACTGCACTTACCATGTCTGAGAATTGACTTAGACACTGTAGGGGTACAGGGCTCATGCACCTGTACCCTCACCAGTGGTATAGAGCACCCAGCTAGAGGGGTATCTTACCTATACCACAGGCAGTGGGCTGTAAGCATGGCACACAGATATGCGTGCCATGTCGGCTCTTCGCTTTTCTCTGCACCAAAACACGCAGTCTGCAAGGGTAGTGTGTTTTTAGGTCTCGCCTAGACGAAAGCAAAAGCGAAAGCTTTTGCTGTCTAGGGAGACAACTTATGTTGCCGCTTTCTGGGGAATGAAGGGGAATGTGGACAGCAGAGTGTTACGAATTTCTTCTGCAGGCGATTCTACCTCGTGAGCGCGCACGTCGTCACTGACGCATGCGCACAAACAAAGGCATCCACACACTGCATATACACACACGCACCCCCCCTTAAACATACACACGCGCACACAGACAGACAGACGCACGCACAAACACACTCAAACAGACACACACACACGCGTACACCCCACCCCCACTCACCCCTCCTCTCACTCAACTTACCTGTTCTGGCGGTGCACGGCGGCGGCTCCTTCTCCCGGGTGGCGGTAGCGCTTTGCGGGGCTCTCTCACCACATGAGAGCCCCGCCTTCCCCATGCGCCCGGCCGCTCTTCACCCGGTCCCCCATCTCGGGACCGGGACTCAATGCGGAGCCTTCGTGGCTCCTCGGGCAGCTCTCTCTGTCTCTCGGCGCGATGGGGCGGGACTTCCGGTTGGGGCCGCGCTGGCATTGGCCGGCTTCCCAACCGCTTCCGGGTCGTCGCGGGCAGCGCGGCGGCCCGGCACAGCCATGATGCGTATGTTTTTACACTGAGGTTCATTCCCTTGTTCATTCAGTCTCTCAAAGAAACATCCGCTTTTCTGATCACATTTTCCAACAACTGGTCAGATATTCAGAGTTTTGTAATTTAATGTTGACTTAACTGAAATGTATTTTTTAGCGCCTTCGCTTCATTTCTTTACAGTGTTAAGAAAGCAAAGCACTACGGAGGTAAGAGTGACGTGTCATTAGTGAAAGGGTTTGACGTGGATGCTTTCCCTCTAATGTATAAACTAAATCTAAGTTACACTCAGTACAGACACAGGTTCACCAGTCTGGATCGAGCCCTTTTCCCCTCCAATCACAGCAGATCAGATCTTATTAACTTTTGCAACCTCCCATGAGGACTGCCCCGGTTACATGTTGTGTTACTGGTCAAGTTATTTATAACTGTCGGAGCACTTGTTTTGCTGGTTTAGATTCAGGAACTCGATGAAACCCACGCTTGCTTGGTCTCCTCCGTAATCTGAACAGCTGGTCTTCATATATGCAAACGCTCGCTCCCCACCTTGGCTGCAGCTGCCTCCATCCTGCTGGTTTTAGATTAACAGAAAGAACTTCAAGCAGGGCACACTGCGACGTTGCGCCTTATCCTTAAGTAAGTTGGCAGTACCCTTTTAAAAAAGATTTACTACGAACACTTCTGTGGGTGCATGAGGGGCCACGTGCATTTTATCAGCACAGCACCCACTACGCTTCATGAACCTCAGGGCCGTGAACCTGGCACTATGTTAAAACAATGCACGTCGCTGCTGCAGCACAGCGCCGGTTATGCTTCATGAAGCTCAGAGGCTGTGAACCGGGCACTGTGTTGGTAAAACAATGCATCTCTGGCAGTGCTTCTCAATCCTCGCCCGCACACAAAATGAGCAAACCCAGGTCTCCTACTGCTCTGATTCGGACCTGCAGGTCTTCTGTGCACACTGGTTATTGTGCTTGTACCTCAACGCATCCCTCTACCCCAGTACACCTAGTTCTTCACATACACTTACAAAATGGACGGTGCGCCACCAATGCTGCTCAACCGGATCTCTTTTCATGCATACACATAGCGCTATTTTTGTCACCCAATGATATGCCTTATGTTCTAGCAGCATTTGAGAACAAGCATTTGCAATGCAATAGGTCTTGCATTTGCAAGAGTTTAAGCTTTTGGTATTGTAAATGACAATGCATTTTATTTATCTGTATAAAAACACATAAATAAACTGTATTGGCTTTTACAATGCCAATAGCTAAAACTCTCGTAAATGCGAGACCTATTGCATTGCAAATGCTTGTTGTTAAGGTACAGGACCTCTAAGGGTGGCACAATATGTGCTGCAGCCCTTAGAGTTCTTCCCTAGTTACAGTGCCGTTGGTACCTTTTACAAGGCACTTTCATGTGGCCAGAGAGGTGCCAATTGGGGGTGTAGAGGTACAGTTTTAGAGAAAGAACACAGGTCCTGGGTATCTGGTTAGCAGGAACCCAGGGCACACTTAGTCAAATACCATCAACGTAAGGCAAAAACTGGGGGGCAACCACGCAAAAAGGGGCAGTTTCCTACAGGCCTTCATAAAATGGCCGAAGTGGTCGGGGATCAGTCCTGGCTGAAGCACCTATGTCAAACATTAGTCTTGACTGCCACTAAGTGAAGGCTAAGGTCTAGGACTTCGGCCGCCCTTGCCACCATAGTAAAAGACGCTCCCTCCTCTGTAGCCACAGTAGGATAACACCAGTATCTGGAGAGGTGTCCAGTCCACTGACGTCCGCAAATCCTCACACCAATCCATGTTGAGACCTAAGGGCTGATATTCTTCAGGGTCCAGTGGCCCCTCCCAATCTTCCCCAAGTCCCAGCCCATAAGAATAGCGCTCGGGCTCTGTCCTGGAAGGCATGGCTCAAGTGGGTGCAGGAGTTGGATGACGCCCCTCTGTGTCAGGGATGAGATGGTGCCACCAGAGGGTGCAGGGAGCATTGGCATCGGGACCAGCACCTGGGAAGGTCAAGGTGGTATGGCCGGCACTGTTCCTGATCCATGAGGCCTGACTGGAGCCTGAGGGGGAACCCCCAGCGAAGGACCAGTAAGGGCCCCTTCAGAACCCGCGGGGCCCAAATGCACGCCAGCCGGGACGTGCCGCCCAAATATGAGATGCAAGGCATTATAAAATTCACAAAGTTGGGCGGGGTCGCTCCGGCTTCCAGAAACTCAGGATGAGGCAGTTGGCTCAGGCTCTACATCGGAGCCCGGTTTCGCATGACAATGCTCCCTCGTCTCTTTGGATGACGCTAACGGGCAGGGTGAAGTCGAAGAACTCTTCAACATCTTGCTCTTTTTCTTCCTGTAGGAGTTACCAGAGAACGACTTTGAGTGCAACAAAGATAATGGGCTCTGCCACCGATCCTGGGACCTTCCTCTCGGCCGGGATCAAGAGCATCGCGCCGTCACACTTTAAGCGGCAAGGAGCTTGAGCGGGCGCTCCCTCAAGGCAATGGGGTGCATTCCGCAGCAGTCGATGCAGGTCTTCGCATTGTGGTCACACTTGAGGCACCAGAGGCAAACAAGATGTGGGTCAGTCACCGACATCTGCTGGTGACAGGCGTCGCATGCTTGAAACCAGCTTTTCGAGTGGACATCCTGTCACACCAGGAGCAGAATTATCAAAAAAAAGTTGGACAAAACGTTTTTAAAAAAAGGTTAGCTTGGGGGTAGCTCTCTCCAGATCTGCGCTGATTGGCGCAGAAAGAAAAGAACTGACGTCAGTACACTGGGGTGCTACCTATATATGCACCGTCCATTCCACTTGCGGTGCAGAAGATGCCACGTGGAGCCAAACAACATCACCTTCCAGCATGCAGGGGTGTTTCTCACCCAAAAATGTCTGGATCCAGTGTGACGCCTGGGGATAATTGTATGGTAAGGAATATGTTGCTAGAAGCCTCTATCAGAGACTTGTTACTTCACTCCAATTTGATACCCAATGCATCCCCTTAATGTACTTGAGCCACCCAGGTTAGCTATGTTCTCCAGAAAGTGGTATTCGGATTGAAATAGTGTGCACAGAAACAATATACAATTAACAGATGTCCAGTCACAGCTATAATGTTCAAACATTTTAGGCCATTACTAATGTATAGCAAATGAACAGTAGTTAAATGATGAACAAATAAGAAGGTTCTTACGACATCTGATGCCAAAATACAACCCCAACCAGTTCTATATGCTTTTCAAACGTCACAATTCAGATAAGATGAGGGTTTCTGGAAAATGTTGTCTGGTGGCAGAGTTCACACGTTCTCAGCTATCTTAAGAGACCTTCTGATCCAGTTCCTATACTATGGGTTTCTATAAAACTATACAATGCCAACCAATCAAAAGTAAACACAAGGCGATGATGGACGGAGTGCTGAACATTGCAAACACTCCAACCACTCACCCCCAGTGACAGATCTGGGTTCGGACACAGCTATATGCAAACCAGTCTTGACCCTGTGCCTCATGGGAACAGTCCAGACCGAACTGCCAAGCCATGTCTTCCCTGGACCGGAAACAAGCATCCTGGGACCGGTTTCTGGCTAACAGCCGTCATCAGCCAGGCTAGCTTGAAACCAGTGGCAAAGTGAGCAAGGGACTCGCGGCCAGGCATACCCTGTCAACTTAGGCAGAACAAAGCAAACACAAGGAGATGATGGAGGGAGTGCTGAACATTGCAAACATTCACCACCAGTCACAGATCTGGGTTGAATCCATCATCGTTCTTCAGCTCACTTTGCCATCCCAGTTCGGACACAGCTATATGCAAACTGATCAAAAGTGTCAGACAAAACACATCATATTGGGTATGATGTAACTGCCCCTTAACTTACTCTCTGAGCAGCCCTGGGAACAAGGGAGAAGGTGACTAAATGGTCCAGAGCACAGGATTCTGATAAGCGGCCCAAAAAATGTGCAAGCATCAGAAAAAGTACTTATTCCACTAACACACGCAAACTGTAATTCCTCACCATAAACAAACAATGGTTTTCAATGTTGTTTTTAGGGAACCACGAGTGTAGTTCTCAAAGTGCATTTCTAATGCTAATATGCCACCTGGGCTCCTGTGGCCTGTAACAGGGGTGCACTGCTAAGTTCAAGATCAAATTGCTGCTGACTCCAAATTAATATACTTCCCTAAAGTAAACGATTGGTACAGAATCCTCTGTAAATGCCCGTGCGACAATCTATCAGATCAATCTACATTGCACGTAATATTTTTCTGCTCATTTTATTTACCAGAAAGGACCAGATGGATTAAACCATTTTTAAAACAAGGTTCATGGCGTCAATGTCGCCCGGCTCTATTGTTCCTACAATTTTTAAATGTTGTATACTGCGTTGGTATAATGACAAGTTTCTTAAAAAGTATCTTGAGGAAAAGGAAAAGTTTAATCTGTTCTTAAAAAAAAATGTTATGGATGTATTTATTGCTCTCATTTTTATTTCACTGGATTGCATGATTTAATGAATGAACTGTTGCTTTTATGAATTTATATTTTTGTGAAATCGAATAAAGCTTTTCTACTACTACTAATATACTTGTGACAAAGGGAATGGTGGTTGAAGGATGAAGCAAACTACTGGTCATGGGACTGCAATATCACGTGGGTGAGGTCCATCAAAGGGGGCGGGGCACTGTAGCAGTCCAAATCATGCTTACAGCACATTCAATTTGTAAATTCCCTGCAACGGGAAACCATCTAGCCCTCTAAATTTTCACTAGTAGCAGGAGGAACTATGATTTATGGTTAGGGTCCAATCACTACTTCATACCATCTTGCTTCTAGAAGTGGATGAAGTGGAGAAGTACTTGAATGTCTCCTGCAGGTCCTTTACCTCCCTGCAAGGCAAATGTCTTCAGTTTGCTTCAGGTCAGCTCACATCCTCAGGATGAGCTCCATTCAAGATTCAGTCTGCTAAGACTTGCTCTCGCCTTATCAATTATCAGCAGTTTTTTCCAGGGAAGCCCACAGCAGCAGTACTTCATACAGAATCCTTCAAATCCCCAAGCATGTTCCCTCCTTTGGGAGGCCATGGCAAATTGCAGGGGTTGATTTAAAGTTGGGTGGTACTGTAAAATACTGCAATTTCTTAAGAGCTGAATGTGTGAAGTGTGCATCCACCAGGAACATTTCCCCCTCTAAGCTAACCTAATAGGGGAGAAAACCTGTTAGGGGAGAAAACATTCTTCAGACATTGTAGAATTACCCATTACCACCCAACTCTAGAGCATCTGGAGTCCCTGGTCGGATATCCACGTGTATTTATGCAACGGTTTCTCAACAAGAATATAAGAACTGGCCCAAAAGGAACATTTTCTATAGTGTTAAGAGAGCACTAGCTTGAACTGAGTGCTTATGAGTGTTACTTTTGGAAAATCCATGCCTCTAACCCTCAATAGCAGGGCATAGTAACTTGGGAGTTGCCCACAAAGTTGTGATTCAGGGAGGTACCACCTGATCACTGAAAGTCATGTTTCAAAGACTATGCCTGGGCGGTAAATTCCGTTCCGCTCGCGGAATTTGGGTAATTTCGCGTTCCGCGGAGAACGCGAAATTGGCCAAAATTCTGCGTTCCGCGACTTAGTGAATTTTTGGGCTTTTTCGCGTTCTCAAAATGTGTGTTCGCAAGATATTTCCCCAGGAGCACGCAAACAGCGATTGCTAACAGTAAAAAAGCATCGCTAACAAGCAATTCCGCGTGTTCTCGGAATTTCTGCGTGTTTGCAGAGATTTTTTTACCATTTTGCAGAGATATGCGTAACACAATTACGCAAATTCTGCCCACCCACAGACGAAGTGAGATATATGCGACTTTCTAAAAGATTCTAACGCCAGCCAAAGGAGGAGCCCACATAAAAACCCCAAAAATGGGGAGCGGGAGCGGGGTTTAAAGGATTGATAGCCCAAACAGCCCAAGCTATGTAACTGGAAGGGTCTGCAGGCAGAGCTTCAAACAGGCTTGACTAAGAGCCTGATTAAGATCTTGGCGGTTGGGTTGTTCTATCACAACGGTGACGGAAATCCTCTCCACTGAAATATAAATCCCATTATATCCTATGGGATTTATATTGTGGCTGACGGGATCCATCACCGTTGTAACAGAGTAACCCATCCGCGAAGATCTAAATCGGGACCCAAGTTTTTTCTTCTCCAGCAGGGTTCAGGACAGGTAAAGGGGGCCTAAGGTGGATTTTCTGGAGCCTCTTGTGGATTAAGGTCTCTTTGATGGGAAACACCATGGGAATTGGCACCTCCACAAGGCAACAGTATCCTGAACTATATTTGCCTTGTCCTTTGCTAGGACAGAATCTACACCACACACGAAAGCAACGTACAACAAACAGAAGCCATGTTTTATCAGATACATGCGGATGGCCAACACTGCAATTATGGGGGATGAACATATTTTAGACAGACAGGGATAACAGACTCCTAAGTTTGGTAGGGCCTTTGATTGTTTACTGTTGTTTTTCTACATGATCAGAAAAAGTATGATGAAGGAAAAAATGGGTGCTGCGTTGAAAAAGTCCAAGGTTCCTGTTACGGAAGAAGAAAATAAACTTCCAGGAAATTCTCCTGTGTATGAGATGATTTTGAAATTAAGGCTGAATACATGCATGTGATTTAAAGAATGGCTCTGATGACAAGAACAATGCAATGTCCTTCAGAGGGTACCTTTAAAAAGAGAAGGCTCGATTATTTGAGATGTATGATGTATAAGATAAACCAATAAACTAGACCTGTACAATTTGAAGCATTGAATGCATGGGAGTGTGTTGCAATTGAGAAGCAACGAAAAGAATATAGAGCCAGATTAAAAATGCAGTGAGCCATTGGTTAGTGTCCAAATGTGGAGTCTTAAGAGAATGTGGAGAGGATATGACACTGTGAGTGGGTGTGTACCCTGTACTGTAATTGTCAATGCAACAGATAAAAAGAAAATTGAATAGATCAAAGATCATGAGGGCTACTCAGACTCAAAAGAATCGGAGCATGTCTATTACAAGAGGCTAATCCAGACCACAATAGAAAGTATAGTGAAGTTGAAGATATGATAAAAAAAGGCATTAGCGGATTTTTGCCAGTTTATCATCTTGTTGTTATGTCCGGAGCTTAGTTCTCATATTCAGCAGAGTGTGATGAGTTGACAGACTAAGAGTATTGATGAATTAGTCAAATACACAAAGTACTGCAGTAGCTGCTTTAATGAAAAGCTTAAGAAAATTAAGCAGAACTTAATAATTGCGCTGACTAAGCATTTAAGTATCAGGTGCCGGATTTGGGGTTGGAGTCTGGTCCCATTGACAGAACGGATGTGAACATGGAGGGAAATATTGAGACCAATGTTGATCCTTAGGGTAGAGGCTGATGGTTTGTAAATAGCTCGAATGGGTTGTATGCAAATATTAAAATGCTGAAGAAAAGTATTCGTTGTTATTATCGTGGACAAATTGGACACTAGAAGCACACATCCAGATCAAATTCAGAATTATTTTGTTCCTCAAATGCATCAGAATCAAAACCATGTAACACAGAAAATGATGTAGCCTACCCAACTGGCTACTGGACAGAATAAGCAGAATCACAGGCAATTCAATGTGAATATGCCTGTAGCTCCAGTAATTTAGCAAAATATATAAAGTGAAAAGCCTGTTTTCCAGCAAAGTTGTTTATTGAGCATTAATGAGCTTCCACACTTTTCCAGCGACTGATTCATCATGACAGTTCCTGGAGGGGGAGGCGAATTCCATGCTTGGTGAAGTCCTTGAGGTTGACCATAGTGGCCCATATGTAAAATGTGAGATAGATGGCTACACTGTGTCATTTCCGATTGCTACAGGAGCTACCGCTCCACGATTTGTCCCATGGAAGTTCGAAACTCATCCCTATCGGGAAAACAAGCTGTCAGCATTACTAACAAACAATTTACTAATCTGTTCTCAGCAAATGTTCCTGCAAAAATTGACCTACTTGAGAATGATCAAAAATGTATAATTTGGGTCACAAGTCTTCTAAACTTATTAGGTAGGGATCTTTTCTGCAAGATTACCTGCATGATTTATTGCAGGTCATCTTGGAGTACCGCAAGGATGGTGGCTCAGCCCTACGCTCTTTAACATCTACATTGCGCCCCTCGCTGCCATCGCCAGACATCACGGACTCGGCGTAGTATCCTACGCCGACGACACCCAGCTCATCCTCTTCCTCACCAAGGACCCTATCACCACCATACTCAACTTCAAGGAAGGAACGAAGGACGTTGCATCCTGGATGAGCAGCAGCTGCCTGAAGCTGAACTCGAAGAAGACTGAGGTCCTCGGACACGCCCTCTCTGCATGGGAAACCTGGTGGTCCATGATGTGTAAAGGGGTTGCACTCCTGTTTTTTGTTCTTGTTTACTCCAATTATGTTTTTTACAGCTCAACTTTCGCGTGCTCACCGGAAACGTGCTCAGCCCACCTGTCACGTGTTAATCAAAGACACGTCCAAAATGGGACACCTCTGGGTCCCAAACCGATGTCACAGCCATATACTGCTATCTGCAGTCTGTAGTTTCTTGACTTTTTCACATTTCTTCATTTTGTCTCTCTTTTTAATATATATGATCCCAGTTCTCCACTTTTTTCGAAACTCAATTACACTGTTCCAATCCACACACAAGGAAAAAGGCAATTTTCCAGGTTTCTTATGTTTAGGATGGGCTTATACCTTCTTCAAAAACACGTAATAAAGCCAAGTTCATAAAAGGCAGTTTATTCACACCCAATGCATTTCAAGCCAACCAGGCTCTTCGTCAGGGGTAACTGTAAATTACAATATACATCTGTATTAGTGTGACATCCATTTTATCATACGCATATTATTTCTGCATTTGTTTCTATCGTTATCATTTTTAAATTAATCAGGGACTATGTATGTATACATCTCCCTCGTTTGTCCTCCAAATACATTCATTGTATATTGCTCACCCACATCTGTTTACTTTTGAATACCAGCATTTCTAACACCCCTCTGATCTTCCCCGTCTATTCCACTCAAATGAATGTTACAACTTTCCTATGGCGCATTTGATAATCGCCCTTAATGTGACCGCATATTCGTTTAACTTTGTTATTTTCGAAACACTCACATCAATCTCTTTCCTTCTCTTCATGCTAGCTGTTCTTACAAAAACCCTCCCGTTTTAATTCACCTCCACTGCGTTAACACTTCACTATTTGTTTCTAGGATTCTCACGTACCTGCTAGCAATCCTTCATTATGTTAAAACCGTCCACTCTCCTTCTTGCTCGAAATCTAAATGATCTTACATAGCGCGGTTCACCTGATATTTAGATACTGGCTACGCCCCTCTTCACCCTTTACCTCCCATTCATTACCACGTGGTGGTCACCTGATCTAACGGTGCACACTCTGTCTGTTCATGTACTACCACCCTCTGCAGTCCCCCCACCCCATGGACCATGCCCGGAACCTCAGCATTGTACTAGTCTCCTCCCTCTCCATGACCCGACAGGTCAACGCCGTCGCCTCCACCTGTTACAACACCCTCCACATCCTTCGGAAAACTTTCAAATGGATCCCCCCGAATCTAGGAAGACCATCCCCACGCACTCTTAACCAGCAGATTGGACTACGGAAACGCCCTCTAGGCCGGGATCAACAAGTCTCTGCTCCGCAAACTCCAGACCATACAGAACACCACAGCTAGACTAGTCGTTCGCATCCATCGACACATCACCCAACACCTGCGGAACATCCATAGGCTCCCCGTCGAGAAGAGAGTAACTTACAAGATACTCACACACACGCCTACAAATGCCTCACCACCAGGGACCCCAATAGCTCAACGATAGAATCTCCTTCCACGTACCCAAGATAAACCTCCGATCCTCCGACCTCGCCGAACCCACGCACATCTGCAGAGCAAGAACCGGGGGAAGGACCTTCTCCTACCATGCGGCCTAGACCTGGTACGAGCTTCTAATCGACCTCAGATGCATCCCCACCTTGCACATCTTCTGGAAGACCCTCAAGACCTGGCTCTTCGACTGACCAGAGCTGCCCAGCGCCTTTAGACCCTCACGGGTGAGTAGCTCACTTCAAAATTCCCTGATTGATTGCACACCAGATGATGAAGCGATTCACATGCTGGATGAAGACTGATTTTTTTTTTTTAAAGTGCGTTAGTTCCTAGTACTCACAAATGATGATTTGGTTCCAGATTTAAGCGATACAGTGAAAGAGATGTGGGATTTTACAGGTAGATAGGATTGATTAAAACCACAGTCTCAGTGGAAATTACAGTAAAACTAAATGTGATTTACCCCGTTAACTCCCCAGTACAAGCTTACACGGGAAGCAGAGGAGGAAATGAACCTCTTAATCGAAAAGATAATCATGCAGGGCATTTTTAAAGAAGTGGTAAGTAGCCCTTGCAACTCGCCAATTGTGGAACTGACAACAAACGAGCGGCAAATGAAGGGTGGTACAGGACCTGGGAAAAATGTATGAGATTGTTATCCAATGTTGCCCTGTGAATAATAATAATAATAATAATAAAAGAGCTTGTAAAGCGCTCAGTAACGCCATCGCGGCGTGTCCCCGCACTGAAAGCTAACAGTGAAACAGCATGATAAAGATCCAATGCTCTACGCAGTGTATAGATGAGTTTTAAGCAAGGCCCTAAACCGCGCTTCACTGCTCTCCAGTCTCATAACAAAGGGAAGTTTATTCCATTGTTGAGCTGCTTGGAGCGCAAAGGATCGTCCACCTAATCTAGCCTTCCTTATCCTGGGGACTGTCAGCAGTCCGGCACCCTCCGAACGGAGGGTCCTAGCTGGTTCATATCGGCTGACTAGATCCTTTAGGTATGCGGGCGACCTGTCCCAGACAATTCGGTGACGGAAAAGGAGGCACTTAAACAGCACGCGTTTCTTCACAGGTAGCCAATGAAGCGCATCCAGCGCCTTTTGCGAGTTAGCTCTCCTAGGTCTTCTCAACACCAACCTGGCGGCGGAGTTCTGTATGACTTGTAGGCGACCCAGGCTGCCCTCGGTTGCCCCTAGGAACAAAATGTTTCCATAATCCAACCGCGAGGTCACCAGTGCCTGTGTTAGAGTCCTTCTGGTCGCTAGGGGTAGGAGGTCTAAGGTTTTATTAAGGGTCTTTAGTATTCCTGTGGTAAGGAATCCTGCTGTGATTTTATTTGAGATTCCTGCGGATGTAGAAGGGTACAATCATTGACTTGTGCCAAGGGTTCTTTCCCATTCCTATTCACAAGGTCAACCAATATCTCATAATTTTCAGAATTTTAAATACAATTCTTGCTAGGTGTCGTATTTAAATCTTTAGCCAGATCCTAAAGAAAGATTTGGAAAACCTGCAACAGTCCTGTAACTCAGTGTTGGAGTAGTATTTTGATGAACTGATGGGGAAAAAAAAGATTACAAGCAATTGCATTCTTGAAGTATCTTGGTCGTATGGGCATTCAGTGTCTCCCACAAAAATGCAGTAGTGTATGATAGAAGTGAACTATGTGAGTCATCATACTGCCGACAGGTGTCAAAAGAACATGTTTCAGATATCCTAAGAAAATATCCAAACACACAAAGAGAAGTCACAATGTTTTTGGCAATGGTTAGCTGTGGATTCCAAACTTAGTGAGGCTTACTCAAAGACAGCTATGTTTCTGGTCTGTTTCCACTAGTGCCTTCCTCAAACTCAGAGACAAACTTTGTAGCTCACCCGCTCTAGGAATGCCAAATGATTTTAAAAAATCTGTTCCGTCATGAGAGAATGGTGTGCCTTGTTATTTTTGACGCAAAGCATGACAAAATTAAGACGCTTGTGGATTCCTTCTCTACCACATTAGATCCAATTGTTGCCGTTCTTCCTGGGTGCTTTAAATAGGCAGCAGCAGTTAGTCTTGCACTTCAGCAAAGTGAAGGGGTTGTGATGGGCTACACAATTACTGTAGCAGCTGAGATTTTACTGACTCGTATATGAACTCAGCATCTGACCAAAGATGAGCAGAGGATTTTCACGTCCGATAATGTTTCTATCAGAAGGACCTTGAATCTCTCAACACTTTTGCCAATTGAAGACAGGGATAGTGACAAGAACTGTGATCATGATTGTGTTGATATGATGGTATTCTGTACCAATCCAAGACCCGTCATGGAGATGCACCACTTGGTTTGAAAATATTTGTGGACTCTCCTTGTCTGAGAGCCCATCATGGTGCACTGAGAGCATCATACCAAATATTATGGAAGCATCACACTTGTGTGAATTATCTTTGTCACAAGTTGCAGTCTTATTTACACTCACAAGAGCATTCTGCTAATCGGATCAATTGAGTAATACAATTTACATTGCCAGTCCGTATGATTTTTGTGTGGTCAATGATTTTGGACAACTTTGGTTTTATGCCATTTTCTCATACCACAATTTGCTATGGAACATACATTTTAAACTTGTTGGAATCAGTGCAGCAACCTAACGAGATTTATGTGGGAAAATTAGCTGTTCACAAAACCGGAGTTGATAAAGAAACATTAGGAACTGCCATGCAGATGTAGTAGCAAAATAGTGTGCCCTTGAATCGGCTACAATCAACTGAAATGAACCAGAGCAATTTATGAAAATGTAAATTGTTTCTTGCTAAGTTTAGTTCAAACAGTGAGTGAGCTATGGGAGCTCCCAGAGGAGGCACAAGATGAGAAAAGAAAATGGATAACAGGTTCTTCAAAAGACCAAAATGATGTGTGGGTGACAGCCGAGAAGCAATATTCTACCCGAATCAATGTTGTTTCTTATGGGCAGAATAATTCATAGTCCAACTCAAACTGGTCAAGGCTGTATGGTTAGGCTCTTAAATAATTATTTGTACAATCCACACTTTAGATATGTTGAAAAACGTCTGTGCTAGCAGAATATGTGTATGGACAGTGAGAAATCTAAAAGTGCCAATTTGGATGACTTTCTTGGTAAGAGTGAGTGTAATGTGAGCTATGTAGTTGATAAGTTTCTGATTGGTGAAGAACACATTTTACGGGGAAATTATTATGTTGGAGGTAAGCCTCAGTATCTCAACCTCCCACACAATAGGGTGGGAAGCTGTGATCTTGTCTTTCAGCGTGTAAATCATGTGACTGAGATGAGTGAAAGGAGCGATATGGATCTTAAAAGATAAAAAAATTGATCTGTGGGAAGTATTGACGGATGTGTTTGTTGTTTTGATTTCTTCTAGTGATGTGGCCTTACATAATGTGAAAAAGCAACTAATCCTGCTGGTGCATTAGCTCAAATCAATGAGGAACTTACAGCTATTGGGGCAATGGTTATGCAAAACCACCTGTCATTAGATATTTTTCTTGCGCAAGACGGCGGAGTAATGTGCTGATGGTTCAAGAGTTTTGTACCTTCATATCAAAGTAGCAAGTTTATTCATGGTGACATCAGTATAACTAGTGATATTTTGCATGAGGCAAAAATACACAAAGATAGATTTTCAGAATCAACAAGTATGTAGTTCAGTGAGACTGTAAAATCTTTTGCAAAGGTTGCTGAATGGTTTGATAGTATTGGGGTGTGTTTTCATGAAAATACTAATTCCATTCATTATTATTTCTTTATACATAATTGGTCTAAATCTTTTGCTAAAATGCCTTAACGTAATCTGCTTTAAAAGGTGTTTAAATCGTGGGTGTGTGAAGAAGGTGCAAGCGAATATCTACAAAGAAAAAGAAAATGGAGGACTTAAAGGTTTGTGTTTATGAAATTAAGGTTTTGGTAGAATCAAAATGCAAGAAACGGAAGATGATAGAAAATGTGTTATAAAAGAGAATGGTGGGTTTTTGATGACTGATGACCAGGCCAAAAAGATCACTCTAGTGCTTCTGCTGCCAATCTGGACATATCCTGAGGGAGGGAGTAGACCATTTTTTAAATGTGAGTTCTTGATTAGAAACAAACATAATAACAAAGAAGTCGCTCTGTGTTAAAAAGTTGCTCCTGATTGGGTTATATAATGCTAGTAGGATCATACTGAATTACCTCCATCGTCCACACAGCTCACTTTGAACTTCTTCCCCATTTGTTGTCTCCATATTATGTGACTCACTGAGTTAACAAAGACAACTCTGCATCAAAAATGTTGATGGGTGATCATAGGTGTTAATAGTTAAATACGACTTGGCTTATGTCCCCAGTAGAAACCCTCTCTACTGACGCAGCCTACACAGACGTCCGTGTGACACCAAGGACTCCTGAAAGGAACGTTGAGGGGCCTGCACTTTATCTCCTGTACCCACCTGGAACGATCCCCCAGAACACAGTCCCAAGATTAGGAGCAACCCCCTGACCACTATGCTGTGTCTCTATGTCTCCACTGTTATTCTATGTTGCTGCTATCTTATGCTACTTACTCTACCTTGCGCGTGCAGTAGTGACCCTGCATCGCTAATGTCTACTAGTCCATGTTGACACTATCATCCCACCTATGCGATGGGAGTATATACTATATATATATATATATATATATATATGCCCTAGAATACAAAGGGCTTTCCTGCAGACTGGCCTATAAACTCCATCACAACCCCACAGCTCCAGGATACTGCGCCAACTAAGAACCAACCAATGAAAGCTCTACAGGCCCACCAAATCTTTGCAGCAATTGAGGCCCCCTCTTCCTCACTGGGATCCTACCAGATCTTCCTGGGACCCCCCAACCCCATCATGCCACTGAGGAAACAGGCAGTCATCTTGGCCATTGAAGGCTCTCCCTCCACTGGTATGCACAACCATGAACACCAAACTTTGGCTATACCCAGAAGCAACGGCTTGGTCAATGTTGCCCCGCATCGCCAACATGGAAAGTTACAGCTCCAACTCATATGCATTAAATGCCCACCGTATCTCTCCAAACATGTCGCTAAAACTCCAAACACAAAATCCTCAAAGAACATCCAGTGACACTAATAACGGACATCTTCTACAGCCAAGCAAGAAGGCCTTAAAATGGACTTCATCTTCCACAATAAGAAACCGTCTAAATGAGAGAACTTCCTACAACACCATCACGTAAACAATACAACCAACGTCCTCTACGGATCTAAACTCACTATCTCCCCATCCACGAACTATAGCAAAGAACTATCCATAACCATCTACAGAAATGAGAACATCCTAATCCAAGCCTCTGAACAAAACCTAACCATTTCTGATCACCACTACCCCACTCTCTGCACCTCCAGGTCATCTTCTTCCATCTCCACCCTCTCTCAGAAAACTCACTCAGACACCCCTTCAATCAGAGGAACCTTCTATTCCTAATCCCTGTCGCACTGTCTCCACCTTTACCCAACCCCACAGTCTCCTCTTTACCCAGATGCCCTGAAGCTTCAGTTTCACTACTTTACCCCTTTCCATGGCAACCTCACCTGCCCAGCGTAATTTAGCTATCCCACACATATGCTCTCAGTCCCCCAAGCCCGACCCGATCACTTCTCAAATGATCCATATAATAGCCTGTCTAGAACTCAAAATCAACACCATTTTGGATGAAATCTTGTCACTAAGTACGGATGCAATGATTAGCCACATCTAGCCCCAACCACAAGCATCTATGGTTAACACCGATCCGAACGCAAATATACACTCTGACCACCCCATCCTTCACCCCTAGGCAAACTATCCCTTTCACCCATCATCACCTCAAACCTAGAAGCACTAAAACTGGATTAACGGGAAGCCGAAATTATGAGTAATACATAAGACAATGCGCATGGCCAACATTACCATTGCAGATTCCAGTCATCACTGGCAAGAATAGGACCCTGACCTCCAATCGCCCTTCAAGGCCGTCTGCCCAACTCGCTACCATCAAACCTAGTCTGCCTGTTCCGGGATCATTACCTACACTATTCTGCATGCTACTAAACTGTCAGTCAGCAACCAAGCATGCCATTCTGCTACGGATTGATGCGAGTTCTTAAAAAAGTCCTAGATCTTCTTCCATTTGAGGCCAGATGCGTATTGGTCCAGTAGTTGATTCTTTCGCGACTGGACTATGCAAATGCCGTCTATATGGGGGCACCAGCAGCTACCATAAAAATACTGCAATCTGTGCAGAACTGTGCAGCTCGCTTGCTCATCAAAGTCGCCAAACGATGTTCGACGAAGGCCTCAATTCGGTTGCTTCATTGGCTACCAATTCAGGAAAGGATTGTCTTCAAGACCATGTGTTTGGCACATAAGTCCATCCATAATGATGGCCCGTCCATTCTTGATTCCCTGTTTCGTCGCCATCTATCGGTCAGATCTCTTAGATCCAACCAACGAAATCTGCTGGTAGTACCCAGGGTGAAGTTGGCCCGGATGGGCGGCCGCCTGCTTTCTGTCCAAGCAGCCAAAGGATGGAATAAACTCCCAGACAACATCAGGCATGAATCTAATCATCTGGCTTTCAGGAAGCGACTAAAGACATTCTTGTTTCAATAATGTCCTTTTTGAACGTCCTCTGGTCTTACAGCGCTGGGATGCTCTAGAGTAGCCATGCGCTATACAAGAAAGTATTCATTCATTCATTCATTCAAATATCTGAAACTATCCTAAGACACAAAATGTACTTCTGCTTCCTAACCGAAACCTGGTTGAACGAACACTCATTCCCTTTCAACGATCTCGTCACCCTACTAGGCTTCTCAATCGTTTGTTGCAAGCGCAAGGATCGTACTAGTGGGGGGCTAGCCATCATACACAAAAACAACCTGTACCTTACTCCCTTCTCAAATACGAAATACCCTACCTTTGAATATTTAGTTCAGCTCTCCACTAAAGGACACAACCCCATCAAGTTGCATGTAATCTTTCACCCTCCAGGTGATAAAACACAATTCCCCAAAGATTTACTAGACCTTATTGCGTAAAACTCCCTAAAAGGCAGCACAGATAGTATACTAGGAGACCTAAACCTGCACCTGAATAATACGGATTACCCTACAGTACAAGCCCTATCCCAGGAGCGGCTGGTCTGCGGGCCGAATGGCTGGGGAGGTGGGCGGACAGCCAAGAATTATTTTTTTTTTAAATTGGAAAAAAAGAACTGCTCTACCGCCCAACACTCTTCAGGCTTCCAGTGTCCTTTGTGTTTAATCCTGATGCTGGATTGGCCTGGGTGCCGTGAAATTGAGCTCGCAGAGACTGGAACATGTGTTAGCGGTTTCCAACCTGGCAACGTAACTGGGTTGAAGTCAGCTCAGTGCGCATGTTGGTTTAGCAGTCCTGAGACGGCCGGCCAAACCGACATTCGCACTGATCACAATGCCCATGACTCCCTCTCATCACTCCCCTCATGATTGTCCTACCCCCAAGACTAGCCAGCCCATAGAACCTGAAAAATAAAATGATAATAAACCGGTTTTATTTTACAAGTTTTGAGCCTGGAAGGGGTGGTGACACTCCTGCGCCATAGCTGAGGAGCCGCCACTGCACCCACCTGGAAACAAATGATCTTACCCAACACTACAATAAACAAACTCACATTAAGGGGTCTACCGTTGATGTAATCATCTCTGAGCATAACACCTTATCCTTCCACTCTATCCTAGCCACCGATTGAACTGATCATCTAATTCTTTTTAATCTCACTGCCATCCAAAGGCCCACCCCAATCTAGTCATCCTAAGCACTGAGCAAGAAACATACATTGAATGACCGAGGCAGAGTAGAAGCATTAGTCAGTTCACAAATTCTACCCTCACCCGACCTCACTTCAACCGATGACCTCATCGCCCAATACAACAAAAAATGCCAGACCTGCTTGAAGCAGTCACTCCCCTGAAACTCAAGAAATCAAGCAGTATAGCCCCCAGATCCTGGTTCAATAAAGACCTGCTCCGATTGGCTGAAAGAAACTGGAGACAACAGTCCACGTTAACTAATCTCTTGATCCTCCGAGCTGAACGCCTAAAATACAAATCTTCAGAGGACAATCCTCTTCCTTCCGAGACCAACTTGATCGGTCTAGGAACAGACCTAAACGCCTTTTCAATATCCTCAAACAGCAAATTACCTCTATTCCCTCAACACACAATTAATGATTCTACTAAGCGCGGGAAATAATTTTCTCTGAAACATTATCTAGTGTTGAACTCACTTGAACCACCCACCTTCCCCCTCGCACTAAGGGTGCCCCCCTTCCCCAGAGAAGAGGGTCCACCCAAAGCCCTAGCTTTCACTAATGGCTATCTCCCTATTCTCCCCTTCTTAGCAATCCAGACCACCAACCTTAACCCCTTGCACCTGAAAAATAATGCAAATTGGACTGAATTCAACTATATATCTGAAGAAGTCTTCAAATTACTCACTTGCTGAAAGCCAACATTACACACCTCTGACCCCCACCCTGCTGCATTTGTCAAAAAATCTGTTACATCATCTATCCTATATGGACAAAAACCATTAACTCCTCAAACTCGGCCAACCAGAAATACCAAAATAATTACAGACCCATAACTAACCTCCCTCTCCTTGCCAAAACCATTTAAAAATGTGTGCTGGCATAACAACTAACACATTGACAAATACAACCTACACAAAATATTCTAATCTGGGTTCAGGAAAGGCTGTAGTATAAAGACTGCAATTCTAAGCATCATCGATGACCTACACATATCTCTGGGTGATGGTCAGGCCTGCCTCCTAGTCCTGCTGGACCTCTCGGCTTCCTCTGATACTGTCAACCATGACATCCTCCTAAACACCCTCTTGCAGCACGAAGGCATCAGTGGAACTGGCCTTCAGTGGTTCGCTTCTTTCCTGAACCAACACTCACAACTAATCAAACTAAGCAACTCGACCTCAAAAGCAGCACAAGTCTAACAAGGAGTCCCTCAAGGGATCAATCATGTCTCCTGTTCTATTAAACCTCTATATGGAACCCCTAGCAATGATCCTGAAACAAGCTGCCTATCATCTCTATGCAGATGACACCTAACTCTACAAGAAAACCTCATCCGTTTAATACATCCAGGACCTAAATAGCACTCTCTCCAGGGTTCAATCCTGGCAGGCCAGGAACCACCTTCAGCTCAACCCAAACAAAACTGAACTTCTCTTCAATCAACCAACAGAAAAGTAATTGCCTGTAGATATCTGGCCCAACAACCTCACTGCATTAAACTGCAAACTATCCACCTCCAAATCTGCGGGGGTTACACTTGACAGTCACCTGTATTTGAAAGAGCATATTAATGCCTCTGATAAACGTACCTTCTACACATTGAAACATCTTCAAAAAGTCAAACTGTTTATCCCCATCGGAGACCTAAAGACCGTGGTACAATACATACTGCTCTCCAAGCTGGACTACAGTAACGCATTGATCACAGGCACCTTAAAAATACACCTAGCCCTTTGAAAGCAACACTCCATGCATTGGCTAGGCTACTGATGTGGAGTCGCTTCGACCACATCAACCCCACCCACTCTCAAGAAGCTCAACTTGCAGCCAACAGAGTCAAGATATATACTCAAAACCGCTTGCATAACCCACAAGAATCTCTACGCAGAAAAACCAATCTACCTTGCAAATAAACTTGCAAATGCTGGTCAAAAGGTTGAAGCTCCAACAGTCTGCTCCTGATTCCACCCAAATTTAAGAAGGAAAAATATTGCACCCACTCCTTCTGCAGGAATGCTCCCAAAATCTGGAACTCGCTGCCCCAGGAGTTACGTGTCAATCAATCATTCCTATACTTCAGGAAGAAACTGAAACAACTTCTCCTCAACAAATACCTAAACCCTCCCCAGTAAACCAGCTGACTGGTCTGTTGCTCCCACACTCTCCACAAATATGAGCATCACTACCTCAGGGGAAATAATGTGCCTCTACGTTCCCCACCTTCGCAACACCATACCGTAGCTACCTCAGAACTATAACTATATTGTCCATCTATCCCACTATCTATCGTAAACTACTTTTATACACTGTTAATATGTATTTTCATTTACTCCACAGGTTACTTGTGTAATTGTGTCTATACAAACTCTGTAAAGGGCTATATATACATCTACTGCAACTACCTCAAAACTATAAAGTCCACATAGCCTCATCGTATACTTCTTCTACATACTGTTGCAATGTATTTATATTGACTCCATATGTAACTTGTGTATTTGCTTCTGTACCACCTCTGTAAAGTACTCTGATACCTTTGAGTCAAGTTCGTGCAATACAAAACTTGATACATAATTAAAATAAATTAATTCATTAATCACTCCGAGGGGGGGTTTGAGAAAAATATTTCTGATTTAGAAATATTAACAGCACTTTGTAATACTACATTTTCCTGAGCTTGTCCCAACTCGCCCTGAACCAGCCCGGATTCCATCTTGAATCTCCATGATGTATGTTTTCATACCTTCCCAAAGCACGTAGCAAAATGAGCAATTATGAAATGCTCTGTTTTCACATGCTCTTCTCAAAGAATTCTGGAGTGGGAGTTTCCATTTTCTTTGCATGTTCAGAATATGAGACAGTCGTTGTTTTGTGTTGTGTGTAACTAGATTTGAATTGTGACGTCCGTTGCCATAGCGTCAAATAGGGATTGATTATTAATTTGGATATTGTTGCACATTACTGTATTGTGATTGGTTGAACCAATGCATGCAACATTTAATTAATGTTATGCTGATGTGACTTTATCTGTGTATTTTGCTATTAAAGACCACAAAATTGTAGGTGATCAAGTCTAGTTTTCCCGACTCTTTGAAAGCAGACCCCCGTTAGTCTGTCTCTTACTTCGAACTTAGAATATTTTTACTATGAGACTTGACTTCATGTCAGACTCTTTTCACCATTTGATTGATCCATATGCTAATTCAATATATTACTTTTACACACATTGTGCCTTCTATTTTGCACTTTTCATTTAATAAGCCTTCATGATTTCTAAACTTCACTGATCTTGAGCTTTCTTGAGACGAAAGACTTATTTAACAGACTGATTTTATGCTATTTAGTTACCTGTAGAGACACATTATCTTACATGTTCTTGAGGTTAACAGCGCGAGCCGATCGTGCATAGGCGCATTATCTAAGATTATCTGATAAGATAGTGTTAATACAGGTGAGAAGGGTTCCTCAAGGACAGATACACTAACTCTTGCGTGGAGTGGCCTGTGTAGAAAATCCACTTTTTCTGCACAGGCACCTCAGACTTTTTGTCTTTCGTGGCTCCCTATATTTTTCCTGGCTTTAGAACTTTACGTTGCTAACCAGGAGAAAAGTGGCTATGCTAACCCTTTACATATGGTTCAATTGGCTTACTCCTTATTGGTATATTTTACTTGCCTATCGGTCCATAGCATATAAATCAAAATGTACCAATAACCTGAAAGTTAAACGGTTAAATACCACTTGTGGGTTGCATCACCTATTACTACCCTCCATTATAGTGGCAGTGCAAACATGGCTGCAGGTCTACCATTGTAGCCTAACTGTAACAGTGCAAACATGCATGACAATTAGTCAAAATAAACCCTTTTGACAGGTAAAAACCTTCCTTTTAAATTTTACTAAGTCACCCCTATGTATGCCTAGTAGCCCACAAGGCAGGGTGCGTGGGGTTTTTAAAAGTAGGACATGTAGAAACTAAAAGTTAACTTCTCTTTATACCTCAAAGCAATGTTCACTGTAGAAAAGCTGGCTGGCCCACAGAGAAACACTGGGAACCAGTATTAACACTCTGATACTATAGCGCAGGGACGGGAATAGCAAGTAAAACAATTTATAAAAAATATTGTAATTGTTATGTAGTGTGGCTTGGGCCTGGTTTGCACACAAGTTATGTTAGCATGGCTTATTAGACGTTTAAATGCCATTTTACCTTTTGCTGCTTTTGCAGAGGACACTGCATATAGCTGTTTTTGTAAGTTAGGCTACGCGAATGTCTTCACACGAGAAAGGCTTGTTTTCGACATCTCTAGACTTACATCGTGACCCTAGTCTGCACAGTGAGTGCTGAAGGTCAAGGTTATCATAACATGGTAGCTGTTGTTCAAACTGATCGGCTAACGCTTTTTAGGCACAACAAATGGCAGCTGCGAGCCGACTGAGATTCTGGCGCCTTTATTATTGCATAGTTGCCATGTTTGAACACACTTGGAAGATTTTCTGTTTCCAGAGATGCAGGGAGCTTTAGCTGATCCTGTGATTCACTCTTGCTGATCTGAGAGATAATGGGGTCCTTCCGTACAAGCCTAAGAGACCTTCTTTAGTCTATAATACATAGTTTCTAGATAGGGAGGGTGTTATAACTATGCACTATAAGACCTGTTTTCACCATCATTGTAAATTGATTTCTCCCTTTGTATTTTATGGAATTGTAACAATGCTAATCATATGTCTGCTTATGTTGGCAAAGATACTGCACCTGAGAGCACGTCGTTAAAGGAATATGCTACTTACCAGTATGCATCTGTTCTTGGCATGTAGGGCTGCTGACATTCATATCTTGTGCATAGATCGCCACCTAGTGTTGGGTCCGGATGATTGCACATTGTTGTCCTGGAAGAGTCTTCGAAGTATCACGAGATAGGTGGCTCCTCCCTCGGACTACAGTGCGCATGGGCATCCTCTCCATCCTTAGATTGTTTTTCGCCATTGTGGCAGGGATGGAGTATGATACAGTAAGTGATGTCCATGCTAGAGATGAATTCTGAGTGCTACAGCTGCGACAGGCACCGGGGAGGAGGGAGGGCGATATGAATGTCAGCAGCCCTACATGCCAAGAACAGATGCATGCTGGTAAGTAGCATATTCCGTTCGAGGCATGTGGGCTGCTGAATTCATATCTTGTGCATAGAATGTATAGCAGTCTCCCTTTAGCGGTGGTTGCCCGTGCCAGCTGCAGCAGTCTGAAAAAGAGTCTTGAGTACAGCCTGTCCTACAGCTGCTTGCTGTTTGGAGTGTACATCTACGCAGTAGTGTTTGGTAAATGTATGTATGGTAGTCCATGTGGCTGCTCTACATATGTCTTCTAGAGGAATGTTCCCAGGAAAACCATGGATGCCCCTAAATTGCGTGTTGAATGCACTTTTGGGGGTACTGTTAATGTGCGTTTAGCTTTCTGAAAACAAATTTGTATGCACTTAACAATCCATTTGGCAATACCCGATTTGGAAATGGGGTTGCCTTTGTGCTGTGGTGAAAAGGCAACATTCAAGTCAAAGGGCTATCCCTGGAGACATTCATATACAAGAGAGTCACTACCAGAGTGTTTGGTCTTGTTTCACTCATTCACCCCACCCACTAAGTAACTTGTTTAAATTATTGGTCACTGACTAGAATACAACGTTTACATTCTATTTTTATTAAAAATATACTCATACAACAGTCTGTAAGAATTTATACTGACAACATCAGATTAAAAACCATTTCATGGTGAGAACACATTTGCTAATTATAAAGAACCAAGCATAGTGTAAATACTAATGTCTAAAAAGGACAACAATACATGTATATATGATATTCAACAAATTTTCAACATAAAAATTGGTAAGTAAAATACATAAATCACAATTCACAAATGAAAACATACAGTATAATCTCAAAAAGCAGAAGAACATGGAACATAACCCCCTTATTTCAATAGAGCACTGGATACTGCTATCGATTGGTTGATCCACAAAACCTTAGTCTGAATACACCGGGATAATCCGTAATGTTAGTTCTATATCTTTGAAATCCCCTGGGTTTTAATGGATCATCTTTTTAGTTCGTTCTATAATGGATAACTATCGAGCCGAGGAGTACCCGTGGAAAAGAAGAACATAGATGCTAAGAGAAACCATCGAGTTATAGAAACCATCAAGTTCTATAAACACGTACGATGACGCAAGCGGCGGTCTGAAAAAAGCGAATAACCACGGGGAAGGAGGTGTCTCCATACATCCAAGGAACCAACGTGAAATAATACAATTGGGAGCAAACCGAAATATTCTAAATAAACCCTCGGTAGAAGTAAAAAACGGAAGGCCTGCAAATACAGTCTCTGTCGAGAAAGGAGAAGGATAAAGCTTCCATTATAGAACGAACTAAAAAGATGATCCGATAAGGAGATAAGAGAACGTTTAAATATAAAAGAACCACACCATAAAATCTAGAGAAAGGAAAAGGTCGCTCGAACCTGATGACCCCTTACATACATACTGTCCTGAAGAAGGTGTGACCATATCTACGGGCTACAAACACCGAAACGCATCGACGCATTTTTTCTATGTACTGAATCCATTAAAACCCAGGGGATTTTAAAGATATAGAACTAACATTACGGATTATCCCGGTGTATTCAGACTAAGGTTTTGTGGATCAACCAATCGATAGCAGTATCCAGTGCTCTATTGAAATAAGGGGGTTATGTTCCATGTTCTTCTGCTTTTTGAGATTATACTGTATGTTTTCATTTGTGAATTGTGATTTATGTATTTTACTTACCAATTTTTATGTTGAAAATTTGTTGAATATCATACATACATGTATTGTTGTCCTTTTTAGACATTAGTATTTACACTATGCTTGGTTCTTTATAATTTGCAAATGTGTTCTCACCATGAAATGGTTTTTAATCTGATGTGGTCAGTATAAATTCTTACAGACTGTTGTATGAGTATATTTTTAATAAAAATAGAATGTAAACGTTGTATTCTAGTCAGTGACCAATAATTTAAACGAGTTACTTAGTGGGTGGGGTGAATGAGTGAAACAAGACCAAACACTCTGGTAGTGACTCTCTTGTATATGAATGTCTCCAGGGATAGCCCTTTGACTTGAATGTTAACAGTACCCTGTTCCCTGGAACGTGTGGGGTCCTCTCTCTAACATATTTTTCAGTGAAAAGGCAACAAACAGTTGCTTAGTTTTTCTGAAAAGTGTTGTCCTGTTTATATAGTACAGGAGAGCTCTCTTAACGTCTAAGGTATGTAGAGCTCTTTCTGCCACTGAATCTGTATTTGGGAAGAACACTGGCAGTTCTATAGCTTGATTGATGTGAAACTGGGACACCACCTTTGGCATAAATTTAGGGTTTGTCCGTAGCACAACCCTATTTGCGTGAATTTGTATGAATGGCTCCTGAATAGTTAGAGCTTGCAGCTCACTAACTCTTCTAAGGGATGTAATCGCCACTAGAAAAGCCACTTTCCACGTTAGGAATTGTATCTCACACAGAGGTTCAAAAGGTGGTCCCATCAGTCTGGTTACAACTACGTTCAGGTTCCAGACAGGCGAAGGTGGGTGTCTTGGAGGAATCACTCGTTTGAGTCCCTCCATGAAAGCTTTAATAGCAGGTACTCTGAAGAGTTAAAGGCACTGCCTGTTCTGAAGACAAGCTGCCACCGCAGCTAAATGTATACGTATGGAACTGTAAGCCAGATTGCATCTGTGCAAATGCAACAGGTAACATATGATGTTTTGAGTAGATGCATCTAGCGGATTTATGTCATTGTTGCAATAGATGACAAATTGTTTCCACTTCGCCGCATAGCATGCTCTGGTAGTAGGTCTTCTTGCCTCTTTGATAATATTCATACAGTCAGAAGGCAAGTTCAGGTAACCAAACTCTATGACTTCAGGAGCCAGATCGCAAGGTTCAACTGTTGCGGATCTGGGTACTGAATGTCGCCATGGGTCTGCGTTAAAAGACTGGGTGTTAATCTCAGCCTTTGATGAGGCACCACGGAAAGTTCTAGGAACGTGGTGTACCATGGTTGCCTTGCCCACGTTGGAGCAACTAGGATGAGTGTCATTGAGTGTTGTCGCAGTTTGCATGCCGCTAGTGGTATGAGCAGGGCTGGGGGAAAAGCGTACGCAAACTTGCCTGACCAGTTCATCCATATCGCATTGCCCTGAGACTGCGGATGTGGAAACCTGGCGGCGAAGCTTTGGCATTTTGCGTTTTCCTTTGTGGCGAACAGGTCTATCTCTGGGTGACCCCACTGCTGGAAGTACGGTTGCAGCACTGAGGGATGTATCTCCCATTCGTGCATCTGGTGGCTGTGTCTGCTGAGCAGATCCGCCATCTGGTTGTCCTTGCCTGGGAGGTGTTCCGCCATGAGGAATATGTTCCTCTGAATGGCCCACTTCCACATGCTTTGCGCTAGATGTCACAACTATGGAGAGTGTGTCCCTCCCTGCTTCTGTATGTAGTACATGGCAGTCATGTTGTCCGTCCGGATCAACACGACTTTGTTGCACAAATGTACCTTGAACGCCTTCATTGCCATGAAGATTGCCATCGATTCCAGCAGGTTGATGTGCATCTTCTTCTGCTGTGTCGTCCACAGCCCCTGCACTGTGTAATGGAGGACATGCGTTCCCATCCCAGGAGAGATGCGTCCGTCTGCAGCACTATTTGTGGCACAGGCTCTTGGAACGGTCGACCCCTCTAAAGGTTTTGTGGGTTCCACCAATGCAGAGTTGTATGCGCGACCGGTCACCAACACTAGGTCTTTCAATTGTCCTTGAGCCTGGTTCCACTGCTGTGCTAGGCACTCCTGAAGCGGACGCATGTGTAGTCTCGTGTGAGAACTTGCTGGAGCTGCTAAGCACTAGAATGGGACTATCGGGAACTGTTCTCAAATGGTTTTCGTCCTTCCTTCACAACCGGTCACAGAAGTTCAAGATCGACAATGTGCTATCCACACCTGTGCCTGCAGATCTAGGTGTTCCACAAGGATCCTCCCTCTCCCCCACACTGTTCAACCTCGTCATGGAACCGCTCGCCACCTTGCTCCAAGCTTCCAATGTCCAATTCCATATGTACGCCGACGACACACAACTCTACCTAAAGCTACAATCCCCGGAAGATATCAAACATCTGAACTCCACGCTTATTAACACTCAATCTTGGCTGGCAGATAATCACCTCAAACTAAATGCTCTGAAAACCGAGTTCCTACTCATCTCACCCCCGGCGAAAATTTCCATCACCCAAACATGGCTCAATAACCTAACAGCACTCAATGTCCAACCTACCATCGTGGACTCGGCGAAATCCCTAGGCATCACACTCGACGCCAAGCTCAACATGCAGCAGCACGTTAGCAAAGCCACAAAAGCAGCTAATTTCCAAATCAACACATTCAGGAAAATTAAACCTTTCCTCCCTGCCGAAGACTTCCAAACTGCTGTACAATCTCTAGTCATCCCTCGAATAGACTACGGAATTGTGGCCCTCAGCGGACTCCCGCTATCCACAACTGCACCCTTAAGAGCCTCCCTGAACGCTGCAGCAAGACTCATTACTGGCTCAAGAAAACATTCGCATATATCCCCAGACTTAAAGTTTTTAAAATGGCTGCCTTTTGAAGCCAGAATACAGCTAAAAATTGCAGTTATGACACACGCGGCCGTGCACCACAATGCACCCAACTACCTCGCTCAAAAGTTGTATAAGGAGGTTCGAGGTCCAATAGAAGTACAAAAAACCTACTCCTGAAACCGCGTAGATTCCGGAAAGAGAAAACATACAAGCGCTCCTTCTCTGGAATGGCACCCAGGATCTGGAACGCGCTCCCGCCTGAAACTAGGCTGATCTCCTCCACTGCACTCTTCAAGAAAGAGGTGAAAACCATCCTTCTGGCCAAGATCTCCTGAACATGAGTGGTACTGTATCAGAGACTCTGCATTGCTTTGTATCACTGTTCACCTTGTCCTCTGGCACTTTACCTCTAACTTGATGTTGTCACTACCAATATATGACACACGTTGATTCACTCTCCAGATGCCCCCACTCAGTGTTCTCGCTTCACTAAGACTTTGGTATAAGCCATCCACACACCCAAGGTGCACCTCTAAGGTGGGATCAATGACTTGTACCGTCTTATATTACTTGTTTACCTGATTGTATATTGATATGTTTTATGTATGTTACTATCATCCCACCATGTTATTGACTACCATACTACTCCCATTATCTCTGTTCACTCCTACTGCCCCTACCCTGTCTATGTGAAGCGCTCTGATATCTGTAAGGATCTTGTTCGCGCTATATAAAACTTTGAATAAATAAATAAATAGATAAATAAATAACTGCATAAACACCCGTGTCGGGAGCGAGTGTTGGGGTCTGAATCCCTGGATCAGCGATTGAATGCTGTTGATTCTCGCTGAGTTTGGCTGACCCTTTGCTGCCAGAGTGTCTATTGTCGCTCCCAGGTACTGTTGTACGTGGGCGGGTTGGAGATGAGATGTGTAGTTTAATGATAATCCAAGGCTGTGTAGGAGGTGAATAGTGCGGGACATGTGGTCGGCACATTGCTGGGCTGACTTTGCTTGGATAAGGCAGTCGTCCAGATAGGGGTAGACGTGACTATGGTTTCTCCGCAGGTGCGCCGCTACTGTCGCTAGGCACTTGGTAAACACCCTTGGGGCAGTTGTCACCCCGAAAGGCAGTACCTTGAACTGGTAGTGCTGATTTTGTATGGTAAACCCGAGATACTTCCTGTGTGCTGGATGTTTTGGTATGTGGAAATACGCATCCTTAAGGTCTAATGTTGCCAGGAAGTCTCCCTGACTGAGTAATGGTAGAACCTGCTGTAAAGTGAGCATGTGAAAGTGTTCTGACAAGATGTATTGGTTTAGGGGCCTGAGGTCTAGTATTGGCCTGAGAGACCCGTCGTTTTTGGGGATTAAGAAGTACAGCGAGTACACCCCTGTACCCTGTTGCTGTATAGGGACGAGTTCTATGGCCCCTTTTTGCAGCATGCTGATGACTTCCTGGTGCAATAAGTCTATGTGCTCTGCGATACAGAAAAGGGGGTGGTGATGAACAGAGTGTCTGAATTAAGCAGACCACTCTTACCCAGTCCAAAGATCAGGGCTTGATCCATCACCGTTATTTATCTCACTGCCCCATCCCAGCTCAGAACCTGGCTATATGCAAATTAGTCTGTCCCTGGCCCAGTGCATCCTGGGAACAGGGCAGACCAAACTACCAAGCCAATTCTTCACCAGAAAGGAGACAAGCTACCGGGGACCGGTTTCTGGCATTTCAGCCTCTTCGGCCCGGCTTGCTTGAATCCTGATGGAGCAGTGAGAAAGGGACTCATGTCTGAGTATACCCTGCCACACCTATAGTGGCCAAAAACGATACAGAAAAGGGGGTGGTGATGAACAGAGTGTCTGAATTAAGCAGACCACTCTTACCCAGTCCAAAGATCAGGGCTTGATCCATCACCGTTATTTATCTCACTGCCCCATCCCAGCTCAGAACCTGGCTATATGCAAATTAGTCTGTCCCTGGCCCAGTGCATCCTGGGAACAGGGCAGACCAAACTACCAAGCCAATTCTTCACCAGAAAGGAGACAAGCTACCGGGGACCGGTTTCTGGCATTTCAGCCTCTTCGGCCCGGCTTGCTTGAATCCTGATGGAGCAGTGAGAAAGGGACTCATGTCTGAGTATACCCTGCCACACCTATAGTGGCCAAAAACGATACAGAAAAGGGGGTGGTGATGAACAGAGTGTCTGAATTAAGCAGACCACTCTTACCCAGTCCAAAGATCAGGGCTTGATCCATCACCGTTATTTATCTCACTGCCCCATCCCAGCTCAGAACCTGGCTATATGCAAATTAGTCTGTCCCTGGCCCAGTGCATCCTGGGAACAGGGCAGACCAAACTACCAAGCCAATTCTTCACCAGAAAGGAGACAAGCTACCGGGGACCGGTTTCTGGCATTTCAGCCTCTTCGGCCCGGCTTGCTTGAATCCTGATGGAGCAGTGAGAAAGGGACTCATGTCTGAGTATACCCTGCCACACCTATAGTGGCCAAAAACGATACAGAAAAGGGGGTGGTGATGAACAGAGTGTCTAAATTAAGCAGACCACTCTTACCCAGTCCAAAGATCAGGGCTTGATCCATCACCGTTATTTATCTCACTGCCCCATCCCAGCTCAGAACCTGGCTATATGCAAATTAGTCTGTCCCTGGCCCAGTGCATCCTGGGAACAGGGCAGACCAAACTACCAAGCCAATTCTTCACCAGAAAGGAGACAAGCTACCGGGGACCGGTTTCTGGCATTTCAGCCTCTTCGGCCCGGCTTGCTTGAATCCTGATGGAGCAGTGAGAAAGGGACTCATGTCTGAGTATACCCTGCCACACCTATAGTGGCCAAAAACGATACAGAAAAGGGGGTGGTGATGAACAGAGTGTCTGAATTAAGCAGACCACTCTTACCCAGTCCAAAGATCAGGGCTTGATCCATCACCGTTATTTATCTCACTGCCCCATCCCAGCTCAGAACCTGGCTATATGCAAATTAGTCTGTCCCTGGCCCAGTGCATCCTGGGAACAGGGCAGACCAAACTACCAAGCCAATTCTTCACCAGAAAGGAGACAAGCTACCGGGGACCGGTTTCTGGCATTTCAGCCTCTTCGGCCCGGCTTGCTTGAATCCTGATGGAGCAGTGAGAAAGGGACTCATGTCTGAGTATACCCTGCCACACCTATAGTGGCCAAAAACGATACAGAAAAGGGGGTGGTGATGAACAGAGTGTCTGAATTAAGCAGACCACTCTTACCCAGTCCAAAGATCAGGGCTTGATCCATCACCGTTATTTATCTCACTGCCCCATCCCAGCTCAGAACCTGGCTATATGCAAATTAGTCTGTCCCTGGCCCAGTGCATCCTGGGAACAGGGCAGACCAAACTACCAAGCCAATTCTTCACCAGAAAGGAGACAAGCTACCGGGGACCGGTTTCTGGCATTTCAGCCTCTTCGGCCCGGCTTGCTTGAATCCTGATGGAGCAGTGAGAAAGGGACTCATGTCTGAGTATACCCTGCCACACCTATAGTGGCCAAAAACGATACAGAAAAGGGGGTGGTGATGAACAGAGTGTCTGAATTAAGCAGACCACTCTTACCCAGTCCAAAGATCAGGGCTTGATCCATCACCGTTATTTATCTCACTGCCCCATCCCAGCTCAGAACCTGGCTATATGCAAATTAGTCTGTCCCTGGCCCAGTGCATCCTGGGAACAGGGCAGACCAAACTACCAAGCCAATTCTTCACCAGAAAGGAGACAAGCTACCGGGGACCGGTTTCTGGCATTTCAGCCTCTTCGGCCCGGCTTGCTTGAATCCTGATGGAGCAGTGAGAAAGGGACTCATGTCTGAGTATACCCTGCCACACCTATAGTGGCCAAAAACGATACAGAAAAGGGGGTGGTGATGAACAGAGTGTCTGAATTAAGCAGACCACTCTTACCCAGTCCAAAGATCAGGGCTTGATCCATCACCGTTATTTATCTCACTGCCCCATCCCAGCTCAGAACCTGGCTATATGCAAATTAGTCTGTCCCTGGCCCAGTGCATCCTGGGAACAGGGCAGACCAAACTACCAAGCCAATTCTTCACCAGAAAGGAGACAAGCTACCGGGGACCGGTTTCTGGCATTTCAGCCTCTTCGGCCCGGCTTGCTTGAATCCTGATGGAGCAGTGAGAAAGGGACTCATGTCTGAGTATACCCTGCCACACCTATAGTGGCCAAAAACGATACAGAAAAGGGGGTGGTGATGAACAGAGTGTCTGAATTAAGCAGACCACTCTTACCCAGTCCAAAGATCAGGGCTTGATCCATCACCGTTATTTATCTCACTGCCCCATCCCAGCTCAGAACCTGGCTATATGCAAATTAGTCTGTCCCTGGCCCAGTGCATCCTGGGAACAGGGCAGACCAAACTACCAAGCCAATTCTTCACCAGAAAGGAGACAAGCTACCGGGGACCGGTTTCTGGCATTTCAGCCTCTTCGGCCCGGCTTGCTTGAATCCTGATGGAGCAGTGAGAAAGGGACTCATGTCTGAGTATACCCTGCCACACCTATAGTGGCCAAAAACGATACAGAAAAGGGGGTGGTGATGAACAGAGTGTCTGAATTAAGCAGACCACTCTTACCCAGTCCAAAGATCAGGGCTTGAACCATCACCGTTATTTATCTCACTGCCCCATCCCAGCTCAGAACCTGGCTATATGCAAATTAGTCTGTCCCTGGCCCAGTGCATCCTGGGAACAGGGCAGACCAAACTACCAAGCCAATTCTTCACCAGAAAGGAGACAAGCTACCGGGGACCGGTTTCTGGCATTTCAGCGTGGAAGGGTATACTCAGATGTGAGTCCCTTGCTCATTGCACCATCAGGATTCAAGCAAGCCGGGCCGAAGACGCCTGAAATGGCAGAAACCGGTCCCCGGAAGCTTGTTTCCTTCCCAGTGTAAGAATTGGCTTTTGTAGTCTGGTCTGCCCTGTTCCCATGATGCACTGGGCCAGGGACAGACTAATTTGCATACAGCCAGGTTCTGAAACTGGGATGGTGCAATGAGCTAAAAAACGGTGTTGGATCTAGCCCTGATCTCTTGACTGGGTGAGAGTACTCTGCTTAATTCAGAGACTCTGTCCATCACCACCCCTTGTTGTAAATAATTTTGTCCACCCTAAGCGTGGAAGGGTATACTCAGATGTGAGTCCCTTGCTCATTGCACCATCAGGATTCAAGCAAGCCGGGCCGAAGACGCCTGAAATGGCAGAAACCGGTCCCCGGAAGCTTGTTTCCTTCCCAGTGTAAGAATTGGCTTTTGTAGTCTGGTCTGCCCTGTTCCCATGATGCACTGGGCCAGGGACAGACTAATTTGCATACAGCCAGGTTCTGAAACTGGGATGGTGCAATGAGCTAAAAAACGGTGTTGGATCTAGCCCTGATCTCTTGAGTGGGTGAGAGTACTCTGCTTAATTCAGAGACTCTGTCCATCACCACCCCTTGTTGTAAATAATTTTGTCCACCCTAAGCGTGGAAGGGTATACTCAGATGTGAGTCCCTTGCTCATTGCACCATCAGGATTCAAGCAAGCCGGGCCGAAGACGCCTGAAATGGCAGAAACCGGTCCCCGGAAGCTTGTTTCCTTCCCAGTGTAAGAATTGGCTTTTGTAGTCTGGTCTGCCCTGTTCCCATGATGCACTGGGCCAGGGACAGACTAATTTGCATACAGCCAGGTTCTGAAACTGGGATGGTGCAATGAGCTAAAAAACGGTGTTGGATCTAGCCCTGATCTCTTGACTGGGTGAGAGTACTCTGCTTAATTCAGAGACTCTGTCCATCACCACCCCTTGTTGTAAATAATTTTGTCCACCCTAAGCGTGGAAGGGTATACTCAGATGTGAGTCCCTTGCTCATTGCACCATCAGGATTCAAGCAAGCCGGGCCGAAGACGCCTGAAATGGCAGAAACCGGTCCCCGGAAGCTTGTTTCCTTCCCAGTGTAAGAATTGGCTTTTGTAGTCTGGTCTGCCCTGTTCCCATGATGCACTGGGCCAGGGACAGACTAATTTGCATACAGCCAGGTTCTGAAACTGGGATGGTGCAATGAGCTAAAAAACGGTGTTGGATCTAGCCCTGATCTCTTGACTGGGTGAAAGTACTCTGCTTAATTCAGAGACTCTGTCCATCACCACCCCTTGTTGTAAATTATTATTATGTGCTCTGCGGACATAGGACGGTGTCTTGGGGGTATGTTGGGTGGAGTGGATGTTAGCTCTAGACAATAGCCGTACTGAATAAGTTGTCTCACCCACCTGTCTGTGGTAATGCTCTCCCAGACTGGAAGGAACTGTTGTAATCTGCCCCCGACCGGTGTTACATGGTCTGGGGGCAGTGACAAGGTGTCACTGTTTAGTATTGGCGGAGGATCTGGTGTTATTCCCTCGTCCTCCACCCTTGCTGCTGTTGCCACGGTATCCACCTCTATTGTTCCTATTATAGGTGGTTTGCGTGCTCCCTTTATTGTATGGAGTCTGCTGGGATGCCTGGCCTCTTGTAGCTCCTCTGTTACCGGAGCGACGAAAGGAGCCGCCTCTGAATTGTTGCGACTGCAAGGCACCCATAGATTTGGCTGTCTCTGTGTCTTTTTTAATCTTCTCTAAGATTGTGTCCACATCAGGACCAAATAAAAAAATCAGGGTTCACAGGCTGATTTAATAATGTGGTTTGAATCTCAGGTTTGAACCCAGAGATGCGCAACCAAGCATGTCTCCTGAGCATGACACTTGTGTTGATGGCCCTGGCTGAGGTGTCTACTGCGTCAAGCGCACATTTAATGGATGCGTTGGATATTAGTTTCCCTTCTTTTATAAGTGTTTCTGCTCCCTCTTTGTAGGCATCAGGCAAATGTTGTAACAGTTGCTCTAGTGTGTCATAATGCGCCCTATCGTATCTGGCTAATAGGGCCTGTGTATTTGAAATTTTCCAGATATTAGCTGCTTGAGCAGCTACCCTTTTCCCAGATGCTTCTAATATTTTAGACTCTTTGTCGGGAGGAGGAGCATCACCAGTAGTTTGCGAGTTGGCACGCTTACGAGCATTTGATACCACTAAAGAGTCCAATGGCAGCTGTCCCTTAATGTATGTAGGGTCCACAGGCGCCGGTCTGTATTTTCTTTCAATTCTGGGGTTAACAACCCTTGCTCTTGTGGTTTCTTTGAAAATGTCTCCTGCGTGTTTAAGAACACCTTTCAACATTGGCAATGTTTTAACTGATTTCTCTGAAGTGGAGAAAGTGTCAAACAAGAAGTCCTCTTCAATTGGGTCAGCATGCATTTCCACATCATGATTTAGTGCTGCCCCTTCTATTAATGCCTTAAACGCAGCTGTATCTTCTGTTGGTGAAGTTTTGACAGGATAAGAAGGAGTATCAGGAATAGTCTGTGACTCCCCCGGGTCAATAGTGTTGCCCAGGCTCGAGTCTGGTCATTTTGATCCGTGTCCGCAGGGTAATCATATTGTTCATTATAGTCATACCCCATATCCTCATTAGTGCATGTGGGAGAGTATGCAGAAGTGTCTTGGCCATGGTAGCTTACAGTCTCAAAAAGGACAGGCGATGTAGAAGAATCCCTTTTCCTTTTGAGTGGAATTTTATATGATTCCAGAGGATTTTCCGACCTGATCTTCCTTTGATAAATGTAAAGTCTGCCAGATTCGGAGTCGATATAGAGCTTCGACTGTTCATCATAGGAGGGCTCTTGGTATACAATGTCCTCTTCTAGAGGATGACTTCTTTTTCCCATTGACACCGTCTTGGGTGTCTCGACCCCGGTTTTCGGATCGAGCGCCTTAGGGCGTGCAGTCGGGGGCAGTCCAAACTTTATCGGTGGCAGCGAGTCTTTAGACAGACTGACCTTTTTCGGGGCCGGCGTCGATAGAGGTGCGACCGACTTAGCCCTTTCGTCAGTAGGCCTTTGGCCCTGCGTTGACTTCGGTGCTTGTTGCGTCGGAGGCGCGCTCTTTTGTCTCGGTTCGACGTGCTCCTTCGAGGCGTCTTTGGTTTTTGGCTCGAGGTCTTTGACGAGCTGTGGCCTGTCGATTCTTTGCTTCGAAAACCCCTCCGAGACTTGAGTCCCTTGTTTGTGTCGCTGTCCGTCGACGTCGACCTCATCGGTTCGACGTGCTTGACTTTTGTGATGGACTTTAGCGCACCGATATTTGGCTCGACGCCCTTCACCTTCATTTTTGACCTCGCAGGGTCGTCGACACTTGCTTTCTTCGTTGAATCCGATGTGTTCGAACTCTTCGATCTGAAGACTGTCTTCAGCAGTTTCGGTTTCGATTTTGACTCGATGGCTTTCGGTTTCGCTTTCAGCAGTGCGACCGATGGCTCATGTGATATGTTCTTAGCCGGGCCGAGACGCGGGGCTATAGAACGTTCCTCATGATCTTGGCTATGGCCTTCCGGCGATGCCTCGACCTGAGCCCTTGGAAGCCTTTCAGTGTCTGTTCTGAGCTCCGTACCCACTGTTGGGCCTGGTTTATCGCTTGAGTCGTCATCGACGACGTTTTCATTATCGACTTCTTCTTCGTCGTCTTCATAATAGTTGGAGTCATGCTCCGAACCGGGATCCGATTGCTGTCCTGGATCCTGAGCCTCGATGACCTCATCGTCTTCTTCACCGAAGATATTCACCGGGTCGGGCGCTGGCTTCGTCATCGTTTGCCTCGCCGCACGTCGGAGCCTAAGCGTCTTCTTTGACCTGAATCGAGCACAAGCTAGACGTTGTCCTCATTGTGGTCTGGTGATAAGCACTTGTTGCACACCGGGTGTACATCGATGTGCGGGTACTTAGAGTTACAAAGGGGGCATCGTTTGAACGGGATCCGTTCCATCGACGATCGGGCCTCTGGTGTCGAAAAGACCACGCGGCTCTCTTCGACGTCCTGCTCGAAAAGAACTGGAACAAGAACTCTGCACCGATCGAAATAACAATACCGACGACCCCGAAGGCCTTTTGGCGTTTAGAAAGTTTCCGAACTTGAGTAAAGAAAAGTACATCCGAACCCAATGGCGGAAAAAAACAATCTGAGAATGGAGAGGATGCCCATGCGCACTGTAGTCCGAGGGAGGAGCCACCTATCTCGTGATACTTCGAAGACTCTTCCAGGACAACAATGTGCAATCATCCGGACCCAACACTAGGCGGCGATCAATGCACAAGATATGAATTCAGCAGCCCACATGCCTCGAACATAAATATTTAACCTTACCCGTGTCTCTTATTTACTCCTGTTGTGGACTGGTATGAGAGTATAACGAAAGAGTGTTCTCCCTTCCCACCATTCCTGAGTTGGTCCTAAGTCGTGTGTTCTAGGTTTTCTAATCATTGGTTACTTTGCTAATGTGACAGTGATGCTAGCTGGTTGGGGTTTTCTAGGTACTGAGGTGAGTTTCTGGTGCACCACAATTCACTGATGTCCTGGGTCTCTGTGCACAGTTCTGTGTAGGAGCATGATCATTGCAACAGTTATTAAAAATCCAAATCAATGTTGAAGTTTGACTTTTAATAAATATTTTTTAAATAACTTTGGAAAGCTACCTTTACCATGCATGAAGCTCCTGGAGGCTAATTTGCTTTCATCCTCCAGCTTCCCCAGACTGCACTTGGCCTGTTCTATCAGTCTATGTCATTTGCTGGAGAAAACAAGGTTTAGAAACAAAAGGGTAAATTAAATACCTTGTCTTATATATGGGAACCTAGAGAAGAGGTCCTTCCTAAGCTAGGCATGCATGTGCCTAAGCAATTCATTTCTTTGTCATGTCTACCATATTTTATTCATTTCGGATTGCTGAAGCACTCGTCTTTGTGCCTAAGTTTAGAAAAATATATTATTATTCTGCTGTTAGTGGAATGAGAAATTCAGCAAACCTTTCTATTCGACCACAATTCTGTAAATTACCACAAAGTATGACTGAGAACACAAAATAAATAGCATTCTGATAACTTGACCCCCCCCCGCCCATTCTTCCTTTGCGTTTTTATGAATATTTGATGGTGGTGGGGTTTTTGGCCCATATTCTTTGATTAAACACCTAAATATGAAAGGAGACGGCCGGGCCCGATGCCAGTATGTGCCTGGTCCCAACAAATTCCCAAATTAAAGCTAAAGATCCTGGGGCCAGTGTGCTTATTCCTCTTCGTGGGAAAGGCTGATTGGGGATAGAGCCTCCCAAAATGACCACTCAGTGGGAAAGCGGTTTGTATTACAAAGGTGGGAGGGCTCTCCCACAATATTGTTTTAAAACTCTCTCTGATGTCTAGGTTTCTTTCTACTTTCTCCCTTTTCCTACCCCAGGAAAAGGGAGACTGGGAGCAAATCACCCTATCAGCCACCCTGCGGAGAGAGCTGCTGGTTCGCTTTTAGTGATGGGGGTGTATCCTGATGCCAGGACAGGTTTCCCCCACCCCATTCAATTTCTTTTAAACAGCAAACCCTGATGTCAATTTGTTATGTTAATATATTTTGTATAACGCTCAAATACCCCAAGGGTGTCTTGGTGCTGCCTTGCAAGGAGCCAGAGTCAAGTGAGTCTATGAAGGGAGAAGACCAGTGATTGAAGAGCAAGGTTTTCAAAGTCTTTCTAAATTAAAGGTGATGTTGGCCTCCTTTGGGGTTAAGAGGAAGGGAAAGTTGGATCTTTGCAGTGCTGGTTACAAAACTTTTTCCATCCCAAACTGCTTTCTTGAACGTTGGAACTATCGCATATTTTGCGTTTAACCTGTTAAGTGCGGCGCACGTTCAGGTGGACGTCGCGTGCACTACCGAGTTAGTGCTGCGCACGTCCGCTAAACGTCGCAGCCCAGCAGCAGAGGTGTTAAAGAACTATGGGGCCCATTAGATGGCGGGCGGATCGCCGGCCCGGAGGTAGCCCCTGCTGGCCCGGCGGGGGCGATCCACCCGCCATCCATACCCAAAAGACCCCCCTCCATATTAGAATGGCTGGGGGGGGCCGTTTATTTATTTTATTTATTTATTTTACAGATTTGTAGAGCGCATGGCTGCCCATAGGCGTCCCAGCGCTGACAGACAAAAACCTAGTGAGAGATGTATTATGGGAACAGCCATGTTTTGAGTGCTCTACGGAATGCAAGAAGGTTAGATTGGGCTCTGAGGCTAGAAGGGAGCGAGTTCCAAAGTTTGGCAGCGTTGAGGGAGAACAGTCGGCCGCCTGAGCGGGCCTTTCTGATCCTGGGGATTGAGGCTAGATTACAGTTGGAGGAGCGGAGAGTTCTAGAGGTGATGTGGGGTGAGATGAGATTTTGGAGTATGGGAGGGGCCTTGCCGTGCATAATCTTGTGGATCGTACAGAGAGCCTTGAATTGAATTCTCTCTTGAATGGGGAGCCAATGAAGGGCCTTCAAAGATGGTTTGGCGGAGCAGCGACGATGAGTACCTGTGAGAATGCGGGCTGCCGCATTCTGGGCCGTTTGGAGTTTTGCTAGAACTTTTTTGGGGGCCCCTAGGTATAAGGCATTGCCATAGTCCAAACGAGATAGTACAAGGCCGTGGATGAGGAGTTTGCGGGATTGAGTCGGAAGCAAGGGTAGAATTTTTCTTGCCGATCTTAGTAGACCGTGACAGGTTCCAGCAGTTTTCCGTGCTTGGGCTGAGAAGTTAAGTTCTTCATCTAACCAGATGCCCAGGCTCTTAATTTCTGGTTTAGACGCAGGGGGAAGGCCCATGGCTGACGGCCATATGGAGATGGAGCTGTATAAAGATTTGTTGCCTAGAAACATGATCTCAGTTTTTTCGTTATTCAGCTTGAGGTGGGAGCTACTCATCCATTTTGTAATTTCGGTCAAGCAAGTGTGCAGGTTGGGAATGGAGAGGTCTTGCTGGTTAAGAGAGACCACAAGTTGAGTGTCGTCGGCATATGTCAGGAGTTTGATGCCATATGGGGCGACGACCTTCTCGAGGGGGGACATATAAACATTAAAAAGGGTTGGGCTCAGAGACGAGCCCTGTGGTACCCCGCAGTTGATGGCTGTAGGTCTGGACGTGAAGGTGCCCTCTGTCACCTGAAAGAGTCGGTTTTTGAGGAAGGATTCTAACCAGGCCAAGGCCATTCCTGTGACTCCGAGGTGTTTGAGTCTTTGGATAAGGATAGAGTGGTTGACTGTGTCGAAAGCGGCACTAAGATCCAGGAGGATCACTGCCACTGATCCCCCTGAGTCTATGATCTTCCTTGCTTCTTCGACTACCGCCAACATAGCTGTCTCGGTGCTCTGGCCTGGCCTGAATCCTGTTTGAGAGGGTTCCAGTAGTTTGTTGGACTCGAGGTATTGAGAGAGATTTAGGTTAACATGTTTCTCAGCTATTTTGCTGACACCTGGAAGTAAGGAAATTGGCCTATAGTTGCCAAGTTCTAATGGATCAAGGTTGGGTTTTTTGAGCAATGCTCTCACCATGGCTCTTTTCCAGCTGGGGGGGACAATGCCTAGGGAAAGTGAGTCGTTAATGAGTTTTGTCAGCTTTGGTAGGATAGTGGGTCCGACTAATTTCAGGATATTCAATGGAGCAGGGTCGGAAGGGCTGCCACTTTTAATAGAGCTGAGTATGCGGAGAGTGATGTCCGTTGTGAGCGGGGTGAATGCTGACAGCTGGTTGCTGGGTGGGATGACGTCAGAGGGAGCACTGAGGGCATTGAAAGAGGTAGGGGGGAGTGAATTAATGATTTTAGTAATTTTGGAATTAAACAATTCTGCAAGTTCGTTGCAGCGGGTAACTGAAGGTTCCACCAGAGGGGGAGGGTCTGGTGTTTTGAGTAATTTCTTCGCTATTTGATAAGTTTCCCGGGCTGAGTTGTGAGAAGCTTTAATTTTCTCCTCAAAGTAGTTGATTTGTGCAACTTTGATTGCTTTTTTGTAGGTGAGAAGAGTAGTTTTATATTTGGTTACTTTTCCGCAGGTCGACTCATCGACCGGGCGGAAAACATGAATAATATGGTGGTGGTGTTTGCAAGACACCGTCATCCATATTATGATGATTGCGGAGATGTGCCTTTTGATGGTGGCGTTGCTGCCATGGAAAGGCATGTGGTTTCTGCTTGCCGGGGCCTGTTGCGGTCCCCCAGTGTGTGGGGTTATGGGGGGTGCACTTGGGGGGTAAATATGGTACCCCCCTACATTGGCATGGACAAGGTGTCAGGCACCGCGAGGTGCCGGTCACCTTGTGCACAACGTGCATTCCCAGCCTAGTGGCGGGTGGTGCACTGAGCACCGCCCGCCACATTGCTGGGAATAGGAGATGTCACCGCCACTGTGGCATCGGCCATAATTGCAGGTGCAGGACCGCAGCACCCCTGGCGGACGGTCACGCATACCGTTAAGGTGGCGGGCCGACTTTGTCTGCCCGCCATCGTAATGATGCCCAAAGTGATCTAGAGGGCCCGTACCATCTAAAATTCTAGATATAAAATTCTGGTCCAGAATCATACCGGGCTTTATAGGAAATGCATAAGGTCTTAAAGGTAATTATTTTCCATATGGGCAGTCAGTGAAGTTTGCTTAGAGCTATAGAAGCGGAATGATGTTTCGGAATGCCAACAATAAAGGTGTGCTGCAGCATTCTGCAGGGCTTGAAGTTTTGTCAATAATTTCTGCTGTAAATTCACAAAAAGCCCATTGCAGTAATCTAATTTAGACCATATTAGTGCTGTGAACAAAGGTTTTTGAAGATGGAGAGTGATAAATGGCATGATATTTCTGATGATCCTTACACCACTGAATCGATTTAGTTCACTAGTTTTTTTTAAAGTAAGTCACCTGTCGAATTTTACTCCAAGATTTCTGACTTTCTCCACCGGTGTGGGAAGGGGGTCTAGATTCTGTGGCCACAAATCTGGGGACCAGAAAATTCTGTTTTTCCCAACAGAAGAAGCTCAGTTTTGCCTGTGTTATATCTCAGGCAGTTCTCACTCATCCATGAGCTGATGTATTCCATGCAGTTGCGGAATTTTCCAGCGGTCAGGGAATGGTTGCCTAACACGATACGATGATTTAGGTGTTGTCTGGATGCGACACCATCACAAACCTGAACTTTCTGATAAGTTTGATTAAAGGGATAATGTGAAGATTAAACAATGTGGGACTGAGGAATGCGCCTTGAGGAACACCACATGGGATGAAGGATTTTGACACAAAGCAGTTTATGGCTACTTGTTGTTCTCTCTCTGAGAGAAAGGAGTTTGGAAGGGAGAGAGCAGTATCTCGGATGCCCAATTCGTGGAGGCGTTTTACGAGGATCCTATGCCTGAAGGTTTTGAAAGCTGCAGAGAGCTCTATTAGAATTAATGCAGCGTTTTCACCTCGATGTATGATTGTTCTTATGTTATCTGCTGACATTATATAAGCTGTTTTGGTGCTATGTTATTTGGTCTTTCTGCCTCCACCTTCTCGGGTTGTTAGATTGTGAGTAAACCACTAAATATACCCTCTGAGGGGGAGAAAGGCTTTTGGGGAGCAGTGGGAGTGTCCACTCATTCCTTCCAAACTCCCTGCAGCAATCCTTAATGAAGGATCCAATCAGAAGAGGTATCCTTGGAAAGGGGAGGGGAGATATTTCCACTTATAGCTGTCCTGTTGCGAGTGGAGGAAAGGGGTGGGATATTGCTTGCATTACCAGAATTCTTGCATTCTGACCACTTCATTAAATCAGAGACTTAGGATTTAAAATATTTTCAATACATCATATGCTATTACACAAGATCATTGCCTAAAACCATGTATTTACAACAGGAATACTAATGAAAAATGTTTACATCGTACGGATGTGTGCAGCGTTGAACTTGAGAAAAAGGCCCTAAAAGATGGTGGAAAGAGGAAATACATGAAAATTAGCAGCTTTGAAGGATTGCAAATAGGGAAGACATGATTTATATACGCAATGCTAACAGTTCCCACCAGCCGGGTCTGGTGGCTCAGTGGATTAATGCATCCACTGCAGAGGCCTGTGTTTGACCTCATAGTCCCAGGTTAAAATCCCGGAGGGTCCACTCATCCTTTCATCCATTTGAGGTCGATAAAATGAGTACCATTGAGTTGGGTAACAATATACATCTGTTATTTCAGCGACAAGATGCCCCGTTACTGGGGTGAACGTGCGCTTTACAAATACACGTTATGTTATGTTATCTGTGTATGTGCACAACAAAAACAACCATTAGCTTGCTGTATCAGCATTTTTATTTACAAACAAACAGTAATCCCCATTTACTTTATTCGCTTTATTTATATTAAGAATGCAATTTACAAGCAAAATATAAGAATTCATCAGAACAAAAAAAGCAGAAATAAACTATAATATAAATGTCACAAATCTAACAGAAAAAAATAAGAATACAAGAGTAAAATATCATTTGAATAAATACTTTTTTTAAATTCATGCTATAAAATAACCCTTAATGGCAAGTTATTAGAGCATCAGCGTAGCTAGCTTCATGTACTTCATATGATGAAGTGTGGAGTTTGTGAGGTTACCAGTTTATATTGCAAGGTTATGACACAGAGAAAAGTCATTCAAATTGTTCAAACATTTAGCATGATAAAAATATGCTACCAACCTGAAAAATAAATTCAAGTGACAATGACTAATTACACAGACTGGAGAGAAGAATGCTACTGGCTTCTAGTGAACCTTGTTCCAAAATTAGACATGGAACATAGAATGTTACTTTAAATGTGGAGTATATAACCTATGTGTAACAGATAGCACAGGTATTTCTCAATCTCTGTAGTAGCCAGTGGTTACATGCATGTTTGCCTACTTCACATTGTCCAAGCCTTTTCCTTTAAGTAGCACACTTAAAGGCGATTTTAATACATTAAAAAAAAATTAACTAACATACTATATTGTTCTGGCACTCTGTTAAGTATAAGAAAAATAACATGCACTTGTTATAAACCTTGAACATTCTGAATGACTTTATTAAACTGCTCTATTACCAAGTACTATTAAATCTATGATTCATTAACGAGATAGTCAGAAAAGAATTACATTTACACAATTTCCAAATACTTTCATATAAAATTTAATAAATAACCCTGACCAGTCTAAAAGCACCATTCATGGGTAAAATCCCCTTAGAAAATAGACTAGGTGTTGCATATTTGAGTCCCTTTCAGTCGAGGTTGCATGTGACCCCATTCAGGAAAATTATTCTAAGTAGTGAATATCACAGTTAACTCATGTAAAACATATTCAAATAAAATACAATGATGTTTCAATAAAAGCTCACTGTTTAACGCCTCAGACAGCCCTTCCTTGGATTTCTGCCATCACTCATGTAGTAACATTACCTTAAAAAGCCCACGTTTTAATGCTTCATAAGGTTTTATCATTTTGGCTTTAAGTAAACTTCTGACTTCGGTATAAAACATTGAAGGATAAAATGTATTCCTACACATGCCTGGGAAGAGTACAATCTCAGTAGAAGGCTCTCATTTTAAGTCTACAGTACAACCAATTCTACAGTGTACAAATAGGATCCTTAATGCTACACGTCACACTAACCACTGCAGAACCAATTGGAAAAAGCTTCGGAGACATCCGAAGATAAACTAAAATAAACGCCCGATATAATACGGAACGTTTTAACAAATCTACTTTCTAAAGTATTTACACGTGTAAGAAGTTACAGGGTAGCTATAGGATTAGGAGCACTGAAATTAACTGTTCAATACCACAAACTTTAGCAAAAGTATAAAAGTCTTTGTTTTCACAGTTTGTAATTACAGGTTAAACATATAAATGTACACATATATATTATAAAATAGGACACTGTCACTGCTTTCACATTTTTATATGTATTTTAAAGGTAGCTCAAGAACAGACTCAGTTATGAATAGGCTTTAAATTATTTCAGGATGTAAATTAGTTATGTAAAAGATAGTTAGAAAATATTGTTTTGTTAATAACATGCAATTACTGCACTTGAAATGTAAAACCCTACTGCACTAAATGAGACTTCCAAACAAAAAATATCTGTGATCAAAAAAAGGCTGCCTTCGTCGGACAGCCTACCCAAGAGTCATAAAACCATGAAAAGTGAACTGCAGATTGACGTGTTTTGGTTTAGGGTAATAAACCTGGCATGTAGCCATGTGGCAAGGCACAATCGAACTGCTGATGCCAGATTATTTTTCATTTTCCAAACACTTTTCCTTATGTTCACGCTCTTTTAAAAGATTGAAGTAATGTTCAAAGAGGTTAGGTGGATTCACATTGGCCTGCATGAATGCATCCTTCAAAGCACTGCTGCATTTTACAGTAGCGTTATGGCTTGATAATTTAACACTGGTTGCATGGAATAGAGGAAACACTAAAACAGGATGCAAGAGTGAGCAAACAAAACCTGCAATAAAACAGAATACTGTGAAAACCGATACATAGCCTGCCCTGAAGAGTTTTACTACAATATTTGTACCTGAACCTGTACACACTAAGCAATGCATATTACATATTTCCTTTTTATTTTAGCAGAAACAGATTTGGATAAGTCACTCTTTGGTAAACTAATATCAGCTTGTAAATATGTAATTTAACACAGCCCATGTATTCAGCATGTTACTAATACTTGCTTATGAAATCACTGTATGCCGAAAGCAAAACAATGGTTATTTTTTTGTGTTTTTCTCTGACTGTTCAAACCACTTATGATAAACACAAGAATGAAAAAAAGAGAAAGGAAAGTTGGTGGCAAAATAGTTTTCATGCAGTAGTTTACCTCTCAGTTTCTTGATTTGTGGTGTTATGTTACCTTTGCTCTTGATTAAGGAATACCATTTGTTTCCACATTATACCACACTGACAGAACTGATATTAAATTATTTTTTTTAAGTACAGCGTCACATATAAGGAGACATATTTGATGAAAAGAAGAATACAAATATTCTTCCTTTAGAGCTTCCACCTTCGCATGTAGGCCGGAACACTGGTTCATAATTAAATTAAAAAAGAAGATGTAATGGCTTTTCTCTAGCACATTACACAGACACACACAACTATTGCTTACAGTTTCAGTATTTTGAATTTTCCTAAGAATAATACAGTTCAACGCTTTTCACATGCTCTTTCTTGTAAGTAGATGAAGAATCACAACAGTGCATCTCTCTAAAACCCACAAGAACACAAAATAGGCGTACTTCAAATACATATATAAAATACCTTTTCTTTAGTGATAGACCGTAATCCACCAGTAAAACGATTCAACTCTACTTCTTTAGCTGGTACATTTCCACTACACAAATTAGCGTCCATGTCTTAGACTTTAAATATGTGTTAAAATTACTGCTACGATTGGGCTTAAAAACAATACAGTACACATTTAACTATAGGACCAAATCTTGCTCGATGTACACATCATGTAAGTGCCAAGAACAATTAATTGGCCTTATTTCAGTATTTGGTTTACTTATATTTTATGATTCGGAGCTGTATAAAACAATAACCAATTTTGGGCATACAAGTTTGTAATACTGTGCAAAGATAATCATTGGTGATCCAAAGTGTCCCAACTCTTACAAATGAAGAAAGTTGAAGTCTGTTCAACTAAAATATTCCTACTTTCACTCCAATTATGAAAATAATCATGTAAACGTATAGTATCATATTTCTATACAGAGTGAGGCAAGGGAGCATAGTTCCCAGGGGAGGCTGCCACTCACTGAACAAAGACAGAAACATGATATTACACAATACTATTGTTACCTATTATTTATACCACATTGCTTCGAATAGCACAAAAAAAACACAAAAACTGTCATATAGAAATAAATCCTGGCTTCACTAAAACAATATTTAAAGGGATATAATTTTACTTTCTGTGGGTATGTATGTATACACGCACATTATATATATATATACACACACACACACACACTTATATATATATATATATATATACACACATATATATATATATATATATATATATATATATATATGTATATATGTATATAATATATATACACACACACTCGGACAAATACTAAAGCATATGCATCCTATTGTCCACATGCTCTTAAAAATTGCGTCCACGGTCAACAGTTCCTTTCCACTAGGTGGGTAGCCATCACAAATACACTCAAATAAAGGGAATGGGCCACTAATAAGGTAGTGCCATGCAAGGAAACTCAAGCTCGCAATGAATAAAGGTCGAACAGTACCACCACATTTTTACTAGATTTAGCATGGACTTACTGTGCAAGTAAGTCTTTCAAAGTAAATCAATTAATTTGTCATGATCAGTCAACCAGTATATGTTAAACATAGAGAATTTTGAATAACGGGTTCCAAACAAATAATGCAATTGCATTCTGTAATGTGCTATAACCACCAATGGGTTCCCCAACGCATTTTAGTTTCATTTGTGTTCTATAACTTTCTTCAATTTTTCCATTTTTAAAATCCACCACAAACAAAACAAAGGTGAAGATGTTGCATTTTAACTGATTTACATCTCTTTCTGGTATTATTTATTACAGTGTTATTCCACTTGCTTTGCACTTATTCAATGATACTCAGACAAAAACCTAGAGCACACTGTCCACTTAGAAAAAGAGACCATCAGTTTGTAGTGTTAACACAGAAGTCCTGGAACGCTTATATCAGCATATATAGGTTAACAATATATATGTAATCAAAATTTAAAAAGCTAGTTTTAGGTTTTAGTTTGAGAGAATACTAAAGAAGCAAACCTTAAAAATATGCATTGATTCATGTGCTTTGTTTGGGCTGCACTTGGCATTTAGCATCATCATTAGAGAGGTTCACCACTGCGTGAATCAACTGGTGAGTCCATGTTTGTTTCTGAGAGTGAGGTGTCGTTATGGACGTTCTGTTCCACATACATGTCCGTTCTTTCTGGTGACTCCAAGCGACTTCTCACTTCTGCCACTCCAGGGTGATTTTTTCTCAAATGCTGGTTTAGAGTACCTTGAAAAGGAAAGCATTTGCCACAGACCTCACAGCGGAAAGGTTTATCATCTGTATGACCACGAATATGATACTCAAGCTGATCTTTGCGTGTATATTTCTTTCCACAATACTTGCAAACAAAGGGAGTAATACCCATATGCAACCGCATATGTCGATCGAGGCTGCCCTTCTGGTTGAAAGTCTTCCCACAGTAAATACAGATTAACCGTTCACTGTAGGGGTGCCAGTAACCTCTAGAATTCTTCTCTTGTGGACTGGTGTCATATCCTGTGTTGGTAGCTAGTGGATCGCTGTCTGCCGCTTGCATCAGCCTATGCATGTCACTGTGCAAGTGGGAGGCACGTTTCTGACGCCCGCGGCCTCTGTAACCACTAAGCAATGACCTTGAGGGACCAGAGCTGCCTGCATTTCTGAAGGATTCGGAAACATGGGCAGTAGGGTAACCAGCTTGAGAAAATGATGAATATGCATGCTGCAGCACAGACCCATAAGAACCAACATTTACAGCCACCACTTGCTCGCCATCCACCATTTCTGTGTGATAACCATCATCGCCAAGAGAAGAGCTGTCTGAACAACTTGGCCGGTCTGATTTTTCCATTTTAATTTTCACTTCTTCAATTTGGTTTTCTCTGGGTAAAAGATCGCTTTGTTCATGATCACCATCAATCTGGATTTCATGCTCTGAAACACTACCACTGCTTCCCCTGTCTGACTGCCCCTCTTCTTGTAAGCGGCTGCGCAAGGTGTTGCTAGTGTCCATCTTTAGATCGCCTTCTATGGACTGCCGAGGAGGACAATATGGTGGTGATATTTCTACTGGATTGGCAAAATAGCTACTTTCTTTGATTCCATTGTGGTTGCCTTGGTTCTCTTCAGCTTCACCAGTGACAGAATCAACAACACTAAACTTAGAGTGAATGCTCTCTAAAATCTTCGTGCACTTGTCGATCACACACTGCATTTGCAAAAAGCTGGCAGCCGTTAGAAAACTAACAACGTCCTTTAGCTGCAAGGACATCCTTCCAGTGTAGCAAAAAGAAAGCAACTGCTCAAAAACAGTTGGGTTTTTAATGACTGATATGGATAAGCCACTCATGGTGCTCAATGCTGAGTGATCACGGAAGTAAGGAGAGCTGGCGGCTAAAACTGCTTTGTGGGCTCTAAAGGGTCGACCCTGAATGTGGACAATGATGTCACACAGCTTTCCTTGAACTCGTAATTCATTTAATTGGCTCAGAACAGTATTGCTGTACTCTGGTACATCAAACTGGATGAAGCTGTTGCTGTCCATTTCTTCCGATGTACAATTATCTGTTTGAAAAAAGAACACAAATACACGTTTCAAATAAGCAAAATTAAAAGTAATCGACAAAGCTCCTACAATTAAACAGATCAATGAAAAACAATGCAATTCAATTTCAAAAGTAACAAAAGACAAATCCAAGAGAAAGTAAGCTATGATTCACTCTTAAGTGTGTGAGCATCTGTGCAAGTTTTAACGCAAATCTATACGCAGTGTTTTTTTTTCAAATTAAAATAATGATTCTTATGAGAAATCTAAAAGGGATTTATTAGTGTTACATTGCTTACTACAGTCTTGAAGTAAACATTCCAACTACGGTAAGGCAACCACACCAACTCTCCCTTTGAGATCATACCATTCTTTCACTGAAAGTTTTATTAGCTGTGCATCTACACTGGATTAGAAGTGGCTACTTCTACTTGCAATATATGATTTCAAGTCACAGAACACCCAGACAGAGGTACCTGGAACTGAAAAAGGAAGCATTACATCAATGCATTGAAACCTAAACAGACTTTTGATATTGTGTTATGAAAGGTAAAATAAAAGTTATTTACCTGTAAACTTGGTTATACCCAAACGGAGATTGGAAAATGTAATTTGTATGGTGTACATAGCTGTGCTACAGATATGAAACTTTAAATATGCACACTCTAAGAACAGCACATACACTAGAGGAATTAATCTGAATGAAAAAGGTACCATAAAGAAAAACCAAAGACAGGTTTGAACAGGAAATTTATTGTGGCTTAACAGCAAATATTCTGAATTCTAAATCATGTAAAATCTTGATGTATGTTAACTGCAAATATGTTCCTTCAAAGTAACAAATTGTAGTAGATTTATGAGCAAAAAGCTTTGATTATGGTAAAACCGAAAAACATCACTCCTCCATTTTAGATGAGTGATAGTCATTGGTATTACAAGCCTCCAACAGGAAGATACAACCAAGGGTCACTGTCAGAGAGACATTCAAACTTTAAATATTTGGAGGAAAAGGTTAGCACTATTCTAGTGAACAACACTTGTTAACTCAGAAAACAATTTTCACCAACTACATAATGATGTACCATTGTGTAGTTTGTGAAAAACCAAAAGAACAAGTCCCAACATTGTCTGGACGTTACTCTAGGAAACGGTCAAAGTACTCAAGCAAGCATTCTTCAATGTTACTCGCAGCCTATGGAGTGAACTGCTGGAATGGACAACTACCGGAGGTCATACGAAAAACTGGAGTGGACAATTCCAATACGTATAAAATAACGTGTACCTTGACATTTTAGCAGAATGCTAATGGCATTTTCGACTACCGACCAATTAAGATTAACCTTGGTCCCTAAACGTGAAGACAAAGTGTAGTGAACTTGCGTATTATTGTAGAATCAGTTACTAACCAACTTATAGAGCATCACTTTTCGCAGCATAACTACAGTCTCTTTTTGATTTGAAGAAGAAACCTTTAAGAACTCCATGTACTATCTAAAAACAATAAGTTGTTTGCTCAGTTGAAATGGATAGCCAAACCCTGATGCAAGAAATTCATCCAGTCCAACAGATTCTCAAAACTCATCTGTGCTATGGTCCACTCCCAAATATTTGATCATGACCTTTAAACGATTCCAGAGCAGCTCCTGTGCATCCCAGGTTCATGATCACATACCTTCCGCAGACTTCAAGCAAATCATCTGGATACTACTACAGACTTCATTTGACATCCACAGACAATTTTCACTATATTGATTGCGATCACAATACCTTCACAGATGGCAGGTTGGACCAAAAATATCAGGGTTGAGGTCAACAGAAAGTCTAAAGGACACTGGCCAGTTACAGTGATCAGCACATTAAATCTAATAAAAATCACTCCTACTCCATGGCAAGAACTTTAGAGTGTACTAATGTGGTCACGCCACCAACAGTCGTTACTGCTCATTTTCAAAAGTTAGTTTGAGAGTTTAAGTTAATCTCAACGATAGTATTCCTTCATATAAGTTTTACCAATAAACAGACAGACTGCTCAACGGATAATAGATAAAAATACAAAGCATGCTACTACAAAAGAAAATGTCTTTAGGTCCTTGCCATCTGTAACATTTCTAGAAAAAGTGGATTGAAATGAAAACAAACTGGATAGCTATGGGAGCATGCCACCCTAAACTTCTCAAATAGGGTAGTATATGCATCAACCCATTTTGCTAAAGGATGCTCCTCAGAAATGGAACCTACAAATTCACAGTAGTTTATCAAAACATCTTTTTCCTAGTTGCATTTTTTTATGACTTATTTTGAAAGCAAAGAATAATCAATCTTGCTTTCAAGCTTTTGAATATATTTGCATCTAATCAGAAAGCATCCTGGAAGCATTATAAATAGCCTTATATTATTAAACTTTACAAACGTATGTACGCATTTTTATACTGGTACCACTGTCAGTAGCGCATTCTGAATTTATAACATTTCTTTAGAGAGCTCACCCTAATAATAAAGGCATTGTATTAATGAACCTTAAATATAATTTCGAACAGCATTAACATATGGGCACAACTATTTTCTTAATTGCAGACAATGCCCTTCCTTGATCCATAATGTGGGAGTGTAATCTGGCAGCCAAAGGGTTGATGCTGCAGGGGGATGGAACTGCTTGTCCAAAGGACAAAATAAAGATGAAAACGTCTTGTCCTTGACCTTAAACAATATGTTCTGGGCGCGGACCTATATGAATTTCACACCCCTGCATGTGCATGAAACTACTTTGTATCCTGGGACTGGTTTACCAATAAGCTCTTCTGGGACCAGATAGATGGTAACAGACACAACAAGCACTGGCAAACCAAAAGTTACGCTGATGTCAATCTGTTTTAGCCACGTTGTACACATGGCAGCAGTACAGCATGGCTAAAAGTTAGGGACCAGAGGAGGGAGTGTTTGTTTGTGTTTCAGGCAGGCTGCGATCCCGAGAGTCCTTTTTCCCCATTTGCCCGTGTAGGCATTGCCAAGGCCCGCGTACTACACCCGAGAACAAATGACTCTTAGAAAAATGACATAAAATGTCAATGGTCTGAATGATCGCTTTAAGCAGAGCACAGTGCTGGGTTTGTAAAAAGTCATGTCTCTGATGTGCTCCTACTGCAGGAGATGCATCTTCTTGGTACCTGATCGCTCTTCCTGGCCTGTTATGGATACAATAGCGTCTACCACACCAGTTGCAATAGGGGCTCCTGTAGAGTAACTATCCTGATTCATAAACACCAACCAAAGGTGATCACCCGTACTGCAACGGACCCACAGGGTAGATATGTCAAGGTGGAGGAGGGCGATCATTGGGCAGGCTTAGAATCTGATGAGTGTTAAAGTTTCTCCCCAATTGCTGGGTCCTACACTGGACGCGGTGTGAGTGGGGCTTGCAGACCTTCCCAGGGGTGTCACCGTGGTGTGTGGTGATTTCAACATGATAATGTCTTCAGACACTGTCAGCCTGAGGGCTTCGGATGATACCTGGCCCGGTCACCTGCCTTGCGGACTGGGCTTCTTACCTTGGCCTCTGCGATGTCTGGCGTACCGGGGACCTGCACACACAGGTTATACTCCCACATCAGCTGCACATAAGACCAGATCACATATTAAGGAATATGCTACTTACCAGTATGCATCTGTTCTTGGCATGTAGAGCTGCAGAGTTGTACATTTAGCAATAGATCGCCACCTGGTGTTGGGCTCGGATGATTGCAGGTTGTTGTTGTCTTCTTGGAAGAAGTCTTTGTAGTCACGAGATAGGTGACTCCTCCCTTGGACAATACTGCGCATGGTCATCGACTCCATCCTCAGATTGTTTTTCGCCATGATGGGAAATGATGGAGTTAGTAGAAGTAAAGAGAAAGGATGTCCATGCGTGTGCATCTAAGTAAGATGAGTACTGGAACGGATACAAGTCCCGGGGAGGCGAGAGGGCATGTACAACTCTGCAGCTCTACATGCCAAGAACAGATGCATACTGGTATGTAGCATATTCCGTTCGAGGCATATGAGCTGCAGATTGTACATTTAGCAATGATTGTGCAGCAGTGTCTCCCCTAGCGGTGGTCGCTTGTATCCGTTGCAGCATACTGAAATAGTGTTTTTAGGACAGCTTGGCCTACTGCAGCTTGCTGCTTGGCTTGCACGTCAACACAATAGTGTTTAGTGAAGGTGTGTATGGTAGACCATGTTGCTGCCTTACATATGTCCTCTAGTGGTATGTTTCCTAAGAAAGCCATGGAGTCTCCTAGTTTGGGAGTGGAGTGCGCTCTAGGAGGAACTGTTAGTGTACGTTTTGCTTTTTGATAGCATATTTGAATACACTTTACAATCCATCTGGCAATTCCTCCTTTAGATATGGGATTGCCTTTGTGTGGGGAACAGAAAGATACAAATAGTTGTTTTGTCTTTCTGAAGGATTTAGTCCTGTCTGTGTAGTATAAAAGAGCTCTTCTAACATCTAGGGTGTGTAGAGCTCTTTCTGCAACAGAGTCTGGTTTTTGGAAAAACACTGGTAACTCTACTGATTGGTTAAGGTGAAAAGGAGTAATCACCTTTGGCAATAATTTTGGATTAGGTCTAAGAACCACTTTGTTAGGGTGTATCTGAAAAAATGGTTCTTCTATTGTGAATGCTTGTATTTCACTAACTCTTCTGAGAGAGGTGATGGCAACAAGGAAGGCAGTTTTCCATGTTAGGAATTGCAATTCACACTTGTGTAAAGGCTCAAACGGGGGTCCCATGAGTCTTGTAAGGACAATGTTCAGGTTCCATACTGGTGCAGGTGGTAACCTAGTTGGGATTATTTGTTTTAATCCTTCCATAAATGCTTTTATCGCAGGTACTCTAAAGAGAGATAGGTGCTGTCTATTTTGTAAATAGGCTGCAATTGCTGCTAGATGTAGTCGTATGGAAGAATAAGCCAAGTTGGACCTTTGTAGGTGTAGAAGGTAACAAATAATATTTTGGATGGAAACATCCAATGGATCAATATCATTGTTGTTACAGTATATTGCAAATCGTTTCCACTTAGCAGAATAACATGCTCTAGTGGTGGGTCTTCTAGCTTCTTTAATTATGTTCATACATTCTGGTGGTAAATTTAAGTATGTCCAATTAACTGGAGCCTCAGGGGGAAAGAAAAGGGTGCAGGCCGCCCCCCACTCAAACCATAATAAACAGTAACAGGCCTGTCCCACTGGACACTCTTGTTTTTATTTCAATATTTCAAGGATTATGGTGATATAAAAATTGTATTACCACCAGCCGAGTATCTTCTGGCTATTCACACCCATACAAGTGTCAGAAACTAACACGGTACACACACGGTACAAATACAATTTGTCGTGATACCATCACCCACCAGATAATTTTTGTGGAAAAAGTGTGGAGAAGAGAGTGAGCCCCTCACGGAAGAACCGCCAACGGGTTATCTGGCTAGCAATTGCCAGTATACCCAATTATCATCATCGGTGACTCACTCTCATAACAGTGGAAAATGAAGACGAACACCAGAAAAAGACCGACAACATATAACAGTGCTTCTTCTCAACATCAGCCCCACAATCTGCTGACTGTTCATATCATAGCAAGTCGACATAAAACCTTGCTTTTCTTATGTGCACGTATAACACAGAAACCCCCTAGTGAGAAAGGAAAACGTGAATCTCACAGTTAAAATAGAAGAGTTCACTGGCCACTCTGGATTTATTCTGGGCTGTGAATCCTTCCATTTTAAAAAATGACTCACACCATGCAAAGTCTCAGGTGGGTCATAGTCGCCAACATGTTTCGTTGCACTTATTTTCCGCAACTTCTTCAGGGCAAATGGGGGTTACCCACTTCAATTGCCACTTTCTTTCAAAACACACCTGTGATGGTAAAAAGGACAAATTTGAAGGATAAAATGAGCCAGAGGTTCAAGACCCTCACATATCTACTAGCCAGATCAAAGTATGGTACATGGTTGTGGTACTCAAAACAAACCGTAACATAATCACCTGGGGTTAGCGTCTCTCACGCATACCACGCATAAGAATAGCAAGGTTTTATGTCGACTTGCTGTGATATGAACAGTCAGCAGATTGTGGGGCTGATGTTGAGAAGAAGCACTGTTATATGTTGTCGGTCTTTTTCTGGTGTTCGTCTTCATGTTCCACTGTTATGAGAGTGAGTCACCGATGATGATAATTGGGTATACTGGCAATTGCTAGCCAGATAACCCGATTGGCGGTCCTTCCGTGAGGGGCTCACTCTCTTCTCCAGACTTTTTCCACAAAAATTATCTGGTGGGTGATGGTATCACAACAAATTGTATTTGTACCGTGTGTGTACCGTGTTAGTTTCTGACACTTGTATGGGTGTGAATAGCCAGAAGATACTCGGCTGGTGGTAATAAAAATTTTATATCACCATAATCCTTGAAATATTGAAATAAAAACAAGAGTGTCCAGTGGGACAGGCCGGTAAATTTAAGTAGCCAAACTCTAAGACCTCAGGAGCCAGATCGCCAAATTCAGCGGGCTTGGTTCTGGGTGCCTTATTTCTCCATGGTTCTGTGTTAACAGGGATGGTGTGAGCCGTAATTTCTGATGTGGAACCAGTGAGAGATCTAGTAGTGTGGTGAACCACGGCTGGCGTGCCCATGTGGGGGCCACTAGTATTAGTTTGAGGGACTGTTGTCTGAGCTTGCGTACTACTAGTGGAATGAGTGGGAAAAGGGAACGCAAATCTGCCTGACCAATTCATCCATATTGCATTCCCCTCCAACCGCGGGTGTGGAAACCTGGCGGCGAAGGTTGTGCATTTTGTGCTTTCGTGGGTGGCAAACAGATCTATGTGTGGGTGCCCCCACATTTGGAAGAATGGTTGTAGAACTTGTGGGTGCAACTCCCATTCGTGAATCTGTTGTGATTGACGACTCAGTCAGGTGTATGTTTTGAGGGATGGCACATCTCCAAATGTTCTGTGCAAGCTGGGACAATTGCAGAGAGTGTCCCCCCCCTGTTTTTGTATGTAATACATAGCTGTCATATTGTCCGTCCGGATTAGAACAGCTTTGTTTTGTACTTGTAGTTGAAAAGTCTTGAGTGCTAGGTAAATCGCTAGCAGCTCTAAATGATTGATGTGGAGCAGTTTTTGTTGGCTGTTCCATTGGCCTTGAGTGGTATAGTGTAGGAGATGGGCTCCCCATCCTGTGAGGGATGCATCTGTTGTCAGCACTATTTGTGGAACAGGTTCTAGGAACAGCCGTCCCTTTGTCAAGTTTTTGGTGTTCCACTTTTGCAGAGAGCGATATGTACGGCTGTCTACCAACACCAGGTCTGTGAGCTGACCTTGAGCCTGATTCCACTGTTGTGCTAGACATTCTTGTAGTGGGCGCATTTGCAGTCTTGCATGAGGAACTATGACGATGCAAGATGCCATCATGCCTATTAGTTTCATGAACACTCTGGCCTGAAGAGAGTGTTGGCATTGAAAAAGGGAGACCAAGCTCTGAATGCTTTGAATCCTGGCTTGACTGGGATAGGCTAGAGCTAATGATGTGTCTATGGTAGCTCCTAGATATTGGTGAACGTGCAAAGGCTCTAGGTGTGACTTGGTGTAGTTTATCGTAAACCCTAAGTCGTGTAATGTTTGAATCGTTTGTTTTGTGTGCTGTACACACTGGTTGAACGATCTTGCTTTTATGAGCCAGTCGTCGAGGTAAGGGAAGACATGTATTTGTTGTCTCCTGAGATGTGCTGCTACTGCTGCTAAGCACTTTATAAACACTCGTGGTGCTGTTGTGACCCAGAATGGAAGGCCTTGGAACTGATAGTGTTGTCCTTGTATGACAAATCTTAGATACTTCCTGTGCGCAGGATGTATAGGAATATGAAAATAGGCGTCCTTTAGGTCTAGTGTTGTCAGAAAGTCTCCCTGTTGCAGTAATGGGAGTACTTGTTGTAAAGTGATCATGTGAAAATGATCTGATTGAATGTAGTGGTTTAAGGGCCTGAGGTCGAGGATCGGTCTTAATGTCCCGTCCTTTTTGGGTATTAGGAAATACAGGGAGTAGACTCCTGTTCCTTGTTCCTGTAAGGGGACGTTCTAGGCAGTAGCCATGTTGGATAATTTGCCTTACCCACCTGTCTGTTGTGATGGAATCCCAGACAGGTAGGAACTGAGATACTCTGCCCCCTACTGGTGTGGAATGTTGTAGGGGAGGCAGAGGGAAGTCACTGTTTGGGAGTGGAAGAGGAGCGGTTGTTGTTGTTACCTCTACCTCTTCCCTTATTGTTATTGCCTCTGTACCCTCCTCTATAGTAACCTTTATTAGAGGGGCTTTGTGTGTGTGTCTTAAAAGATGAGGTGTTATCTGCGCCGGTCTGCTTGGAGCCTCCTCTATAAGAGGAGCGACGAAAAGAACCTCTAGTCTGGGTAGATTGTAATGCACCCATAGACCTAGCAGTGTCGGTGTACTTTTTCATTTTTCTAGTGTATTATCTACCTCTGGCCCGAACAACTGGTTCTGATTGAAGGGCTGGTTGAGGATGGTAGTTTGCACCTCTGGTTTAAAACCGGAAATGCGTAGCCATGCATGACGTCTGAGGATAACACTGGTGTTAACTGCCCTAGATGCTGTGTCAGCTACATCTAGTGCGCGTTTAATGGAGGCATTTGATATTAGTTTACCTTCCTGTAAGAGCTCTGCTGCGTGATCTTTGTATTGATCTGGCAGATGGTCCATTAACTTTTCTAGTTGGTCGTAGTGAGCCCTATTGTAGCGTGAGAGTAAGGCTTGTGTGTTTGCTATGCGCCATATGTTTGTTGCTTGTGCAGCAATCCGTTTCCCTGACGCATCAATGATTTTTGATTCTTTGTCAGGGGGGGGGGGGGGGGTGTCCCCAGAAGTCTGGGAATTTGCTCTTTTACGTGCATTTGACACCACTAAAGAGTCCAATGGTAGGTGTCCCTTAATGTAGATAGGATCTGATGGTGCTGGCCTATACTTTTTCTCTATTCTTGGGTTTAGTACCCTACACCTTACTGGGTCTTTAAAAATATCTGGGGCATGTTTAATGACCCCCTTGATCATAGGTAGTATTTGAGTAGCTCTCTGTGACTGCTCAAAAGTGTCTAATAGGAAATCCTTCTCAATGGCGTCAGAATGCATTGGAACTCCGTGGTACAGTGCAGCTCTGTTTAGTAGGTGATTGAACCCAATACTATCCTCTGGAGGGGAAGGTTTTGTTGGGTAATACGGAGGATCAGGTATGTCTGGTGCATTATTAGGTTGGAAATTATATGCATCATCCTCCTTGGTATAATCTGGGTTGACATCTTCATCCTCATCTAAGGGATATGTATGTGTATCTGGTACATCATCCCCCCCACCTAAATCATACTCCTCATCAGTGTGATGTGATGATGCAGGAGATTGAGCAGGAGAAGTTATAGGCTCAATATATGGAGTGATAGGAGAGGAAGAAGGTAAAGGAGAGGAAGGGTGCATTGGAGATGTTGCACAATCCTTTTTGGCAGGAACCACAGTTGGAAGTGGTGTGTCTGCTGGTCTCTTTTTGTGTGGAATTGCTTCCACATGTCCAGTTTTTGGATTGATATAGACCTTTTTATGCTTGGGATCTGGCCGATTTCTTCGGTGTCGATAGTGGTTCTTTAGCGTTTTTTGCCTTAGGAGGAGTTAGTGAGTCCTGTGGCAATTTCTTCGTTGCCGAAGGTTCTTTAAGGCTTGTGTGTATCAGGCCTTGTGGTCTTTGGTACCGTTATCGAAGATTTCGGCGTGGAGACAGGTTTTGTTGGTCCTGTTGCGCCGGAGTCTATCTTCCCGTCTTTGTTTTTGGAGCCGGATGGTTTCGGAGTCGAAGCTTTCGGTTCCGTTACTGTGTTTGGTTTCGGCACCGATGCCTGTTTAGGGTTGGGTGCCGAAGAGTCTTTGGGCGCCGAAGGGCGTGTTAGCTTCAGTGCCGAAGAGTCCTTCGGTGTGGAAGGATGTTTCGGTGCCAATGGAGGAGGTGGAATTGGCACATGTGTTTTTTTCGGTGCCGAGGCACCGGAAGGCATAGTCTTTTTCCTCGGAGCCGAGCCGGAAGGCAGGGCTTTAGAGGGTAGATTTCGGTCTCGACTGAGCCCCATGGGCGGAGTGCTGACCGTTGCCTTTGGTTTGGGCAGTGTCTGTGGTGCAGGGGCAGAGGTACTCACGGGTTGTCGAGATGGAATCGAGTCGTCCGAGTCCTCTGCTCCCGATATGATCTGGAGATCAGACGAGTCTTCCTTGGCGACGAGTGGAGCCTCGTCCGCGGAGATATCTTCGAGTGGGTTCTCGTCCTCGGAGACGTCCTGTTCGACGATCTCCTCCTCAAAGATGGCCTCCAGTGCTGGCGCTGATCTCCTCATCTCGTGTCGACGGGCCCTCCGATCCCGAATGGTCTTTTTCGATTGAAAAGAGGCACAGGCTTTGCAGGTCGACTCGTCGTGTTCTGGCGAGAGACAGAGGTTGCAAACCTCGTGATGGTCGCTATGAGGGAATTTTGCTCGAAGTACCGGGCATCTCTTGAATGGAGTTCTTTCCATAAGGCGTAGGCCGTACGGCGCCGATGGGCCCAACGGCCCGCGTCGATGCACCGGGATGTAGCTGGTGATGTCGAAAAGTGTCTTCGATGTCGAAAGTTGTTTGTCTAAAGTCTTACGCTTCGAAAATGCCGAAAAAGTATTTTCTAGCCGGAGTGGAAAACTTTCATCCGAACCCAGTGGCGGAAAAAAACAATCCGAGGATGGAGTCGATGACCATGCGCAGTATTGTCCAGGGGAGGAGTCACCTATCTCGTGACTACAAAGACTTCTTCCAAGAAGACAACAACAACCTGCAATCATCCGAGCCCAAAACCAGGTGGCGATCTATTGCTAAATGTACAATCTGCAGCTCATATGCCTCGAACCTATGTTTTCATACCCGTCACAGACTTGCTACAGTTATCAGGGATGGAAATCCTTCCCGGGGGTATTACGGATCACATCCCGGTCACTATTCACCTGGGCAGGGGTGTAACGCGACACCTTTTTGGCACTGAACGTAGGTCCAGAAACTCTCCGGGGTCAATCTGCATGGCTGGCAAGGCTTTCATGTGAGCGATCCGCACTGTGGATCAGCAGAAACTTTCGCAGATCAAGGGGTTGGAAGCCCGCATAAAACTGGCAGAGGAGACTTCTACTGCAGACTTAGCTGAACTGCGTCAATTGGCGCTTAAACAGGCTCCCACTCTTACAGCTCTACCTTGACAAAGCGAGGTTGTGCGGGGGTGGGGGACCTCCCAGAGTAGGGTCCGTTTAGCAGAGGTATCACTCTCTTTGTCTCTCGGGCCGGCCCATTAATGTCTGCACATACTGAGCGGGGCAGGTGGCCTGAGTATAAGTGGCCTCACTTGTTTCACCTTTCACCAGTGTAAACTAACGTGTGCATTTTTCTACCCCCTTCCCAACCCAAGTTTTTTTATAAGATTACGCCAAAGCAGTGATTATGCAAGTGTGGGCCGATTTATTTTTGCGTGCCCGGGCCGATTTTCAATCCCAATCCAACCCTGCTTCTACCCCTTCCTCATTTCCTGCCCCACCCACTCTTTCTACCTCATCTTGTGGAAAAGTAAATTTTGCCATGTTCTGTGTCCCTACGTCTCATCCATCATATGTTATGTGTGCATGATCAATATGCATATGTTATTCCCCATTTCTGATTAAAGACGCAATTACAGTTGTGTCCACCCCTAGTATGTTAGTTTCCAGTCCTCGTGAATACTACGAATATCAGGCCTATGTAAGTAATGTTGCCACGTTTCTCAGTGTGCACGTTATTCAATTATAAAGTCCCCGTTTCCAGGCCTCAAAAGGGCCCGGACCACAGATTCAGCTCCTGTCTCCTGAAAGCCTCGCTGAGGAGCGATACAGCCCCCACCTGTATCCTCGACCCTTCACTTACTTCCTGCCTTGCAGTGCCCGGTGCACCCCGGCTCTGCCTCTGAGTCTGCCAAAAGTATGTTATAGTTCCTGCTATCAGTTCAGTCCTCCTCCTCTGCATTCCTAAGCTACTGAACTGCATCAATAGTCTCCGTCATTGTCTAGCCTTCTCGTCTCCATGTTAGAGAAATACTGTATTTTATGGTCATTTAGTATTCTTCATCACGCACTACATGTAGAATAATGCATGGTCCAGTCTTAGAATCAAGTTAGTTTTTCCCCTCATGACTTCTAGTTTATATCAACATGTTCCCTAAACAGTAGATACCAGATAGGGTTTAGGTACATGTCGCTCCGACCCTCCAGACTCTAGTCTCTGCTCCTAGCACAGAGTTCGTAGCCCCCAGCTTCTCCTAGTAACACGTCATTGCCAGTTTTCGCGCACCATTAGGTTAGAGGTCCCGGCTCCTTAGGTAGCCCCCTCCAAAGTTTCCGCCCATTCATGACATATTCTGTTACGTTTGCACCACATGTCTATGTATACGCCCAGTTACACCTCTTATTTCTCTTATCTCTCGCGACTGCTACGCGTCACGCCTTCTACTCCACCTACTGTTACGCCCACTGCAATGTAATGCTATGTGTTTGCGCTATGTATATAAGTCAATGTTTTGTTATTAAATGTTAGCGCGCTCATCCCAGACCTAGCCCCAGCAGCTGCTGGGCCTCTTTTCCCCTGCTGGGCCCCAGTTGTCCTGCTGGGCCCTGTCATTCTGTTCCTATGCAGGTTGTCCTGATCCTGTCCTTATGCTGTAATAAACCTGCAGAAACTCCTACTACCTCGAATCTTGACTCTTATTTATTGAGCTATCTGTTATGCTATAAGTCTAGTCAAAAATAGGGTATTATTTATTTATTTACCACATAATGGCGCCCGAATAGGGACTTGCCCTTTCCCCACGCGTCGGTGAAGCCACGCCGACCCCCTGACCCTCTGCAGTCGTGACGGAACCATACCGTGCACTGGCAGATATTTCTGCTCCAAGTATCCCTCAGGCCCACGGAGGAGACGGAGGAGGCGGTCCAGCATCCGAACGAGACGGTGGAGGAACGCGGCGAGTCCCGACCAGAGCCCAAGCCGAGAGTCCAAGGTCCGAGGTATCCGGAGGCCCACCCGTAACTGAAGTCCGAAGTCCGAAGTTCGTCGTCGTAGTCCAGTCCCGTCCGAGGCCTTCCGTTCCGTGCTGCCCGGTGAGTACCATTGCTGGGGTAGTGTCTAGACAGGGTCAGTCTAAATTGACTCCTGGTCCGTGGGTTGGTGGTACCCAAGCCCACAAACGAAGTGTTCACCTAGGTGGATACGGGTCTTGATGCGTTCCTTTATGGGACCGGTATGTTCCGTACTGTTACAGCAGTGCATCCAGTAACTCTAGTCTGTTCCGTTCTCGAGAATTCTGTTCTGTTTCTGTTTTCAGTATTTTCAGGTAGTATTCTGTTCGAACTGTTATTTATAATGTTGTTTAATGTATTTCCAATGTCGTGGTATGCCTGAATTGTTTTCCCAATCGTTATTGTTTTTCGTGTATTGTATTGTGTTCCGATTCAAGTTTAGAATGCCGCTCTTTTCCAAGTTACGTCAGTTAAAAACTAGAAAGGGTCTGCTGGAAGCAGCAGTTCCTGTTCCGCCTAGGGACAGTCCAGGTCACTTTATGTATCAGAAACATGGCATAAGCGCCATATTGTATCTAGATTTATGGGTAGAGTATACCAAACAGTTAGAAGAAAAGTATAGATGGCCCGTATCGGGTACATGGGATGCCGAATGTATCATGCGAGTAGAAGAAGCATTATGGAAAAAGAAAGCCAGACAGTCACAGAAGGATGCCATCGAGTTATGGCGTAAGGAAGCGCATAGAAGAACGGAAAAGGAAGTCAGAAAGTCAGAGTTAAGTAGAGAATCCCAAGAACGAGCCCAAGAAAGAGAATTAATCGAGATAGGTGAACAAGTCAAAGCCGAACAGTCAGACAGACAGAGGCATGCCCTTATTAAGGGTATGTATCCTCTCCTTGCCGAAGGTTTGCCAAAAGCGACCCCAGAGGCACCCAGTAATTTCCCGCCACCATTAGTTCCGACCAAGCTACGTCACAAACCGACCGCAGCTGATATTTTTATTTCGTCCTATTTGGACGACACAGTTCCAGAATATGCAAATCCAGTTCGCGCTCCACCTGTCCCTGTAAATCAGGCACTTCCCGTTCCTCCAGACACCGGAGTACCTGTTACGGTACCCCCGGGTCAGCCTGCCATACAAGTTCAGCCCACGTTACAATTACCGACCCTGCAAGCACGAAGAATGTCAGTCGACGATTCTAGTATAGGGGCCGCAGGAGGAGGTCCTCCTCAAACCCCGCCGCCACACAAGCGTTTATCAGCACTCGAATTACATGCTCAAGCATCACAGCGTACTCCAAAAAGTAATAAGTCTGTTACAGAAATCAGACAAGCCCTTGCCGAATGTGTCTATGACACAGTCCCAGGCGAGTATAATATGGTTTTATATTCAGTACGCGTAAGAAGGGTGACCGAGTATCTAGTCACCTTACCAAATATGAAAGAAGATCTAGACAGAATATATCGTTTCATCCGTACAGGGGATGATCCAGAAAGTATTAGCGAAATTATGTCTCAAAGGAAAGCCGAGATTCAGCTCATGATATTAAAGTTCCTGATCAATTGTTTAATAAGAGAACAAGATTACCCGTCTAAAGATCCCGCCGAAATGAGAATCCTAACAAGGTGGAGTGATAATATAGCCGAGGGTAAGCACAAGACCATCAGTGCCATGGAGAGTATGTACAAGAAAATTCGTAAAGAAATAATAAGGTTACACGAACAGCGTAAAGCAGCACAAGTAAGCGAGAAAGAAAGTATCTCTGATCCTGAAGAGGAAGACGAGAATCCCGCCAGAATAGCGTATGTAGGAAAATCCAGATTTCCAGATCGCCATTTACGTCCAGAACCTAAGTCTATTTTTCATCATCTAGCACCAGAACAAGGTTCCCTAGAACAAGTATTTCAAGCTACCGATCACATCCTGAAATCACGAGTCGGTTACAGTGAACTAAGTACTATGCATGAACAAGAACTAGCCCGATCAGCAGTCCGATGGATTACTGATTCTACCACTTTTCCAGACGAAATAGTGGCACAAATGTTTCTGAAATTGCCCCCAGCCGAGCAACGACTGGTGGGTATGTATATGATCCAACACCTCATTACCCTGTATGAGGGTCAACATTCTGATCCAGGCCCGTTACATGATATCCTGAACGAGTTACTCCAGTACAGATGGAGAGGTCTAGGTACCGATTTAATAAGTGTCATTCTAGAACAGCGTCACAAATATAGAACGTTTCTGAACCCGCATTTTGTTCATGTCTCACCCCCAGAAAGTAAACCATTCTACATAGACAGACAGAATCCGCTACGAGAAGTCCACCCAGTCCAAGGGGCGGGTGGCGTAATGCAACGAGTGTTTGTATACACTCCGATATCAAAGATGGAACTTCTTGAAATGAAGAAATTAATTCCCTGTCATGACAAAGATCCAGCGGGGTTCCATAGAGAATTAAAGGACATGCTCCGTATGGGAGAATACACTTACCCAGATATCATTAAAATGTTAAAGGTCCTGCTACCCGCAGGGGTGTATGAAAAGTTAAAAGAAAAAGAATGGGAGGTGGGAGAGAAAAAGATCGATTGGACAGCTCTAGAAGCTGAAGACAAGGCACGAGTACCAGGTACCGGTCTTGGAGATAAATGTAAGGAATTACCAGAATTATTGATTCAAGTTTTACCCAGATTATTGACAACTAGGAAAGAAGACTGGGATGCAATCTCAGCCTGTAAACAGAAACAAGATGAAGACATTAGTGATTTTTATTCTAGATTTGAGAAATGTTTCAGTATTAACAGTGGTCTCAAGACAAGTAGTGAGTCATACCCTCATCTTTTCGTTACCAAATTAGTCGAGAATTCAAGTCCACAAATTAAAAACCGAGTTTTGAAAGTCGAAAGCACCTGGCAAGCAAATACTCCGTCCCAGATGCTCCAGATGCTCCAATACCACCAGAATAGAATCAGGGAAGAGCAAGAACACGAGAGAAAACGTATGAAGGACACGAAAATGAAAGTGCTAGTTGCACAGTCTATTCCTCAAGACAGTCAGAAGAGAGGTCCGAATCAAGCCAGTCATCCTGCAGCTCCCGTTAAAGGGAACTGCAATTATTGTAAACAGCCAGGTCATTTTATAAACGAGTGTGCAGTTCTGAAACACAACATAGCTACTGGTAAGACTAAAGAAAGACCACGTCCGCCGAGACAAGAACAAGTTTCACAGACTCCTCAGTCACAGAATGCACCACAGACAGTTACAGTACCGCAGCCTATTGCTGCAACACAGCACGTTACATCGCAGATGTACCAGTATGCACAGTCCGAGTATCCAGAGTACCAGTCATATTCATGAAACAGCCTAGAGAGGGAGGTAGGCTTGCCTCTCATCGAGATACCTGTAGACCAAGAAGGTCCCTATGTTCATAGTCAAGTATTAGGGAAAGACAGAAAGTTTTTGATCGATACAGGGGCAAGTAGGACCACAATTAGTCACGCCGAAGTTCCAGGGGCTCCGCTCTCAGGCTCAAGAAATGTTTCCCTTGGATTTTCAGGAAAACCCATAGTTAATGAAATATCTAAGCCAGTTACTCTAGAAGTAGGTCCATTGTCCCGTACTACTGATCTGTTACTTACTAAGTCATGTCCAGAAAATCTATTAGGCATTAAGACATTGAAAGAATTAGGTGCAGTTATTTGCTGTTCCCCAGAGGGAATACGTCTGTTCCTACGTGACTTTAAGGGTCACTATGTATTACGAGATTTTGATTCAAGATTGTCTAATGTTCCGCAGCATTTATGGGCGCAAGGTCCAACTGATGTAGGTTACATGCAAATCACACCCTATCGTGTGACTCTCAAACCAGGTGTAGTGTTACCACGAATCAGGCAGTACAGATTGCCACCTGAGGCTGTAGCAGCCTTATCCAAAATTATTGACGAGCTCATGGCTCAAGGAGTAGTTGTAGAAACTGACTCCAATGTATGCAATTCTCCGATCATTCCAGTCATGAAACGTACTGATCCAAATGCACCCCCAGTATATCGATTAGTGATTGATTTACGAGAGCTTAATAAATGTATTATTCCTCAGTACCCAGTTGTCCCAGACATTTCTTCCCTGTTAACAGCCATTGATTCCGAAGCCATGTTTTTCACTGTTATTGACCTCAAGAATGCATTTTTTAGTGTTCCAATTCATCCAGATAGCCAGTTTCTTTTCGGATTCTGTTTAAATGGAAGGAGCTATATGTTTACACGCGCTCCTCAAGGTTTCACAGAAAGCCCTAGTATTTACAGTCAAGCACTCAAGAGACAACTAGACAACATTCACATGCCAACTGACACTGCCCTGCTCCAGTATGTCGATGATCTACTGATCACAGCCCGTTCTGAACGTGCTTGCGAGCGAGCATCACTTACAGTTCTGTATTTTCTAGCCGAGATGGGGCACAAGGTGTCACCTTCGAAGCTTCAATTCTGTGTCCAGCAAGTGGTATACTTAGGACACTTGCTGTCCAAGAGGGGTAGGCAGTTGACACCCGACCGTATCCAGTTAATAGCGAGTCTTCCCCAGCCCAGAACCCAGAAGGAGGTACGTGCCTTTATCGGCCTTACTTCTTATTGTAGACAATGGATTCCCCAGTATGCATTCCTAGCCAAGCCACTGATACAGTTAACGACACAGGAGGCAGCCGTATCGACTGTCCTCCCTTGGACATCTGACCATACACTTAGTTTTAACGAGTTAAAGAAAGCCCTATGTCAAGCTCCAGTTCTAGCTACACCGAACTACAGTAAGCCTTTTACACTTTTCGTTACTGAACGCGAAGGTACAGCATTATCTGTCCTCACACAAGATCAAGCAGGTCAATACAAGCCCTGTGCTTATTTTTCGAGCACATTAGATCCAGTCGCCCAGGCGTTGCCTGCGTGCCTCAAGTCAGTTGCAGCCACAGCACTAGCTATCAGACAAAGTGATTCTATAGTTTTAGGACATTCCCTGACAGTACAAGTTCCACATTCAGTAGAAGTTCTTTTAAACCGAACACAAACTCAGCACTTGACAATTGCACGTTTAACAGGTTATGAATTGACACTGTTCCAGCCACACATAGAAATTAGACGCTGCAACGTCCTGAATCCTGCTACACTGTTACCATCAGTTAGTTCAAATCCAGACACACATGATTGTGTGGAAGTAGTTAACATTACGACAAAGCCAAGACAAGACCTGACAGATATTCCGTTACCAGATCCCGACCTGACACTTTATGTGGATGGTTCATGTATGAGAACTAGTACAGGAGAACTAGTCGCCGCGTATGCAGTGACTACTGACACTGAAGTTATTGAAACACACCGTATTGATACTCTGTCCGCTCAAGCAGCAGAGCTAGTCGCTCTGACACAAGCCTGTATACATGCCAAGAACCTGAAGGTTAATGTTTACACAGATTCACGTTACGCATTCGGAGTTGTACACGACTTCGGAGTGCTCTGGCAGGAGAGAGGTTTTATGACTTCTCATGGAACCAAGATTCAGCATGGTCTCCTTATTCAAGCCCTGTTAGATGCCATACATTTACCGACATCTATTGCTATCATGAAGTGCAAAGCACATACGAAAGTCACTGACATTATTTCCCAAGGTAATGATTTAGCAGACCGCACAGCCAAGCTTACAGCACAGACTCCAGACATTCCAGTTAATCTGACACATACTCCAGATCCGATTACATGCATGACAGTTAAGGACCCTACTCAAGATGTCATAGATATCCAGTCACATGCTACTCCCGATGAAATCAAGAAATGGTCTGTACAAGGAGGGGTCCAGACAGATCAAGGATGGTTAACGAAGGGTAGAGCCACATGGTTTCTCCCCGATTCTATGGTTCAAGTCATTATCAATACCGCACATAGTCCAGCACATTTAGGAGAAAAAGCTATGTTAGACAGTATCCAGAACATTTGGTTCAACAAGCATTTACGAGCTGCAGCCAAGCAGAAAGTCCGTACCTGTATGATATGTTGCCAGTTTAATCCAGGTAAAAGTGTCCCGGTGGAACAAGGTGGTTTCCAGCCCCCTGACCACCCTTTTGAGGTCCTCCAGATGGATTATATTCAAATGGAGCGATGTCGAGGTTTCAAGTATGTTCTTGTAGTAGTATGCGCTTTGTCCAGGTGGACAGAAGCATATCCAGTCCCAGATTACACAGCCGCGACCACTGCCAAGCAGTTGGTTCGTGAATTCTTCCCTAGATATGGACTCCCTAGAGTCGTATATTCTGATAACGGCCAGCCATTCTCATCTGAACTCATGAAACACGTTTCCCTGTTGTTAGGGTACCAGTGGAAGTTCCATTGTGTACGCCATCCAGAAGCAGCTGGACTAGTCGAAAGGCATAATCAGACTCTGAAAATCCGTATAGCAAAAGTCTGTAAAGACAAGGGTGTAGACTGGTTAATAGCTTTGCCAGTCGCTTTATTTTATATGCGTATGGTCGCACATTCCAGATCAGGTCTGTCCCCGTATGAGGTCGTTTTCGGCCGCCCCCCTAATATGTGGGGTACTCCTAGACCCCGAAGTATTACCGATGTTTCATGTAATATGCTGACAGATTACCTAGCTTCCTTGATGTCTGCCCTCAACTCATGTCGTTCACAGGTTGCCGCCGCATTTCCAGACAATACCGAGGTGGCACCGCACGAGATCGTTCCAGGCTCCCTTGTGATGATCAGAAATTTTGACAGATCAAGTCCGCTGGAACCACGTTGGAAGAAGCCACGTCAGGTCCTCTTGACCACCCGAACTGCCGTCAAGTTGGAAGGCAGGAAGGGGTGGGTCCACCTTTCTCATGTAAAACTTTTCAAAGGATCGAAACCAGTCTTCAAAAACATTTCCAAGAACATTTCCCAGGATTCGAAGGATTGCCAGAACATTGTTTTAAAGGACTGTCCCGCACAAGACATTATTACAACCCCTCCCTTGGTAGAGAAAACTCCGCAACAAGAGTATAAGTTAAAGCTCAGGTCTAATAAGTCAGCCAGTTTGATTGTATAAGTCCTCCCCTAGGTGAAACGGTTAGACTGTTTCTGACATGTATAAAATAGACCCCCATAGTGAGAGAGTCAGTCAAAGCTCAATCAAATGTATCGTTTTTCTGAGTTTCGTATTATTCATCAGCATAATGATTTCCTGCACCAGCTATGCTTTCTATCTATGTTTTTCAGTTCCTCATGTAAATATGTCTGCTCATGCTACAGTAGAGCACACGTTTAGTGATCTGCCTCCTCACGAATATTCATACCGCCTCGCCATGCGTAATAACACATTTATCCGTATGTTACATTATTCACACCAGACCAGCAATGCCACTAATTGTTGGGTGTGTGGTCGACTCCCCCCTTTCCAGACACCGAAGGGAGTTCTGCCACTCTTTCCTTATCCATTCTCACACAATGGTTCGTGTGGAGCATGGTCCACGTTAACGTCATCCTCAACAGATATGTCTTTTCTTAACAGTACATGTTTCCCAGACAAGCAAGGTTTCCCCCACAGAACAGGTTTAGATTTAGAAAATGAAGTATATAATTTAGGAAATTATTCGTCGAATTTCATGGTTCTGAATGTTCAGTCTGATACTACTCCAGACTCACCCGCTATTTCAGTACTACCAGTCAAAGGCGGATTATGTGTCCGTAGTTATGGTTCTGTACATATAGGTCATAGTGAATGTACTACTGTTATCCAGTATAGTGACAGTGGGAAATCTATTTTCAAAGCTTCACGTCATTCTTATTTTATTTGTGGTCAAACTGCATATGTCCGTCTGCCCCTCGATTGGGAGGGAACCTGTTACATTGCTTTCCTACTGCCACCTGTTTTTCTAGCCCCACCTGACTATCATAGGAATTCTTTCTTAGTACACACTAGACACAAGAGAAATCTCCCGATTGTCGATTATACCGAAACTGTCGCAGAGCAATTCATTGATATAGATAAAGGTGTTTTCCCTTATTTAGGTACAGTTGTAAATAGTAAGCTAATCCGTAGGTTAACAAGAACCCTTGAAGCAGTAGTAGATGAGACTGCCTCCGCTCTAGGTAACCTAACCGAAGAGCAATCCTTTATGAGAATTGTCGTTTTACAGAATCGTCTCGTCCTTGACGTCATACTGGCCGATAGGGGCGGGGCCTGTAGAGTTCTCGGATCCAGTTGTTGTATTTTCATTCCAAATAACGCGCCGTCTGTTTATTCAGCTATAACCAGACTCCATAAAATTGCCCATCTGTTACATCAAGACCCAGGCACCTGGACATGGTCCGGTTGGTTCTGGAATATAATTTCCGCATGGGGTTGGAAAGTCCTGTCCTTTTTAGGTATTGCAGTAGCGATCATATTTAGCTGCTGCCTCTGTATACAATGTGGCCCTGCGATTTGCAGCATGTGTGCTACCTCTTGTATTCCTAGTCCCAAGCCCTGTTCTAAATCCCGCTCCAAGACAATTCGAGACGAGCAAATGGTACTGTATGAAATGATAGACGGTATCATGAATATTGATGTTTCCTGATGGAAACGTAGTGACAAGGAGGGAATGTGGAAAAGTAAATTTTGCCATGTTCTGTGTCCCTACGTCTCATCCATCATATGTTATGTGTGCATGATCAATATGCATATGTTATTCCCCATTTCTGATTAAAGACGCAATTACAGTTGTGTCCACCCCTAGTATGTTAGTTTCCAGTCCTCGTGAATACTACGAATATCAGGCCTATGTAAGTAATGTTGCCACGTTTCTCAGTGTGCACGTTATTCAATTATAAAGTCCCCGTTTCCAGGCCTCAAAAGGGCCCGGACCACAGATTCAGCTCCTGTCTCCTGAAAGCCTCGCTGAGGAGCGATACAGCCCCCACCTGTATCCTCGACCCTTCACTTACTTCCTGCCTTGCAGTGCCCGGTGCACCCCGGCTCTGCCTCTGAGTCTGCCAAAAGTATGTTATAGTTCCTGCTATCAGTTCAGTCCTCCTCCTCTGCATTCCTAAGCTACTGAACTGCATCAATAGTCTCCGTCATTGTCTAGCCTTCTCGTCTCCATGTTAGAGAAATACTGTATTTTATGGTCATTTAGTATTCTTCATCACGCACTACATGTAGAATAATGCATGGTCCAGTCTTAGAATCAAGTTAGTTTTTCCCCTCATGACTTCTAGTTTATATCAACATGTTCCCTAAACAGTAGATACCAGATAGGGTTTAGGTACATGTCGCTCCGACCCTCCAGACTCTAGTCTCTGCTCCTAGCACAGAGTTCGTAGCCCCCAGCTTCTCCTAGTAACACGTCATTGCCAGTTTTCGCGCACCATTAGGTTAGAGGTCCCGGCTCCTTAGGTAGCCCCCTCCAAAGTTTCCGCCCATTCATGACATATTCTGTTACGTTTGCACCACATGTCTATGTATACGCCCAGTTACACCTCTTATTTCTCTTATCTCTCGCGACTGCTACGCGTCACGCCTTCTACTCCACCTACTGTTACGCCCACTGCAATGTAATGCTATGTGTTTGCGCTATGTATATAAGTCAATGTTTTGTTATTAAATGTTAGCGCGCTCATCCCAGACCTAGCCCCAGCAGCTGCTGGGCCTCTTTTCCCCTGCTGGGCCCCAGTTGTCCTGCTGGGCCCTGTCATTCTGTTCCTATGCAGGTTGTCCTGATCCTGTCCTTATGCTGTAATAAACCTGCAGAAACTCCTACTACCTCGAATCTTGACTCTTATTTATTGAGCTATCTGTTATGCTATAAGTCTAGTCAAAAATAGGGTATTATTTATTTATTTACCACAATCTGACACTGGAGTCTTTCTAAGGTCATCTAAGATTAGCACCTCTATGAGACATTGAGTACTGGGGTTTCTCCCTGTCCTCTGCTTCCTAGACACACACATGGCTTTTAATTCTTGGAATCCAAAGCCATTGTACATAGTAGGCAGAGGGCGCTGGCCTCTCCTATAGAAGACATTACTAGGGTGGTGTGGTGTGTGCACCTACCTAACCTAGTGGGGACTAAACTCTCTTAGTTTGGATAAACGGTGTGCTAGACCCTTAACTTATCCAACCCTAAGTTCAGTAGAACTTACTTATTATAATTTTAGTATTATATGTGCCTAAGGCTTAGTAGTCCTCAGTTAATCACTCAATGAGATTTATCTGGTAAAAGAATGCAGGCTTGAATACCAACCGCTGCACACCAATATGAGAAGGTGGCCTGGTATATGCTGTCCACTAATTAAAGTGGGAATCCTGTACCAGTCTGCATGACCCTTATGATGTATGTGGTCAAAGATAACCTTTAGAAAGCTATCCTAGTGGTAGGTGTGGAGAGCAGCCTTCAGGCTTAATCTTGAAGGAATGTAAAGCAGCTTGTTTTACCAGAATATCACCTCCTGAATGACTAAATGAAAGGAAAACCACAAGGTGTTTATATAAAAATATGTATTTATTAACATAACACTCTCTACTATTCTCTACATGAGAATAGAAAACAAAGCACACAATATTAGTTCAACAAAAGTAAGTAGCACAATCCACAGCGGGCTCCAGGGGGAGACTGAACCATATACTAAAAAAATGGTAGAACAATCACAACTTGGTTAGACACAGTGACTAGTGCCTAGAGCAAGTAGAATCGCTAGGACCCCAAGGAACCATCACAGGTAAGAAGATTGGGACCCCACAGAGGATGGGTGCAGTTTGTGAACACGAGCGCGGGCTCCGTACAACTCTATGCGAAAGTCGCGGTTATAGTTTTACACGTTAAGGACACTTCTAGGAGGACTTCAAGCAAATCCTTTGGACTTAAGAGGTTCTAAGGCCAGCCAAGGTACCAGAGTTACCTATCCCAGAGGATCCAGGTGCATAGGGGTCAAGTGGTGTCGGATACCTCCGTCGTTTTCAAGGGAGAGATGCAAAGAAGTACTGCTGCCGGGAAGGTGAAGAGTGTCCAGTAGAATCCAAGCCTGGATTCTAGGTGTGAAGAACCTGAAAGCAGAGGGGACAAAGTCTGGGTCACTTCAGGTGACCAGGGGCTCGGTAGTCAAATGCCCACCGATGGCAGGTGCTTCAGGTGAGTTGACTGTATGCTTGACTCTTGAGCCACGAGGACCAGGAGACGTCCACGACGACCAGGATCCATAAGTGAGCTATCCCACGAAGGATGTAGAGCGCTGAGGGGTCGATGTCCGGCGGGAACACCAACCAGCCTTGGCAAATGCAACCCATGCAGGAAGGACAAACAGGTTACGGTGTGGACCAGCAAGGTCCAGGGTACTCCCCAAGTAATGGAGAGTCAGGGCACGTCTGGAGCAACCAGGGAAGCCCAAGAACAAACAAGGTGACCCTCGCCAGGACCCACAGGCCAACGGACCAGGGGTCGCAAGGAGACCTCGAGCAAGATTACGAAGTACCAGCCCAAGGAGCACTCGGTATGAGGAGGTCGGAGTTCTTTGGTGCAAAGAGTCCAATGCACAAGCTCAGGAATCGCCAACAAGCATATGCAACTGCAAATGTACGCAGTCCACAGGGGTTCGGCTCACGCAGTCCCCACAAGGGATACTGGCCTCAGAACTGCTGAGCGGGCAGATCGACCTCCGAGAACCCACCTCCTGTGTTGCTGAAATCTTCGGAGTAGCAGGAGCTCGGGAGCAGCAAGCCGGTCAGATGCGCTTAGGTGCTTGCTAGGGCAGGGGAATAACTCATTTACTCCAAGGGAGATTCTTCAGTCCTCCAGCGTCGTGCAGACAGTCAAAGTACTTGGTTTCTTTTTAGCAGAATCTTGTCCAGGTACAATCCAATGTCCTGTAGACAGGTAACCCATTTTTAGGTCTCGCTGCGATTGCAGGGGCGAAGCCCCTGGTCGCAAAGCGAGCCTATTGTGATCGTGTCAGCTTTCAAGGACTAAAAAGACTTGGACAAGAGACTGTCACACGCACGCAACCTGCCGGAATCGGATCAGGTCGCGCGCGTGAACACGCGCTCCGATTCCGGCAGGCTCTTCAGTCACCATGGATCACGCACGCACACAGAGACACACACACGAGCGCACACATACAGACACACACCACACCACACCTCCCCAGCCCCCCCGCCACACACACAGACAATTCCCTCCCCCGCCGCCCCCGCCCACACACACACGCACACATACATAGAGACCCCCCCCAACTAACCCCACTCACCGCATCACCGGACTCTGCAGCCTCCGCGGAGCTGTCCCTCGGACATGGAAGCCCCGCGTTACCACTCCTCTGGCCAGGCACTCCGTGTGCACGGGCTTCTGAAGACTGAAGTCCCGCCCCACACCAGGTTTCAGTTTCGCTCATCTTTAAGCGTCTCTATAGTTCAAAACCGGGCCCCGTCCAACAGCCGCCTCTACAATCACAAGCCGCCATAGGGTAACGAGGATCACAACCCCTACCCCTCCAGACAAAAATGAGGAGGAAGAAGAGGACGAGAACGACAAAGACGAGGAAGATGTGGGTGTAGAGGTGGCGTTTTTCCGGCCTGTGCCCTCTGCACGTGGTTTCCTGTGTCCTGTCCTGTCTTCCGCAGCGCGCTTGTGCCTTCTTACCACCGGTCATGTTGAGTTACATGTCCCGGGTTCTGCGGCCTGTCTTGGCCTGGCTATGCGACCGCTGGAGCCTCTTCTGCCTCGCATGGCTTTGGGAACCACTGGCCCTACGCGTCCTTTTACTCGTAGCCTTTGGCTGCTGGGTTCCGACTCCACCCCTCAGAGACCCGGTCTGCTGCGCTCCCAGCGAGGACTGCCATCCGTGTCCTGCGGCTGCGGAGGACTGCACACAGAAGGTGAGAGCTGAATATAGGGAGGAACGCCAGGGCTGGCGAGAGGGATTTTATTGCCAAGAGACTGGGGTGGTCACTGAATGAGCTTTTATAGAGGCCATTGCTAGTTATGAAGAGAGACCGCCGCCGGCACGGTTTGGAGGAATACCGGGGTTGAGGCGTAGATGCGTGAGGAACATCTCTTAGAATGTGCCCCGGGTAGGAGCCTTTACTGTAAAGATTTACGAAGACCGGCGTTTTCAGATTTTTACTAGTATGTCTTAAATCCGATGTCCATGGAGTTTGGGTACTCTGGGAGTCCTGTGTAGGTCCTCAAACTGATTCATGTGAAAGGATAGAGGCTCTTTCTCTTGTTAACGGTTTGAAGCGCTTCACTCCGTTATTTATTTTTTTGTCTAGCGGAGATAAATAATGTGCCCATATCGCACTGTAGCCACTCACGTCTTAGAACCTAGTACCTAGATTTATGAATCTGTGTGTGCTTAAAAATGAGTTGGGTTTAAATCCCAACAATGGTAGCAAGTTTTTTGTTGAAGTAATCGTGGCACTAGCCTGTACGTGCAAGATTCGTTTTATGGAAGCAAACACGAAAAGGAGACTACTGCACTGCATGATTTATCAAGGTAGATTGCAACTCCTGACCGTTTACCCTTGCTTTCCAATCACAAAGGAGGATATTTAATTTTCTTTTTGGGCCAACTGAACAGGTCAGGTGGCATTATACTGAGCTGGACTGGACTACTGGGGACATCAGAGTCTAGAGTAGAATTGACTAAATCTAGGTGGGGCGGTTATTGTGGCACGTAAGAGAGTAAGATGGCGCACCTGCAATTCCATATTCACTGAAGCCATAAGACATTTGGGTCAGTGAAATGTATTCCACCACGGAGGAGTGTGCAGTATCTCGGATCAACCACCCCCTCACCCTCACACCCCCTCACCCTCAAACACCCTCACCTTCACACCCCCTCACTCCCTCTCGAACTCACACACCCTCACTCACCCTTACACCCTCACATGCCCACCCCCTCCCTCACCCTCACACACCCCCTCACCCTCACACACCCCTGCACCCTCACACCCCCTCACCCCCCCACACCACCTCACTCCCCTCACACCCCCTCTCACCTTCACACACCCTCTCTCACCCTCACACACCCTCACTCACTCACCCTCACTCACTCACCCTCACCAGCATAGCATCACAAAACATAGCATAGCATAACAAAACACAGCATAGCATAACAAAACATAGCATAACAAAACAAAACACAGGATAGCAAAAAATAGCATATCCTAATTATTCCCAACTCTCCTTATTATTAAGCAACATCTGACAGTTTGCAAATCAACTTTATACACTAATTCAGAGTTTTCGAAAAAATGTATGCAACGCATTGTCATACACAATGCCAATAACTCAAACTTTAATGCTGCGAGACCTATTGCATTGTAAATGCTTGTTTACCCATGGGAAGGGGTGGACAGATTCAGGGGACACTCCTAGGGGAGGGGTAGGACAGAGGGGTGGCTACACCCATGTCCTTTATCCAGTTTCGCGCCAGAGCCGGAGCCAATGGCTGCCAGAACCGGTTGCAGCAGAACTATGCACAGGAACACCAAATATGCTCCCAGTGCAGACTTTCTGGCACTCTCAGAGTGCACCCACCCAGCCCCAATACACTAAACCCTGTCTGGCAGGTGGTCACACCTCCCTGCAACAGGATGGCTCAGCAGCAGGAGGGCAGAAATGGGTCTGTGGCTGGCAGCATCCATTTTGTGCTGTCCGGGTTAGGAACGCTGATACCAGGTAGACCGGTGACCCCACGAAGCTCGCTTCAGAAGGGTAGAATCATACCTCCACACCAGTTGATTCCAAAGTGTTTGACACCAAACATAACATGTTTCTAAGCAGCCATTTTAAAGTTAGCATTTACCGCAAGGTTATAATGCAACTTAACCTATACGTCTGGCTGCATCACAGACAACCACACAGAATGGTCTCCGAAGGCTGCAGAGGGGCCCTACTCATGCAGGGGTACCCTCTCCCGTAAAACCCAGCACCCTGCCTTCAGGGTTTGATAAGGCCTGCCATAGGGGTGACTGATAGGTTTATAAGTGCAGTGATTAAGATATATATAGTGAACCTATATCTAAGTAAGTGGTGCAAGCACAAGCTTACACAGTCTGCTGTAACAGGCCTGTCATGTCATTTCGAATGGCCTCTCATGGGTGGCATAATTCATGCTTCAGCCCATGGGAGGCCTCTGGGGTACCTAGGCCCTTGGTACATGTGTACCATATACTAGGGACTGATAAGGGTACCCCAGTATCCAATCTGGAGTGTACCTAAAGTACATACATAGCACTTTAAGGGAGAAAGCAGATAGACTGGGGTCCTACATAGCAAGATTCCAGTCAGACATGTCCAAAAACAGTGAGACATTAGCAAAAAGTGGGAGTAACCATAAGAAGCAGATACTACTTTCCTACAGCTGTCATATTGTACGCCCGGACTAGAACAACTTTCCCTATCAGGTGAAAGAGAAATGCTTTTAGCACTAGGTGAGCAGCTGGAAGCTCTAGGTAGTTCATGTGGAGACTCTTGTGTTTGGTGTCCCTTAGACTCTGAGCTGTTAGATGTTGTAGATGGGCACCACACCCTGTAAGGGATGCATCCGCTGTGAGCACGATCTGGGGCCGCCCTTCCGATACGTTTTGTGTGTTGACCACTGCAGAGAGCGATGGGTGCAGCTGTCCAACAACACTAGATCTGTTAGTTGACCCTTTGATTTATTACATTGACGTGCTAAGTATTCTTGTAGAGGGCGCATATTTCATCTTGCATGAAGTACTATGGCAATGCATTATACCATCATCCCTAAAAGTTGCATAAAAGTTCCTACTGTTAGATATTATTTGCTTTGAAATTGTAGCAGCAGTGTTTGAAAATTGTGAATTCTGGCTGCATTGGGATAAGCTAAACCTGTTTGCGTGTTTAGCATAGCTCCTAGATAGGGTTGCAGCTGTGCAGGTTGGAGAGGAGAGTTTTGTGCATTGACTGTGAATACCAATTGATGATGAAGGATTATTGTAACTTGAGTGTGTTGTTAACACTTGAGATGTGTGTTAGCTTTAATGAGCCAATCGATTAGATATGGAAAGACAAATGTTTTGGCTTCTTAGATGAGCTGCTACTACCACTAGACATTTGGTGAATACTCTGGGTGCAGTAGTTACTCCGAATGCTAGCAATTTGAATTGCTAATGTTTTCCTACTATCACAAATCCAAGGTATTTGCTGGGTGAATAGGGATGTGAAAGTATGCGTCCTTTGCTGTAAGGGGGAATCACCTGTTAAAGTGTGACCATATGGAAGTGTTCTGACAGTGCGTATAGGTTTAAAGGTCTGAGATCTACTACTGGGCATAGGGAACAATCTTCTTGGGGATTAGGAAGTAAAGTGAATAAACCCCTGATCCTTGGTTTTGTATTGGAACTGGTTCCATAGCTCCTTTTGTTGGAAGATCTTGTACTTCTTGCTTGAGCAGTTGGAGCTTTAACCTCATCGCTGGACAGCAATAAAAACGGGTGTGGTCATGACGAGCTCAGCTCGTCATAAGCACACGAGCACTGTGCTGCATGAGCTCGTCATGAGCATGGAAGGGGTTAGAGAGAGTTTGTGACTATGAGGTGGAATATTGGGAGGACTGCTGGCGAGCTACACTCTATAACAATGTTGGATAATGCCCAACACCCATTTGTCTGATGTTACTGATTGCCAAATGGGAAACAATTAATGCAGTCTTCCCCAGACAGGTGTATAATGATTGGGGGGAATTGTTATCAAGTTACTGCGTGTTGGAAGATGGAGAGGTATGTGTTGGTGTACCTCTACCTATGCCTTTAAAGAATTTCCCTCTATACCCACCTTTGTAAAATCCTCTACAGGTGGAGAATTGATTCTGTGGTTTATAGGATGATATGTTGGCATCTGTTGAGGTACTTTTTGAGCCTCCCCAAAAAAAGGAGCAAAAGTAGCCTATTGGAAGGTGATTATGGCGCTCCCATAAATGTCGCCGCTTCTGTGTCCTTTTTCATTTTTTCAAGTGATTCATCCACTTGAGGACCAAAAATATGTTCTTTGTCGAATGGGGTTTTAAGTATTGTCTGTTGTACCTCTGGTTTAAATCCAGAGATTCTTAACCACGCATGGCTTCTGAGGAGAATACTAGTGTGAACTCCTCTGGCTGCAGTATCAGCAGCGTCTAATGCACACCTAATAGAGGAATCGGAAATTAGTCTCCTCTCCTGTACTAATTCCTGCCGTCTTTTGTTATACTCCTGTGGGAGACAATAGAGTAAGTCTTCCATTTCGCCCCAGTGGGCCCTATTGTACCTTGTGTACTGTCTATACACCAATGGTTGGCTTATTGTGCAGCCACTCTGTTGCCCGAGGCATCTATTAGCTTGGACACCTTGTCTGGAGGTGGTGCATCACCTGAAGTTTATGAATTTTCTCTTTCACAAGCATTGGACACGACTAAGGATTCTAAAGGAAGCTGGCCATTAATAGAAATTGGGTCAGATGGTGGGGGTATATATTTTTTTATCCACCCTGGATCTTTAAAAATATCTTCAGCATACCTCATCAAACTCAAACATAGGCAAGGACTGTGTTGTCATGTGTGGTTCCTAAAGTTTCAAATAAGAAATCCTCTTCCAAAGATTCCTTATGTAATGTGACTCCATGGTATGTGGCTGTACTGGCAATTACATTCTGATATGAGGTGTCATCAGGAGGGGAAGGTTTAGCAGGGGATAGATCTGGGTATATGTCTGTAGGAGGAGCTATATTGAATTTATCCCATGGATCTGTAGGTGGTTATCCATAACTGTCCTCCCCATTCCCTGCATGAGATCTGTACAAGGAGAGCCCTGTTGTGTACTGTCTAGAACGTCTGAAGGTGGTATATAAGTACTGGTGAAGATGGTGGCGGGGTATGAAGAATGGGGTGAAAAGGGCTAGTAGCCATGTCCTACTTGTTCTTGAGAGGGATTTTATATCTTGTGTTTATTTTTCTTTTGGAGGATGGTTATCATTGGCTCTGCTATATGACCAGTGTCTGGATTTACATAAATTTTCCTTTGTTTTGGATCCAGCTTTTCTTGCATGGTTTCCAGAATTGGCTCCGGAGGCTTTTGAGGAGCATCTTTCAGTTTCAGTGCCGACATTTTTGATGGCAAGCTGGATTTGTCCTTTTTAGGTCTTACTGAGCTAGCGCATGCATGCGCTGCTCTGCGAACAATTTAGTGAGTGGCTTTTTAAAAGTGCTACCAGAGGCTTTTGCAGGCCTCAAGCGTGCGTTCACATGTGCGTGCACACGCGCAGCCGCAATGTGGGTTTCTGTCAAGGCTCATTAAGCCTTGTGTGTCTCTCGCTTGGAATCTCTTTGAAAATTCTGAGCGCCTTCTCCTCGTGTTATCTGTGCCTCTCCTCCTGTCATCCCTGGCACGAGTGGGACCCCGCCACTAGTCTGTGATAAGATCCTTCTCTGCTCGACCAGCGCCCTGACTCTTCGCCATATTTTGTAATAAGACCGCAGCTTAGACACCCCCACCTACTGTTTTAATTATCCGGTCAGCTGCTAATTTCTCTTACTTATTTTTCGTTCATTTCCTTTCTGGTTTTATTATGTTCCACTTGTGAATCCATATCTTTCTTAGTTTCTTGTTCTGTATATACTTTCATCTATTTCTGGCATTTTCTTCCTCTTCTGTTGTTTTCCCTTGCTTTGCTTTTCTCGCCTCCTTTTCTAGCCCGACTCTTTTCCGGCAGCTTCTTGCACTGTATTTTCTGCCAGTTTTCTGTTGTTCTGTCCTTGCTAGTTTGTGTCTTTCTTTCACTTTGTGCCAGTTTTTTTCTCTGTCTGCTTTTACTATCTATTCCTCTACATTTTCCTCTTGACTTTTCCGTCACGCTCTTAGAGCTCACGTGCTTTTAAAGTGACAAGTACAGCACTATAATCCACAAGGGGAGAGGAGGAGGGACAAAGAAGTCGGTAACTATTGACATACTGAAGATCACAGGGTTCTGCAGCAGCGTGTGAGGCCCAGGGGGAGCTCAAAAGGCGCAATGGAGATGGTGGCGTTGGCAGACTAGGTAGTCCGGCTCAGTCAGCATTTGTCCAAACCCAATAGAAATCTGTCCATTGCCATTCATAACTGAGGTATGAACGTAAATAAAAGGACCTGTATTTTTTATATACATATATACCAATAAAGTAATTGAACATGCCATTATTTTTGTGGATAAAAATAATACCATCACAAAAGCAAATAAAAATGCATGAAACAATCTATACATTATTCAAATAAATCTACACAGTACTGGTTGCCTAACGCAAAAAACACGTTGCCTGTTTCACCAAAGTGCGTGAAAGGTGTGCAAAGCGACAACAGCAGATATTGATTACGTCCGTGAATAATATTTTTAATACAGCCATTGTGAAATGTGTTTCACAAATTTTGCAAAATTTCGCCGGTGTGAAATTTTGCACCCTTCTTTACACCCAGAGACATTTTAGGGCATGGACTAAGTTGGCCTTGGTCCAGGGCCCCAGCCTTTTAGAGCGCCCTCTGATAGAGCCAGCTCTGTACTTGGCGCATTGACTTTAAATAATTCCTAACAGATTTTTTTAAATACGGTTTTCCTTTCATTTATTTTTAGGTCTCGCTAGACGTAAGCAAAAAGCAAAGCTTTTTGCGTCTAGCGAGACAACTATAGTAGTTACTTTTCGGGGAATGAGGACAGCAAAGTGCCACGCGCATTTTGAGGCCGAGATTCGACCTCGTGAGCGCGCACGCCCAGCCCGGCGCCGTGCACGTCCCCTGCCACAGTCACACACATGCACAAGCAGGCAGGAAGGGCCACACAGACACGCGCGCGCCCCCCCGCCGCACCCACACACGCACGCACGCACACACATACATACATACAGAGACACCACCACCACCAAACCCCCCCCCCCCTCCGCCGCATACATAGAAGGGCCCCCGGCCGCCGCATACATCGGGACTCACCGGGTCGGCTGGCGCTCGGCGGCGGGCTGGTCTCTCCTTCTCCAGCGGGGGCTCCATCTTCTGCACGGGGCCCCCCGCCATGGCTGGCACGGCATCTCCGGTCACAACAGGCTGAGGCAAAGCTTCCGCGAGGCAGTGGGAGTGGACACACCTCTTTCCGGCCCCGCCCACAACCAGGCGGCGGGCCGGACATCTGCTTCCGGTGTTTTCCTCCGGGCTGCGGCGGTGATTGTTCTCTCGTCTCCTCCTGTAATGCACCGTTCGCTCCTCTTGTATTTTGTTGTCTCACGATGATCACTTTTGCCTCATGTAATGTAGCATTTGCTTTTGTAATTTGTTCACTTGTAATGTTCTTAAGGGAGGGCTGTTTCTCGTTTACTTATAGAACAGAACAACTCTTTTAAAAATGGCGCCTTGACCCAGAAGCTGGTGTTTTTTATGCAGCATAATCGGTTTTGAAGATTGTTGTTTTGCAGGATGTGGTAATAAAATGTAAACTAGTTTCAGAAATGTGTGCTACATTATTCAAGCATGATTTTTATTAATGGCGAAAATAACCCTATTTTATTCTTTTGCCGAACAACCACAGTTGCCATGCCCTTGAGCAGACGGTTCATGTGACACAGTGACTTGACTGGCACTGTACTGGGTAAAAGAGCAGTCTCAGCTGTGACCCCACCCTTTTGTCACATGTTTGGTTAGTAACATAGGGCTGCCGGCATGGCTTTTCGCGGTCTCTGGAACATTTCAGTCAGTGCAGCGCATGTTAAGTCAGGCCTTCGGGAAGTCACGTGTTTGTCTTTACGATGATTGCGTTAAGTGCACATATGGGCTCTGGCGCCGCGTTGCCATTCTGGTTTCCCAAGTCTGCTGTGTCGGTTGTGTTGAATGACGCTAGCCATTATGCCTTCGGCAGGTCAGTCTCCGCTTTTGGGCGCCACGGGGAGGTACTGCTGAGTCTGACACGAATCCACAGGACTTGTTGCTCTCTTACTGTATTTCCCGTTTCCACCGCATGTGCAGGACTATTTCTGCAATCAGCCTTCGTGAGTCGAGTCGCCCCCAAATTCACTTAACTAGTTCCGTCAATTTATTTTGCTTGCTAGACTAGTGTTCCTTTCTGAAGTGGCATTGTTTATGTGCTGTGCCTGTGCCCGAGGAAAAGGCGTGACCAGGAATGGGTTGGACAGAGAAAATGCTATCACACGAGAGTGATTAAGCCTTCTTTTTGGAAGGAAGTGACCTTTGAAAACCTTAAAGTTCGTTTTCTTAAAAATATGAGTAGTCGAAGGCTGGGCGTGCTGCTGCATTCCTCGGCTTTGTCACCTCTGGAACAAGCAAACCCTTCTCGTGCAGCTTGAAGAAATGGAGCCGCACTTGTCACTCTTGGGTAATAAAAAAGCGCACGCTGTTGAGTCTGTCCTGGATGTGGCGAACAGCCTGCAGATATCTCTGACCCCAGAACCGACTGCGGAGGAGCAGAGGCTCCGGGCCCCCGAAGTACCACCTTGTGAGCAGAACGTAACCGGGTAGGTATGAAGAGAGCTCCTGCACGTGTGGGGTGCATACAGGGTTGTTTTGAATGCACTTTCTCTTTTAGCAGCTGCCCACAACTGAGTGGGCTCTCGTGTTTTTTGACCTGTCTCAATCAAACATGCAGCCTTCATCTTTTGTGCCCATTATTTATCATGCATATTAAATCACTGTACTTAGAGTTAAGAAAAAGATGTGATCTCAGACAAGTATGAGTTATGATAGACAGTTCAGATGCTGGCGCAGCTCTTTACATTTATTAACCCTTGTACAATCTAAGCCCTAATGGAGAGGCATTTTTTGTGTGCAGAATTTAAGCGTTGTGGGCCTCTACTTTTTAGGCAAGTTGGTGCATATATCTTTGGAAACTATTATTCGATGACACAACACAGCTATCTGTGATTATACGAAGTGTTCTTTGGCGACTAAACAAAGTGCTTGCTCTGCGCATTCAGTGTCCTGCAGGCACAATTGTTTGTGGGCACAGCTCCATGCGGCTGCATCCCCATGAAGACACAGTTCACTGCTCATATAACTCTATACAGGCTCAAGTTCTTGCCAATAGATTTCCACGTGAACACAAACACCACGTGTAATCAAACCTATAGTTTGGCAAACATCCCTGCACAATCAACTACCTTCAGACACACCTCCCTGCTAAACAAGCATTTGCAATGCAATAGGTCTCGCAGTTGTGAGAGTTTGAGCTATTGGCATTTTAAATGACAGTGCCTTTTATTTATGTATTGGTTTTTAAAACTTAAATAAAAGGCATTGTCATTTACAAAGCCAATAACTTAAACTCTCTCATATGCGAGACCTATTGCATTGCAAATGCTTGTTTATGTGGGTGATGTATTTGAGTCTATTACAGACTTACAGAAAGCTTGATGCTAGTTTCACTTGTTTTACGGAGTCATCACAAGGAGGGAGCAAGAGGTCCGGTACATCGGCCTGCAGAGACAACTCATTTTATTCATATTGACTTATTGCTGGTACCGAAGGGACCAACATTTTACATCTGTTAACTGTTGGTTCATAACTGTAATCCATGTAGAAAAAGTGGAGTACAGGCATTATTTCATCGAATTTTAGAATGTAATTATGAATTAACTGTGATTCTACTCTGTAAGACTCTTTTTGGTGCAACTGACAGTTGAATGATTTTAAATCTTGTTCGGTTGAATGATTTTAAATCTTGTTAAGTCTTGGCTGCTATCAACAGGGAAGAAAATTGTAATGGTTTTAATTAACTAAACAATACAATTTTTACTTACTTAAGTCTATTACAGACATTTGGCAGAAAAATGTTTTTTAATGCAATGCAAAATCCATAAAACTTTTTCTTTTTAATCAAAAGCGGGCCTCACAAATGAGAAATGTCATGGGGCAGAAAGATTATAAGCAATTTTAATAATTATTTAACTGCTGCTGAATTATAATATTGAAAGCACGTCACTATCCCTGAATACTAGCTGTAAATACATTTAGGGCCTCATTTATGTCAGTTTGGCGTAGAGCAGCGCAGCGATGCACCTTGCTGCACTGCCCTTCATCCAAAGTGAAAGGACAGGAATGCACCATATTTAACCAATACAATGCATTCTTGTCCTTTCAGCCTGCGCAGGTGTAATTTTGGCAGCCTAGCGCCAACGTCGGCACCCTTGCATTGTGCAAGGGTGTCCCTATTGCAGGCAAGATTGTTTTTGAGCAGGAAGATGCACCTTCCCGCACAAAAACAATCCGAAGAGGCATTCCCCTCTTTGTATGTGTTCTGTAGAATTAAGCACACATGGAAAGAGGAAAAACAAGCATTGGCATAGCCAATAGGTCTCGCTTTTGGGACCTCATAAGTATTTAGTTATGCAGCAAAATATCCTTGGTGCATCAACATCAACTGTTGCATGGCTAAACACTTATAAGGTCCTAAAGGCGAGACCTATTGGCTATGCCAATGCTTGTTGTCTTTTGGAACCAATGTTTTAGGTGCCGAAGATGTGGTATCTCGACTCGAGCCCGAGCCAGAATACTTGACGTGCGCTTCAGTGCCAAACCGGACGGCAGGGCATTCGAAGCAGAGTCTTGGTGCCCACCATGGTCGGATGGCAGTGGTGGGGGTGGAAGCCTTATGTTTAGTGAAAACGTTTTTTGTGAGGAAAGGGGCTTTGGTACTCACTGCACCTTGACCAGATGGAACAGCATGAGACTCCCATTCTCCAGCTCGGAGTCTTGGACGGAGAAGGACTCTTCTTCTTCCGCAGCAGACGCATCCATTTCTTCTTCTTCGATATCTTCTCTGAAAATATCGGGGTGTCTTCTATATTTTGTCGCTGCATTTCTTTCCATCGAGCCTCTCAGCGCCTTGAGACCCTCCCGGGTGAGTAGCGCGCTTTACAAATACCGTGATTGATTGATTGATTGATTGATTGATTGGTGGTCATGGAGTCTCTTTTGCGAGCGAAATGAATAACAGGCGTTACAATCTTCTTCCTTGTGCTCCGTAGACAGGCACAGGTTACAGACTTTGTGATGGTCGGTGCGCGGATATTTGGAGTGGCATCGAGGGCAGAACTGGAACAGAATCCGTTCCATCAGCAGATTACTCAATGCTGTTTGTTCCAGTAGTAGCGAAATGAAGCGGGCTAGGTCCGAAAGCCACGGTTGGAGTTTTTTTCAATCCAACTAGGAGATTTTTTTAATTTTCAACACACGAAAGATGGGAAATGCGCTCAAAACAATACCGACGCGGGTACAGTGGGATGCGAACCAAAGGGATACCGTCGAACAGTCTCGAACCGGAGCACAGCAAACCACGCCCGAACCGGATGGTGGAAAGAAAGCAATCTAACAATGGAGTCGATGCCCATGCGCACTATCGCATAAGAAGGAATCCCCTTACCTTGTGACTGGAAAAGACTTCTTCAAAGAAAAACAACTTCCAAACATCCGGACCCAACACTAGATGGCAGGTGTATGCAAGGCATGTGTAGCTGCAGCACACATGTCTCAAACATATTTTTTGGATGCAGTCTTACTCTTGTTTCCTTTATTTGGCCCCACTTCATCAACCACATCTTTAGATGTGTGAGAAACAGATACTTGAGCCATGTATGGTGCTGTCTTTTAGGAGGACCTAGCCTGGCAGTTCGGGCTGGACTGTTCCCAATGGGCGCAGGGCCAAGACTGATTTGCATATGGCTGGGTTCAAACTAGAATGGCATGGTGAGCAAAAAAACGATGAATTTAGGTCCAGGTCTCTGTACTGGGGTGAATGTATGACATTATTCTGCATTCTGTCCATCAATTGTTCTTTTTGCATTTGTAACCCCAAGTGGGACGGTTATGCCCAGACGTGGGTCCCGTGCTCTCCATGCCACTGGAGTCAAGCTATCCTGGCTGATGAGGGGTGAAACCCCGACACCGATCCTAGGAAGCTTGTTTCCAGTCCAGGGAGGACCAGGCATGGCAGTTCGGGCTGGACTGTTCCCATTGGGTACAGGGTCAAGACTGATTTGCATATGGCTGGGTGCAAACTGGAATGGCATGGGGAGCAAAAAAAACGATGGATTTAGGCCCAGATCTCTGTACTGGGCTGAACGTATGAAATTGTTCTGCATTCAGTCAAGGCATTCTTCTTCTCCTTATGAGTAAAATCTTCACTGTCTATGGTATCAACATAAATCTCGAAACCTTCCCTCCATTGTTCCCAATCAACAGCAGGGCGACTAGGACTGGGAAGAACTGATGGTGAGGTACAATTCATGCATAACTAGACTATGCTGTTATGCCTCAAGAACAGCAAAAGCATATATCCCACAATGTAGATGCACACATTTTTTTATGCTGAATTAATACACACAATAAATGAAATTGCAAATATTCAAATGCTCAGCTATACCATACACTATCGCAAACAGGGATAAATAGAATTCGATCAATATGTTCAGGTGTAAGCACCACCAAACTCTGTACCAAGTTGTTTTAAAATCAGTGTGAAGGTGTGAGTATCACCGGGCTACATGCAGAAATTTTTGCCAGGATGGATGTTCAAGTACAATATCTTACGGTGTCGCATATCATCGAACATTACGACAAAATGCACTTTGTATCCAAAACGTTCCACATCCAGATTGGAAGTTGGCTTATCACTGAGGGTGCACGCACTATGAACTCTTCGGTGTACTGCTCACCTATAAAAGGATTACTCTCAATACCTCCGAATCCTCTCCAACATGTCGTAGTCAGTGCTAATATCGAGGTAAGCATATTATCAGCAACTCGTCCCACACTGTACTACGGGATGCCGCGGACACCTGGCATGTTAGAATGCAGCCATTGCCTGGATCGGAATGGTGTTGACAGCATTGACGACGAGGGATGTCTGTAAGAGGCACGCCTGTCCCACACATGACCCCATGGTTGACGCTGAGGCCAGGCACTTAGCGTGAGGATATCGCTTGGGAGAATAACGTAGCTGTGCAGCATGATGCAATGAGGAGTTTGGAAACAAACTCATTCCATGCTACCCCCTGAACTGTGATCAAAACGATGTTGGAGTTCCACCGCAGGACCTTCTGCACAGGGGAAACAGCAATCCAAGAAGAGTTAAGAACACCTGCTGTGGAAAGAGATTTCCTGCAACCTTCTGGAAATCAGTTGATAGACCTGAAGCCCACTGGGGCCCATGTCAGTCCATTCGTCATCACGGTAAGGAGGAAAACATATCCTTTTATTAAAGTATCTTTGGACAGGACTGGCAGGGAGGCAGGCAAACTGCAACTTACTCAATACTTTCAAATATTGACAATCAATTCATACATCACGGATTCCCTAACATTCTAAGCATCCTCCACCCATGCCCCCCTTTTAATTCCACTTAAGAACCCAACAGTAGTCTATACTTTTTAAAGAGCCTCTGGGACAACCTCATTCGGCCATTAACATTTTTTGCTCCAGAAGCCATGAGCTTGACACACTGTCAATCACATATTAAGTCAGCTCCAAGTTATGTTTTTTTTTGTAATACAATAATTACTGTATTCTTCACTCTTGTACTCTCTCAAAATAAGGCGTTAATAATGGCCTAGATGCCAGTGCCAAAAACGTCATGGGATTCGGCTATGATGGAGTGGTACCCTGGAGACATTCTATGCTTTTCCAGCATTTTAACACTTGCACATCTCTTCTAAAGTAACTGGAATAAACGAGCTGAGGAATGACATTGCATGTACTAGTTCTTATGGTCTCATATGATAAAAACTTGAGCTGTAAAAACAATCTCAATTTTGGCACATTAGTTCATGAAACAAATGTTGGCAGCAGCTAGTTTATGAGATAAGAATGTTCACATTGTTCTGAACACTTCTCTGGGCACTTCGCTGGCTGAGAGATGTTCTTTGCTTGGATTGGTTCCTATGCATTTTCAAAACCTCTTGTGACATTCATCTTCCAAGGCTCGGAATGTTTTATGCCTCCTGGCTCACAGCAGATAGCGTTGCTGTTTTACAGAGTTTAACTCCAGGGTCTACCATGAGCTTATAGGCGATTAGGTTCTCGATTTTTTAGGGGATTGCTGTATTAAACAGTTTAAAAATTCTTCATAGTGCTGTAAATGGTCCTGCCAAAGATTACTTAAATTATTGTTACATGGACGAGTGATAAGCAGACAGAGTGTTTGCTGCTAGTTTTTAGGTCTCGCCTGGCGACCGCAGAGCGAAAGCGCTGTCGCCAGCGAGATCTATTGTCACTGACTTGCCTCCCAAGAGAGACAGGAGATGGGCATGCGCAGGACGAACTGGAAATGTGAACGCGCGCGTTCACCACGTACAGTCACGCGATGTGCACATCTCCTGTCCCCCTTCCTCACGGCATCAAATACACCAAATGCCCAAGACGTGGCAGCACACTGGCGCTTAAAATAAAACATGCCCCCGATGGAGTGGCCCGCAACGGCGGGACCGCTCAGGACAGGCACTCGCTAGTGCCAGCATGCAGCCCCACTCACCGGGCTGCTGTGCAGACTCCATTTCCTGTCTTCTTGGCGGCCTGCGCGGGGTTCCCATGTGACGCCCTGCAGGGGCTCCCTCAGCATACGGGAGCCCTGCAGAAACAGACCTTGCCTCTCCACTTCACCAGGGCCCCCTCCTGGGACCCGGGACTTCTGAGGACTTCAACCGTTACCGCGGGTCTCTCCTTTCCTCATGGGAGCCCCGCATCAACGAGCCACACCAGCCTCTTCCGGCCGCGTCACAGGCCCCGCCCATGTCACGGGCAAGGATGCCTAACTTCCTGGTATGGCCCCCCGTGCCGCAACTTACCCTGGAGGCTGGCAGCGCGCGCATCGCGCACTTTCACTTTCCCTCTCCCCGTCGGCTCCACGGAACCAGCTTGTTTTCTATTTGTTAACGCATGCTAAGCACCGCTCTAGGGATTTTCACCCCTTTAGACATGGTGGGGGCGACGCTCGCTCGGAGAGTGAGGGCTTGTGTTGTGATGAGAGCAGTCGATAACCCCCCTAAGTACTTTAAACTTTTGTCCAGTGTCTGCACCTCAAGCTTCCTGTGAAAGGCTCCAGGCGTGAACAGTAAACGGGAGGGGAGGGATAGCTGGTTCTGTATTTTCTGGGAGTAGGCACGAGTTGAAGGTGAGTTTGAGCAAGGAAGGGGGAGAGCTCTAAAAAAAATAAAACTACACATTGTGAGCTGCCTTAGTGCATTAAGTAACAATAACTTCTTAACTAGCTCACCATCACCAGTGTGGAGTGTCTATGCGGTATTATCATCTTGCAGACTCAACTCGGCTATCATTGGACTAAAAAAGTTAAGTCAATCGTACTGAGAAACGAGTTTGTGTCCTGTAAGAGCTTACGCCTCAAAGCGTATCTCAGACAGTTTTCACTTGCTGTGTCTTATGCTCTGCTAGTTTGTTGTGACAGAGGCGCTTGCATGGTTGCTGCCTGTGACGTGCCGCTTTCTGCAGGGTGAAGTTAGGATTGATGATGTAAACATGCTTTATAGGTGCCTCAGCGTTTATTGAGGGGAGAGTAGTGCTACATAAATGGAATGAGGAAACTTGCATTGCAGCTGCCCGTGCTGTACCCCTTTTGTGTATGAGAAGAAATATTTCACGACTGCTGGCCTTGCTGTACATCATGTGCATCGTGTGCGCTATGCAAGCGCGAACTGCTGCTGTGTGCCATTTCTGCGTGAGGACGTCATGCACTGCTGCTGGCTGTTCTTCTGCAGTTATGTATGGCTTGGGAGTTTGTACTACTGCAGGCTATGCTACATCTGTTCTTTGTGTGCTTTAAGCTTGCACTGCTGCTGGCTGTGCTTCTGCAGTGTATGTAATGAGAGCTTGTTCTGCTGCTGGCTGTGCTTCTGCAGTTTATGTAATGGGAGCTTGTTCTGCTGATGGCTGTGCTTCTGCAGTTTATGTAATGGGAGCTTGTTCTGCTGATGGCTGTGCTTCTGCAGTTTATGTAATGGGAGCTTGTTCTGCTGATGGCTGTGCTTCTGCAGTTTATGTAATGGGAGCTTGTTCTGCTGATGGCGGTGCTTCTGCAGTTCTCAATATGATTGAAGCTTGCACTGCTGCTGCCTGCACCCATTTGATGGATATTTTTTTGTAAATATATACACGGGCGCTGCGCATAAGCACGGCGCTTGCTTAATTTCACTTGCACGGGCGCCGCACATGGTGTTATTGCACGGCACACATTAGATCATTATTTGTTTTCAAATATATGCACATGCTCTGAGAAAGCATTTACAATGCAATAGGTCTCGCATTTGCGAGAATTTGAGATATTGCCATTATAATTGACAGTGCCTCTTATTTGCGTGTTGGTTTAAAAAAACATAAATAAAAGGCTGTGCCATTTACAATGCCAATAGCTTAAACTCTCGCAAATGCGAGACATGAGACATAGTTTAAATGTGTCACATAATGTCAAGGATACTAGGGACAAACAGGAGAGTAATCTATTTGTTCATCTAATGAGTCTTGTTGTAGAGGACGGTTTCCTGACATGACTAAAAGGCACAGTTTTTTCAAGAGAGCTACGGCATTCATTGAACAATATTAAATTAAAATTCCAGGTTATGATTACTTCTAACCCTGAATGATGGCACACAAGGTTCTCAAACTCATCAGTGAAATGGTCACTGTTCGCCTTACGGATATCCAATTCTTGAAGGTATTGTTCCTTATAGCAATTATTTGCTTTTTTAGTTTTTGCTTCTCCGTCCTAGTTAATGGTTTAAAAGTTGAGTAAGTGAATGTGTGTGCCACAAGCCTGCTAATGCACTGCAGGAAAGAGGACATTTCACCAGGGGGCAACTTATATTGAACGCTACTCTGAATCCCATATCACTTTCAGTTTACCAAATGAAGGCAGCCACCATGCGGAAAACCTTAGTCTTAACATCATCTTCATTAACAGTATCAAAATATTTACAGAGCACTGAGATCTAACTGTTCGAAGACTAGACAATATCAGTCAAGCTAAAATGGTAAAGCTGTTAAAGCTCCTCTAAAATTCAATAGATGTTTCTGGCTTAGTTGTTTCAGAAGTGCAATCCCTAGATTGCTGGTCTAGATTTAAAAGCACAACAAACAGCTCTTGTACAGTGATTTTTGGTGTGTCTGAGAAGTTATTTATTGCTGGGTAAGAGTGTTTAACGAGTTATGAAGAGGTATCTAAGTTACTGGGGACAGACATCTAGAAGACTTGGTCTTGACTCTAACTCTTCCTTATACTAGCAACCAATTTGCAGCCCACATAGTTGAAGAAATGTGGTTGTACCATGAGATATTAGGAAATAATGTAACTGACAAATTTTGCAAGACATGGATTGTGGCCATGGTTTCGTATGTTATTCGTTTGACAGTCCATAGACCTCTAAAATCATCTTTATATAGCGCAAAGCACCGTAAGTATGACAGCGATTTACATAGAACAAACAAGTAACAATTAACAGTAATTTATCATTTGAGGGTAGATTCACATGTTAACCAGTAAAGCTGGTTAATAACAATCAGCGTCTGAAGTGGATAGTCGCAATCAATGGGTGAGTATCCTTTGGAGAAGATAACAGTCCTCAGGCATCAGAAGGTGGCGCTCAATGACAGATATCTTTAGTTAGACAGATTCAAAGAGATGGGATTTTAGGTGTTTTCTAAGGATGTCAGAGTTGGTTTTACTCTCGGGTAGTGCGTTCTACAGGAGTGAGGTAGAACTCTGAGCTGAATGTGTGTGGTTTGAAAATCAGACAGTTTGAGCAACATGGTTGTTTTTGCTCTTGGGTTCTCTGGTGCCCTCTGACTTTTTGAGTATGGCAGCATGACAGGAGTGGATGTGAATGGCTGTGTTGGCAAACCTGAACTTTATTCTGGCCTTGATGTGAAGCCAATGCAACTCAGAAAGGAAGGGTTTGATGCCCTCAATTTTTTTTGAGGGGTAGTTTTCAGCAGCAAGAAGGCTACTGATTTGAGAATTTGAGTGGATAATAGAGGTTCAGCCTCAAAAAGGTATGCAGGTAAATACATTGCTGTAATGCTTATTTAAAAAAAGAGTTACAGATATTTTTGAGTCAAAGGTTGAGAAGTCCGGGATGTTCAGGTTGTGAATTAGATCTAGACAGAATGGCTTCTTGAACCACAGAGAGAAAACAAGGAATTCATTTTTTTCTGGTTTGAATTCAGGCGTTTTCTGACATCCATCCTTGAATCTTCAGTAGTAAAGGGTGTTAAGTGTGAGCAGAGCGTAAAGTGAGAATGTCCTTCGCCGAACAGGTTTCAAGGTAAATGTGTGTGTAGTTCACATATTGGTGGACGGACACCTCAATTTCTTAGGCAGCTTTTGGACACAAAGTGTGTGCCAGAAAGGAACATTGTAGGGTACTGCAGACAACTGGAGGAGGCTTTCATACTTTATTGCCATACTTGGCTGCTTGAGAGCTATTTGATAGATAGGATTTGAGCCACTTGAGAACAAGGCCTTATGCACCTAATGATGATCAGGTTAGGAGATCAAACATGTGTGGCAAAGGTGTCAAACGAGGCATTAAGGTCAAGGAGTACAAGAAGGCACAAGTCACCCCCATCAGGAATACAATGGAATATGTTGAGGATTTTGAGTGAAGCGGTTTCTACCCTTGACAACCTATTAATAAAGACAGATGACTTGCGAGTAGGTTGTAGTTGGAAGGAACACTATGGTAGAGATTGGGTTTCTTCAGCAAATGGATGATTGGACCTACTTTAATGTGTTATAAGGGTGAAAATGGAAGAGTGTAGCATGTGAGTAGTTCCTGGGTAAGCTTTTCCTTCACCTGAAAAGGATGCAAGGAAATGCTTATCAAAAGCATGTCTGAATAAGATGCATCATTATACCTCATAACATATACATAACGCTCCCAGCAAAGAAACTGAGTGGGTTGTCTTTTGCACTATGAGCTAAAGGAAAGTCATAAAGTATTATACTATTTTTTGCATCTGTCTAAACTATTCGCTCTTAGAAACACCAAGTTAGTAGAGAAAAGGTTGAAAAGATAATACATAATACAAAGATATTTCAACGCTTAAGCTTCTAAGTTTGCAGATAAAAAAAATATGTAATACACCTCTCCTCAATCTACAGAGAGGTTATTTCACTAATGAGAAAGACTAAGGATGCTGGCCCGGGCAAGCTACAGAAGGCCTCAGTACTGGAAGTATTGTGATGTAATGGTTATTGGAAACAGAAATCTCTTCGTGATTAGAATTATTTTCTAGACAGGTAAGTGGATGAATGGGAGGAATCAAACATTGACTGGTCTATGAGGAAGATATCCCACAAGTGAATATTACCACCAAACCCATGCTGCTGGCATTAGGAGGGAGGCAAAGAAAGCTTTTTGACAAATTCAAATCAACAATACGAATTCTTTTTATGTTGCCTTATTATCCCAAATGGTTTCAAATGATGGTGCCATTAACATGTGCATTACGCTCTAGGGGCCCAGACTGGAGATTACAGGTAAATGAGAGGTGGCACACTGTGTCCCTGAACGCGAATGAAGGAACGCACTAGATGGTGTTGAAATGTTTATGTTCACACAAGAGACAGACGGGATTCCCTATGCACTGGCCCTTCCGTTGTGGGGTTTACCTGACAGTAAGGGTTTATTGACACTTCACAATCTGCGCTCCTGGGCAGAAGCTGGAGGTGTCAGGTTTACCTGAATTTGAATAAAGCCCATGATGCACCGTATATATCTCCCTTGTTGTAAGTCCTTCTCAAACACTGGCAGGCCAGAAGTACAGGAACATGCTTATATGGTTCAATGCACCAATATAAGGGGGTGACCCTACCCGCACTGAGAGAAAATTGAGAGAACAATGTTGGACAAAAATTGACAGATGCTTAATGGGCGCAGTGCTTACACTCTGTTAAGTGCATCTCTGTTATTACACAACTAAAATATGTGCAATTCAACTATTGCCGCCGTACTTGACTCCCAAGCAGATTGGTGGTATGTTCCTCGGTGCTTCTCACACGAGCCCAAGAGGCACAGAGGAGGATGCAGTTTTTACCACATGGTGTGGGTATGCCCAACCATTAGTGGTTATTGGGATGAGGTGTTGGCGCATATCTTGGAACTAGCGGGCAGACAGATACTTAAAGAGGCTACACACTGTTTGCTGGGGTTGGTGACACGCACAAAAAAGATTTATAGTTCTTTCCTTAGTACTCGACAGATGGCGCATTGCCATGTCTTGGAAGTCCCCCTCTGCAGCACCAAAGGGGGTATGGCTTACAAACCCAAAGAAGGGGATATATGCTGAGGTGGACTCATTTAAAAGCAGCTTTGTTAATGCGAGATTCTCATGATCTGTATACTGGGACGTGTATTTGAGATAGGTATAGGCTCAGGCGAAGGAAAGACCAGCTTGAGGTGCGCCGGCGCCTTGGTGAACAGTGGATGAGCTGGTGGCGCTCACAACCGCAGTACAAGTAGACCGTTGGTGCTGTTGCCAGAAAGTGGTATAATAAGCTCCTTAAGTTTACAATCATGACCGTTATAGAGAGCTGGGTAACCTCTGCACACCCCACGCCCACACTCCATTGGAAGTCCCATTTGCTATCTCGCTGTCGTCTGCTGAAAAGTTGTTTATATCTTTCTCATGATCTGTAAAACTTTAGTATTCTTCTAGGTATTTGTCTGTTTGTATTACACTGCATCACATTATAATAATAACTGTTGTAATCCTCACATTAGGAGGACATGTTGTAGTGTAACTGCACAGTTATGCATATCGAAAAATGGCATCAAATAGCCTGATGTACAAATATTGTGACATGTATTTTAACAACAAGCGTGGATTATTGCGCACCGCCTTTGTACTAATAGGTCGGGTTCTAAAATTCCTATTTGGAATGGTCGCAATATGACCTACCTCATGAATATTAATGAGGTAGATTTCAAATTGTGACCTACTCTAATTGGAAGCCATCACGAAGATGGGGCCTGCTAGATTCAGCAGCATACCGTCTGTGATCGCATTTTATAACTTTTTTTTTTTACGCAGCCAATTTTCAATAAAGGAAACGGGCTGCATGTAAAAAAAAAATCACTTTTTTTTCTCGAAAGTTTGGTTTGACAGTTGTCAGTGGAACCTTGGACCACAGCCTACTCCCTAATTTTTTATTTCCCCCACAAAATAGAAGCGATCCAATGGGACTCATTCTCTTTTATGAATGGTTTGCCACCCCAACAAGGGAGAAAGCACATTTTCATTGTTTTGCAAACGGATTTGAGTGAGAAAATATTGATACTTCTGTTAAAGAATCACTTATTGTGTAGTTCCTAGGAGTCTCCCAGGACCTGCGCGTTTTGGATGACCTAAACTGAGGGCTTTGCATCCCAACCGATTTCTGACACCCCCACAGGATATGTCAGCCGTTAGACCAGTTAGCTCTACAGTACCACTACCACCCCCCTGTATCGTACAGTGGCGTAGGTAGTCTCTGGCAACCACTGAACATGACAACCCTGATTCCTCATGGATCGTGGAAAACAGTACAGTACTTTTCGCTCAGACATTCATGCTTGCTTTCTCTCAATTTATTGGTCCAGCGACAGCCTTGTGTAAAACATATGTGCTGCGACAATTAGGAAACAGAAGCATACGAAAGAGATTGCTAGTACCAAAATCGTAAATAGTAGATACATTTCTACTATAGTGCTAATAAGATGAACAGAAGCAGTTCAGACACAAACAGTAGCACTTGTATATTCCTAAAATGTGTGCCCTAAGTAATGTGCTAAAATATACCTAGCCTAACCTGGATGTGTAGGTGTATATGTGTATAGATATGTATATCTTGCCAAGAAACCTCTAGGGATGAACCATCTCCTCACCTGCTGGTTGGGAACGGAGGATGACAACCCGCAAGGGATGTCAGACCGCTGTGTGCCGAAGATTCGGCATGCAGGACCCAGTCTCAACCTGGAAAAAATTATCTTCTAATTTGTAGCGGGGTGAGGGTCTTTTATACTAAAGTGGTCACTGCATGGTTTTTTTCTAGAACCAATATATTTTTAAAGCAATCATGGATGTTTTGCAAACAATCATAAATGTTTTTGAAAACAATCACCAATGCTTTTCTAAACAATTGCGACCATACACAGCTGGCTTTGGGCCAAGGATGAAAAAAAGTGGTGACCCTTATACAGAATAAATCTGCTGTGCCTGGGGACATTTATGTACGTCAGGTACAAGGATTCTGATAGAACACCAAGAGTCTGGTGTCGAGGAGACAGGAGCAAGCTATTAGGTAAAAGGTCACCTGTTTGGAATCGTTATAGTTGTGTGGATGGGATACTGTATGTAAAACGGGGTAGACATGATGGGACTATCATAAAAGACATCACACTCTGTGTGATGTTGAGAACACACCCAGATCAAATAGCAGCTTCTTATTGAGTCACACGTTTTAGGAGTCAGTAATAATTTAAGGATTTGTATATATTAAAAAAAATGTTTTTTTACAGTCGCTAAGGCTAAAGGATCAATGCTGGTAATGTAGTCACTAACATTCTGGGGGCTACAAAGATAACCGCTAACATTTCAGTTAACCTTACGCATTTTCACATACGCTGCACTGAAGTGGTCTTACAGATCATGTTTCATTCCAATTGCTCTAGAGCCAAAAGGAATCTATCATGAAATGTCAACTGATATGATCGTGTCAAGCAACAAACCATAAAGGGAATCATCTTGCACACACCATTCTTAGCATCACCTCAATATCTCTTGGGTGTCAGATCAAACCTGAGAAGGCAGATGTTTTAGTTCAACACAGTTTTGGAGAGGCCTTTTCCTTGAGATGCATAATGTCAACAAAAGTTAATACCCAGCAGGTAGGGTGCCCCGCAGGAAATATTGGCAACAGATCAATATATTCCTTGTCAAAGTAGGTTTAACAGGCAATCAAGTCAAAGACGGAAGAGAATGTTTCCACTCTGGCTGTATTAAACACAGTACTCAACACTAAAAAGAAAATTTCCATAAAGACAGGGTTACAGTACCAGCTTCTGCAAGCAAAATTAGACTGTTTTCTCAGCCCTGTCCAAAAAAAAAAATCAAACACAAAAAAACCTCTAATCAAATATGGAATGTTCAGTTTTCCAAAATCCAAGAGATCATTGGCCACTGCGAAGATTAAATATAAGTGATCATTTATGCATAGCTTCTTTTGTATATTTAGCACTGGAATTGGGATTTGAAAACAAACTAAGTAGATACACTAAACACGTTGTTCTTACCTTTCTGCATTTTGTATTCCTGAGGTATTCACATACACAGCTTCAAGATATTTTTCTGTGATAAAATTAAAAATAAGACTTTATGAAGCAACACTTATTAAAAACAGAAAGCAGTTTAATGAAAGACTATTATTAAAGCTGGGAGCATAACGCAATGTATTTATATATTTACATCAAGTTACAGACACAAGCATCGGTCCCCTAGCGAATGATCAAGAGAATAGAGAGATGAGATGGAAATATAAGAAAGTCAAAATTCACAAACTTGTCAGCTGTCACCATGACAAATGGATTGAATAGTGATATGCAAAATTATGTTGATATCATTCTCAAAATGTTGTACATATTCAACACTGTGATGCAAGAAAAATACATGTTTTGTAAAGCAGTTTGTAGAAAATAGTGTTTTTGTCACCACAGTTTTTCCCTTACTGCATGTTTTCTTGAACCGTAAATAGAAAACCATGGCACAGTATTGGCTTTGGTATATGTTTTACAATTACCTTCAAGCATTTTTTTTTAAATGCCGAAAGAACATTTTGATTGGCACATTCTGGAAATGTGTACATTCTGGAAACAAAATGAACACATTTACAAAAAGAGGAAATTACATGATATTACGCCCAACAGCAATAAAAAAAAAACATACATACATATATATATGTATTTCCCGGATTCTTGTGAACCGACGTGGATGGATGGATGGAAATATGTGTATATATATATATATATATATATATATATATATATATATATATATATCCACGTCGGTTCACAAGAATCCGGGAATTGCAGCGCTCACCATGGGGGCAGCTCCCTGCGGCGGAACCACGCCGCTATCACATTCAATCACAATCCTTCACACGAAGGACAAGCATTTGCAATGCAATAGGTCTCGCATTAGGAAAGTTTGAGCTATTGGTATTGTAAATGACAATTTTTTTATTTATGTGTTGGTTTTGAAAATAGCAAAATGAATAGTGTCGTCATTTACAATGCCAATAGTTTTAAACGTTCGCAAATGTGACACCTATAGCATTTGTAATGCAATAGGTGTTGTATTTACGTGACTTAGATGTATTGATATTACAAATAAAAATGGCTTATTTTTTTAATAATTAATACTTAAATAAAAGTTATTGTAATTTATAATGGTAAATGCTTTTGTAAATAACTTTTGTGAAGATTATGTTCATTGTATTTTATTGTGACGAAAATCCAAGAACAGAAGTGAAATATTAACATATTTTTGTGACATTTGTAATAAAGCTTGAAACATTGAGAAAACATATTTGAACCAGTTGTTGTTGAATGGCTGCACATATTGATGCTGTGGTGGCGCTGACTAATGTGGTGGTGGCGACGAGTGATGCTGAGGTGCCCCTGAGTGATGCTGCGGTGGTGCTGAGTGATGCTGTGGTGATGCGATAGATAGATAGAGTGAGGGCGATAGATAGAGGGAGGGCGACAGATATATAGAGTGTTATGTGGCACTGAGTGGTATTTGGAGTGTATGTTCCATTGCAGAGTGTGTGAGGGTGCAGAGTGTGAGGGTGCGCAGGGTGTGAGGGTGCGCAGAGTGTGAGGATGCGCAGTGTGTGTGAGGGTGCGCAGTGTGTGTGAGGGTGCGCAGTGTGTGTGAGGGTGCGCAGTGTGTGTGAGGGTGCGCAGTGTGTGTGAGGGTGTGCAGTGTGTGTGAGGGTGCAGTGTGTGTGAGGGTGCAGTGTGTGTGAGGGTGCAGTGTGTGTGATGGTGCAGTGCAGTGTGTGAGGTTGCAGTGTGTGTGAGGGTGCAGTGTGTGTGAGGGTGCAGAGTGTGTGAGGGTGCAGAGTGTGCAGTGTGTGTGAGGGTGCAGTGTGTGAGGGTGCAGTATGTGAGGGTGCAGTGTGGGCAGTGTGTGTGAGGGTGAAGTGTGTGTGAGGGTGCAGTGTGTGCAATGTGTATGTGTGTGAGTGTGCAGTGTGTGAGTGTGCAAGAGTGCAGTGTGTGCAGTGTGTGTGATGGTGCAGTGCAGTGTGTGAGGGTGCAATGTGTGTGATGTTGCAGTGTGCAGTGTGTGTGAGGGTGCAGTGTGTATCAGGGTGCAGAGTGTGAGGGTGCGGTGTGTGCAGTGTGCGTGAGGGTGCAGTGTATGAGGGTGCAGTGTGTGCAGTATGTGAGGGTGCAGTGTGGCCAGTGTGTTTGAGTGTGCAGTGTGTGTGGGTGCAGTGTGTGTGTGGGTGCAGTGTGTGTGAGGGTGCAGTGTGTGTGAGGGTGCAGTGTGTGCAAGGGTGCAGTGTGTGCAGTGTGTGTGATGGTGCAGTGCAGTATGTGAGGGTGCAGTGTGTGTGATGCTGCAGTGTGTGCAGTGTGTGTGAGGGTGCAGTGTGTGTGAGGGTGCAGTGTGTGTGAGGGTGCAGTGTGTGAGGGTGCAGTGAGTGAGGGTGCAGTGAGTGCAGTATGTGAGGGTGCACTGTGGGCAGTGTGTGTGAGGGTGAAGTGTGTGTGAGGGTGCACTGTGTGCAGTGTGTGTGGGTGCAGTGTGTGAGGGTGCAGTGTGTTCAAGGGTGCAGTGTGTGCAGTGTGTGTGCAAAAAAATGAGAAAGGGGTGTAGAGAAATGAAAATAAGGAGGGTGAAAGAGAGGGGAGCTTTGACAGAAGAGAACAAGCATTGCTAGAGCAATGCTTTAGGTCAAGAACTAAAAAACCTGCTCTGTGCAGGAATACTGTAGTGACAGGCGGTCACACAGCCATCACCTACGCTTTCATCCTGTGCTTGAACTGGCAATTGGTGCTTGCCTTCTACCTTTTCCTTACTCTTATGTCACAATGTATTCAAGGTGGTACTAGATTCACGGCAGGACCGAAACACAAGAATCAGGTAATATTAGGTTTACTTCCGTCAGGTACGTCTGTTTGGTGCACCAGCCGTTAGGACGATAGTTTGCGGCACATTAACATAGAGAAGGTACTGTGACTCAAATATTTAAGTGGGCCGGGTTCTGCCGGTGTTCAGCACCGGCAGTTATTAAAAGCAGGTACCTAGACGAGTTCCTTACCGGCTATCTATTTTTACCCTCAGGGTGAAGAAAAAAAAAGTAATTGCTTTTGACGCAATTTCAAAGAGATTAATTTTTCAGTTTTATATAGCTCAAACTTGGAGCGCTTCACATGAGCAGCGGTTACATTGCACAGGGACATTTTTTTTTAATCACAGGAGGTCAGGTTCAAACCTGATCTCAGCATGAAGGTCGGCTGCACTATCGTCAAGCCACAACCTTGCCCACAAGAACTAAACCATTATCAAATTATACACAACGAAGTCATAGTTGTTACTTATTTATCTCATGAAACTTACAACTACTGACAAAGCCAATGGTGCTCTTGTTGCAGGAGGAGTAATGTTATTTGTGATAAATATCTGGATGATACAATTACAGCGGCCACGATCCTATGAGAGGCCCCCAGTTAAAGCCTCCTGTGACTGACAGGGCGGCCAAGTTCACTTCCCAGACCCCACTGGGAGCAGGCCCGGTCTGTGGTACGCATCGCAGAGTCCAAACTTCGGTAAACTCCTCTCTGCTCGCTCTGTCCTTGCCAGCCCCATGGTTTAACCACCGGAAAGCTTTCGCTATCGAAATGTTATGTTGTTATGTTATGTTACGTTACAGGCACTTTTATAGCGCACGGCTGCCCCAGCCAAGGGGCGTCCCGGCGCTTCCAAGGGTAACAAACACAACACCGCAGCTACGGAAAAAGAAAGCACTACAAGAAGGCTAGACTAAATGAGAAAAAAGATGGGTTTTAATAGCCCTCCTGAACTGCAGGAGCTCATCTATTTCACGGATATGGAGCGGAAGGGAGTTCTACAATTTTGCGGCCAGTACCCTAAATGACCGACCGCCGGCTCTACATAGCCTGAACCGAGGGACAGTTAACATATTCTGTCCCAACGATCTCAAGTTTCGGGCAGGGACATAGGGCACCAAGAGATTCCAAAGATTCTGGGGGGAGGCCAGCTTGAGGATCTTAAAAGAAAGGCACAAGGTCTTAAAGTGGATCCTCTGTGCCACACGCAACCAGTGTAGCGAACGGATGGTACTATCTGCAGAACAGAATCTAGGTAAGCCCACCAGGGCTCTGGCTGCGGCGTTCTGGACACATTGCAACCGAGTGATCTCTGCCTGATTGGCTCCCAATAGGAGCGAGCTGGCATAATCAAGCCGAGAAAGAATAGAGGCCTGTATAACCAGCTGCCTAGTGGATGGATCGAAAAACCTCAAAATCGGTCTTAAGCCTTGCAGGATGCCAAAGCAGATGGCCGCCACTTTTTTAGTGTGTCCAGAAAAGCTAAGGGCAGGATCCAGCCATACCCCCAGGTTTTTTAGCTCCAGGACAGGAATGGGGGTCGCACCCAGCTCAGGGGGCCACCATATGTCACCCCAAAGGTCAGCCCGCTTGCCAACAACCATGACCTCAGTTTTTTGGGCGTTTAACTGGAGACAGTTGGTATTCATCCAGCTGGCCACTGCAGAGAGTCCATTCCGGAATCTGGGGGCATCAAGGTCGGAGTCACCACTTAGGACGACCGCCAGCTGAGTGTCGTCAGCATACGAGACCATGGTAATGCTCCATTGCTTGACGACACCTGCCAGCGGCCTCACATAAAGATTAAATAATGTGGGACTCAACGACGAGCCCTGTGGCACACCCAGCTGCAACGGATGGGACTTGGACTGAAATAATTCCACAGGTCATTAAGACACGAAATCAAAGGTTAACAGGGACAGCAGGTAATGCGGCTGTAAAAGCTGGCCATTACTCGAGCCCATTAAAGGCGCGCGGGCCCCAGATGATAAAGCGGCGCCCCCCTCCTGGCCCTTATGAAATAACAGAGGAGCGGATCGATGTAGCTCATAAAGGCCCGCGCGGTGCCAGCAATGGATGTGGGCGTCACGCATTGACGGAGCAGCGGTGACCGGGGGTCTGAGGTAATGCACGACGCTCCGTCCACCGAGTGTACTGGCCGAAGGGCTCTGGGAGTAGGGGGAGCAAGATTCTCAGAATTAGTAATGGGGACCCAAGTTAGAGCCGTGCCAGGGCCCAGGGCGTAACAAAGGCCCATGCACGGGGGAAGGGGGCAGAGGCAGGCTTACCCATACTGGGGGGGCACGCTCAGCCCCACTTATGTGAGTTGGGGGGCCGTCAGCATATCTTGCACTGTGGTGGGGGCTCACGTTTTGTTCCGCCGCCACTGAGCCGTGTACTGGCGGACAGTGAGCAAAATGAGCTCAAAGACTTACTCTAGGCAGCTCTGGGGCCTCGGGAGGGCGTCGGGGGAGTGGGCGTGTTCCAACAGAAAAAAAAACTATTGGTCAAATTCTGCATTCTAAAGTACAATTTGACATACATGGTTAAACTAGCCGAGATTAGATTGAGATCTTGCATCGCCGGGCGCAAAATCGAAACCGCTGTGCGGGCGTACGAGACGCCGTCGTCGTGCATATGCACGTCGGCCTTCCCTGCGAAAGCTGTGCATCGCGGAGAAGACACGCCGAGCCTGCTGCCGCCGAGAGTGACCCGAGGCGGAGGAAGAGGGACACGCGAAAATAGCCCGGTGAGTGAGGGGGGGGGGAGGTGTAGAGGGAGGGGATGTGTGTGTGTGTGTGTGTGCGCGGGCGGTTCTCTATGTGTGTGCGTGCGCGCGTGTCTGCTTACAAGGAGCCATGGGAGACAGGAAACGCGCGCGACCTGATCCGTTTACGTGCGTGCACATGTCTTGTCTCCTGTCTCCCTTGGCTGCTTGTAAGCAGAACTGATTGCAATAGGGTCTCGCAGCGACGATCGCTTCGCGATCTGTACGCATGTGCGAGACCTAAAAAACGAGGCGCCCAGCCAGTAATTTCCACAGCTGTTTGATTTTAATCAAAAGATCCTTCTACAGGGTTCAAAGCGATCGATCTACGAGTTTCGGTGTTACAAACGCCTTGGTCACGATCGTGACCAAGGTGTTTGTAACACCGAAACACGTTTTTCCTTCGTGTGAAGGATTGGAGCTCGTTTTTGTTCTCCAAGGAATTGGATTCTCTCCTACCCACCAACGTTGCCGACGACGCCAGGGATGCTGCCAGGAGCAGCTCGTGACTTCACGGGGAGCCATTTGCACTGACAAGTAGACTCACAGCCCGGCTGAATCGTTGACGCAGGTTGGGAGCGTTAAGGGGACCCAGGGAGGCCTTAACTCATCATTTCTGTCTGGCCTGCTCAACTCCATACAACGCGCCTTTCCCCAGTAATTTTGCTCACGGCACCCACAGCCCGAAAAAATTGCATTCTGGGACTTGGAGTTTCACATGGGTCGCAGTGGCAGCGCGACCATGTGACTTGGGGCTGAACTTTGACCCTCCAATGGGGGAAGAGCACAGGAGACCTAAAAGGCGGGGGCGGAGCTACAACCGGACTTACAGCGGCATCTGAGGAAGGCCACAGTGCCGAAATGCATCATGCCCATGCTGTTTCTTAATAAAGGCTTTCTCTGCTGTCCCCGATGTGGCCTCTCACCTTCTGTATTCGGAGTGGTGTGAATTGGATATGGATAGATAGATAGATAGATAGATAGATAGATAGATAGATAGATAGATAGATAGATAGATAGATAGATAGATAGATAGATAGATAGATAGGATAGATAGATAGATATGGGATAGTATGGGACCAAGTTAGTGGGCTTGAAAGATGACTGGGTTCATTTTCAGAATGGTTGATGGTAAGTCTCCCCTGCTGATACAGTGGCATCAAAATAACTTGCTAATGAAGCTGGATTACAACATGTAGCAGTGAGTCATTAAAGTAAATGGGTGTTTGGAAGGTGGATCTGTCAAGTGTTCTCCAAGTTGAAAAGAAAACTGTCCATGCCACCAGCATTAAACATCAGGCCTGGTACCAACGGGAGGAACAGATGCGTTATCATCAATGTTTAATGCACCAAAGACTGTAATAAAATGTTCCCAAAGGGGAGACTTGCATGGTGTGAATAAAAAGTAATCCTAGTTTACCTAAACGAAAGCTTTTTCAGTATCAATATTCATATGCTTCGATGCTGCACAGCTCCGTTTGAGCGATACAACTGGACACATGCATACACATCAGTAGAGACTTTAAGACAGGCCCTACATCTTGGGAACAAATAAATACATGAGCGATACAACTGGACACATGCATACACATCAGTAGAGACTTTAAGACAGGCCCTTCATCTTGGGAACAAATAAATACATGTCCTATGATTAGTAATAGAAAATGAAAATCTCACTTAGAGAAGTCCAGCCATGGAGGGATGGATGATTAGGGAATCCAAATACTGTATCACGGTTTAGCATCTATATTTTTGCTAACATCTTTGCATCCATTGCGAGAAGCAAGATAGGTAATAAATTAGCGAAATTGGGATAGTCCCTTACAAATTCAGGAATTTAGTAAATAAGAGTAGTAGAAATATCTTAATATAAACCTCACAAAGAGTCAGTAATAGCAGTTCACGCAACTGGTTAAAACTCATCAGAAAAGCCATCTAGACCAAGAGCCTTGCATGTGATTCTACCCCGGATGTTTTCAAAATCTGTTGGGAAACTCAGTATCCTTGAAGAAAGAAAAATAATCTTAATTGATGACTTTAGTATTGTATTGGGTAACTCAAACTGCACAGCTTACCATCAGTCACAGAACTAGCTTATTACTACTGTAGATAGCCATGATAATGACTGCGTCACTCAAATCATAGTAAATTATTCATTTTACCTGTTCCTTTGTCCTGCTTACCAAACTAGACTAAGTTGAGAGATACCCTGCCCTGTGGTGATTGAGGTACAGTGCTCTTTGAGATACATTCTGGTGTGTGGGTTAAGGTATGCTGTGTCCTACATAGGGTGAAACAGTCCCTATTCTGTAGTGTGGGTTAGAAGAAGCCCTGTAATCTTTAGATTGAGATGCATTTTATGTTGTAGCGGTGAGAAACACTATTTGCTGGGTAGGTTGGGAGATACCAGGTGATGTACGAGTTGACAGATACACAATGGAGTACACACTGTGCAGCATAGACTGTCTGATACACTATACTACCTGGGTTTTGGTGTTCTGCATTGGGATGGAAAGATTGTTTCCAGTTTTATTTGGGTACGTCAAGATAATACAGTTGAACTGAGTAACTCTATGCAGAAAACTACTGGACTAGGCCTGTTGGACGTTTACTGTTGGGTGCATTTTTATAGGGAGGGAGTGATATATCTAAGAAAGTAATGCATATGAGTTTTTGGACGTCTTGCATATGGTTAATGTGCAGTGTATCAGGTGAGTGGTGTGTTGTCCTTTTTGAGCTTCATATGGAAGGAAGGTATGTTGTGTGCAATAATGCTGTAGAGTTGATGCCTGCCCACAGAGAGAGTGGAAGGGAATGCTTAAAGGAACAGCCTGTTAGCTCTTAGTGGCTTGTGTAACAACCAACTTATTTACTCTCCTGGAACAGGATATATACTCTCTTGCATCGCTTCTGGAACCAAAATATCTCAAAAACTAATAAAGACATTTGTACAAAACCACAAAAAGCACACTTTCTGTGTAAAGTTCTACTTTCTTGCCCAGTTTAGTTTAAACCCGTTCAGTAGTTTTAGGTTGTAGTGGAAAGTACAACTGTCTATGGCAGATTGAAAGGCAAACACCCTCTCCCTTATGTTTTTCCACATCAGAAAGATCTGCATGAAACTGGGCATGCTAAAACGTAGCTGTATACGCTAAGCTAGATATCGTGCAAGTCAATCCAATAGCACAATAAGCAAAGCACTAAATAGGTATACTTTCGGTCTTTTTTTGAGACAGTAGGATTTACAATTTTGATATAAGAACAGTCAATATATTGGGCTACTGAGCCACCTTTTCACCCTGCAACCTCAAATATGTAACTTCTGTATCGCACAAAAATCCTTCTGTTGGCAAGGACCATCTGCGGCAGGCCAGCAAATATCATGAAGTTAATCTGAGATTTGGATAGTCTGCAGGCTAAATCAGTAACTGTGGACACCACTAGACATAATTGCATACATCTTTAATTTAACATAGGGTATCTCAGTTATGCTCATACAAAGTCATGCTGTGAAAGTACCCAGTCATGCACTGACATGAACCAATGCTTTCTTCAGTGAAGCAGCCTTCTTAGCTTAGACATTATTCTGAATTCACTGAAGGCCATGAAAGAAATAGGCTCCTTTCCAACCCAACCCATGGTGAAGGGTCCTGGGGCAATCTAGAAAAGAACCCTCATTAAAATGAGTCAATTGCAGAGTTTTCAACAACAGAACAATTATTGTTCCATTCATTTTAGACCATGTCATTTTGGAAACACTAATTTACTCTGCGGTTTATTTCCATTCATTTGCTCCCGGTTAATACAGTGACATATTTGAGTAACTATTACAATTGGCTCTCATATACACTAAAAATGGCAGGACAATTGTCACAATCTATCTCCTACAATATTTTTTTAAACATTAAAAGTGGAAACTAATTAGCCTACAAATAATCATCCACAAGACGTTTTCAACATTTCAAAAGCTGTAATTTCACCCAAGCATTTATGTCACCAGACATTTCTTGCGGACAGTTAAGTATCTGAGCAATAAATGACCCATCAAGTTGTGAATAATAATCGAGGCACAACTAGAAACATACAGAGCTCATTGTGAATTGAGTGCATTTACAAATAGCTACTGCTCTGACTTGGAGGCAACAGACCATGTTGGGCCTATAGCAAAGTCAGTAGGGCACACAGGAAACCTTAAACCCCCATGAGGAAGACACCTCTCCTATAGGGAGTGGCTCAAGGAGAAGCATACCAACGTCACCTGCAAGAACCCAAAACATCACAGTAGAACAATGGCACCTCTCCAGACACAATAAAGCCAAACAGAACTCTCAGCCTGGCAAAGTATAATAGAAAGATGGGACTGGAAGCAACAAATAGCACTTCAAAGACTCAGCCACATAAGAGAACGGGATGTCTTTGTGGCGTCCAGTGAAAAATATGTGAAGTGGCTGAAGCTGGCACAGATGTGAGGACAGTCAGAAGGTACACAATATGGGTCCTTGAGAGAGCACTGCAGGAATTGTGTTGTATGCTGGCCAACACTCAAGGAACTATACAAACTCTGGACTGTTCTTAAAAAATAGAGACCCGGGGAAATATGGGCGGTGAGCCTGGATTAGTTCTTTGCAGGTTTTCTTACCATCCTGCATTCCATAGATCACCAGATGAAAGAGGTACCCAACAAGTGGGTACGGTCCAATGTTGTGTTCTAATTACCACAACAAACAAAGTAGAAGTCAGTTCCAGGTAGGCTTTATTACAGCCCAGGGGCATTGCATCCTTCCCCTTCACCTCCTAGCAACGGCCTCTCCTCCTCAAAGGATTCAGAACAGGAATCTAGAATATCTACATAGAACAACATTCTAGATTCCACTGTTAAAGGTATATAACATGACACATCCCACCCATAGAAATAAGAAAAATAAGTGTAATAACAGCCCACTTCATGAGATAAGAAAACACCAAACCAGTGACACCACACCGATACTACGCTGACTTCACACGGTCACTGTTTCGGATGGTATGAAAGGCCCACACACACTAGTGTGGTAGAATTTGGGAACAATAGGTGGTAGGACTTGACAATCCCTACAGATTCTGGAGCTTCCCCATACAGAAACATTAAAAATTATTTGATTTTAACCAAGGTTTAACATTTGCGAGGCATTCTGGAAAGGAAAACGTGGTGGTATGCAGGCAAGACACACTATACTCTGGACTTTTCTTGGTTTCTAGTTTTTAAAAATATCTGCGATTGGTAAGGATCCCTTGGTGCCAGGCAATGCTGGACCCAAATACCATAGTTACCTATTTCCTCAAAGCATGGGACCACCAAGTACGGTTTGTGGTGTGCCCGAGGGCCACACTGATGCCAGCAGGGTGGGGGCAGGGGGTCTGGGTGGCGCATAGATTGTGTAAGGAGGTTCAGAAACAAGTTAAACGGGCAATCAATTATTTGCAGGTTTAGAAATGCTTGCCCATTTGACACCTTTTTAAAAAAAATATTAGAGCTAGCAAATAAACAGCAGCTCGTGTTGCTGTTCACCGAGGTGGCCGCATTTAAAAGATCAAGAGTGCCGCAAGCGGCCAAGGGGCCTTTAATTTTACGCTGGCCAACTCACACAAGTGGGAAAACTCTCACACTTTGCATGAACACTTATTTAGTCTCATTCTTGTTGAACACAACGTCATCCTAAAAAAAATCTGGCTAAGTCTTCCATGTCTTAGAGGATTCTGATACCAAGTCAAATGCTATCTTCTCAAACCAAAGTAACTATATTTGTAATTCAAAGCCACTTAGTAGCCTGTTATCCAGACAGCTTGATTAAGCCATAAGCAGGGGACAAATCCAGTGCATGAACAGAGCGACAATCCAACAAGCTGGTAATTTCATTGCTGATTGGCAAGGTAATGTTTCCATTAGGACCTGTGTGCCAAATAAACCGAAAACATTCTACGGATTCGATCGTCAAGATTGCCTTCTTTGCATATTGTTTAGCATGGCCCTCAAATCTTCACTTACAGTTACTGGCATCCCCAGTAGTAAGTGTGTGATGGGCACTACATCGAACGCCAAATGCATCATACTGGAGTAACCTGCAGCTATCCTAAACTTTCACTACACACTTTGGAAGTTTCAGGTGAGACAGCCTTTCAACCCACTGTCATCAAAAGATAGGTTATAACCGAAAACAGGAACGCCTAAACCTTTACACATTTTTTGTTACTGTTAACTGGCTAATGCGTAGTTAGTGTCTCCAAGGGAGTGTGAGAAGTTAACACCTCACCCCTCACCCATTCATGTACACATGTCAGGGATTATTATACGGCACCATGAAACCATACCGTAGCCACAGTTGTATACAGGCACTCAAATGTTCCCAATAAAAAAACCTTAAAAGTGATTTCCCCAAGACAGCAGCATTAGCTAAGAACTTCCAGGACGAGCTTCTTGCACATTACCTTAAGCTCTTGACGAAAGAGAGTGGAAACAATGACTGCAATATCGAACTCCTAGTGGATACCTGTCCATATGGCCTTAGCATAGCACTGGTAAGCTGGAGCTACTTATTCTCGCTCCACTGTCACACAAGAGCTTATCTTGAAATAGGGTGGGGACTCATTTAGAGGGCATCCCATTGGGGTCAGGAGACATTGTCCAAGAGCATGCACAGTCCTCCACACCAAATGATAGGCATGAGTCCACAAAGCTAGAAACATGCAACTATCTCCTAGGACCCGCCACAGCAGGAAGGCACTGGTGCATAGGAAAACATGCACTGGTTGTGGTCCTGGGTCACACATACAATAGTCCCAATCACCAGTGTAATATTTCTTATTGACACATGTTACAGAGGGTTTAGGACTAACACCAGGCACTAGAACTTGCATTCTCTCTTTCCAGCCACAGTCTCCCACTGCATGCCACTGCCGGACACACAGACAATCAGTGCTTACTGCAAATCACTCCATGGGATATAAAACAGGAAAGAAATTGTACATTCTCTCAAACAAATTCTTGTGGGCAAGCATACTTTAGGGTTACTCCTCTAAAATTTCCTAAGCGTACGGCACTCTGGAAGACAGGTGTACGCTTTACACCTAGAACAACCTTGTCCTTCGTTGTCATTTTCCTCAAATATGCTACAAGTCCAATGTTCCCAATAAATCACTACAGCCTAGCAAATGATTAGCATTTCATCCAAGTTTAGTGAATTATTTTGCATTACATCACATTGGAGTGCAAAGGCATTTCCACATTGTCCGGGAAACCAACCTCCTTGATCTGAAGAAGCGCTATTCACCGGTGCAGCTACAGGTGTCCCTAATCCACCTGTTACATAGCGCTATACACCTGAAATCTTTAATAGCGGACCACTGTTTCATAAGGTAGCCACTAAACAAGATCAAGAAAATTACCTCCTGTAAATCCTTACCGCAGCAAAAGGTTCCTCTTTTCCTTGTTGTAAGAAATTGGATTATTGGTTTGGGTGACTACCCACCTCAATGAATAATTATTTATAAGGTGTGTCAGGGCGCAACTCAAAGTCACTAAATTAAGCTGAGCTCAACCCCTGGTAGTTACGACGCAAAGCAGACAGGCTTACATTAGGGCAATGTGTACATTATTTACATAGTACCGAAACAGTAATAAAGTCAAAATGCAAAAAAATAAAAAGTCCAAACCAAATCAGCACAAGCATTGGCAAAACCAATAGGTCTCGCCTATGCAGGAGCTTCTGGCTTTACTAATGATTTTTTAGTCATGTTGTACACCAGCGTGGCTGCTGTTCAGCATGGCTAAAACTTCGTGGTGGTACAAGGGAATGTCGTGGAGTGGCAAAGAGTGAAGTAGAGTGGTGAAGAGTGTAGTGAAGTGTCGTGGAGGAGCATAGGGTGGAATAAAGTGTCGAAGAGTGGAGTAAAGTCGTGGAGTGGCAAGGCGTGGGGCAGAGTGGCAAGGCTTGGGGCAGAGTGGCAAAGCGTGGGGCAGAGTGGAAAAGTGTGGGGCAGAGTGGAAAAGCGTGGGGCAGAGTGGAAAAGCGTGGGGCAGAGTGGAAAAGCGTGGGGCAGAGTGGAAAAGCGTGGGGCAGAGTGGAAAAGCGTGGGGCAGAGTGGAAAAGCGTGGGGCAGGGTGGTAAAGCGAGGGGCAGGGTGGTAAAGCGAGGGGCAGGGTGGTAAAGCGAGGGGCAGGGTGGTAAAGCGAGGGGCAGGGTGGTAAAGCGAGGGGCAGGGTGGTAAAGCGAGGGGCAGGGTGGCAAAGCGAGGGGCAGGGTGGCAAAGCGAGGGGCAGGGTGGCAAAGCGAGGGGCAGGGTGGCAAAGCGAGGGGCAGGGTGGCAAAGCGAGGGGCAGGGTGGCAAAGCGAGGGGCAGGGTGGCAAAGTGAGGGGCAGGGTAGCAAAGCATGGGGCAGGGTGGCAAAGCGTGGGGCTGAGTGGCAAAGCGTGGGGCTGAGGGGTAAAGTGTGGGGCAGAGTGGCAAAGTGTGGATTGTTGTAGAGTTGAGGGTTGTAGAGTAGGGTGTTGTAGAGTGAAGTAGATTCTTAGAGTAGAGAGGCTTAAAGTGGAGTGAAGAATAGTGGCATAGAGTTGGAGTGAAGTGTGGTCGAGTGTAGTATAGTAGAGTGTAATGAAGTAGCGTGTCAGAGTGGAATGGCATAGAGTGTTGTGGAGGGGCGTAGAATATAGTAGAGCGTCAGTGATGAGGGGCATACAATGGAAGGGCATATATTGGGGACATACAATGGAGAAAAGTGTAAATGTGGAGCAGCATGGAGTAAAATGGCATGGAGTGTAGGACACTGACATAAAGTTCTGTGGAGTGACGGTGTAGAGTGGAGCGTCGTAGTGGGGTCTAGAATGAAGTGGCATGGAGTATCATATGGTGATGGGAGTTTGCACATGCATACAGTTTTACTGATAAAACTAAACAGCACGCAAACAATAATGTGTGTAGATGGCATCACGTAAGTTACTAATTTGTTTTGATCATATTAAAATATTTGTTTCCACCACATTTCCGAATTACAAAAAAAATTCAATTGACCTTTCCTAATTCTGATATATTATGAAATATTTGCAGTTTTTTTACAGACATTTACATTTGGTTGTGTACTAGAAAAAAACCTATCTTTCCTAGTTTCCTGCAAGATTGTCACATAAATCTTACTTCAGAGAAAGAAAAGGAAACACAAAGCTCCCTCGGAAGGAAACACAAAGCTCCCTCGGAAGACAGAGCCTTATATTTGAATTCTGTCTTTTAAAGCACAGCATATTTGACTAGATAAGAACAAAATTTAAAGGCCTGTTTACAGAATGCCGAGGACTCGTGGAAGAATACAAGGAGCAATGGTGAACAAGTTCTGCTCAACAAGAGAGCCGAAGACGTGCGGGACAGCCAAAAACAAATAAAGAAAGGAAATACAAAGCCAGAAAATGTGAGTTACAAACCACAAAGCCAGTGGTAAGAAATGGGTGGAATGCATTCCCAGGAAAGCATTCAGAATGCACACAAGACAACTTTTCACAACCAGACAGCTTTAACCTAAAAAAAAGGAGTAACATGAACTGGAGATATGAACTGTTAAGGTTTTAAACAGGAAAAGCACAAATAAGCACAAGAGTTTTAAACAGAAAAAGCACAAAGAAGCACAAAGTGCCTCTGATAGTCAGCGGTCGCATAGCCCGGGACATAGGCGCAATATGAGGGTGACAGTGATGGATCACAGGTCGGATACACCAACTGAGTTCATCCTAGTCAAAGATTTTACATTCTGACATTACTCCTTTAACCCCTTCGACGCTCATGACGAGCTGGGCTCGTCATGAGGTAGCCTCCTCGCACGCTCATGACGAGCCCAGCTCGTCATGAATAATGGGCTTTACAAATTCTCAGCGTGCGGGCGGAAATCATGCCGCACGCATGCGGTTAAGTCCCAACCCACCAAAGGAGTATACTTCCAAAAGTCCCTCTGGACCTCAGGGGAAGTACTTAGAAACTCATAGGGTTTCACGTAGAGGCCAATAGTAGGATCCAGCTACCACTGGTTGCTTGTTGTATCCCTGTAACTTGATTAGGCCAGCCATTTAACCCTTGGAGACCACTTCTTTATTCTTGGTACATGAGAGAGCAGGTCCAGTCCTTCAGGGCTCCTATCAGGTCAATACAGTAGGCCCACTCCTCTTCTGTTTTTCCTCGAGTCCAGCAGTGGGTGTCTTGTGGTGCCACATTTATGGATGGCACTAGCTAGTGAGGGGAAAGTCTCCTGGGCAAGTCCTAACCAATGGGGTAAAAGTGTGTGGGGCAAAAATACCCACTTTGGTCATTTCCAAGATGGCAAAAGTCTTCAGTGATACGACACTTGGGCTCTGAGGTCTGGGTTGGGGAGTGTACTATGGCAATGTTAGTCTCCTCCCACATCTAACATTAAAATCAAGTTTGAAGCAGCCAGTGTACCCATAATAAACCCAGAGACAGATTTCTGGTAAGACAAAAACAGGGTTCTTCTAGAACCAGACAAAGGATGCACAAGAATTGTCTTGGCATCCTGTTCCCTTCCTTTCAAGTGCGCCCTAAGTGTTATATGTAAGACCCAAAAACAGAAGTCTGGTACGACAAAAGCAGGATTCTTCAGCAACCAGACAGTGGATGAACAATAATTGTCTTGGCATCTTGTTCTCTTCCTTTTAAGTGCAATATGTAGTTCAGCAGACCTGACAAGCATGATTTGACAATGTGCTAGCAAAAGGTGGGCCAACAGCCCACCATGAATATTTTGCCGAGCTCAGAGAAGTAATCTCTGACCATTCAGGTCAGCCTATTGCTTGCTCCTAGGATGCATTTTCCACCTTTTCCCACCTATTCAAGTGCCAGTCACTGGTTGGGAGAAGCTGGAGGGCAAATGCAAATTAGCCTGAAGGCCCTTCAGTCAGGGAAAAGATTCTAAAGATTAATTTCCCTTTCATGTTTATTAAAAATTCTACTTCACCATCAAATTGGACTTTTAATAACTATTGAAAATATTTTTTCTTATTATTTTACTTGCGAGTCCATTCCCAAGATACAGGACTAGTATTTTAATATGCAGTCTGATTTTCTGTATGAGCCAGGCAGCTTCGATACAGGGAAACTAACCTTTGGGTGCTAGTCACAGTAGGGACATGTTATCTTCAATTGTTCTACCTGTCATGCTTTTAAATACCATACACCCTACTTTGTGTGCTACAAGGCCTACATAGGGGTAAACTTGTACTTAAAGGGAGGCTATGCCCTGACAAAAGGGTTTACTTTGACAGGTTGAACTTCAGTTTTTACACTGCTACAGTCTGACTAGAATGGTACGGTGGAATCCCTGTTTGCCCTTCCACTGTACTGTATGACACAAAAGGTGATGCAGTCCACTAGAGAAATGTAATTTACCAGTCCTGGGTACACTTTTTAACACATATTAAGGAATTACAGGTAAGCTAAATAAACCAATTATGAACATGCCAGGTCCACCATGCTAAATTACTACTGGATAGCAGAGGTATTATGCGTAGAGTTCTAAAGCCAGCAGAAATACCGGGTGCAGCAAAAAGTGAACAATCTGGGCGGACCACAAAGAAAAGGCGGATTTCCTACACCTGTTCACTGGTGCAATCAGCTACATTTACAAACACACACTAGCAGCTTCTGCAGAGGCTTATCATGCCAACTACTAAAACGTCAATGGAAAGTCTTGAGCCTCGACTTTGAAAACGCTCTTGTTACATCCACTGTTGTATTACAAGGGAAGATCAACAGATGCAGATCTGTCAGGCTCTGTCTCAAAGAGAACCATCCAGCCCATACTCTCAGGCATTTGTCTATATGGAGATGAAAACGAGAAACTCCACCTTACGGTTCCGATCTGAGGTGAAGTTTGAGTTAACAGAAACAGTACTGAATGACCCCAAAGTTTGAAACTCTAGTAACGGGTAGATGAGTTTGAGGTAGACGCAAGTAAACCACACCCTAACTGGTAGTGTGCACTATAAAGCACAAACGTTAGACTTAATGCAGCTTTTGGACATCACAGTGAGACATAAAGGAAGAAGGCAGCAGGAGCAGCCAGCATGCACTATAAATGTAGGGTATTCCCTGGAGTAGTTCAATACATTCACACCAATCAAAGCAGAAGGATACACTTAAAATGCCAATGGCATTATTTGAGATATAACCACTCTTCGGGGCTGAGCAAAGACGGGATTGACAAAGTCTCAGGCAAATTACAGAAGAAAGAAGATTTACTGACAGAAAATGGTTGAAAAAAGTCAACAGTTAATAAGATAGGTCCACACTATGTATACTGTTAGCAATATCTCGCTCTGACAGCTGCACGGTCGATGAGAACCATGTGCAGCTGCACAAGCGAAGGATAAACGAGAGAGACAAGCAATTCCCCATCTTCTTCATAAGGACCTACATAGGGAAAAAGCAGAGTCATCTTCAGTAATCCCCATTAAAAGAAAATAAAGTTTCCTTAGCTGCGTTGGCTAGACAGCAAATTCTGCATTTATCAACGTTTATAACTGAAATGAAGACAGTGTCAAATGTACAGAATCATTACAAACAAGAATCAAGAATGTCCATTAATCAGCACGAGAAAGCTTCCATTGTTCTGCCCAGAGAAATTCTTAATAATCCACTCACATGAGTCTCAATATCGTCGTACTGTCTCAGATCAAAGTGATACAGAAAACAGATGACTAGGGCCCCTGATCTATTCAACCAAAGCAGTATAGATGCTGCTTTGTATACAGTATACATTAATGTTCTTCTGCACAAACAGGCTTGTTGATTACCGCTTGGTTGGAAGCTGCTACTGTGCATTCTCCAACATGTCCAAGTTGAATCTCTCGCCTGAGACTTATGTCCTCACTGTTTCTCTTTGAAAGAAAGAGAAACCATTGTGGAGCCCAGTGGACTCATGCGGTCACTTTAGGGCCTGTGTTTAACCATGTGGTCAAAGGTTCAGAGTCTAAGCGGGCCACTCTGCCTTCACCTATTCAAATGTAGATACAATTAGAAAATATGAACACAAATGAGGGAACAAACACCCTGTTAGGGCTCAGGCTTTTGCCACTGCAACAGCACTGCTGATAGTGCTCCATAACAGAGCATACAGGGGACGACCAAGTCTGTCCCGATGACTTGGGTGGTGACTGTGGCCAATATCAGGGCAGCTAGCCTTCAGTATGGGGGTGCCATGATGGCAGGGACCTGCCGGAAGGCCGGGATCTCCTTATCCACTTGGACTCAGAAGACCAATAGACAATTAAGATGATCCTGCTCCCTTCCCGGGAGTGGTGCACATCAGGCCCAGACTTATGCAAGTGGATGTAAAGGAGCAGACAATGGTCTGTCAGGTAAAAAAAGAAAATACATAGGAAGTGTCTTTGCAGCGTCCTCCAAATTGAGAGAAACTGCACCAGGCCAATGTATCCTGCAAACTCACTTCCTGACAGCACTTATGAAGTATAACTCTTCTTGTGTACCTATTAGTTCTGCCTTCCTTAGCCAGGCCTGTTTTAGTACCCCTGGCACCTGGTTCACATTCCTGGAATTTACAGTAGGAATCCTCTTCCCTACTTTCTGATAGTCCACCTAGAAGGTGTACCCTGTAAAATAAAATAATGATGACAATGGCCTTCATGAAAGATATCTCTATATAATAGGTTAGCCTCCAAAATCTGCTGCCTTGAGAGTATTCATCAACTGATCTCCCAATAGCTCCCTTTGTGATGCTGGTGACGGTTTCTCTACCCCTGAAAGAGGCCTCTTGGCCTCTCCTCTTGTGTAGATATGGGATGGGGTCCCCTTCTGTGGTAAGGGGGAGCATGGACATGCTGTTTTAACATAAGCAGTCTGTTGCCCTTGAGAGTATTCAGTGTGCTCAGCAAATGTTCTCTCTATAGATTCCTTGGTGTTGCTGTTGTCTGTGTTTTACTACCCCTACAAGAGGGCCTCTTGTCCTGGGGTACCCTGCCTCGGTAAAGAGGAGCATGGCCATACTGCTATCAGGATCCAGTGAACGCTTTGGTAGTGATGTGTCCTTAACAAATAAGACTGCTCTGCTGTCTAATACTGTATGCACACTCTGAAGCCCGCTTTCATAATCACAATTTATACGCTGTATCTTCCTATTTAGCTGTCCTTACCAGGACTAGCTCCACACAGAAGCACACAATGCATCTAGAAGATAATGTTTTAGAGACTCCAAAGATATCCCAAAACGAATAGTTTTCTTACCTGTCGGTGTAGTTTTGCAGCTTGAAGATCTTTCTGGATTCACTATGCTGTGCATTATTCCGCGGTCTTGTGGTTGGGTCCGGATTCGTAGTCTTTTCTTTGTTTTTTTTTTTTTTTTTCTCTTTGCCCAGGTGGGCGTCGGCGTCACACCCCCTTTGGGTGTATTTCCGGTGACGTCGGCATGCTTCCTGCGGAAGCTCCCACTCTTGGGCGCCATCTTCGGGTTCTTTTTTTCCGTGTTTCTTTCGTTTCCGAAGTAATGGCAATGTTCTTCTTAGTTTGTATTTACCGCTTTGTATTTTCAAAGTCTATTCTTTAGTTAACCACCTCTTCTCTCTCCAGCCTCATCTTTCTGGCGGAGGCGGGTGGGTTCGCTAGTGAATCCAGAAAGATCTTCAAGCTGCAAAACTACACCGACAGGTAAGAAAACTATTCGTTTTGCAGCGTGAATCTTTCTGGATTCACTATGCTGTGCATAGATTTTGTAGCGGTTTCTCATCTCTGTGGCGGCTGGGTGGAAGATGAGCGTTGGGTGTTGAATATGTGCTGTAGCACCTTCTGTCCCACTTGAGCTTCCTTGTTCATTTGTATGTCCACACAGTAGTGCTTCGTGAACGTGTGCACCGAAGCCCATGTTGCCGCCAGGCATATGTCCTCTATGGGTGTGTTAGCCAGGAAGGCTATTGTAGCGCCCTTCTTCCTGGTGGAGTGGGCACGTGTCCCCTCAGCCAGTTCCTGTCCTGCCCGTTTGTGGCAGAGTTGGATTGTTTGTGCGATCCATCGTGCAATGGTCCTTTTGGTTACTGCTTTGCCCATGAAGCTGTTTGCGAAGGACACAAAAAACTGTTTCGTTTTCCTGTGCCCCTTTGTCCTTTCAATGTAGTGCATGACTGCCCTTCTGGCGTCCAGGGTGTGCAGAGCTCTCTCTGCGCTGGTTGTGGGTTTTTGGAAAAAACTCGGTATCTGTATAGACTGGTTCATGTGAAAATTGGATACCACCTTCGGCATGAAGTGTGGGTCAGTCCTCATCACAACTCTATCGTTGTGTATTTGTATGTATGGTTCTTGTAGCGTCAGCGCTTGAAGCTCGCTTACTCTGCGTAAGGACGTTATCGCAACCAGGAAGGCTGTTTTCATAGTTAGCATCTTTAGGGAGGCCTTGTGAAGTGGTTCAAAGGGCTCTTTCATGAGTTCCGTTAGGACTGTGTTCAAGTTCCATGCAGGTGGCGGCACCCGCTTGGGTGGTGCGATCCTTTTCGCTCCTTCTAGGAATCTCTTCACCACCTGTGATGTGAAGAAGCTCCTGCACGTTTCTCCCCTTGTGTAGGCTACTATCGCTGCCAAGTGAACTCTTAACGAGAATGAGCTAAGGTTCTTCTCCAGTAAGTGCGTCAGGTACCTTAGCACTGTGGAGTCCCTCTTCATCTTATTGTGGAGTCTTTCCTGTCTGCACCATATTGTGAATCTTTTCCATTTCGCAACGTAGCACTTTCGAGTGCTGGGCCTTCGTGCCTCCCGAAGTACCCTCAGGGTGCTTTCTGGTAGTCTCAAATGTGCGAACTCTATGTCCTCAGGAGCCACGCTACTAGGCTCATGCTCTCTGGCTCTGGATGCAGTACCTCTCCGTTCTGCATGGACAGTAGATCTTTCCTCCTGCTGAATCTGTGGGGTGCACACTGTGTCATCTCCATGATCTGCGAGTACCAGGTCTGCCTCGCCCACTGCGGTGCGACCAGTATCAGTGTCATGTTGCTCGCTCTGCACTTGCTCAGTACTCTGTGCATCAGTGGTATCGGGGGAAAGGCGTAGGCAAATGTCCTTGACCAATCTATCCATAGGGCATTCCCCAGTGTCCCCTCCTCGGGCTGCCTGGATGCGAAGTTTTGGCATTTTGCATTCTGGCGTGTGGCAAACAGGTCCACCGATGGTGTCCCCCACCTGTCGAACAGGTATCTTGTCTCCTGAGCATTGAGCTCCCACTCGTGGGATGCCGATGTCTGCCTGCTGAGCCAATCGGCTTGTATGTTGTCCTTCCCTGGTAGGTGTATGGCTAGCAGGTCTATCTTGAGAGGGATGGCCCATCTCCATATCTCCTGCGCCAGCGTTGAAAGCGGTGCGGACTGTGTGCCCCCCTGCTTGTTGATGTAGAACATCGCAGTGGTGTTGTCTGTTTGTATCAATACCTTGTGCTTGTACAGTCTTGTTTGAAAGGCCTTCAGTGCAAGGAAGATTGTCTTCAATTCTAAGTAATTGATGTGCTTTGTGGCATCCGTCGGTGTCCACAGTCCCCTCACCTTGAGCTCCTCCATGTGAGCGCCCCATCCCTTCAGGGATGCGTCTGTGGTGATGGTCACTGTTGGCGTTGGGGGCGTTAGAGGCTTTCCCCTTGCTATGTTCTCCATGGTCCACCATGTCATCTCCTTCTGCACTGCGTGCGTTACAACCACTAGATCCTCCCAACTGCCTGTAGCTTGTGACCATTGCTCCTGTAGCCATTCTTGAATGGGTCTCATGTGGAGTCGTACATTCGGTACCAGGTGGATGCATGATGCCATCATCCCCATGATCTTGCTCGCCGTCCTCACTGTCCGAGCTTGTCCCTTCCGGTAGAGGCGAGTTTCCTTCACCAGCGCCCTCGCCCTCTTCTCGCTGGGGAACACCTTGCCCTGTAAGGTGTTGATCTGTGCTCCCAGGAAGATCTTCACTTGTTCCGGCTCCATTGATGATTTCTTCCAATGGATGGAGAACCCCAGGTTTATGAGCGTGCTGGTCACTGTATGTGCGTGCAGCTTGCATTTCTGGTATGAGTTTGCTTTCACCAGCCAGTCGTCCAGGTAAGGGTATACATGTATTCCCTGCCTTCTTAGGTGCGCTGCGACTGCTGCGAGGCACTTTGTGAAAACTCTTGGTGCCGATTTTAGACCGAAGGCCAGTGTCGTGAACTGGTAGTGGCTTTCTCCGACGGTGAACCTGAGCATGTGCTTGTGCTTCCTGTTCATTGGGATGTGCAGGTATGCGTCTTTGAGGTCTATAGTGACCATGAAGTCCCCGGTCTGCAACTGTGGGAGCACCTCTTGCAGGGAGGTCATTTTGAATTTTTGCGTTCTTATGAATTTGTTCACGAACCGTAAATCGAGAATGGGCCTCATTGTCTCGTCTACTTTTGGTACCAGGAAGTATGTTGAGTATACTCCTGTGTTTCTTTCCTTGAAGGGTACCCTTTCTATGGCCTGCTTCTGCAGGAGTTCTTTTGCTTCTTCCTGAAGGCACTGCAGCTGCTTGCTTGCTAGCGGCTTTCTTCTTGGTTTTCTGCTTGTTGGCCTCGCCTCCAACTCTATGCAGTATCCGAATTGGATAATGTTGAGGATCCATTTGTCTGATGTGATTCCTCTCCACTCCTGGAGGTGGAATCTTAATCTTCCTCCCACTGGTGTCCTGTGGTCGTAGGTGTCTAGTTTGTCTTGACCCATCTGTACGTGCTGCCCCCTGGGATCTTTTTTGTGGGTGGGCACACGGATTTTTTTGAAGTCACTTGGAGGTGGGCTGCTGGCCCCCTCTTCTATTTTGTCCCCGTCCATTTCTCCCTCGAAAGGACTGGCCTCTTTGTTGGTACTGCCAGGGCTGTTTCTGATGGCCCTGCTGACCCTGCGAGTCTGCCTGGTGCGTTTGCTGGAAAGCCTGGTGTGATGTACCTGGCTGGTTTCCGCCTCTTCCGCCGGGCCTCCGTGACGGGGTGCCCCTCTTGTTCCCTCTGAACTGCAATGCTCCCATGGATCTTGCTGTTTCGTTATCCTTCTTAAGTTGGCTGAGTTGCTCATCAACTGTTTGTCCGAAAAGCGTACTGCCGTTGAATGGTGTGTTCAGGATGCTGTGTTGCACCTCCGGTTTGAAACCGGATATCCTGAGCCAGGCGTGTCTCCTTTCCGTGACGCCCATCATCATGAGCCTGCTGGCGGTGTCTGCCCCATCCAGGGCCGTCTTAAGGCAAGAATTTGCAGCATTCTTCCCCTCTTCAATTAGCTTTTCGGCTTTCTGCTTGGCATCCTGGGGCAAGTCCTTCACCAACTGCCCCAGTCCCTCCATGATTTGGTACATGTGTCTGTTTACCAGGGCGTTGGAATTAGCCATGCGCCAGTGGGTCGCGGCATTCCGTTCGATCCTTCTGCCCACCAGATCCATCCTTTTGCTCTCTTTATCCGGTGGCGGGCCCGAGGTAGTGGGTACGTTAGCCCTCCTCCTTGCTGTGGCCGTGATAATGGAGTCTGCGGAGACCGTGCCCTGAATGTAGGCCGGGTCCTTTGCGGCATGCTTGTACTTCTTCTCAGTTCTGGGAGTTACTGCCTTGCATGTTGCGGGCTCCCTGAAAGCTTCCTTCCCCTGAGCCAAGACGCTCTCGAGCATCGGGAGGAACTGGCTCCTCGTTTGTGTTGGGAGCAATGTTTCCAGAAGGAAGTCTGCTTTCTGCTTCTCTTCGTCGAGCTTGAGCTTGAAAGCTGCTGCGGCAGATTGTATCACCGCGTTGTAGGCCCCGATGTCGTCCGGCGGCGAGGGCCTCGAGGGGTAGGTGTCGACCACCTCCTCCGGGCTGTCGGTGTCGACATCGATGTAATCTACCTCCTGAAGGTCATAGGGCGCCGACTCTGTGTCTGTCCTGCCCTCATCTTCCTCCCCATAGCTGTAGCTCTCGTGGGGATTCTCGTACTCCTCCTGGTCGTCGAACACCTCGACGTCCTGGTCTTGCTCGGTGACTTCGGCGACCTCTTCTTCTTCCTCCTCGACCGCCTCCAGCACTGGTGGCTTGGTCTTGTGAGGGATCGTGAAGGCCTTCATCCTTGCGTCGAAATCTTTTTTCCGCTGCATGAAGTTCTCCATTTCTGCCTCGAGGCGCCTTCTTTTCTTTTCCATCTCGGCCGCGTGTTCCGCGTCGGATGGTTCCGCCGCTCTCTTCGACGGATGGCTCGTCGCCGTGCCTCTCGGAGTCGAAGTTTTCGACGTCGAACCGGATATCGGGTCTCTGGTCGTCGTCGACAGTTTCGGGTCTTTCTCCCTCGTCGATCGATCCTTTTCGGGGACGATTTTCGACGTCTTCTGCTGATCAGCAGCTCTCGGCGCCGGGGACTCCTTCTCTGAGGATCCGCTGGGCCTGGGAGTAGTCGCGGACGCCGCCTTTTTTGGCGTCGGCGCTTTCGGGGTCTTGCCCTCGATTTTTCGAGACTCAGAGTCTCTCGGGTTCTTGGGGGCCGAAGAGTCTCCTACCTTGTCAGAAGTCTTCGTGTAATCGGTCTCTACGACCGTGTAGCTGTCGTCTTCGGCGGCAGCGTTGTCTTCTTCCTCGGAGGACATCCCCAGCTCGTAGAGCGACGGGGTCGGGGCCTTCCCCTGCAGGGCGGCGTGTGCTACCCTCTGCCTCTCTCTCACACGAAGGGTCTTCGGGGTGAAGGCGGAACAGGCGTTGCAGTCTCCGCTTTCGTGGTCCACCGGTAGGCAAAGGTTGCATACCGGGTGCTGGTCCTTCTGCGCGTACTTGTGGTGGCAGTTACGGCAGAACTTGAACGGCGTGTTGTCCATCCTCGAGCGTCCAGGGCCTCTCTGGTCGCGTGTTCGTCGACGGTCGTCGAAGATCTGGATGGAAAACGCCTTATCTTTGCTTGTCTTTCGTCGGTGAAGTCCCCTGGAGTCTTCAGATGACTTCTCCTCGTCTTTTCTGTATTTTCTTTCTTCTTTCTCCAAAAATGTCTGGAGCCCAAACGGGAACGATCCAGACCCGACCGCGGAAAAAAAGAATCTGAAGATGGCGCCCAAGAGTGGGAGCTTCCGCAGGAAGCATGCCGACGTCACCGGAAATACACCCAAAGGGGGTGTGACGCCGACGCCCACCTGGGCAAAGAGAAAAAAAAAAAAAAAAACAAAGAAAAGACTACGAATCCGGACCCAACCACAAGACCGCGGAATAATGCACAGCATAGTGAATCCAGAAAGATTCACGCTGCAAAACTAACTACTGTCGTCTGTGGACACCAGGAAGGAAAATATGTATCTTGAGGTCCATATATTTCTAGACATACACTACAGATGGGGGTATTTTCCCCCAAAAACATTTTTGCAACAGAGCACCAAATGCCTGTTTTAATATGATTTTTTCCATTAGTAAATCTTTTTTGAACATCTGTTGCAAACATCGGAAAAGCTTTACAAAGATTGCAGAGGTTGTAAATTTGACTAAAAGAGTCAAAAGTGATTATTTCTAGCAAATCAGAGCACAATCAAAGTGAGCCACCCCCATTCCTACCACATTTACTAGTAAAAAGTAAAACTAATATGTGTGAGGATCTCCATATATAAAAGATAGGCGAGGTGGAGATTTACAACCATCGGTTTGTGAATTGCACTCTGTAGTCAGTAAGAATAAAACGTAATGAGCAAAATAAGAATTCCATTATATTTCTGTAATAGGGCGTTCTGGGAAAGTAGGTGAGAGCAAAAGTCACATCTCCAAGTGTTGCCACACATCTACAGATCCTTACATATGTGGGTGATCCAATCATAAGTGACAAGAACAGGTCAAAATGTTGCCAGTGAGAAGTCTATGTAAATCAAATGTTGTTTTGACACAGTCAAAGTTTTGGCCTACCTGTCCCGTGCCATGGGCTCTCTGACACGTTAGCTATCACTATCATCATATGTATAGAGCTGTTAACGTTTGCCAGGAGTTCTGAAGTTTTCTTTAGCTGAAAATTTTAGAAATTTGGATCTCCCTCACCCCCCCCCCCCCCCCACACACATTTTTAACCAATTCTCAAATATGCACTTGGGATTCTAGACAACCAAAAGTGATGTGATTCGTACATGCCATCTCTACCTGGATTCCCTTGCCTCTCTACATTTTCCTTTTTTTTTTTTAAAGAAATGTCGGGGTGATAGGTTTCCTAGGGTGCCAGCAGACTTCGGGCCTAAGTTCTGCAGGCAACCCCTAAGGAATCTCCCCCAATAAAACATTTCATTGCGTCTAGTATGCGGGTCTTTGCTCAACCCTGTTTAAACCCCATGTACGTCTGGTACAGCTACTCAAAGGAGACCCAGAAAAACAAACATGTGAGTCAAGCCATGTCTGCGATGCGTTCATGTTCAGCACATGCCACCAGTCAGCAAATCAAGGCGAGGGAGGTCCGGCAAGCAGCAACATTATCCTTAAGAAGTGTAGGTGTTGAGGGGTGAGGCCACGGCGGGGAGGTTGCAACGTATCTCCCTGATGAGCTCCAGGCCAGAGATCTCCGGGCATCCTTATCTCCTATCTAAAGATGGAGGCCGCCATATAAATGAGGAAAGGGAACCCCCACACCTCCTCACACCCCTGCCACTCGCAGCTCCCTGGCCCAAGAGTGGTATGCCTAAAAATGCCTGAAAATGCCACAGCAAATCGAGACCAGTTACGCTGCCTGAAACAAGATGTCGGGCGTGACCACTTGACAGACTGTGAAAGAAGTACAAGAATCCCAGAAAGACCCCTTCTAGAAGCTGCCGGCCACAGAGGAACGACACGACTCACTAAGGCAACCTTAGACCCCGCTGGAAGCATCAGCTGCTTGTGCATAGCCGAAAGCTGGCCCGAACCCTCAGCCGACTGCTGCACCCTTATCGATATATTGGCGGCATGACACCTTCGGAGAGACACAGACGGGAGGTGGTGCACTCTGAGGAGCAACAGTTGACGCACAGTCCCCCAGGTTGCCAAGAGATCATTGTTGGACCTATCACGTCCCAATCAAGCTCTGTGCCACAGGAAGGCCGCACGGCCTAACCCAGCCATATGTTACGTAGCGGTACAGTCCAATTCAAGATGGCAGCGCAGTTCAAGAATAAGTAACCTCAAATATGGAACAACAGTAGTGGAGGGTCCAGCCTGCCTGTTTGAACAGTGTAGGCCAGTCCTATTGCTGCACTACGTCGGGCCCTTGACTCTAGGGCCCATTAACTAGTGACATAGCAGCCTAAAATATTCTCAACACTGTGGGCCGCACTCCAGACTATCACCCTGGACTTTACCTGAAGGCACCCTTATCACATCGCAAAGACCTGTAGTCACAGCCCTCGCTGGCAGAAGCCGGTCAGACATCGGGAATATAAGAGCTTCCCCAATTCCTCCTTGCAGCCACCGCAGCTCTTATCTAGAACATCTCAATGACCGTAATGGCAGCTGCTAAAACTAGGAGCCTCAAAGACACCCCAACTCCACCTCTTGAACTGGCCATCCAACCCCTTGATGCCTTGGACGTCTTGTCCACTGCTCAAGAACTACAATCACCCTTACCAGAAGCATCCATCCAACTTCTGTTAGCCGAGTATAAGAAGGACATTACAGCACTACGTCAGAATTTTCACAAAGCTATTGCGGATCTCGACCTCTCCGTTCAACAAGCATTTGCAATGCAATAGGTCTCGCATTATAAAAGTTTGAGCTGTTGGCATTGCTAATAATAATTTAACATTAGCAGCTCAAAGATTCAGTAATGAGAGACCTATTGCATTGCAATTGTTTTTTTGTTGTTTTATTTTGATATAGCACAAACTTGAGTGAAAGGTGTGTATTTATGTTGCATTGAGTACATGTAATTATGTGTTGTGTTATGTGGCGCAGAGTGGTATTGTGTGGAGTGTATTTATGTTGCATTAAGTAGAGAGTAATTATGTGACGTGCAAATATGTAGTAGTGAGTGGTATGTGGAGTGTTTTTAGGTCTAGTCTGGCTCGAGACGACGGCGGACCAGCCAGATTCCCTGATCTCTCCCATGCTTTTTTTTTTCACCTGCCTGGGGCGGCACGTTCGGGGAGGTGTGTTCTGGATCAAGGAGTCTAGCGGTGCACGGTGGGATCTCCCTTGTCATTCATAGCGCTCAGCGAAGGCACAGGATGTCCCGCCCCTGAGGACTACATGCAACAGCTTCTTCGCGTGTTCTCCGAAGCTGGCCTCCTGACGCGACGCCCGATCCAGAATCGAGGAGCGCCACAGGGGACTTCTCGTTATGTAAGTACATTTGCTGAATTAGATCAGTTCTCAGCCTATTAGGGGGAGTAAAACCCTGCTTTCACTCACTTCGCAAGTAGGGTGAAGCCACTTTCCCAGATAACATTTAAAATGGCTCCCAAGCAACCAGCAGACATATTGGAACAACTCCCTGGCTAGTGCTAGCCCTGAAGTTTCATCTTCCATATCAGCAGCCATCTTGGAAGGGCTCCCAGCTGGAAGAGGTAGCCATCCTGTAAGGTTGAATCTCACTTAATCATGAACACCACAGCAGCCTCAAACTGGTGACTAAAACGGCAGTCATCTCGTAACGGCTAATGACTACTCCATCAACACCATATAAACAGACAGGTCGTTGACCCCTACGAATCGGCAGTCATCCCTCACGATTATTTAGATTGCCCTATTTAACGTTTCCACTCAAGATAGCATCCAACAAATCCGCAGACGTCCTACAACAAATCACCGCATTTTGAGAATTTTCACTTCCTAACATCTTTCTGGAACCCTCTGGAAACTGGCTTTAACGCTCTGCTGCCTTATGATCTCTGCCCCAAGATACAAAGGAAGCTTCACACCATGGCGGGACCTATCATGACACTAGATGGCAACAGCACATACTCTATTCAATACCCCCCTAAACTTTCGAAAAATGCCTCTAAAACCTTCAAGCACAACCTGCTCAGAAAAAACCCCAATACCTTGTTCCTAGATCCCTCCTTTAATGTCAAAAAAGGCACCATACTCAATAACCTCATATTCTTCACAAGCAAAATGGCGACTGACCTTTTCCAAGCTATTAAACATCCAGGAACATATAAATATCCTTTACGGAACTAGGATTACTACGACTCCCTCGCAAAACCTCAGAGCTACACTGAACATAACGGCCTACAAAAATGGCACGGTGCTCATTCAAGCAGTGAATAAGGACCTAGAACTATTTGATAATTACTTCCTGACCCTCAAAAGACACACCACCACCACATTTAGCGGCTTGCAGGACATTACCACTCTTACCACCCCTTCATCCCCTGATGAGCAACGACCCCCCACACCACTCAGAACTGCGGCTAGTAGCAGTAGCAACCATCAGCTGAGAGATGTTCTAAAAACCAGGCCAGCAACCCTACGTTTGCTCCCCAGGGCCTAATCCCTCCCTCCACCCCAGCAGCTCACCTTGAAAGACCAACGTCCGACTACCTCACCCAAAACTGCTGGAAGTAGCACTAACATCTCCCATCAGCGCGGTGCTTTACAAAGCAAGTCCGCCAATCCCCCCAGGTTACCTCCGAACCGAAGTCCCCCCCCCCCACCCTATTAGCGCCTTCGGAGGAGCCTCAACCAGTGCCTCTTCCTACTTCTGCTGAAAATAGCGGCAACAACTCCCCTCACATCGCCCACACCATACCACCTCCCTCCGCTAGAACTAGCAAGAAAATCCACATTAATGCCCCCTTTCAACACCCTACTTCTGCTCCCCCCCGGCCTATCAAGATTCTCCTAAAACACAGAACTGCCTCACTGTCCGAAACTTACAAAACGTTATCCTAGAAATCAGAAACATCCTACATCTCGTGGAAAACTGCCTTTCGACACTGAAAAATCTTGAAAAATCCCTGGCAACAGATGAGAAGGGGATAAAAACTATCCCTCTACCTCTATCGGATCGAGTTTTGTGCACATGCAGACTCGACAACATCATAACTGACAGTGAAATCCAATCACTTCTTCAACAATACGAAACCGCGGCTAGTCCTACCTCTAATAAAGATGAATATGCTATACTCCCAGTCCATAGCGACCCAAGCAGAACTTCTCATCCAAGACCTAGAGGAATAAACCTGAACAATCTTCAATCTTTAACCGCACACATTGAGAACCCTGAGCCAATTGTAAACGCGCTTTCCTGTCTTCTACTGAACTGCCGGTCAGCACCAAAACACGCATCGACATCGCCAACCTTGTCTTCAGCAGGAAAATTGATATAATCATCCTCATAGAAACTTGGCTTAAAGAGTCATCCTCCCCTTGCCTAGGTCTTCTTGTCCCACCTGACTTCAATATCATTAGATTAGACAGAACGCACAAGATAGGCGGAGGCTTAGCCTGCATACATCGGTCCGACATCTCCATCTTGAAATTTCATTCAGAACCCCTTGTCTCCTGTGAATATTTGGGGATTTCTATTAATTCTTCAAGTTCCCACTCTTATAAACTACATATTCTCTACCATCCCCCAGGGTTGAATGCTGAATTCACTGAACAGCTTATGGAAATGATCACCTCTAACTTTTCCCCTCACTCCAAAGACATATACCTGGGTGACTTCAATCTTCACTGGGACAAGCCACTGGACAAGCAGGTCAACGCCCTTAAAACCTTGCTAGCAGACCATTCCCTGTCCCACGTTATCTCAATGCCGACTCACTCTAAGGGTACCTGTAGTATTCTTGTTTGCAGATATTTCCCTTTTAATACAAGTTCCAATGTTGTACATATTTCCCTTTTAAATAGAATGTCTCTTCATAGCTGCTCATGCACATTGTGTTATGGATTCCATGTAGAATTGTTATGGTCTGAAATGGATTGGGGTGGAGAAAAAGGACTGGTAACTTGGAGAGTGGATGTACTGTGCTGCAGTTCAATAAACCTTGGATTTTACTTGGAATTATCTTGGATTTTCAACTTCTTTATTACAAAATTGGCGACGAGGGTGTCTAGTACCTACTACTACAGCAGCACCGGTGTGGTACACCTGATTTTGAAAGGATTTTGGATTTTTACCTGATCTTAACCTATTTTGGATTTTATAAACTTTTGAAGATTGGAACTTGGTTCATTCCTACATAGAAGACGTTGCTATCGACTATCCTACTTAAGGACTGAAGGATTTAAAACTTTATTTTACTTGGAATACTATTTACACCTGCTCTCACTGGTGTACAATATTCTATTGGTAACGCTTTTCATATTGGAGACTGCACAGTTGAGGACGCTGTGTTTACCGAAAACTACGAAATTTATGAGTGTTTGCGCGAAAGTTTCACAATTTTAAACGAAATAAGCAAATGTTTACCTTTGAATGTGGTTTCAACGGGCAACACGCGAAGGACTGAGTCTTCCCGTGCAACAAATCTCAATGCGCTCTATTTGTTTACATCGGCACCGAGTTTCAACAACTAATGCGCCTCGGTGACTCGGGTGTGCTCGTGAAATAAAGGTACTGTTTCACATTTTGGAATATATTGATCAAATAAGCCACGCCGCACGACAAACTTCACAACTATCTGTTTGACAACATTTTCACATCGCGTGCATTATTGCTGGAAATTTCGAGCTAGTGCTAGACTTTTGCACTATAATCTACAACTGCTGTGTAGGACATAACAGCGCTGATGTACACAGCTGGTGTACTCAAGGATTGAATTTGTGTTTATTTACTTTGCATTTTCTTTTCTTTCAATAGTAATAATATCATATTGCTTCATTTTGTTCACTATTTAATTTGTACTATTATCATTTTCACCATGCAGTTTGACCCTCCTTCGAAATTTTTACAATGTAAGGGTGATCCTCCCATCCCCTGGAACAGATGGAAGGAGGAGTTTTTAACTTATTTAAAGGCTATTGATGGGGAAAGGATGGGAAATGAAAGAAAAAAGAATATTTTTCTTCATTGTTTAGGATCCGAAGGGCAAGCTATTTTTAGAAATTTACCACCTTTTCCTGGTGACTCTGGTGTATTTGATGAAGCAATGCTTCGTGTAGAAACACGTTTCAAACCCACAACCAGTATTGCTCTGAATCGTTACAAGTTTTATACGAGGGCACAGAAAGAAAATGAATCTTTTGATGATTTTTTAACGGGTTTGAGAGCTTTGGTAGTTTCATGTAATTTTGGTGCAATGACAGACGAAATGATCAGAGATCAGATAATTGTCAATGTTAAATGTAAGAAAACACAGGAACAATTGTGGATATTAGGTAATCCCACTTTATTAGAAAGCATTTCCACTGCCAAGACTTTTGAACAATCTAACAAATGGATGAAAACTATTGAAGAAACGAGCACTAGGGGTAGCAAGAACGATAAACTAAGTGAAGAAGTATGTGCTATGAACAATGTTACAAAAGGTTTTCAAAACTATAGGAATATATCACGTAACCGCATTGTAGGTTTTAGATGTGGGAGTTACAATCATGTAGCTTCCTTCAAGTTTTGTCCTGCCTTGGGAAAAGAGTGCAACAAATGTGGTAGAGTTGGTCATTTTTCCAAGTCCTGTAGGGAAGACAAAAAGAAAATAGGGGACAAAAGTGATTATTTTAAAAAAGGGGAAGTCTCTTGTGTGAGAGATGACACTGATTTGGGATCAAATTTGTCAAGATGTGAGCATGCCGTGTCTGATGAATCCCTTAAAGAAAGAGGAATGATTGTATCATTAGTGAGTTTATATTTGCTTGAAGAGGATGTGTTGGACTCTCCTAAGTGTGTGGTTAAATTTATGGGTGTTGAACTAGAGCTAATGGCTTATTCTGGGTCTCCTTGGACCATCATAACGGAAGAATACTTTCATGAAATGTATTAATCTAAGATTACTAAGAGTGATTTGTGCCCTCCTGATGTAATGGCAAAAAGTTTCAATGGTTCAAACATTGATTTCATTGGTTATATTGCTTCCACCATATATTTTAAGGATCAATCTGCGTATATCAAATTATATGTTGTAGTAAAGGGTGTGAATGTTCTGGGTTGGCGCGATCAATTCAAACTTAACATTACGTTGAATCCACGAAGCAAAGATCCAGTCATGGTGTTAAAGGATAGAGATGAGTTAAATAAAAGAGTTATGTTTGTAGAAGAGAGTAATGCTTGGAAGTTACTTTCGTGTGAGTTTCCTGGAGTTTTTTCAGACAAGTTAGGTAAGCTAAGCGGGTTCACTCATATCATCAAGCTCAAACAACGAGCTGAACCAGTTGTGCAAAAGCTTAGACCTGTACCACTCAATGTTAGAGAAGAGTTAAGTGATACTCTAAAAGATATGTTAAAAAATGATGTCATAGAGGAGATAGAATCGTCAGAATGGGTTTCGCCAGTAGTTTTGGCACGCAAACCTGATAAATCTCTGAGACTTTGCATAGATTTGAGAGCACTCAATGCTAATATAGTGGTAGATTGTCATCCTCTGCCGAATATCAATGAAGTAGTGAGCATGATTGGTGAGGCTGTAGTTTTTTCTACCTTAGATTTGAGATCTGCGTATCATCAGGTAGTGTTAGCAGAGGAATCACGTCATCTCACAGCATTTATTACACCTCAGGGATTATATCAATTCAAACGGATGCCATTTGGTTTGGCATCGGCAGCCTCAGTTTTTCAGAGATCGATGTATCATATTTTTAAAGACATGAGTGACTATGTGAAGTGTTTTCAGGATGACATTTTAGTATTTTCTAAGAGTGATGAAGTACATATGGAACACCTGAGTAATGTGTGTAAAATGTTAAGTAAGTTTGGTCTTACCATTAAGAGTAAAAAGTGCAAGTTATTTCAAAAGAAGATAGAATATTTAGGGCATACTATTTCTGGGAATGGTGTTGCTCCTAAGAAATCATTAGTTGATGCAATCCTGAAAGCTCCTGCACCCGATTGCAAAGATAAATTGTTATCATTTTTAGGACTCTGTGAATATTACAGTAAGTTTATAGTTGGTTTCGCAACTAAAGTGGAGCCGTTAAGAGAACTAACCAGGAAAGATGTTGAATTTTTGTGGGGAACTAAACAACAAAACACTTTTGACAGTATTAAACTTGACATGGTGTCAGCTCCTACACTTAGACCGTTTTGTTTGAACAAACTTTGTGTTGTGACAGTGGATGCTAGCCTTTATGGCCTGGGTTGCGTGCTTTCGCAACGTTCGGGTAAGGAGGACTGGAATGTTGCATTCGCGTCTAGATCTCTAAATAACACTGAAAAACGATATGCTGTAATCGAAAAGGAATTATTAGGATGTGTCTGGGCTGTTGAACATTTCCGGAATTATATTTGGGGTGCAAGATTTTTGATACGTACTGATCATAAGCCGTTGGTGGGTATTCGTTCACCCGGTGGAGGTTTAAGTGCGACTGCTCGTATTGCTAGATTGATGTCACGATTACAAGAATATAGTTTTGACATAGAATATGTGCCTGGGAAACTCAATGTGACTGCAGATTGTTTGTCAAGATTACCATATCCCAGTGTCAGAGATGATGAAGATACTGAAGTCGTAACTAGCATTTCAGAATTATTGTCTGAGAAATTCAGTATCATTTCAGAAGATTTATGGATGAAAAGCATGAGTGAGGATGATGTCATGTGCAAAGTGAGAGATTATGTGAGTGTGGGTTGGCCTTCTAAGGAATTAATTCCAGCTGAAGTTATACCATTTTACAATGTTGCTGATGAGTTGGCCATAGAGGGAAATCTACTATTCAGAGCTGGAAAATGTATTCCACCTTTTGCGGTAAGAGATGTTATTTTGCAAATGAGTCATGAATGTCACATGGGCATGTCGTCCATGAAAAGATTAATTAGGTCAAATTTCTGGTGGCCAGGAGTGGATAGGTTTGTAGATAAATTTGTTAGAGAGTGTCCTGAGTGCATTGAAAGTGATAAGACGTGCAAATGTGATCCGGCACCTTTGACTCCTGTGAAGTGGCCAGATCATCCATGGCAGAAATTAGGGATCGATATTGCTGGTCCATTCAATTTTTTACCACAGGAGTGTAGATTCGCTATAGTTGCTGTGGATTATCACTCCAAATGGCCTGAGGTCAAACTGGTACCTCATCCTAACACTGAAAGTGTTATTTTATTTTTGAGAGAGATATTTTCAAGAGAAGGACTCCCAGAAAGCATTGTATCAGATAATGGGGTACAGTTCAAATCTTCAGAGATGTTGGAGTTTTTGAGTACTTATGGTATAAAGCATTGCACCACTGCTCTGTATGAACCACAAGGAAATGGGCTAGTGGAGAGATATAACAGGGTTCTCAAACAAGATATCCTATGGGCTCGGAAGTTTGGGGGAATGTGGAAGGAGAAATTGAGAGAAAAGTTATGGCTGTACCGTATAACGCCTCATGCCACTACAGAAGTTTCTCCTTTCCGCCTACTAAAGGGTAGAGATCCTGTATCTAACCTATGTCCTTGGTGGTTTAAGAAAAGTGCTGGTTATCGCATGGTTGATGTGAATGTCAAGGATGTAGCTGAGAAAGTGGAACTCAAACAGTGCAAATACAAAAGTGATTATGATACTAGGATGAAAGTCAAACAACCTGCTTTTATGGTAGGTGATGTGGTTAGGATTCGTAAACCTGGTTATATTACCAAAGGTGAGACAAAGTTTGGCAAACCTATGAAGGCTGTGAAAGTTTATCACAAGCGTTGTCACACAAGATGGCAAAAGATGGAATGTTAGAAGAGTATCCAAATGTGTGTCTTAAATTTTCTATTATAACCAGTAGTTTCTTTTATGTGTAAGGATTTGTTTGTTTTTTAATGTTTACGTTGTCACTTAATTTTCTTTAGGGGGAAAATGTGTAGTATTCTTGTTTGCAGATATTTCCCTTTTAATACAAGTTCCAATGTTGTACATATTTCCCTTTTAAATAGAATGTCTCTTCATAGCTGCTCATGCACATTGTGTTATGGGTTCCATTTAGAATTGTTATCTGAAATGGATTGGGGTGGAGAAAAAGGACTGATAACTTGGAGAGTGGATGTACTGTGCTGCAGTTCAATAAACCTTGGATTTTACTTGGAATTATCTTGGATTTTCAACTTCTTTATTACAGTACCACTCTTGATTGGATCATATCTAATCAAAATACCATTGACTCGCTCTCGGTTACGCCTTGTGACTGGTCAGACCACCACATTATCACCTTCCAAATTCCATTCGCCACCAAGAAAGTCTTCCCGCAACATTGTAAGCAGAAAGAGTGGATAAAAGACACAAAAAACATCAATTGGAACAGCCTGGCCTCGCAATGTGAGAAGGGTCTCACCCCCCCCCCCAATGACGGGTTAGACGTCAATGACTTCACATCCCACTACAACTCGGCAATGACCAAAGTCTTCGAGCAAGCCGCTCCACCAAAACTCAAAAGAATTAGGGAAAAAGACAATAACCCATGGTTCAGCGAAGCCTTAAATGAAGAGAGACGCAAACTCAGATTAGCGGAACGGAAGTGGAGGCAACACCCCTCCCCCAATCATCTCAAACTTCTCCGGAAATCGAGAAACTATTACAATAAAAGTATCCTACAATCAAAAAAAGACTTTTTCAGATCAGAACTAGACAAGGCCAAAAATAGACCAAAGAAACTCTTCGAAATTCTGAAACGACAATCTAACAAATTAGCTAAATCTTCACTCCTAACATCGAAATCACAGTTGAGTAGTGTAGAATTTTCCTCATTTTTCTCTGCTAAAACTAACTCTCTTCAACTAGAACTTAGTGTAGCAGCACTCAACTCAGGCACCCCTAAGAGCAATCAAGTCAATATGCCTGCAATGCATGAGCTACCACGCCCCAAAAATAACTCTCTCTGGGCCACTTTTAAACTCTACGATCTCAATGAAATCACCAATATTATTGCAATAACCAAACTTAACAACCACTTCAACAACCCTGTCCCCTCAAATTGTCTACCCCACCTCTTCCATATCATCTCTCCTCTCTGGACCAAGATCATCAATGCCTCTCTAGCAAAAGGTCACATCCCAGATTGCTTAAAAACAGGTCAAGTCACCCTATCCTGAAAAAACCTACTGCAGATAACTCCGACCCAAACAACTTCCGACCAATAACCAATATTCCAATGCTAGCCAGGGTCCTGGAAAAATGTGTTCAACAACAACTAAACCAACACATTGCGAACTTCAATCTTCTGAACATTCACCAATCGGGTTTCAGACCCGGGCATAGCACAGAAACGGCCATCCTACATATTGTAGATGACGCCCTGCAAGCCCTGGACCGCAACAAAACCTGTCTGCTGATTTTACTTGACCTCTCCTCAGCCTTCGATACGGTCAACCACGATAAACTACTAAGAAGTCTAGAATACAGGATGGGTTTATCTGGTCAAGTCCTTCAGTGGTTCAAATCCTTCCTGGAAAACAGAACGCAATCCTACTTGATCAACAACAATCTTTCAGTTTCCTCCCCCAACCTACTAGGAGTTCCCCAAGGCTCCACACTATCTCCATGCTATTCAACCTATACGTCGAACCACTCACCGAGCTACTACAGTTGGAGAACATTTCCTTCCACATGTACGCGGATGACACCCAACCGTAGATCAAGATCTCCTCTATCGAAGATTTAAGGTCAATGAACGCAGCCCTTGAAAAGACAGTCCAATGGCTATCGACCAACTTCCTCAAGCTAAACTCTCAATAAACAGAGTTTCTCCTAATCTCCCCCCCCTAAGAACGCCACGGAGACAAGGGAATGGATCAAAACTATCACGGCGTTGAACTGCACGCCAACAGTAGTGGACTCCTCCATATCACTAGGAATCACTCTGGACAAGAAACTGAACATGCAAAACCACGTCAACGTATTGGCTTATCTCAACTATCTCAGAAAAATGAAACCATTTCTCGAGATCGCGGACCTCAAATCTGCAGTCCAGTCCTTAGTTATTTCTAGACTGAGTACGGATGTACCACCCTCGCGGGGCTTCCCGAATTCTCAACAGCCCCTCTAATAGCTTGCCTCAATGCGGCAGCAAGACTCATAACTGGATCTAGGAAATTTGACCACATATCGCCACACCTGAAAGCACTCAACTGGCTACCCTACGAAGCTCGAATCCACCTAAAAATGGCCTGCATCACGCACAAGGCACTACACTACAACACCCCTCAGTACGTAGCCCAAAAACTTCGCTTATCGGGTGGAAACAGACATTCAAGGAGTGCGAACAATCTACTTCTGAAACCCTCACGTTTCAAAAACGCTAAAACTTCCAACAGAACTTTCTCTGGAGCAGCTCCAAGAATTTGGAACTCCCTTCCACCACACATCAGAAAAATCTCCTCTATCCCTCTCTTCAAAAAGGAAACAAAATTATTCCTGATGAGCAAATTCCTACCTTAAAGCAATACAACCTCGTCTCAAGAGTGACAATCCCCAAACTACCTTACTCTCTGGTCTGCTTAATTAAGACCCCGGTGAACCTATATTGTTTCTGAGTCCAGAACATTCTTCTCATGGCGGACCCGAGAACTGTGGACCGACACGAACGTGAATGGTCGTATATTGTTTTTCAGAACAAGTTTTCTCAATGTGGTTACTCCTTGTTACTTGCAAACTATGTCTCTCTGTATACAATGTTCCCCTTTGAATGTCTTACCTTATGCTTTATGTAAAGCGATCCGATACCCTAGCTTGGGTCTGGTTCGCGCTATACAAAACTCTAAAAATAAAATAAAACAAGATAAAAAATTATGTGGTACTGAGTGGTATTATGTTGAGGGTAGTTATGTACTCTACTCAATGCAACATATATACACCCCTTATACCACTCAGTACCATACAATTACAAACCGCATATTTAGATACTAACCAATGCAACAAATACTCTCCACATCATAACACTCAATACCACATAATTACACAACACATATTTACAACACATATTTACACTCTACTCAATACAACATAACTACACTCAACATAATACCACTCAGTACCACATATGCTTGTTTCAAGGGTTGTGGTCAGTTTCAGATATCGTACTGCAGTTCGTTTTACGTACTGTGATTAGTTTCAGGTAAGGCGGCTAATACAACTTCCTGTACAATACACAACCCATAAATATGCAGTAGTTTTAAGAGGTCAAACTAGACAGGCAAAACGTATACCAGCAGAAAGAGTGCTATTTCAATGCTCACTGACAATATGAAGGACTAGAGCACGCATGCGCGGTAGGAATTCTGGCTACAAGTATAGCACAAGCATTGGTATTGCCAATAGGTCTCGCTTTTGAGACCTTACAAGTATTTAGTTATGCAGCACAATATCCTTGGTGCAACAACATCAACTGTTGCATGGCTAAAGGCGAGACCTATTGGCTATGCCAATGCTTTTTTTTTTTTTTACCAATTAGTAAAGAATGAAGAACCAGGCTTGCACTGCACTAAACATCAGGCTGGACGGTTACCCATGTGTTTTGCAGAGCTTCTAAAACGAGGCAGTTAGTTTTGAAATGGTTCTCTCTCCCCGTATCACTAGACAATCTCAGGCATAAGTCAATTGCCGTTATTTTTGCAATAGGGATGTATTGCGAATAGTGTGTTAAATCAAGGTATCTATTTTTACCTGCATAATAAGCAAGGCCCAATACTGAGCAATAATAGTTCAGCTTTACTGTCCTCAGTTCATGGGAAGGTACACTTCCTCGACGGAGAAACAATTTATACACCTCAGCATGGGACTACTGCCCCCGGTTAAATCAACCTCGCATTTCCAGGCACGGCGGTGGCACAATTTTTAGAAATCTTTTCCTTTTCATGGGGTGTACCGTGCTGGCAGGTGGCTTGGCACAGGCGCTTCTTTATACCGCCTGACAGCTCAGAGAGGCCCAGCTGACGTTAGAAAAGAAATGGCTTTTATTTTTAAGCGATTCATATGAACAGGTGAATGAATCTTCTGTTCAGCGCCTACTATTCACTAGAAAATGAATTCCTCAAAAGAGGAGAAACCTTCCTGTGCACTCTGCCAGTACAGTGAGCACTACTGTTCCATGCACCGTCAGGCCCTGGCCTCTCTGCTGATCCCGTTCACAAAGGATCGAGATATATTACCCAACGTGGTGATATATTGGTGTTTCTATGTGGGAACTGGACGGAGGCAAGCACTCACTTAGCAGCCACCGTGTTCATGGTCACCGGAGCCTAGAATGAAATTTCGGGCGCCCAGTTACACAGTGCCAATCCATGTACATCCTATCACAAGTGCCACTAACTGACCCGTATTTACTGTTTAATACAAATACAAACGGATTCCACCAGCTCGGAGTGCACAGTCACGGTCATAAACAGAGAAACAGGGGAGTATCACACAGCACGGCACATGGCTCAGCCGAGACACTCACTGCGCCGGGTCACCCTAGCTTTGATGCACACGGAGACAACGCTGCGGTTGCTGTACATGTCATGGAGCCTTCCACCAATGAGGTCACATGAGATGAAGAATCGCGGCACTGCCCTGAATGCATGTCTGCAGGAAGCCATGTTTCCTTTCTCAGCTTACATTTGGCAAAAGAGTGCCTTCTGCGAGCTGCAGTCCTATTTCACTTCAATTACACACAACAATTGGATTTGTGCACTTGAAGACAATGACTGGTCACAGAAAAGCACATGCTAAAAGCACGAGAACGGATTCACAAAGTCGTCGTAAACATATATTAATGGCCATAAACGGATGGATTTATTCTAAGCGGTCACGAAAGGATACCTAGCGGTTGGAAATTAATTTACTCATGCATGATGAGATGAATAAAAAAAATTAACTGGTCTTGCACAGTTTTGTTATCCTTTCTCGTGTGTTCCTAAGGCTGAAATTCCTCATTTAGGCATAGTAATGTTTGGGAGACTTCCTTGGGCACTGACACAAGACCTGTTGGCGCATAGTTGTCTCTTAAGGGACTTCCAAGAAAAAACATTTCGTCCAATGTCCTGCAAAGTGTGTTGTGTTTGTGAGCCACAGAATACTGGAAGAAAATTTGAGTTAATATTCAACACGATAGACTTAATAATGGGTGAAAATGAGGCAGCAGCTCTGAACAAAGTTAGAGTCATATGACAAAGGTGTGCCATTGCTAAGGGCACTCAGTGTGTATTATGTGCGCTGTAGAGGTGTGGCAAGTGAGGGCTCGAAAGTGGTCTGTTTTAGTCAGAGAGGAAAACAACCTTCAACGGCTTTGCGGCCAGAGCTGTAATGTACATCTCCGAAAAGTGAAGGAGGGTCCCAGCGCCCCGTCCCCAGCACAGACAAGTTCAGCCCTCTACTAAAAAATACATGCAAAGCCCTCAGTAACATGGCATTTACATCTCCTAGAAAGGCCGATGCGCGGTATGACGCGCTACAGAAAACGCATGGTTATGTATTAGTATTATTATGAAATTAAGTTCGGACTCTACATATAAGTTACTTAAGAACTACAAACCCCTCACTTTAAAGCGGAGGGGCAAACCAGCAGATGAGCCTGACTTCTGCGACAGTTGTCACTCTCACCAATCACAACTAGTCTTTTCAAACGCACTATAGCACCGTGTTGATAGAGCTGCGTGCGAGACATTGCCGTACACGAAGAATGCAATCTGATAAATACATTAAAAGCGCAAAACAGTGGGTGCTGCTATCCCATAGTGACGTTGTAATGCACCCTTTCTGCTGGGCTCCGTATTCATTGGGCATGCGAGTAGACTAACAAGCCCGGGAGTCGCGCTCCTGCGTCACAGCTGAGAAGAACTTAATAACAAGCATTGGCCGCGCGGAAAACACAACACGCACAGCTCTCCTTTGATGAAACAGACACCAGGAGGGTTTAAAATGCAGTATTATAAAATTGATACGCATCTCCCTACCAGAAAGCACTAGGAAGTAGCGTCGCGCGGACTTCTCGCTGAGTGTCTCTGAAACTTCAGAACGCGGTGAGAGATTCAGCACAGGATGTGTGCCTGTAGGTCGAGGGTGTTAGCGCCCGCCGGCGGAGAGCCAGACACACAGGAAGAAGACCCAGTGTACAGTGCGTCCCCATCCCAGAGTGGGTGGCTTGGAACAATAAACGCCCAAGCCCGGGCCTGCTGCTGCTTTCTTAGTCTCCGGGGTGAATGATTAAAAGTTGTCTCTGCCGGTTCGGTCTGGTCATGTCAGAGTCAGTTCTTCGGATACTCCCAATTTATAGAAGCAGCACGGCTCTAAAACACGACTGTTTCCAATGAGTCGCGCTCCTGCGTCACAGCTGAAAAGAACTTTAAAACAAGCACTGGCCGCGAAAAATAAAGAAGAGAAGAAACCGGAAAGCATATTAGAACTCCCACTCTAAGGGATGAAATTCAAAGTAGCAAAGATCAGCAACATCGTGTCTCTGGGGCTGCCAAACAACGGCATCACAGGACTAAAAGCACAAAGTGCTGTGGCAATAGTGGTAACAAACATCTCCAAATAATTAGAAAGTGATCGCGGGATAAACCGGAAAGCATATTAGAACTCCCACTCTCAGGGATGAAATTCAAAGTAGCAAAGATCAGCAACATTGTGTCTCTGGGGCTGTCAAACAACGGCATCACGGAACTAAAGAAAGCACAAAGTGCTGTGGCAATAGTGGTAACAAACATCTCCAAATAATTAGAAAGTGGTCGCGGGGGAAGCACGCAAGTGGTGCGCGCGCACCAGTAATCACGCCATATGGCGCTTCTGCTCATGCGCGCGCCCGCCCACACGCACTGCAAGCTGTAGCCGGCGGTAGCATTTTTTGAAGCCCTTACTTGAAGTCTCACCAGAGCAACGCAAGCGCTGGGTCAGGCGAGACCTAAAAAGCAGCGCACAAGCTAGACCAGATGAAAACATCTTTAGAAGAACATGCTCAAGAAAATGACTGCCACAAACGCAGACTAGAGAAACTGGAGGAGTGACATATCTGGCTGGAGAAGAAACTGTAAGATTATGAAAATAGGTCAAGACGGAACAAAATCTGCATACGAGGGCTAGATAAAAGCATTCCAACCACTGCACTGGAATCCCATGTCCAAGTCCAAATTCGCCATATAGTGCAGCTACCAGATGACTGGTGCCTGGATACCATCACGAGTGACTAGCCACGCTCTACAAGTCCGAGTTGATTGATTTACTCTGAAGTCCAGCTGGACCGCACACATTGTCTATCTCCCCCACCCCCAACAAAAACTAAACCTGCCTCAAGTCCACTTTTGCAAGGACAAGGAACCCATCATGGTGCATCATGAATCCAAAAGGCGATACAATTTCGAGCAGAGCAGATTACGAACTTCCAAGATATTTGAGCAGACCAGATTACAACCTTCTAATATATTTCAGCCGCAACACTCACTCGACATCAAGATTTTCAGTATGTAAACACTCACCTTCAAAAGGAGAAATACTGTACCGGTGGAGCTACCCATTCCGACTCTACTTTACTAAAGACATTAAACAAACCTCAGTGAAAACTTCACAAGAAGCCAGTGAACTTCTCCATCTTCCGACACACTCCAAAGTTACAAGCCATAAACCAACATCTCCGCAAACCAAATGGAGGGCACTGATTGGAAGGCATCTCAAACATGCAGATAACAGCTACGGCAGCATAAGGAGAAAGACACCCACTTACAATTGTTAGAAGAGGACCCATAACCTGGACTTTGAACCACGCATTAGATTGAATATATATCCGGCAACTCTTCCATTATCTTTGGCTTACATTTTGCTCAACTATATCTGAAAGTACTAAGGGGCACCACCACAATAGGGTCCCGCGAACTTCATCCCCACATTTGACCTACTTGCTCTGTTAGTTCTGATTCATCCTACCAGCCTCCCACTACAGCAGACTGAGGAGACCGTGAACAATACTCATAAGCTGCCCTACCATCTCTTGCCGAATTCGAATGTGTGGTAAAATGTTTGTGTTTTACACCAGGGGACCTAAGTGCTCACACCCAGTCCTCCCTCCAAAACGAAATGGACGATCAACAACTAATTGAGATATGGTGCGGCCAATATGTAAGGGAACGAGATTATTCATTCTACTCTAACATACACAGGTCCTTCTCTAGGATCGACTACTTGATAGCTGATAGTAACTTGGCTCCCCAAATTTGTGATGCTAACATAGGCACGACAGTACTAGTGGGCGATTTAGTGGTCACGGTGCACTTGATTCTTCCGCAAAGACTGCCTCAACAATGATGGGCAATTAACAAAATTGTATTTTGTGACTTAACCTTGCGTGAGTCGATCCTAGAGAATTAGTTTAAAGAAAACAACAATGGGAGCATGGCATGGAACTTGGTTTGGGATGCATCAAAGGCAGTCATTCTGGGGAGATCTTCTCTCTCACACATCGCCCGCTTCACCTGAATATACCTCCAGAAAAAATAGGTCTTGAAAACAAGATACAAGACTTTGAGCTCCGCCACAAACAAAATGGATCTCAGTGAGTGTATCGAGAACTGAGACTAGCCAGTGGGAAACTAGAACCCCTTTTAATAAAAGAGATGGACAAAAAACATGCTTTACAAGAACTAGAAATACTAGGGGAAAGGTAACAAAGCAGAGAGCTGCGGAAACGTCAAACATGGAACAACTTGACGAAAATAACAAATGACATACACATACATCATCTATAATGACAGCATTTTACTACCATTACTACTCATCCCACTATGCAGCGCAATATCTGAACAAAACAGCACGAGATTTTTATTTCGAAATTCCGGTTTCCCCCCAATCCTGGGGATGTAAACTTCTCTATATTGCAGCTCTATAACGAGAGGCGAACTTAGGAACATCATAAAAAACTCAAACCCAATAAACAGCCATGGGCAGACAGATTATCAATGTCCTTTTATAAAGCATACATTAATATAATAACAACTACAACTCATTTTAATAAACTGGAGAACTCACTTCCACAATGACGAGTTCACTCTCACCCTATAACTAAAACCAGGTAAAGGCCCCGCCTCTTGCTCTCCTATAGGTAGATTGTGCTGCTAAACTTAGATGTTAAAATCTTTGCATTTATCCTAATCTCACAAATACACAATGCCTTGCCCCTACTAATATGAAAGTAACAGTCTGGTTTCATCAAACATCGACAGGCAAGTGACAACACCAGGTTAGAATATGATTTAATTGAGGCAGCAAAGAGACACCATACACAAATGGTTTTTCTCTCGCATGAAGCAGAACAAGCCTTTGATAGAGTAAGCTGATAATTTACAGCGAAAATAGGTGCCAAAACAGGGTTGGGTCCCAACCATAATAAACTTATACTGGTTAATTTTTGGACAGCCTACATCCCAGTTAAGAATCAATTGCGAATTGACAGAAAAACTGACACTACCGAGAGGAACGCAACAAGGCTGTCCCCTATCCACCCACGCCTTATTTTCACCATTACCACGGAGGCCTAATACACAAAATTAAAGCTAACAGAGAGTTCCACGACCTCCGACTGGGCCCTAATGAAAACAAGCTGGCCCAGTTTACAGATGATGTGCTTGGTTTTATCACATACCTCTATCCCGGTGTTTGTCCGAGAACTAGAATTATTTGAGCGGATCTTAGGATTTAAGATAAACTACTCCAAATCTTCCACCCTACGAATGGGAGAACCACAAGAGTTTTCCAAACCAATAATACAGATGGAGGGTTTCACTCAAATACCTTGGGAGGCACCCTAATAAAAGAAGCAACAAATATATATGAAGCCAATATTCCACCCCTACAAGATGTCCTCCATAAAGACCTGTACCGATGAGAGAAGTTGGAGATATCCTGGGCGGGGCAAGTCTTGAGCGTCAAGATGAACATTCTCCCTAGACTACCGATTTTTTGCGCTCTTCCATCCATCAAACGAATTCAACAAAAACACCTCACTTTTATCTGGGGCAATAAAGCCCACGGAAGGCAAGAAACACCCTTTTCAAGAAACCAGTGGACGATGGATTAGCGTTCCTCAACATTACAGGACACATACAGGCGGCCCAACTGCGCCCAGTTTTAGACTGGCACAGACCCCTCACACTACACTCAAAACGAAGGAGAACAATATTACACCAAGATGTATTATGGCTACCATGCAAACATTGGCTAAGCTCACCCAACTTACTCCATTCAACAGCGATTCTTTTAGAACACTGGGAATCTGTTGCCCACTTTCGAGGTATCACCTCTTTCTCATCCCCAATAACACCGGTCATCAAGAACCCAGAGTTTCTGATGGCCAACAAGATCTAGGCTTCCTGCAATGGACACAAGGAGAAATAATGCGAGTGGGAGATTTTTGCAAGGACGGAACATTAATGACTAAAGACGCTTGCATAGATTAATTACAACTCTTTCCCAACAATGACTATTGTCTAACCCAGGTGCTGCACTGGATTAGAGACCAAGGAATTCAAAATGAAGCTCTTAGAGATAAAACACAACTTGAACGGATGCACTGTGACAAAACAAAACAAGCATTTACAATGCAATAGGTCTCGCAATTGCGAGTTTTGGAGCTATTGGCATTGTAAATGGCATTGCCTTTTTATAAAAAATTAAAGGGCATTATCATTTACAATACCAATAGTTTAAACTTTTTAAAAGCAATACCTATTGTATTGCAGAGCGCGGTGTCCATGAAGCGGCTGCCGCGCTCATTATGAAAGTTAAAAAAAAAAAAAAATCAACCGAGTGCAGTGTCCCTGAAGCGGGCGCCGCGCTCAACATCAACGTTTTTAGAAAATACATTTAAACTGAGTGCGGGGTCCCTAAAGCGGGTGCCGCCTTCAGCATGAATATACTAAAAAAAAGCGCCCGACATTGTCCCCATCAGTGTCCATAAACAAAATAGTGCTCACCCACTAGATAAAGCAGACTGCGTAACAAGCCATTGGAGTTCTGGACTTTTTGGTTCCGTCCAGAGGTGTCAGGGACAACACCCGAAGACCCCGGAGTTCAACCTGTCTTGGTGCACAAACAAACAGAAACACGGGCTTCTCGATGGTGGCGTCAAAGACCAAAGGTTTATTACTGCAGGGACACAGAAGTCACAGAAACTACACATGGGCAGTATCTAGGAGCCTGTTCAATTTGTACAAAGAGGGTTGTTCCTTATATACTAAATATTGGGCTTCAGGCAAATTCTTTACATGTTACCACAGTTCTAAACATTCGTGTCTTAAACAATAAATATTTGGCGTTGCACAGGAATCGTCAACAGTATCTGATGTCAAAACATTACGAATGAGGGGTTCCCACTAGTCCATCATAATCCCATGTCAATTCTTCATTCAAGACCCGGACCGCCTCATCGTAAATTTCGTTACCTCCCCCTAATAAAGGCCCAGAAGGAAAAGAGCAGAGCCAGGTGTGGAAGATAGAAAGACAGGATAAGAAATGTTTGTGGGTCGTAAATGGGCACGGTTACCAGCTTCGGCCGCCTAATCATGATCAGGCCAACGAACACAAGAACCAGTATAGCAGGACTGGCCTCAGGCTGGGGAGGCAGTTCTTGCCGAGTCATGCTGCCACAGCGTTGCTGGCCTAAGGTGCACGTGTCACTAGCAAGGTGAATCGCCGGTTAAGGCCTACGTGTCCTTAAATAAAAAGAGGTCATTGCGTGTCCATTGACTATGTGAGGGCAAGGAATACAAAATGGCTTCCGTGTTCTAAGATGGATGCCATGGGTAAATCACAAATGTGTTGGTAACAGGAGTGCTCTTGCTCGTAGCATAGCGAAAACACCAGGATATACTAAATGGATCATTTGCGGTTCACTGATACCAAAATTATGTATTTACGACAATGTTTACAAACACGAGTAAAATCGTCACGGAACCTCAGACCCTCCTTTTGCCCTTACATAGGCAATTACTCAGTCTATATCAGAGTCAGAGTCTAATTCTATGCTCATTAGGTCAGTGACATGTTGTTGTATCATCATCCTGTCTCGTGCCTTTTCTCCTAATGCAGGTGGTTTTCTGAAACAGGTTGCAGCACAGAGACTACACAGAGCGGGACCACATTGGATAATAAGACAGCACGAGAACAGAGATACTAGGATGACACCAATGACCATCAGAACCTTCCATCCCCACGCTGATACCAGAGTCCAAAACCACTCCATGAAGGACCAGTTTCCCTTATCTACGTGTATAGAGTCGGAAATCTTGTGTAGCTTAGAGATCGCTTCATAGACTGTTGGAGCATTATTTGGAATAAAGACACAGCAGCTCGATTGGATCATTCTGCATACCCCACCTCGATCTGCAAGTATTACGTCTAGAACCATACGGTTCTGCAACGTCATGAGACGATCCGCCTGAAGCTCAGCTGTTAAGTTACTAAGGGCACCAGCAGTTTCTGTAATAGTAGATTCAACTACCCGTGTTAGTTGACGTAGATTTCTACTGTTGGCCATAGGCCCCCAAAACGGAGGGAAACCTTTGAAAAAGTCTCTAGCTTCTTGACCAGCGGTATCTTCCTTGCTGAAGACACCTCTTGCTACTCTGGTCTTGTGATAATCTGAAGAAGCAGTGTATGTCGGAGGTAACAATCGAGCAATATAACATGAACCTGAAAAGTCAGCAGGCAGCCATGTATATGCTCTGTCCTGACAGATGAAGTAGGTACCCCTAGCAGTCAGAAAGGCAGGGGAGGAGTTAGACGGAAATACGTAAGTCTCAACGCACTCACTCCTCCCTAGCTGAGCTCTCAGATTTCTCCCATTTCCTTGCAAACAGACCTGACCTCGGTGAGGCACGACCCAAACTGAAGTGGAGCTTTTACGCTTGCTTTCTCCCAAACTAAGGCGATACTCTGTAGAGTTCCAACTCAAATACACCCGTAATTCATCTCTAGGATAAGATGGAGTATTATTGACGTCTTTAATCATGTCAATAATTCCCTGGACTAAAGCTTTGTTGGCTGAGTTGTATTTAGTGGACCGTGGTGGACGCGGAGGATAGGTCTCAAGGGCATATGAAAAAATGGTCTGAAAGGCCTGAAATGATCCATTGTAGCTAAAAGGCAAGACTAGATAGGGAATGCCTTTATCCATAGTGTGAGGTATCAAGCCACACACCCAGCAGTCTGTAGTATTAACTACCAGTTGGTGTTGATGCAAGAGCTGTACAAATGTATTGTTAATAAATTCTGAGCGTCGAGCTTGTTCGTGTTCAGGAAATGAGTGAAAAGAATGCATAGAAGAAACCGTAGAAGTAGTAGGATCAAGGGAAGGTACTGTAGTTACTGGCATAAAAATCAAATGTACACCAAAGACGATTCCACCCACCAACGTTATCAAAACAATTAAAAATGTAACTGCGCATTGCATTAGAAAGCATTTGCTGTGAAGTATTCTGTACAGTCTATTTCTGCGAACATAAATTACATTTTCTCGTTGTAGCTCAGGAAGCTCCATCTTCTACGACCGTTCGCGACCACTGATGATGTGTACGTAGATGAAAATGCCTCTATCAGCCCTGGGAGTTCCCAGAACTAACAGAAAGATCGACCTTGTGTCTGACCCCCGCAGATTCAACTAGGCACACAGCCACGACCCTACGGCTACCCAGACGGCAAGGCAATTTTAAAACAAAAAGAAACAATACAAAGTATTAGCAAACTTCCTGGCTGGAGCCAATGTATAGACAATTCAAATCTGAAAATAGGCAGTTTCCTGCTTTATTTGTCCATATTGCGAGAACGTAAGTTGTATCTCAGTTTTGCAGGAGCTGTCTGATCTGGAAACAATGTATTTTCAGCTGACGTTGCAATGTTCACGTTCGCAGATGGCAAATGTTCTTTTGGTGCAGATGGCAAATGTTCATTGGGTGTGGATGACAAATGTTCAGGGTTAAAAAGAGCAGTTTCAGGAGGAGAGTCAGAATTTGGTGAATCCGTGATCAGTTCTGCATCGCTGAAAGGTATGAACCTGGGGATTTGTTCCGTTTCAGAGGTACCGATTCCTTTCTTTACCCAGTTGTCGTAAGGAAGTGGCAGAGGCACACGTTTAGCATGTGTCGTATGGATCCAGTTTTTCCTTCCGGCCACACGAATAGCAGTTCTCGTTGCTAGCAGGACTTGGAAAGGGCCAATGAATCTGGGCTGAAGATTTTTTGTTCTTGCAAAATTTTTGATGACCACCTGATCACCCGGTTTCAGCTGATGGCCTGGACTCTCCGGTGGCTTTGGCAATGCATCGAAAACCTGTTGGTGAATAAGACTCAATTTAGCAGTCAAGTCGAAAAGGTAATCAATTAACATTGGGTATTCCAGCTGCTTAAATTCTTTTGGTCTAGGTACCCCCCAAACATTTGCAGGACGGCCAAAAACTATTTCATAAGGACTAAGCCCTACTCTAGAATGTACGGTTGCTCTTGTTGATAGCAAAGCCAAAGGCAATGCGTCTGGCCAGGACAAACCCGTGGACGCTTGTATCTTAGCAAGTTTCAGCTTAAGGGTGCCATTGTAACCCTCGACTAAACCTGCGGACTGGGGATGATTCGCACTATGAAACTTCTGTCTAATCCCTAGGCCGGCACACACACTCTGCATAACTGTCCCTACGAACTCACTTCCGTTATCTGACCATACAATCCGTGGCATTCCGTATCTGGGGAAGTATTCTTTAAGAAGAATTTTGGCAGTGGATAAGGCAGTATTGTCCTTCAGTGGGTATGCTTCGATCCATCTGGAGAAAGCACAAACTACCACTAGGACGTATTTCAGATTATTGCAACGATCCATGTGAATGAAGTCTAGCTGGATCACTTCAAAGGGGCAGGAAGGAGGAGCGAAGTGACCTGCAGGTGTGGGGATTCCCTTGCCAGGATTATGCATCAAGCATACCATACAATTTCTCACCACTCTCTCTGCACACTTACTAATCCCATCATTCTTCCAGACCGGAGCCAACATCTTACAAATCCCTTTTGAACTGATGTGCGCTGTTCCATGTGCCATCGTTACTACTGCAAGCACATACGCATCAGGCAACATCCAACGCTGTTGTTCCGACAAATCAATCCAACACCCACTCGAGTCCAATTTACCCGTGCTCTCTTTCCATACAAGCTTTTCCTCCTCAGTCGCCTCTTTCTGAATTTCTTTCACGCTTTCCACTGTGTCCTCACACATTCCAGACTCAGAAATCCATCTTGCAGACGTTGCAACATACATTCTACTCATCATATTTCTAGCTGTCTGTTTTGCAGTCTCATCAGCAAAAGCATTCCCACGACCAACATCATCCGTGATTGCTTTATGAGCACTGCATTTCACAATCGCAACTTCAGTCGGTAAGGTTAGAGATTCTAACAAGTCATTAACTAGCTGGCCATGTTGAATCTTAGTCCCATGGGACGTAATGAAACCTCTCTCTTTCCACAAACGGCCAAAACTATGGGCCACGCCGAACGCGTACTGACTATCTGTGAACACATTCACTCTCTTTCCCTTAGCTAAAACGCACGCTCTTGTTAGCGCGATCAATTCTGCAGCCTGGGCAGAATTCTGACTCACTCTTGCAGTCTCCACAATCGTACTCAAAGTTGTTACTGCATAAGCAGCAGTCACATCACCATTCTCCAATTTGAAGCAAGACCCGTCAACATACAACGCGCCATCTGGATCTGATAACGGAGTGTTTTTTAGATCAATTCGTCCTTTTGTTTCTTCCTCAGTTTTGAAACAACAGTCGTGTGGTTCGGAATCACTCGACTCTTGGCTAGTCGGCAACAATGTTGCTGGATTCAATACATTGCATCTTTTGATCTGAATATGACTAGCTAATAGTGTCAGTTCATAACCTGATAATCTAGCACTGGTAAGGTGTTGCGTCTTGGTTCGGTTCATGAGTGTATCCACAGCATGAGGAACCATAACTACTAGCATGTTGTTCATTACTAAACCAGCAGATTGTCGAATGGAAGCTGCAGCTGCGGCTGTAGCTCTCAAGCAACTAGGCAATGCTCTAGCTACTGGATCTAATGTTGATGAAAAATACGCACAAGGGCGTTGTTTATCACCAAATTTCTGCGTCAAAACACTCAATGCACAACCTTCTCTCTCGTGGACATAGAGCGTGAATGGCTTACTGTAGTCGGGTGTACCCAATACAGGTGCTGAACACAGTGCATTTCGTAACTCAGAAAAACTCTGCTGACATTCAGCAGACCATGGTACCGGACTCGGAACACCTTTCCCAGTCAAGGCTACCAATGGTTTTGCTAAAAGAGAAAAATTTGGGATCCATTGCCTACAATATGAGGTAATACCTAAAAAGGCACGTACTTCTCTCTGCGTGCTAGGAACATTCATCTGTGTAATTGCTTTTATTCTCTCTGGGGTCAACTTCCTTCCCTCCTTTGACAAGAGATGACCTAGGTAGGTCACTTCTTGGCAGCAGTATTGCATTTTTGAAGGTGACACCTTGTGATTCAAATCTGACAAGTGATGCAATAAAGAAATCGTAGCTGTTTTGCAAGTTTCCTTGTCATCGGCAGCCACTAGAAGATCATCGACATACTGTACTAAAGCAGAACCACGAGGAAGTACGAAGGAATCTAACTGGCTTTTTAATGCTTGACTGTAAATGGATGGGCTTTCACAATAGCCTTGTGGAGCGCGTTTAAACCTAAAGCTTCGTCCTCCTAGAGAGAAACCGAAGATATCTCTGCTTTCCTCGGCTATCGGAATGCTGAAAAAGGCATTTTTCAAGTCGACAACTGAAAACCATGCTGCTGTAGCAGGAATCAACGTTAACAATGCAGTAATGTCTGGAACCACAGGAAACTGTGGAATCACAATTTTATTATTCCTCTAAGATCAATTACAAACCTATATACTGGAGGTTTTGTTGGGTCAGTTCGTTTCAAAATAGGCAGTACAGGACTATTACAGACATTTCCTCTAGTCTCTTCTACAACATCTTTCTTGATCAGGTCTTGTACTATCAGTAGGAGCGCACGCTCACCTTCACTAGAGATTCTATATTGTGGAATTCGTGGAAGTTTGACATTTGCTTTCAAAGTTACTACATAGGGTGGAATTTCCAATAGACCTACATCATTAGGACCAGTCGCCCAAAGAGTATCAGGGAGTGAACGCAGCTCTGGTGGGAGCGCATCCATCGACAAGTACATCGGGGAGATTATTCTTTTACCCAACGTAAGCTGTACTCCTGCTGGAGAACAGTACAATGTCGCGTACAGGCGTTTTAACAAGTCTAAACCAAGCAGATTTTCGTTACAACCTGTCGTCAAAATCAGGGGTGCTTTCAATTGACGGGGTCCAACAGAAATAGACAAAGGACCAGAAACAGGGTTATGAACAGGGGCGCCCGAAAAACCTACTGAAACGTTTGTTGAGCCAGACAAAGGTGCGCCAGGGAGTTTCGCATGTATGATAGAACTTTTTGCTGCACCAGTATCCAACAGAAACGGTTCGACTATACCTGATGTTGCTACTGCGACATAAGGCCCACTCTGATCTACTGGAACTGATACTACTCCCTCTCTTTGTCCATGGCTGTCCTAGTACTCGCTTTGCTGACCTTCCTCACTAGCTTCATAATAGTCTTCCACATGATATTGTGGAGACCTATTCTGTTGGGCAGATTGTCCATTTCGCTGGTCGAAATAATTAGAGGGGCGATCACTTGTCTGTGGAGGCATAGCACCTCGTCCTCGACCTCTAGAGTTTTGCATAGAACTACCACGACCTCTCTGAGCTGCCGCAGCATTATTTTGCGTTCGAACTGGACACTCACTTTTGTAATGACCTTCCATTTTGCAATAAGCACATTGATTCCATTGGTATTGTGGCCTTTGAAAATTATAATCCGTTCTTTGATAAGACCCTTGCTGCATGTTAGTCTGATTCGTGCGAGGCGGATATGCTTGCTGTAAAAGGACTTTAGTTTTTAAATCTTTCGTCTTTTTATCTGATTTTTCCTTCTCTTCTTTATCCCTATTTTCATAGTACTGAGCAGTCGCAAGTATTTGCGCAGTCGTAGAGACAGCCCACGCACTTTCAGAATTCTTTAATTTACTACTAGGTTCTGGCAACAGATTGTGCACGAATTTATCAACAAATAATCTCTGGCCTCCTTCTGTGCTCATATCCTGACCACTATGATCCACAAAAGTCTCTTCGAATCTTGTGAAAAAGTCGGAGACGCTTTCGTCTTTCTTTTGTTTGCACGCGGACAATTTGTCCCAGTTAACGCGCAATGCTGGCATCAAGGTTTTCATTAAATCGATTATTCTACCAGGCAAATTAGCAATTAAAGGTTCAGGTTTGGAACCACCTATTTGTTGACCATCCGCTGCAATTATAGCTGCCCAGTCACCACCTAGGGCAACTGGATGATTCTCTTTACGAATTTTAGCCCAAATTGGTTGCGGTACTACATTACCAAAGAGCAGATCTATGTCAGCAAGATTCAATACACAAGCGTCAACTGTTTGAGCCAACTCTTTGTAGTACCCTGCAGGATTTTTACGCGGATCTGGCAAGGCCTGTTTTACTGCTAATACTTCAGCTCGCTTCCATGGAATATGTATCCATACTCTCTGGAATTGGGCCGGAGCGGCTGCAATACCAAGGTTTACATTAGCTTGCACAGCTTCACGCCAAATTGGCGGAACCTCTCTCATTGGGTATTGACGATTTTGTTTCGTACTGCGTTTCCCTAACTCTCTTGGTGAATGAAGGGATGAGTCGGTTCTATAACTTAGAACCAGTTCCATCGCTTCTTTTATATTTTGACCGACTATCATACCTGCAGCAAACTCTTTCTGAACATTAATTAATTCTTCTAGATTTGATTCAGGGTCATCCTCTTCCAATTCCTCACGTAGAAGGAAACACATTTCATCGAACACATATCGTTGTGTCGGTTCGTTCCATTGCATAAATGTATCTAATACATCTTGTACATTATATCTTCCAACTTTCGAAACCCATCTAAGAGCAGTGGAATCTAGTATTCCTCTTTCTTCAGTACTGGGAAGCTGACTACGCCTCTGCACAGAGTCAGAGGTAGGAGTCTTAATCAGAGTTTTATAGAAGGGAGATAGAATATTAGAGACAGAATCAGTGATTCTTCGACGAACAGAAAGCGGAGTCATAATATTAGCAGAAGCAGTAAATAGAGTAGCAGTTGGAACAGATAGATCAGGAACAGTAGGAGTAGCAGGCAAAATAGCTTGTGAATTAGCAGGTGTGAGCGACACAGGCATAGGTAAAGAAGCCGGCAACCCTAGAAGAGGGGTTGTCGAAGGAACATTAATATTGACCACAGGAGGTACAGGAACTTGATTCAGGGGAGCGGGAACAGGGACACCAGGTTGTCCAGCAACCGGTAATTGAACATTCGGTATAGGTGGAGCCGTAGCACCCTGTGCATACGGTGGGGGTGATCGTAACAAGTAAGACAACAGGGGATCCTTTTCAGGGTCCTCTACTATCTTAGCCGTACTCGATGGTAAAGCAGGATAGCACTTGTCTATCGCTAAATTACGCTCTCTATTGGCCACCTCCATCGCTTTCTCAGACTCGTTGAGTTGCAGCTGCCTAGCAGACTGTTCTAAAGTCAACTCTTGTTCTTTCTGTTCTTTCTTCAACTTTTTAATTTCTCTCTGTTTAGATTCTTTTCGCCAATAACGGAAAGAATCAAACATTGCCGGCCGGGCTTTCTTCTTAAACAACCTTCTTTCTAGATTATCGAGAACTTCAGGTTCAAAACTACCATGTAGTGGCCAACTAAGGACACCATCTTTCTCTGTGAAGCGGATCCATACCTCGTTATAAGAGATAGGGCCCACACCAAATTTGCAATATAGATCATAAAGGGGAGTTCCAATCGGAGGAACCAAACACGAGTCCTCCAACTGGGAATCACTGTTGCAACTAAAACAAGACAACATACAATTTTTCCGACTTACCATTTTATAATCCGGAACACAACACAAACAAAACACAAAATAGAAAAGATGTGCACTCGAACCAAGAACTTAGGCCTACCAGAACTGACAAATGTATCGATACCTGAACTGAACAGAATGATTATCGTAACCAGAATAACCAGTGATAACCTTACAGAACTGAACTGAACTGAGAACTAAAAGGATTATCCAAACAGGAGCAACCCTTACAAAATAACCAACTAGCAACCACTGAATACTTAACTGAGGCACTGAAGACGTCACCAAGGAGAAACCCGTCACGTTTCGCCGTACTGAGGTCTGCACCTCGGGTCCAAGACAGGGCGACGGTCAAGGCAACGGACCACTGCAGCCGTCTGAACGGGAACCCTCGTGGAAGAGAACGTCGGGGCCACTTTTGCGATATGCCGGGATCGATGAAGTGGGGCGCCTCCCTCTGAAATCTTCACACGAAGCTCCTCGAACTCTTCAGGCTTTTGGACCGGTACCGAATGACGTCGCCCCACGTTGGGCGCCAATTGGAGTTCTGGACTTTTTGGTTCCGTCCAGAGGTGTCAGGGACAACACCCGAAGACCCCGGAGTTCAACCTGTCTTGGTGCACAAACAAACAGAAACACGGGCTTCTCGATGGTGGCGTCAAAGACCAAAGGTTTATTACTGCAGGGACACAGAAGTCACAGAAACTACACATGGGCAGTATCTAGGAGCCTGTTCAATTTGTACAAAGAGGGTTGTTCCTTATATACTAAATATTGGGCTTCAGGCAAATTCTTTACATGTTACCACAGTTCTAAACATTCGTGTCTTAAACAATAAATATTTGGCGTTGCACAGGAATCGTCAACAGTATCTGATGTCAAAACATTACGAATGAGGGGTTCCCACTAGTCCATCATAATCCCATGTCAATTCTTCATTCAAGACCCGGACCGCCTCATCGTAAATTTCGTTACCTCCCCCTAATAAAGGCCCAGAAGGAAAAGAGCAGAGCCAGGTGTGGAAGATAGAAAGACAGGATAAGAAATGTTTGTGGGTCGTAAATGGGCACGGTTACCAGCTTCGGCCGCCTAATCATGATCAGGCCAACGAACACAAGAACCAGTATAGCAGGACTGGCCTCAGGCTGGGGAGGCAGTTCTTGCCGTGTCATGCTGCCACAGCGTTGCTGGCCTAAGGTGCACGTGTCACTAGCAAGGTGAATCGCCGGTTAAGGCCTACGTGTCCTTAAATAAAAAGAGGTCATTGCGTGTCCATTGACTATGTGAGGGCAAGGAATACAAAATGGCTTCCGTGTTCTAAGATGGATGCCATGGGTAAATCACAAATGTGTTGGTAACAGGAGTGCTCTTGCTCGTAGCATAGCGAAAACACCAGGATATACTAAATGGATCATTTGCGGTTCACTGATACCAAAATTATGTATTTACGACAATGTTTACAAACACGAGTAAAATCGTCACGGAACCTCACCACGTAAAAGGTCCAGTCGTTAAGGGCAGTAACAAATGCAGGCCCGGCGGTACGAAGGAGGGCGTAACAAGCCTATTTACAAATCAGAAGCCAGCATTTAAGAAGGCCAATGACACAAGCCAGCGACAAATATGGGTGTAGAGTGAGAGGAGCTGCTAGTGCATACCCTAATACACCATGCCTCGCAGAGCGAGCAGCGCATGCGCGCTGCCGCTAGGCTCGACCTAAAAAGTCGACATCCCTATTTTATACAGTCAATCAAACAGGGGCTTGTAAAGCGTGCTACTCACCTGTGAGGGTCCCAAGGTGCTGGGGGGCAGGGGTGGGGGCGCAGCTCCGGTTCAGTTGAAGAGACAGGTCTTGAGGCTCTTCCTGAAGGTGTGCAGGTTCGGGGAGCGTCTGATGTTTGCTGGTCTTGGCCCGTTCCAGGTCTTGGCTGTGATGTAGGAGAAGCCTCGTCCACCAGCTCGGTTTCTGCGGATGCGGGGGGGGCTCTGCCAGGGTGAGGTCGGCGGAGCAGAGGTTCCTTTTGGATACGTGTAAGGAGCCTCTCTCATTGAGGTATTTGAGTCCGATATTGTGGAGGGATTTGTAGGCACGGGTGAGAAGTTTGAAGGTCCCTTTCTTCTCGATGGAAAGCCAGTGGAGGTCTCGTAGGTGTTGGGTCATGTGTCTGTGTCGTGGTGTCCCTAGGACGAGTCTTGTTCTGGATGGTTTGGAGCTTGTGTAGCAGAGTTCTGTTGATTCCGGCGTAGAGGGCGTTGCCGTAGTCTAGTCTGCTGGTTATGAGTGCGTGGGTGACTGTGTCTGCATTCAGGGGGTATCCATTTGAAAATCTTTTGGAGGATGCAAAGGCAGTTGAAGCTGGTGGAGGCGACTGAGTTGATCTGGGAGGTCGTGGTGAGGGAGGAGTCCAGTATGATGCCGAGGTTCCTTGAGTGGTCTGTAGGGGTGGGTGGACTCCACATAGACTCTGCTGGGAATCTAGTTTTTAGAAATGTCTGAGGTTGGTAGGGTTTCCTTAGTGCAGGGCAACCTCGCGCCCAAACCCTGCAGTCAACCCATATGAACGATGTCCCTTCAAAAACATTTGGCGGTGTCTAGTTTGTTGATTCCTGCTCAAGCCCATTTAAATCCCATGCAAGCCTGGTGCTTCCACACATAGTGGAACACAGATTGTGGTCAAGTTTTGGCACATATATGTTTCTGCACAAGGAAGATGGCGGGGAGCTATTAAGTTTTGGATAAAAAATGCTATAAATCTGACAAACATGATGAGCTTTTAGCCATTCTGCGAATTGGGGGGTTTCTTCTTTGTTGGATATAAGGAGGATTTCGATGTTGTCTTGGTTGAGTTTTAGGTGATTTGTTGATAGCCAGTGTTGGACTTCTTTTTGCGTGTCGTTGAGTCTCTGTCACCAATGGAGGAGGTTTCCAGGTAGATCTGGATGTCATCTGCGTAAAGGTGGAAGGGGATGTTGTCTTTTTTGAGTAGGGTAGTGAGGGGTTCCGTGTATATGTTGAACAGTTGAGGACAGAGCACTGGGCCTTGGGGAACACCTCTGCTGACGGGGTGAAGGTCAGACGTAAAGGTTTTGATTTTTATACTTTGGGAGCGGGTGTATAGGAAGGAGGAGAACCATTGTAGGACCACATCGTCTGCACCTACCCTTTCTTGAAGAGCCTTAATGAGTAGGTTGTGGTCAACCGTGTCAAAGGCTACCAACAGGTCCAAGAGAATAAGTGGGCAGCATTTGTCATGGTCTAGTGATTTGTGGATATCGTCTTTGACGTTAAGGATCGTGGTCTCTGTGACACAGCCTTTTCTGAAACCTGATTGGTGTATGACTAGAGAGTTGATATTGTCCAGGTGTTGGGTCAGTTGTAGGAGAACGCATTTTTCGAGGGTTTTGGAGAGGAGAGGGAGATTGGATACGGGTAGGAAGTTGTTCAGATCGTTTGTGTCAAGGCCTGGTTTTTTCAATAGTGGCGTGACTTGGCCGACTTTGAGGCAGTCTGGTATGACGCCGGTTCTCAAGGAGCTATTTATGATCTTGCACCAAGACGGAGCCAGGGAGGGTCCCAGCTTTTTGGTCAATTGGGAGGGAATAGGATCTAGGACGTGAGATGCGGGTTTGGAGGTGAAGATCAGTTTGATACTCTCGACTTCGGGGATATAGTTGAAGGATTTCCAGGCTTTCGAGGGGAGCCTGCGAGAGCCGTCTTCGGTCTCTGAGGTCGGGTTTTCGTGGGAGGTATTGAGGTTAATGTCTAGAGAGAGCTCAATCTTGGTGATTTTGTCGTTGAAGAAGTTGGCGAAGTTGTTGTCTTATGATGTTAAAGAGTTCCTTGTGTCTGTTTTTTGCGCTGTCCAAGGCGTTGGAGAAAAAAGTGGATTTTTCGTTACTGATGTGTTTTTGTATTTCCTTCGGGCTGCTTGGAGTTGCTCATGGAGGCTTGTGGAGGGATTACTCCTTCGAAGTCCTTCTGTGGCTCTTACTTGTCTTCTTTCAGTGTTGATGTCAGTATTGAACCAGGATCTGGATGGGATGTTCCTGATTTTTTTTTGTTTCAGGGGTCTACTTGGTCTACGATGGTCGTCATAGTGTTGTTATAATGAGAGGTGAGTTCCATGGTGGAGAGATCGTCTGTGGCGATAGGAAGAAGCGAGTTTACCCTTTCCTCTAGGTCAGCCATGTTGATCTGTGTTAGATTTCGGGACCATTTCGAGGGTTCATGAGTGGGAGGTAGACATAGGATCGGTAGAGTGATGTGGAATTGGATTAAGTGGTGGTCAGACCAGTCAACAGGAAGGATGTGGTCGATAGTAACGGTGTCACGTTGGGCGATAATGGCATCTAGAGTTGTTCCTTTGTTATGGGTTTCATCTGCACAGTGTTGGGTGAGGTTGTTGCTGTGTAGCAGCTTGTTCACGTTTTGAATTAGAGAGTTGTTTTCTTCATTCCGGTGTAGGTTGAGGTCGCCCAGAATAAGGTTGTTGGTGTCACCGAGCGAGCAATGGGCAATCAAGTCGGATAGGTGCTCGGTGAATGCGGGGCTGTTGCCTGGAGTGTGGTATAGGAGATGGCAGTGTATTGTTTTGTTGTCGCTGGTGTTAATGTTAGCGGTTAAGCATTCAAAGGTGTTATAGTTAAAGGTGTCTATTTCCTTCACGGAAATGTTGTTGTTGTGGATGATTGCTATACCCCCGCCTCTTTGTTTTTTTTGATCTTTATTGATAATTGCAAAGTCTGGGGGCACGAGGGTATCTAGGATTGGTGACGAGCAGTCATTTAGGCAGGTCTCTGTGATAAAGGCTATGTCTATGTCATGGGAGAGGATGGACTCCGCTAGCTCAGTGGCATGTTTGGTGGCTGATCTGCACTTTATGAGCATGCAACTGGTGGAGCTTGCCTCTTCTTTGGGTTTTTTCTTTAGGGGGGCCATGGGGATGATCGTGCACGAGGTCGGGTTCCAGCAGATTTCAGAGGGGAGTGGTCTCTTCTGAATCCGGTGATCAACTGAATTTTGGATTGGGGGGTCAGTAGGTATGGTGTCCCACGAGGAGGCGAGATCAGCTGCTTCACTCGAGGACATGGCATTTCTAGTTCTTTTAGGTCTCAGTATCGGATTCGAGAGGGGGGTAGAGATCACATTAGGGTGGAGAGCCTTGGGAGGCCTTTGGTGTGTGAAGTTGGAGGGGGAGGGAGAACGGTGGGGAATTTAGTCATGCTTACGGAGCGTGGCATGGTTGGATAGGACTTCTAGTATATATATATATATATATATATATATATATATATATACATACATACATATATATATATATATATATATATATATATATATATATATATATATATATATATATATATATATATATATATATATATATATATATATATATATAGTTCTTATACTTTATATATTGCCTTGAACTTGATATCAGGCATCGAGTGAACAGTGCATCATAAACCGTGATTCTGCCACAATGTATTGCCCAGCTCCAGTGTTAATATTACATTATATATTTTATCTAAAGATAATGAGTCTCCAGTGGCATACCTCCCGAAGTCTCTCACCGGTGGCAGGGATGGGAAAAGACATGCCCTCTGCCTCAAGCCAGAAGCAGATCACCCTGTACTAGTATGCCACATCTGCGAGTGGCGACTCCCCGCGTGGACCAATGCCTGGTAATGCGGCCTTGCTGGCAGCCATCACAGATGCGAAAGACTCAGTGGAGGCCAAGATTGGCGGCGTGGGCACGGAAGTTTCCTTTCTCTGATCACCGAGGCTGAGACACGCGTGTCCATGGTTGAAGATAACGTCACAACCCTCCAACAGCGCGTCAATAAATTGATGGCCATCTCCCAGGAGCCAACCACCCGGTGGAAGATGCAGAAGGTTGCGTGCGGCGCAACAACTTACGCTTCATTGGTTTCCTGGAGGGATGTGAAGTTAACTCCATGAATCGCTTCCTCACCTCGTGGCTTAAGGACCTGCTGCGTGCCGAAATGGACTCCACGTGCTTCGTGGTCGAGAGGCGGCCCCTGCCTGGAGAGCCCTCGTGATCTGTCATCGCTAAGCTGCTTAATTATGCAGATAGAGACGCTGTGCTGCAGTATGCATAGTCGCACAGGGACACACTCCTCTGCGACTCCAAACCTATTATGATTTTTCCAGACTACACTCGCCTTGTGCAGCAGCAGCGACAATCCTTCAGGGCAGTGAAGAAACGCTCACAGGCATCAATATCTCCTACATGCAATTATACCCAGCCAGACTCCGGGTGGTGTATAACTTTAAGACACATTTCTTTGACTCCCATGAAGCGGTCTCTGCTTGGATTGATGAACAAGTGCATTTGAAACCTTGCTCCCCGCCGCTGGAAACGGACTGATCCAGAAGCTCTCAAATGAATAGTTCGCACAGGGCGAAATCCAGGCAACGATGCCGATCCGGACGCTCTCGTCAAACGCCAAGCCTAGAACAAGCGTCTTGACTATCCTTTGCCTGCATAGCTTCTAAATGTCTGTAGCTGTTCTTGGGGGTATTGAAGGGGGTGGGGGGGGTCGGTGGTGAAGGGTGTTTTCAGATGTTGTTCTTATTTCTGTTATGCATGCAGACACATGTCCCACATTCCACTAGGCACTCTACTATATTTGGCTCCACCATTTTATCTATGGCCACCCAGTCAGTAACCTCTCACATGACTGAGCTAACTGTAGTCACATGGAACGTCCAGGGGATGCTCAATAAAGTAAAGCGAGGGGCTATCCTGAGACAGGCCAAACGATATGGAGCCGACATTCTCCTACTGCAGGAGACTCATTTACTGGGTAGTAAGGCCCCATGCCTAGCTAGGTTTGGCATTCAGCAGGTGTATCATGCAGGGTTCACAAGGGTTCCAGGGGAACAGCCATTCTGATTCATGGCCGGGTTCCATACCTGCACACTAAACAATGGATAGACCATGGAGGTCAATACGTCTTTTTGTCCGGCTCGCTCTATGGGGAACCACTCACTCTAGGCAGTATTTATGCACCCCGCCTCTGGGTAGTACATTTGTAGATACTATCACCCGCCAGTGGGGCGAACTTCCGGAGGGCCTTGCTATTCTGGGAGGGGATTGGAATGACACAATGGCACTGTCCGATAGGAGTCGTGGACTGGATGCGGGCTCCTTAGCCTTCTCCTCTAAATTGTCGTTGCTGGCTGGAACGCTGGGATGGGCAGATATATGGCGAGAGTATCATCCTGCCGAGACAGGATACATGTATAAGTCTCCATGGCTCCATGTCCCGCTTATACTATTCTTTGTGCCACGAACATACATCCACAGGTTCTCAGGTTTCACATCTTCCTAGGGGGCTGTCCGATCATTCCCCGGTCAGGGTGCCACTTCAGTTACACGTATAGAAGCCCCCCTTTCAATGGCGCATGTCCGCTTGGCACCTTCGAGATCCAGACTACCAAGAAGGTCTTGCGGAGGCCCTTCAAGATTACCTTACCCTGAACACCGAATCCGCCTCCACCAAGGAGGCCCTTTGGGAAGCATTTAAGGCCACTCTCAGAGGGGGTAGACATTAGTTATCAGACCAATGATAAGCGTAAGTGCTCTGCACTGCGGACGGAACTTGAAGACCACTGTACATCCCTTGAGACACAATACACATTGGACCCTAGTCCTATCTCTATAGTAACCTCTCTCTCACGCACCAAAGGTTACGTCAACGTCTTATAGATGGGGCTAAAGACATACGGTTGGCATCTCAACATCGCATATACCAGTGGGGGGGACAAATCGAGCAAAATGTTACACCGACTGTCAAAAAGGGAACCCTTAACCGTGGTTCCAACCATTAGCGGTGAAGATGGTGAATTACATTCCTTCCCAAAAGCGGTGGTCACTGAATTCGCGGGTTCCTTTGCCTCATTGTACACCCAGAGGGAACAGCTTTCGGAGGACGACATAGCAGTTTCTTCGTGATATCCCTCTCCCCCCGGAGACTGACTGACCAATTGCAGGATCATTTGGACTACCCTATCATGGTAGAGGACCCAACGGCGGAATTATCTGTGATGTGGACCGGACGGGCTCTTTGTCCCAACAGGTTTCCCATGGAATTTCTCTGTTACCAAATGTCTACATTAGGTCTGCACTTGCTGGACACCATACATGAGGCCCTTGATGAACAGTTATTGCCTCGGGACTGGCGCCAGGTGGCAATAGTTCTGTTTTTGAAACCAGGTCGTCCTCCAGAAGACCCATCCTCATACCGCCCGATTTCCCTGATCAATTTTGAACCCAAACTCCTGGGAAAGGTATTGACAGACCGCCTACGAGCCTGCATCCAGGAGCTGGTCCATTTGGACGAATCCGGTTTTATGCCACATTGCACCACCTGCCACAATATTCGCCGGGTCCATAATGCTATGGCACCGGCCCCCAAGCTGGGGCGTCCTGCGGCTATGCTCCTTGCTGACAAAGACAAGGCTTTCGATTCCCTGAGCTTCGAGTATTTATTTCAGCTGCTGGCTGCCTGTAATTTTGGTCCGCGGTTTCGGGCATATGTGCGTTTGTTGTATACTAAGCCCATGGCTTCAGGCCGTGTCGCCAGCCAGTGCTCCTTCTCTTTCCTCATTGGCCGTGGCACATGTCAGGGGTTTTGATTGACCTAACTCACAACCGGATTGTATAGCATTATATGCTGACAATGTTCTATTTTTTATGACGGACCCACGGGTATCGGGCCCGCGTATTTTAGAGATCCTCCGTGTCTTTGGCCGGACCACAAGCCTCCATACTAATCCCTCTAAATTGGGATTATTCCCAGTTTGTGGACGGCAGGGTAGGGGCACTTGGCATCTCAGCTTAGGCATGCTACTAATGGCATCCAATACTTGGATGTTTACGTTTCTCCCTTCCACAAGACGTCCTGGTCAAGAAATATTACTCCCCTTCTTGTCTGGCTACGTGAAGAGACCTCCATATGGTCCTCTCTGCCTCTCTCACTGTATGGGCGGTAGGCTATTTTCAAGATGGTTTCTCTCCCAAAGGTGCTCTATTGACTCCAAAAGTTCCCGTATTATATTCCAGGGTCCAGGTTTTCCCAAATAAATACTATTCTTAATACCTTCCTCTGGTGTGGGGGTGCGGTAAGGATGGCCCGGCAGACATGTATACAATCCACTTACTGTGGTGGCATCGCGGCCGCTGATGTATACTCATATTATGCAGCCTCTCATCTCTTGGTCATAAATGACTGGTGGTATAACTCACCCACGTACCCCGCGTATGCCCTAGAACACGCATCGCTGGCGGGGACCCCCCTCTTACGGTTACTTTATGGTACACAGAAGCTTGATTTTCTGCATCACGCCAGTCAAACGGCTATTTGATTGTGGAGGTACGTAGTACGGCGGATGGGCTGGCTGGGGCGCCTAACCCAGGCTACGCCAATGTGGCAGGGCAACTGTTTGCGATAGGTGACAGCTTTGAGGGGGTTCCACCAATGGGACCTCATTGGCCTCTCCGCCCTAGGTGACGTCATGCGAGGCACAACGCTCAAATCTTTCCAGCAATTATAGGACGAGTTTCAACTTAATAAAACTCCATTCTATAAATACCTTCAACTTCGCCACGCGCTCAACCCTTGCGATAAGACATTTGGACACTCTCCTGGAATTTCACCCACTGGAGGGCCGCCTACTCATGGGGGATCTGGGCACTCACAAAATACGACAGGTTTATCAAACACTGACCACGTGTGCCAGCACGACACTGCACATCACTCGTAGGGCATGGCAAGATGATATCCCGGAACGGACTGATGATGATTGGGCAGAGGCCATAGTTAGCCCTAGGGGTGCAGCGGTGTCCTCTAGATATGGGCTTATTCAGTTTAAATTTGTTCATAGGGTGTATTACACGTGGCGTCGTCTTTGGAAGATGGGAGTTATTACCTCCCCACAGTGTTTACGCTGTGACCGTGTGGAGGGGTCATATTTTCATATGGTGTGGGGTTGCCCTTCCAAACAGCGTTTCTGGCGTAGGGTGCAGTCCTGTCTTAAGGAAGTACTGTTGTGGGACCTCCCGCTGGACCCCAGATTGTTTCTTCTCCATAGTACAGAGGATATAGGAAGGGGGACAGGTATAAGCAACATTTACTTTTCCTGGCATTCACGATTGCCAAGTGTGATATAGCTCAGCTTTTGAAAGGGGACCTCCCAGCCGATGATGGGAAAGTGGCGTGGGGCACTTGATACATGCATGGGGCAGAAATGGCAGTCTTTCAGGCACGGGTTGGCCACAAAAACACAGAAAAATGTGGTCTAAATGGGCTATCTACCGTGGTATAGATCTTCCCCCCGCTGCCCTCGCAATGCCCATAAGAACCTACTTTTACTGGGGGTTAACGGCCATCTCCTTGGCAAGCTTATCCGGCTTTCTTTATCATTGTGTACAGGTTGTCATTGGTGTATGCCTAAATTGGAGAATGGTGACAGTCTGTGTGAAGTTTTGGTTGTTACGAATGTTATGTTTACCAAATGTACCTTGTAGATGTCACAAATTGTATAATGTGCTATTTTCTTCTGCACAACAGATATATGTTTGATACCTACTGACGAGGTACTTGGAAACTGCAATAAAACATGTTTCCAAAAAAAAAAGATAACTAGTCAGTACAATATGTCCAAATCTCTGTCACAGTTTCCCAGCAGCAATGACAGGTGACACAACAAAGCAAATGATGTTGTGTGCAGCATATAAGAGGCTGAGCAGGAGCTGACACCCTCTCTTATTCCTGCTCCAAGCCTCGGATTAGTGCGCTCCTCCAGTTGACTACTCTCTGCAACAATATCTTCCCGTTCTATCTTTCCACTATCCTGGTTTATATTGTCCTATACGCAAAGAATTCTTACCTTCATATACATTCACAAACTCGGACACACATTCCTTTTCTCATTAATAATTGTTCTTCTCAAGCAACCCTCAATGCGCACACACTACATTATTTTACTCTTTGCTCACTCCTACTAACACCCCTGAGATGTTTTCACACTTAACTCCACACCAGTTACCCTCTCCACCAGACCCACAACTCTTCTTTTGCCTTGTGCTCACTAGTACTAATAGAATAATATTCTCAAGACGTGCTCCACACTTACCCCTAACCAGTGCCCTTTACTTTTCTCCCCGTGAGCCCTCTCTTCTACACTCCTATTCAAGCTGCCTCAAACACTTACTAGGCCTCCTTAAAGAGTCTCGAAAATATGACGAGGGGCGTCATCCTATCCTTCAACTGCATTAGTTAGCAACTGACTGTTAACAGTTACACGCTTGTCAACACCAAGACGGCTGCAACAGTTTAATCTCCTCTTCTATGACACCTCGTGGTCTTTTCCGCCTCCAGAGTGATTTCTTCCGGGAGAGGCGAGGACACTCCCCAGGTTTCTCAGACACTGATTAGGACTCTAAAGTGCCTTCACTTAAACGTCTCTACCGGCATACAACCCCCTCTCTACTTCAGGTTCCTTGTGGGAGAAAATGGGAGGAACTCCTGTGTAAGCAAATATCTCCTTTAATCTGGCAAAATAAAAAAATACAGGCAGCCATTTCGAGTTATACAAAATACTACTTCACCTTGGATTTTTTGTTTCAGTGGCAATTAATACATACCAAGCAAGTTGGCACCTTGCGGCATCTTCAGCCCTACAGGGCACTCTTCAACATTTCAGCCTCTGAAGACATTGACAATGATGCTTCATCTCCCCGGCCCTCGCCCAGCACCACGTTCAGAAGGTCAATGACCTCTTGAGCACCCAGATTCAAGTCACCCTCAAAAAAGTCCTGAAAAAACTGACTTGCATGTGGAGCACCTCTTTCCCTCATTCTTACCAAGCCACTTCAAACCGAAAGTCTCAGCTCGAAGCCCTATATAAGCGCAAGCACCTGCCCAATGCCGTCCCCGGGCTAAAGGGTACGCTGCCATCCAGCTACCCACAACAGAGGAGATTGCGTGGTGACTGAGTCTAACGTACTAGAGCCCTTCAACCCCAAGACTTATCCAGGGTGATCATTGAGGGCACTTCCGATGTCCCGGAGGACAACCCATCCGATGTTTCACTGTAAAGCGAAGTAAATACGCTGCTTGCTGCTGGTGCTTTGCCTTTACACACCCTAGACCTTTCACCTCAAAAGCCTCCATTTTGGATGAGCTCATGTTTGACCCGTCAGAGTGAAGGCAACCTAACTCCAGGGAACAGCACCCTCCACCCTTCCCATGTGATGTATTTCACAGTGCCTCCCTACTAGACCAAACATGCCTGGGGCACCCTTTGCTCAATTTCCTTGCCCGTCCATCCCTCACCACTGTCACCACTTGTCTTCTAATCTTCCTACAATTACAAGGCTGCAACTCCATGAGGATGTGCATCGAGACCTAAACCACTGCTAAGACGGAGTCCTCAATATTACAGGCCCCTCATCCAACTTGTCAAAGCTCTGGAACAAGTGGCAGCCACGCCAGAAGAAGCTGACTCAAATGCTTTACAAGGCCCAATGTGCCTGGCAGTTCTGCTGACTTTCTCTTGGCATGTCCTCTGCCCCAAGGTAGTTCACCAAGGTTGTTAGCATGGTGGTAAGTTTCCTAAGAGTCAGAGGTGTTCGCCTCATGATATACCTGGAATAAACGTTCTTCATGCACCAATCTCCAGACACACTCTCACAGAATGAGGATGTCAGTCACTTTTCTTAACAGTCTGGGTTTCCGATCAATTTCGAGAAACATTCTTGCACCCCCTGGCAAATAACAGACGTATTATGCTTTTCTGTAGACATAGTCTTGTGCACATGCGGTCTACAAGGGAGAAAATCTCACACTCATCAGAAAGGACCTTACCTCGGCATTGGCAATGGTGCCTGTGAGAAGCTGGCTTGGTATAAGGTGCACACTTATGTAAGTGGACACCCTGCACCAATCCAGACGATCCTGTTGGTGATTTTAGTGGTCTTAGACAACCTTAGAAAGCTTTCTAAGTGGTAGCTGTGGAGAGCAGCCTTCAAGTTTAGTACAGAAGGAGTGTAAAGCAGCTTGTTTTACAAGAGCATAATCTTATTGATATAGATTAAGTGAAAAAGAACGACTCAGAATATGTATTTATTATAAGACACTCACTAACAGATACAGATATCTCCTAGCCGGAAATATATACAATGTACACAATACTTTGCAACAGAAACAGGTAAGTAGCACAGATACACAGTGGTCACCAGGGGGAGACCAAACTATATACTAAAATAGTTGTATGGGAACCACGACTCAAGTCAAGACTGTAACCAGAAGACGTAGAAGTGCTGGGGGACCAAGGAACCACCCAGGGAAAGTAACCAGGCACCCCACAGAGGTCATGTGCAGAGTGGGAACACAACCGTGGGCTCAATACAAGTTAATGGGTAAGTCACGGTTACAATTTTAAAGAAGGAGCACCCTTCCCATTGTCCCTGAAGAAACCCAGTGGAAGACAGATGGTTGGAGAGCCACCCCACCTGTGGATATCCCAGGAACCAGGATATCTCCACCAGGTAAGCCGGGTGCATAGGTCTGAAGTGGCGCCGGAAACCGCAGTTGAACTCAATGGAGGACTTCTGGAAGATGCAAGTGTCCAGTGAAACCCTATGGTGGATTGAAGATGAGAAGTTAGTGCAAGCAGAGGGGACAGAGTCTATGCCACTCAGGAGTGACCAGGAGGCACGGAAGACGAATGCCCACTGATGTCGGATTTTACAGGAGAGCAGACAATGACCTTGGAGCTGCAGCTGAGGACCAGGCTACTCTGTGGAAGACCAGGAGCCATTCATGAGCTGTCCCACGTTGGATGTCAGGAGTTGAGGGGTCAGTGTCCGTCGGGAGCACAAACAAGCCTTGGCAACTGCAACCAATGTGGAAAGCGGAAAAGGTGCAGTGTTGGGACAAGCAAGGTCCAGTAACTCATCACAAGCAGGGGAGTCAGGAGACCCTGAGGAATCGGGGGAGCCTGCTGAATTTTAAAGAAGACCCTCAAGAGGACCTACAGGCTGGAGGCACTGGAGTCGCAAGAGGACCTCGTGCAGCTCACCAGAGATGCAGGACCACGATGCAAGTGATGCAGTGAGGACGAAGATCTTGGTCACAGGAGATGCTTGAGGTTGGGGCTCCTTGGAGCCCGAAGATCTTGGTAGAAGGAAGCCAACAAGCCTTTGCAACAGCAAGCCCACACGGTACACAGGGGTTCGGTTCCTGTGGCTCCGACGAAGGATGCTGGCTCTAACTTGGTAAGAGGAATGGGCAGGCCTTGGGGTATGTAAAGAGCCACCACCCGTGTTGAGAGCTTTCGGAGTATGTGGGAGCCCAGGATCAGCAGACCGGTGAGCTTAGTTGCGGAGCCTGCAGGTGCAGGGAAGTGCCTCCTTCACTTCAAGGGAGATTCCTTCAGGTATCTTGGATGTCCACAGGCCTTGGAAGGTTCCTGTACGGAGCACATGCACGGATGTTGCAGCAGACGAGCAGGGTGACGAGACCAGGAGCAGCAGGAGTCTTCCCAGCTGCAGTCTTGATGCCCAAAGCGAACTCCAGAGTGCCCAGACGGTTGAAGTGGTGTCTTGATATGAATCTTGTCACATGACGAATCTAGGGACCCACCTACAGGTAAGCCCTTAAGTTCCCTAAGGAAAGAGTTGGGACGATTCAGGGTTTCCTCCCAGGGGAGGGGGGTCGGACAGTGGGGAGGATACTCCCACGTCCTTTGTCCAGTATCGCGCCAGAGCAGGAGCCAACGGCTCCCTGAGCTGGTTTGAACTGGACTATGCAAAGAGGGCACCAAATGTGCCCCTCAGGCAGATTGAGTGGCGCTGACAAGCGCTCCCACCCAGCCCCAATACACTAAACCCTGTCTGGGAGGTGGTCACAACTTCCTAGTGACAGGATACCTATTGTTCTGCCTTCCCCTGCTCGAGCTTAGCTCAGCAGCAGGAGGGCAGAATCGTGTCTTTGGTCGGCAGCAGCCATGTTATGCTATCCGGGTCAAGAAGACTGGTACCTGGAGCACTGAGGGCCTACCAGAGGAGCTTTACAGTGCATGGAATCATACCTCCCACACCGTTTACGGTGTAAGAGTGTGATTCCAATATGCTTGATTCCAAACATTACAGGGTTCGTTACAGCTAGTTTAGAGATTGTCATCGCGTATTAACGCATGGCCACTCTATGTATCGTAAAGGCTGATACACTTACAACCCAGGAGAATAGATTACCAAGGTTGTAGGGGTGTCCTGCTCATGCAAGGGCACCCTCACACTTAGAACCAAGCACCCTGCCCTCAGGATGATTGAACGGGCTGCTTTAGGGTAGACATAGGTTTTTAGTGCTGGGCCCTTAGATATAAGGAAACCTATAGCTTTCATAAGTGGTGCTAGCACCAACTTACACAGGTTGCAATGGCAGGCCTGTAGTTACAGTTTGAGTGGTCCACCACGGGTGGCATAATACATGCTTCAGCCCATGGGGGACCTCTGGAGTACCAATGCCCTGGGTACCTCAGTACCATATACTAGGGACTTATAAGGGTACACCAGTATCCAATCTGGGAGGTACCCAAGTACTTACCATAAACAATTTATGTGAGAAAGCACAGAGACGGGGGTCCTGGTTAGCAGGATCCCAGTCAGACTATTCAGAAAAAGCATAGCACCAGGCAAAAAGTGGAGGTAACCATAAAAGCAGATCCTACTTTCATACAGCGCGCCTTCTATTAAAATCCATTAACGGGTTCATCGGTCTCCTAGCAACCTAAATCAAGGCAGTCTTCCTTGCCCGCTACATTATCGAACCCTACAATGTTGAAAAACAAACACTCTCGGCAAAGGTCTTTCCTGCTCGAAACTTGTATCTACTGATGAAGATCCTCATTCACAGTTTCTCTGGTGGCTCTTATCCATGCAGGCCTGGAACTGCAGTGCTATTTTCGGTTTTTCCCCAGTCCGGGTGATTTATTCAGACGAAAGCAGGCTAGGTTTTGGTGCCAGTTCCAGCACATTAACAAGCAGATGTTGCAGGCCGCCAACTGAAAAACATGTCCACATCAAGGTTCTAGAGCTCTTCGCAGGCACTTTTTACTTAAAGGGTCTCACCACGAACTATTCAATCATTTTCCATCCCACTGGAGAATTGAAGAATACCCTAATCCATGGATTTTCTTGAACATTTATTCAACTCTTGACATTTACCACAATCTCAAGACCATGATCCACAATCTCAAGAAGCTGAATATTGTTCCTCAACATTCTCAACAATGCTCTGCCATAACAAGTTACAAATGTCATACTTGAAGAAAAACAATCAACAGTTCCTTCGAGACTGCCACCTTCCCGGAAAGCCAGAAGCACGCCGAGATCCACGCCCTTCTGAAGAAGCCCAAGGCGGACCCCTAAGGACCTCAAGAACTTCCGGCCCATCTCCCTGCTTCCGTTCCCGGCGAAAGTGACAGAGAAAATTGTCAACAAACAACTAACCCGCTACCTCGAAGACAACAACATCCTGGACCCCTCCCAATCCGGTTTTCGCAGCAACCACAGCACCAAGACCGCCCTCATCGCCGCCACTGACGACATCAGGATCCTGATGGACAAAGGAGAAACAGCCGCCCTCATCCTCCTGGACCTATCAGCAGCCTTTGACACAGTCTGCCACTGCACCCTATCAACACGCCTCCATGACGACGGAATTCAAGCGAAGGCCCTGGCCTGGACGACGTCCTTCCTCTCCGGCAGAACCCAGAGCGTCCGCCTCCCACCCTACCGCTCGAAACCCACCGAGATCATCTGCTGCGTCCCACAGGGATCCTCCCTCAGCCCGACGCTGTTCAATATCTACATGGCACCGCTCGCCCACGTCGCGTGACAACATAACCTCAACATCATCTCCTACGCAGACGACACACAGCTGATCATATCCCTCACCGAAGACCCCCACACCGCCAAAGCCAACCTCCACAGAGGAATGAAGGCCGTAGCCGACTGGATGAAGGACAGCAGACTGAAGCTGAACTCGGACAAGACGGAGGTCCTCATTATCTGACCCACCCCATCAGCCTGGGACAACTCGTGGTGGCCCACATCGCTAGGCACAGACCAACAGACCACGCACGCAACCTGGGGGTCATCCTCGACTCCGCCCTCTCCATGACCAGGCAACTCAACGCCGTCTCCGTGTCCTGCTTAAACACCCTCCGCATGCTCCGCAGGATCTTCAAATGGATCCCTCCTGACAGAAGGAAAACCGTCACCCACGCCCTCATCACCAGCAGACTCGACTACGGAAACGCCATCTACTCAGGAACAACAACAAGGCTCCTTAGACGACTCCAACGAATCCGGAACGCCTCGGCACGACTGATCCTCGACGTCCCCCGACGCAGCCACATCACACTCCACCTGAGAGGCCTGTACTGGCTCCCCGTCAACAAGAGGATCACCTTCAAACTCCTAATCCACGCACACAAAGCACTACACAACACCGGACCTACATACCTCAACAACCGCCTCAGCTTCCACACCCCCACCCGTAACCTCCGCTCAGCCAACCTCGCCCTCGCAACAGTTCCTCGTATCCGGAAAACCACAGCCAGCGGCAGATCTTTCTTCCACCTCGCCGCCATGACCTGGAACACTCTCCCCACCAGCCTACGTCAGACTCGGGACCTGCCGGCCTTCAGAAGACTCCTCAAGACCTGGCTCTTCGACCAGTAGCAGCCCCCCCGCCCCTCCAGCGCCTTGAGACCCTCATGGGTAGGTAGCGCGCTTTATAAATGTACTGATTGATTGAAGAACCCACAACACAACTCCCTTTTCGTAATAAAAGGAAAAACAAACCGTTCTACACAACCGTAAAAAGTAATTTAGACCACTAATAAGTCATACAATACACATAACCAGTTACGAAAACACACACATTCAACAAACTACATACATAATACTTATTAAAACAAAGTGTAAAGTTCCCAGGTTTGGATTCCTTTAACCCCATGCGCGCTGCGGGTTTTCCCGCTGTGTGCTGACTTTTGCGATAACCCGCGTATCATGACGAGCTCAGCTCGTCATGAGCGTACGACAGGCGTAACTCATGACGAGCTGAGCTCGTCATGAGCGTCGAAGGGGTTAATGCAACATCACTCTACGGTGCAAGACTCTAAGTCATTGTAGGCTGTTGGTAACCTGTTTTCATAAAATAGATTTATGCATATTATACGTGCCTTTAATAAAACCTTAGATTTCCTCTTCACTGAAGCTATAAAAACTTACATTGTGCATACTACATTCCCTAGGACAACCCACACATATTTGGTATTCTTGGACTGCAGGCATTCAAGGCAACATTTCCTTGATTAGCGTTTTGGGATTTTAAGCTTGTCTATTTGAGAAATGCATCCAAATATTGAAACTGTATTTAAAAAAAAATACTTCTTTTTTATAACTCCAGTCTGCAATGAGAAATAAAAACATACGAGGTTTGCACTATTAAGTAGGTCGGAATGTGCTGGAATAAATATACAGTTTTCTTGTAATGCGAAAAGACAGGAATATAGAACGGTGTAAGTACTGGCTGGGAGTGTATTGTGACGCTACAATTTTCGAAGTGTGAAGAAGCAGCTTCTTTCAAATGGCGTGGCTGGGTGGCAAATCCCGTAGAGACCTGACTGCAGATGTCATTTTATTTAATGTGTTTAGCACTTTGTCTATAGACTTAAACCTGGTATCAACTCTTAACCAACTTTAAAAGTGAACAATAAACATGCATTTACATTCCAAAGAGTAAAATCAATATTTGGTTTGCCTCAAACAAGCACAATATTGACAGGCAATACAATCAGGTGTTGTTTGAGAACAAACTGTGTTAATATACTAATCCTTTATAAACGTGTTTTATTGGAAATCAGATGCAATGCCTTGTAACATCGAGGAGTAATGGTGAATTCATGCTTAGGTGAAGTGATCCGAGTTAAACGTTACTGCAGTACATATTCCAGTTCCGAACAACTGCGCTTTCTTAGATAGTTTGCCCACCTCAGTATAAAACCAACTAGGACTTGACATCACTGTTTTGATAGAATATCCGCCTCCTTGTCCTTCATTAACTCTTGGATTTTCCCTGCACTTAAGTTTGGAAACTTCCTATTAGGCACGACAGAGGTAAAGGAGCACTAGAATTCAGAACTGAGAATCCATTACTCCTAGAATGCACATTAAATGTTAATGGGGTGGGCACTACCAATTGATTTTCCCCTGGAAAAGGCACATTTTGTGGAAAATCGGCAGTATTACTGAGGACGTAAAGGAGAGTACACCCCCCCAGAGATCGACAAACCCACAACCATTTAAAGATGCCGACAGGGTGTTACGCCTCCATTCTTTACTTCGATTATTTTTAATCATGTTCAATTACTTAAAATCATTACATGATAAACATACATAACAGTCTTACTAAAATCAAAAAGGGGGAATATAAAATCAGTATTACTTAGGATATCCACCGGAGTATATGCCAATACAAGTCTCAATAGCTGAGCAGACAGCATATTATACACTGTGATTATATAATTTATAGAGTTAGTGTCACTCTTAAGGTGCTAATGTTTGAGAGGTGATCGAAAAATACGCCAGTAAGTATAAAATGCTGTTAAAACAGAGTGGTTGCAAACAGGGGTGTGTCTCTTGACGCCTCACCTTTTTAATATTTACACCCCCGACCTGGGTAAAGCCCTCGAAGGTGCCAATGTAACTGCACTTAGGCTGGGTACATCAAGACGCCCCGTCCTGCAGTATGCAGATGACATTGTGAACATGGACCATACATTCAGGCTTGCAGAGAGCTCCCCATATACCTCACAGATATATTGAAGACAACAAATTCCAGGTGAATCAAGGAAAAACAAAAGTCATCAATTTCAGCAAATACTCGGAAAAAAAACTATACGCACAAGGGGAGCTACAAATAATTACAGTAACAAAATAAAACTATAAAGAAGTTTGGTTTTCTGAAGGGGCTAAACCAACCGAACACCTGAAGTAGCTATGCTCAACGGAAGCGGGTCTCGTCCAAGGCCTGAATCATTCTTTCCTACTGCATTCACTGCTGGACTCTCTTCTACATAAGGGAGTCGATTCCGATCCGGTAAAATGCGCTCCGAATCGTCGTACGGAGAGTATTTTCCCCATACGAATCGTACCCGTAGACGTCCCGTACGTACGACGAAGTACGATCCGTACCAGGTGCCAAACTCCGTACGAGTCGTACAGGACTCCGTACGACTCAGATCTCCGTACGAGTTTCACTCGGAACCGGCTGTACGCGACATCACTACGGTTCGCGGCTGGTTTTTACGACCCAGCAAGTACGATTCGTGTTGGGTACGCGCCGTACGACCCTTTTCCTACGGGAGCCGAAAACAGTCGTAAACGCAGAGTTCGCGCCGAAACAGGTACGGAACGCCCCCCCCCCGGGTACGGCACGTACCCCCCATGATCGCAGGGGTTCGCGCCGTACCCCTGTGATCATGCGGGGTACGTGCCGTACACCCAGCGTACATGGTGTACGCACCGTACACCATGTACGGTGGGTGTACGGCACGTACCCCATGTACGCTGGGTGTACGGCACGTACCCCGCATGATCACAGGGGTACGGCGCGTACCCCTGCGATCATGGGGGGTACGCGCCGTACGGTGTGTAGGTGATCGTGCGCTTTTCCGTACGAATCGACGTGTACCGTACGAATCGCGCCCGGGTCGGCCGATCGGGATCGGAATCGTCCGGTCGTACGGCGTCCGTACGAGTGGTACGGAAACGGCTCCGGATACGATTCGTACGGACGGGGATTTTACCGGATCGGAATCGACCCCAAGGTGTATAAATTGAGCATCTCAGTATAGTAAACTGCCAGGGCACACAAAAAGAGCATCCAAAATGTCCCTCGCACGCAAACTGTATTCTCAGGACCGCTATTTATAACAGATTTGGCAAGTAGACAATAAATCAGGCACACACATTTACCTCATAACTACATATTCTAACTGCTGCCAAAAAAAAAACAATGTTAAATAAAAAGTGTTGGTGAAGATTTCGGAGGTACAATCAAGTGGCCATTTTCTGATGCTGTATAGGGAATATTGACGTTAGACTGTAAAATGTGGACCAGTAATGTGCTTGGACACATCAAGAGAAAGTAACTGCTGACCACAGCATTCTCACTGCTCCTAAAACAAAATAGAAGGAATTCTACTGAAGAAAACAAGAGTTGGATTCCTGGGTGGTGGATTTTTTTCTACCTCTCTGTGGGTGGCAAGAAAAGAATATCATACACGTTGTAAAACTAACGACTAATGGTAGACCTGGTTATCAGCACGTTGAAAAATTAACACTCTTTAGAACACCACTGGTGTTTCAACTTTCTTATCCTGCAGTTTAATACAAGATAAAACGCTGAAATAGTTTGGGTCTGTGCGATCTTTAGAAGGAAAGTCGTTTTGTTCTTCTGTGAGACACAGGAATATTGCCAACAAACCACAATAATCTCATTACAAACATACAGTTAAAGTCGAGATGTTATGTGTGAATGATCATTTTCTGTGCATCAAGGGCCTCAAGAGGAGTATAGCCAAGTTGTTTACCAATCTAATAGAACCCACAGCCAGTTCAGCCCCTTCCTTAGATTTCAACCTATCTTCAACTAGCTGATACCAATTAAGTTTTAATGTCCCTTTGCAAGTGGGCTATTCCAAGCCTGGAATGCTGTAAACATACCACATATGTTGACCTTTCGCTTAACTCTCAAACTTGTGAAACACGTATGGCTCTTTTTGAATAACAATGTGTGATAGTAAATAACAACTCTGCAGTCCATCAAAAACATTCACCTAGTCAATGAAAGCGAATGGAACGTTTAGGCTGGACCTAGTTTGTTCTAATTACAATGAACATGAAAACAGCAAACTATATATTACAATGTCTTGGAAAACCCACGGCCCTTAGTTATGTACAATTCTGGATCGTTCAAACTGCCCCCTTTTCTAAAGATACAATTGAATCTACCTGCTTCTAGACGCCAGAGTACTGGGACACGACTGAGGGATGTTTCAAATAAATACTGGTGCTATACTCAATGGGGATTATTAACACGTTTTAAATAATGCTGCACATTTTAAAACATTTGGAAATCAAGAACTGTGTACATGAATGTTTTAGAAACTCTGCAACGTATATTGTAACATCCTGGAATTAATACTGCAATATTTTAGTAGTCGGGAATTGACGGATTCTGTATTTTCTCCGAGTCTGAATTCCTATGACCTATTGAGAATATACACTACAATTTGATGCTGACAGCGACTTCATAGCACCTTATTTTGAGTTGTTGACCAATCGTAATCAGTCATTATTACATTTGCCACTGATAACAAACTGAGGTTACAGGGCGCTGCCTGAGTATATTGTACTAATTACATTTATTCATTTAATACAAGGAAGAGTGCTGCCGAAACCCCATCATCATATATTATAGTACTTTGCCACTGACCTCATTTTGGGGACATGGTTCTTTAAAGTAATGTACTAATCTAATCCCTTATGGAGATTTTTAATGGGAGTGTTTAACAGGGGTGTCAACGCATTTAACAGATCCGAAACCGCCTGGCCTCGGGTATTAGAAGCAAACGTTGCTACACTGGGTATGCAGGATTTATGGCCTCTATATCCTGGGATTTCAAGCAACTGATTCGACATAGCAAATGTGGGAACCGTTCTTTGTGTCTACTCTTTGTGAAGCTATTAGTGCCAAAGTGCACTGTTCTCATGTAATTTGCTTCAGAAAATAATTTTACTACATGGGTGGTTTGTCTTGTTGCACCGCACTGTTCACAGTGTGTATTCTCCTCAATTTAGTCCTGGTGTTGGATTATTGTGAATTAAATGATGACTGTGGGTGCACACAGGCTCCATCTACCATCGTGGATTTTGCAACTGAAAATATTGCTAAATCGCAGGTCGGACTCATGCTTTGCGCTCTTGACGGCTACAGAAACTTGGGAAACCGAGCCCTTTGTACAACAAGGTTACTATGTGTATAACATATGTGCAAAACCCTCATATCGGGGCCATGCCAAAGGGGGATTGGCAATTTTAATGAGAGAGGATCTCCTATGGGCACAAGAGATAGTGGAAACCAAAAGTGAAAATGTGCAATGTATCAAACTGTCTCTGAAAGCCTACAATTCGACCTCAACGAGAACAACGTTGCTTTTTAACGTTTATGCCCCTCCAGGAAAAAAATATGACACTTTATATGATGATACCCTGCAAATTATTACACAAATAATAGAAGCCCTTATGTTCCCATATTACTTGATATTGGGTGACTTTAACGGGAAGATTTCCAATTTAGAAATAAAAAAGTGGGGAAAAATTTTGGAAGAGGAAAACTTGGATCCTTTAATCCCTCAATTCCCCAGAGATATCCGATCTAACAAAAGAGGGAGAACACTGTTAACAGTACTGCTTACCATAAATGGAACCATTCTTAATGGGAACGTGGAAGGCGACATCCCGGCCTCTTATACAAGGCAGGGTAACGGGAGACCGTCAATAATAGATTACATCATTTGCGGCAAGGACCAGTTCGAAACTATGTCCCATCTCTGCTCCAACTTCACCACTGATAGTGATCATGCCGTTATGCAACTTAGAATCAGTTGGTCGGTTCAGTCCGCAGAAGAAGGTCCGATGATTCTCGAAAGAAAAGAAACTTTGGTAAACAGTGATCGGAGACGTATCTTTTGGAATCCGTCCTCCCTGAGTAAAATAATAAATTTGATTGAGCATCAGCATTTCTTAAGGAACCAATATTCTGAAGATCCTATTGAAAATTTTGAGATCATGCTCATTGAACTTAAGGAGGTAATAACTAAAATGAATTCTCATACAAACAATACTAATTTACAAAGGAAAAATAACAACAAAACAGGGAATTCATTGATAAGGAAGACCCTAAATAAATTGATACGTGCTCAATACCTTCGCCCCTCTCCTACTAAAAAGAAGGAAATAAACAAAGTAAAAAATCAATTGAGAAGAGGAAAAACAAGTGAGAGAAAATCCCTTCAAGATCGAAACTGGGTCGAATTACAAATTGCTGCCAAAGAATCAAATCAGAGAACCTACTGGTCCATAATAGCTAAACTATCGGGGACAAAAAAGAAATTACAAGCAGTACCTGTTCCTCCGAAAGAGTGGGAACTCTACTTGGCAGAACTCTACAAAACAAATGTGGATAAATCACAAACAAACGGTTCAAATAAAGTGGAGGAAAAAGTCAAGGGAAAAGTAATCCCGAAAACAACAAATGTAATGGTGGAAACCCACATTAGGAGGGCAAGAAGTACAGGAGCTTTCGGCCCTGATCAAATTCCTATTAAGGCCCTGCAAACAAACTCTAAGGAATGGAGCCTCCTACTAACTCCACTTTTTAACCACATTATGTCCTGTGGTCAAGTACCCAAGTCATGGCAAGGGAGTACTATTATCCCAATTCATAAAAAAGGCTCCAAAACGGTAGCAGGAAATTATCGCCAAATAGCACTGCTGGATGCTACTGGGAAAATCTTCGCAGCAGAGATCCTCTTACAACTAAAAAACTGGGCCTTTTCGTTGGGGTTGATACCTATGTTCCAGTCAGGCTTCAGACCCAAACACTCTGTCACAGATAACATGGCAATTATTCAGTTTTTCCTGGACAAATATGTCACAAGAAAAAAACAGACGGTCTACATGGCCTTTATAGATTACTCGACTGCATTCGACCGAGTGGACCGTCCGACACTATGGAAAAAATTGAGGAGTTTGGGAATTAACGAACATCTGCTACAGGTCATCATTAGCCTCCATACAACTACTTGGTGTCGAGTCCAAATGGGGGGCGAAAAAGGACTAACGAAAGTAATATATACTGAAAACGGCCTCAAACAGGGCTGTTTATTAGCCCCCATGCTGTTTTCGTTATATTTAAACGACCTGCCTAAACAATTAGAAAAGGGCCTTAGCTTGCCCCCAAAAATTAACCAGCAAAGAGTTCATACGTTGCTTTACGCGGACGATATAGTCTTGTTCGATCTCACACCATTTGGTCTACAAAATTCCCTTGATATTTTGTTCAAATACTCAAAGGACAATTTCTTAATTCCGAACGTAGGGAAAACTAAAGTTGTAGCCTTTTCTGGGAGGAAGAAAAGTGCCAAATACAATTGGAGGCTCGGAGACGAAAAGGTTGAAGAAGAAAAAGAATATATCTATCTTGGCAGGATTCTTACCAAGAATCTCTCAAATACAAAGCATATTGAGAAGTTAAAGAAAAAATCTGACTTACATGCAGGAACTCTGTCCAGACTATATAGTGCCACAGGGAGCAGGCATTTTTCCTCATTAATAAAAATATATAAAGTAAAAATACCTGCAGTCCTGTCATATGCTACAGAATACATTCCCATTCAACAATGGGGCTTCATGGACCGTCAAGAGGGGAATATCTTGAAAAAAATGATGAGGGTTCCAACTGCAACACCAGTTCAGGTTTTACGGCTGGAATTCGGAATCACTAGTGCTTTTGCCACCGCAGTGGCAAATATAATTAGATGGGCCTATAATCTTCTTCATGCTACGGAGGGTACCCTCAGATTTCTGCTACAAAAAGAGACTTTCGGCCCAGATGTAGATAAACAAACTTTTCTAGTTAACATGTCTGCGGCGTTCCAAATGGCTGAAATTTCTATAGAAATCTTAAAGACTTGGTCCGCGTCACAACTAAAACTCTTTTTAAAATGTTTTACTCCTAGGTTGAGCTATGATTTGGACTATGCACACAGCCAGCGGCTTAAAATATTCAAACCCTTTACTACACTTATAGAGTACAAGAATATACACCCTTATATTTCATTTTGTCTTTCTCATAGTGCAAGGAGGGTGATTTTTATGTTTCGAACAGGGATTTTACCTGTACAATCTTTTAAATCAAAATGGTCACTTGGAGATCTCTCTCATCTATGTTTGTTATGTCAAGGGGGTGAGCAGACTGTGGAACACTTACTGTTTATTTGCCCCAACTTTAAAGTAGTAGCAGCTCGCGCTCAGTATATTTCGCCGATATACAGATCCTGTAGGTTAGTAAAAGATTCCGAAATATTAATAGCAGGTATCAACCCCCCGAATGAGTTTGTATGTTATAATTTGTACAAATTTTTTAAATCAACACTAGCTTTATATTAATTTGTGATGTACTTTTCTTTTGTTAATTTTTATCTCATTTTCTACATTTGTGGTCCTCGGTTGAGTACCTATACAAATAAAAACTTTTTGACTTTGACTTTGACTTGACTTTGTGTACCCCTCACGCAAGTACGCTTGGCTCAGGATTTGCATACATTAATTCCTGAATGAGGATAGGCAGACTATCCTTGTGTATTCTGCTACAGATTTGTTGGTCTGGGGGATTAGGGGCACGGGGCTGGGATCAAATCCTATTGTGTGCTCGTATTAGGATACGGATTTCACTTTGGGAGCGTGGTGCCTTTTGGAGACCACTACCAACGGGCTTCTTGGCACAAGTCAAAGCTTTAGAATATTTTTTTTTTTTTTTTTTTTTTTTTAAGTGTGCGATCTTGCCTGGACATCTCAAGAAGCCTTCTATACAAACGTTCCTGTGAGAAGGGAGAGGGGTATCAGTTGTGGCTAGGACCCACTATCAGTAAGTGTGGTATTCTAAAGTAAGTATTCCCGCATTTTGCCAGCACCTCAAGATCAATTTAATAATGAGGGCAGACACCGAGAACGTGCCGCAGGGAATCGTCCGGAGGAAAGTGATGCTCTAAACCGGTGTTCATGGTGTAGTATGATAATGATTTCACATACGAGGTATTCGTCAAAGTTTGATTTATTGACAGCTGTCTTTCTGTTGACTTCACAATACAGACTGCCCTCGTACACTCCAACATAGCGTGTGTAGGATGAGGTGGGTGGGGTCCTTGTGTCCATATGCCAGCTGATCGTTTCCCAATGATTTCACATTATGGGTATTGGCCCCTTTCATCATGTCAGCTAGTCTTTTGTCATTGATATCACACTGAATGCGAGTTCTACCTTCAAGGGTTGCGCTGTCTGCTGGTACTGCCCACGCTTTGAATTAGGAAAAAGCTGGCACCCTCTTTTTGATGATTTTGCTCTGTTCCTCTAATAACAGATGACATAAATGAGGATAATGGTCACTGCCACAGATTTCCCCTGGTGTAGATAGGGTGCCCTGTCTTTAATAATTCCCATACTTTTACTTTACAATTGGGTAGGAGCCTGGAACGCCTCCATAGGGTACATACATATTGTATTTTCTCGTGGGATGAGTCAAACCTTTGATGCTCAGTGGTCTTGATTCTTTGCTGGGAAGATTACAGACTGCATGATTGTTTTTAGGGGAGGGGCCGACAAGACACTCATTTATATTTTTAAAATGCATGGGTGTGTGCTCTGTCCAGGCTCAGTGTGGGTCAGAGAAGCCCGGCTTCACACTCTGTGGCCCCCGGGTGCCGGCTTGGAGACAGTGCCCCCGCGTTGTATAGACTGGAGGCCCCCGGAGTGGGCGGCCGTTGAGACCCCCGACCGGCCTCCTCCTCCCCGGGACCCCAGAGCCTGCCCGCGCCTTACCTCGGCTGGTCTCCGCCGCATCTGCCTCTCTCCGTGGGCCGCTGGGGGTGGCTCACATCCCGGCTCTGGCTGCCTGCCCTCCGAGGCCTAGCGCTCCCACCGCCACCGCTGCTTCTCCTGCTGCTCCCCCCAGCGCCTGCCAGCCAGCCCCGCCGCAGCCGGAAGCGATCTCTCCCGGCCCGGCAACCGCTTCCGGGTCGCGCGGCTCAGGAGCTGCTGCATGGGATGCACTCGCGCGCCGTGGCAGGGCCTGTGCGGTCTGAGGCCCGCCAGAGAGAGCGCGCGCGGCCCCCCTCCACCCAGCCCCCGGGGACAGGGAGAAACACGGACCCAACCCCCGGGGACAGGGAGAAACACGGACCCAACCCCCGGGGACAGGGAGAAACACGGACCCAACCCCCAGGGACTGGGATAAACACTGAGCTCCCTTCGAGAGAGCACAGCTCCCCTCCACCCAACCCCCGGGGACAGAGACGAATCCAACCCCCGGGGACAGGGACGAATCCAACCCCCGGGGCCAGGGAGAACACCGAGCTCCCCCCGAAAGAGAACACAGCTCCCCCAAACCCCCCTCCCCCGGGGACAGGGGGAAAACGGCTCCCCTCGAAAGATTTTTTAAAATTTGTATTTCTTTTATTTAATGCGATTTTCTATAGCGCGAACTTTACCCGAAGGTGTCAGAGCGCTTTACATAAGAACCAGTTGTAAAACAAGGATTTAGGATTACATGCGTTACATAAAAGATACAAACTGAAAAAAAATGCAAATGTACAAGATGTAAGGTCACACAAAGAAGAGATACAAACAGAAAGAAAAATTGCAAATGTACAGAGACCACCAAAGGAAGAGAGAACAGACTTGCCCCTCCAGGGACAGCACATAGACCGCAACTAGAAAGCAAGAGCACAGAGATCTCACCAGATTGGGTGCCCAGATCCTCGACCAGAGAGAGCAAGAGTACAGAGATCCATAAAGGAAGAACACCAAACTCCCCAAGAGAGTGCACAGTTCCTTGACCAGAGAGAAAGGGTATATACTGACCCTCTGAGAGAGTACAGAGACCCACGCCACCGAAGGAGGGGGTAGAGTTGCACCCGTTAGAGACCAGGAGAACACAGCTCCTCAACAGAGTTCACAGCTCCTCGACAGGAGAGAGAAAGAACACTGACCCCCAGAAACAGAGACAACACAGTCGCACGTCCCAAAGAGAGGGAGAGTGCACAGACGTCCACTGTAGAGAGTGGACCTCTCTTTTACCAGAGAGGTGGACACCAATCCCCAGAGAGAGTACATAGACCCCCAGAGAGATGGAGAATAGCACCCAGCCTCCATAAAGTAAGAGGGAGCACCCATACCACCAGAGAGAGGGAGAACACTACACAAAATGTCAGTAAAATTATGTGAAATGCAGATCCATTATTTTGTGTTGTTTTATTATTAAATGTGTCCTTGCATCAGTTTTTGGCACAAGGACATATTTAAACAGAAGCACTGCGAACAACAGCCACTTGCGTTCTGTTTTTCTTGTACAGTGAATTCTTTACTGTTAATGGCACGTTTGTGGAATTTGTTTTTCCACAGCAAATGGCGCGTAATTACACAAAGTGGCTTACTTTCAGGAATTTCATACGGAGCATAATGCAAAAGTCCCGAAATTACACAAATTACGCTGGTGTAATGTATATTTTACCCGGGTGTAATAGAAACCCGAAGAGGGAGAGCACAGTCACACCCCCAGATAGAGAGAGTGGATGCTGAGACCTCCTGAGAGAGCACAGTCCACTTCCCACCTCCCCTCCCCCTGAGAAAGTGCACAGCTCAACCAGAGAGAGGAATAACAATTAACCCCCAGAGAGAGGGACCACTCAGACACATCCAAAGGGAGAGTGAGAGCTCAGAATGAACTCTAGGAGAGAGGGCATGGCGACCACCAGAGGGAGGACGGAAACCCCTCCACCCCGAGCGAATGTACATCCCCTCTACTAGACAGAGCACCAAGACCCCTAGAGGTAAAACCAGAGATACAATACAGTGACTCCTCAGAGAGAGAGCATTATGGAGAGTAAAGAGTCCCCATACCGAGAGGACGAGAATAGAGTCCTCTCTCCTCAGAGGCAGAGAGAGTGCAGAAACTGAGTGTGCAGGGCCCCTCGACCAGTGAAAGCACGGGGCTTAGCCAGAGAGAGCACCACTGACCTCCAGAGAGCGAGAACAGAGAGACAAAAGAGCCAGTCGGAGAGGGACAGTTAAAGTACACTGCATCAAGTACAGGAACAGTTAGACTGTAGAGTCTCTAAAACAACAGCAAATTGTGCAACCCCTCGGACTGTCAGAGAATAAGAGAGTCCACTAGACAGTAAAAGTGAATCTATGCGAGGCAGCACCTTTTATACAATAATATTGAAAGGAGGGCAACTGAGCTGCTCACAATGCTACTGAGAGCAGGAACCTGCAAGCCCGAAGTACCAACAGGGACAACAACAGAATTACTAGCACTGAGTCTTAGTAAGCATACAGATCCCTTCACAGAAACAAAGAGAGTACATAGCTTCTGAGGTAGGAACAATAAATGCACAGACCTCCGCGTATGGTAGCCAAATCATTAGGACAATTAAAATAAGACCAGTGCCCACTCAGACAGTATCAATGTTCCCATCACAAAGTGAGATTGAGTGTGCGCAATCCCACAGACAGACATAGGAGCTGCAACCCCTTTGGCAATAATTGCGAGACCACAGAGGCCACGCGTAAGTCTTGGTGAGAGTACTGTCCCTTGATATAGTAGCAGTCAGCACACAGAGCCGGGGCCCCACTCAGTAGCAGTGAGAGGGTGGTGAGCTCACTCACTAATAGGAGCCTGCCATTGCCATTCCAGAGCCCCACAGACATCAATTCCAGCACTGAACGTCAATAAACTCATTGAGCTTCCTAACCTGAGACAGTGAACATACAGATCCTGATACCCCCCACACAGCAAGCCTGTGCTTGACCTGAGACTTTGCAATAGCTAAGAACACTTCCACTTTATAATAACCAAAGATGACACACAATGGAATGATTACTGAAGAAAGGCAGCTTCAATGTAGGGTTGTTGTTTATTCAAGTTACTGCTATGGTCGAAATAGATAAAAATCAACCTGATGAGTGACATGCTTGGCCATGGCTTCTACCTTTAGCTTGCTTCCTTATATCAAACTACAGGACTATCAATGTAAATGCATCCCACATGCACAGAACTCTATACGATAAGTACTAAATACATGTTTCTACAGGATTAAAAATGACAGAATATGACACCACAGCATGTGTGAGCCTTGGTAAAGTACAAAGCCTTTTGGAGAAAATAAGCGGAGAGCACTGCCCAAGCACACCGCTCTCCCCCCTCCTCAACACACGCAAGAGCAGCAAAGCTTTATGCAAGGAATTACCATTAGATAAAGTGTGTACATCATTGTTGGAAGGAATGTGGCTCAATGGTTAGAGCGGCAGACCCTGATGCAGAGTTCTGGACCGGGACCAGGGTTCAATTCCCGCCTCGGTGGGTCTTGGGCTCAATTTCCTCGGACTTGACAATTCTCGCCTCGGTGCCTATTCTAATCATGGGCCCCACGCTGCAACTCTGGGCAATAGCTTGCTTAACCGCCACACCGACCCCAACAGCGCTAGGATGCCTGGCTTCAACCTGGGGGTGCCCAGGAGTGGACACTTCACAGGGAAAGCCAGGAAGGGTTCCACAGCGGTATGAGTAATAGCGCCAGGAAACCGCTTGGTGGCAGTGCGCTCTACAAATACCTTGACATTTACATTGTTTACAGAATGGATGTGTCTGATGTGTTCAGGGAAGTGTTTGTAGTTGGGTGACTTTGTTTTATTCCTAGGTGTCCTCGGTATAAAATTCATAATTAAGTAACATCTTTGGCTACAAAAATGTGGAAGCTGGGAGCGGTACTCTGCTGAATATATTGCATTAGCAGGGAAAAACTTAACATTATAAAAAGGAGTCATAAGTTTGGGTACTAAGTAGTGCGGAAAGTAAGCCCTTAAGAGGTAGACATTTCAATATATTGCATATTAGATACTTTTGACAAAAGGCCAGTATTTTTATTACACCTCTAAGAAAGTCTTTGTGCACAGTTTTTATTTCGTGAAGAAAAAAAGCTGTAAATCCAAAATTATGTGACTTCAAAGTAAAACAAATGAACATGCAGGGAGATTAGTGGATAGCATTGCGTCTGGATGAGAGGTTAACTCATTCAAACTGAGCACTTCCTAAACAAAAAAATGCCATAAATTTGAAATTAAAATATTGTTGCAAAGTAAGTATATAAAGGAAAACATTGGCTTTCAATTAGAAGCTACATGTCCTGTGACGCCTGTTGTCTAACAAAATACCTCTTAATCCCCATCACCAAAACCTAATTAAATGCAAATGGGACAATGTAACAATTCTCAAATGCCTTGGACTTGATGGGCAGCCCCTCCAAGCAATAACAAAGGATGAAAAACACATGAAAGCCAATTGCTGAAAGGGGCTGACCCAAAGCCCATTCTATACGTAATTCTTATTGTACTTTTATATAAAGGAACTGATAACATGAGGTTGACTAAAAAGTTGCCTAGTACCCTTTAATATGACAGTGCTCATAGGAAAAATCACTGCAAGAGGACCCAAAAAGAAGCTAACTGTGTTATACAACCGCCTAAAAAAGGCCAGCAATATACTAACATTATGTGGCCTTGTGAATGCAACAGTGATATTCACAAATAAAACGAGAACATGAAAGCATAACATATACTCCTGAAATATAGCAGGATGGTCTAACTTAATAATCATGTGAAAGCAATATCATTTAATTCAAATTAATAATTAATATGTCCCCAAGGCACTTGGAAAATACATGCATTAAATCTCCCAGGCTTTGAAAATATTTGCAACAAGGAAATCAATAAAAAGAAGTCCAGCTGGGGGATTAGAAACTAGTAAACACAAGACTACTACTAAAATTGGAAAACATCCAAATATGTGTACCATGGTTTCTATCAATCAAAGTGAGAGTTCAACAAAAGTGTGTGGCCATGCACCTCTACTTATTCGTAATATATACCTGACCCATGAGCTAAAAATAAGGGCCAACAATTGCACAAATTATGAAAATACTATTGTCTATACTTTTGGACAATAAATCAATTGGGATTGTATTAACAGGATATTTTAATCTTAACCTCATGTTCCAAGGTCTTGAGAATGATTTATATTTGGAACAAACATATTCTGGAACACCCAAAGACCAATCAATTTTACCACAGTGAAGGGATCAACTGAGAAATAAATTAATACAATCACTATCTGTATTTTATTTGACAGCAATCAGTGGACATACTCAGTGGACATACAATAGATGATACTTATAGCATTTTCACATATAGCAAAAGTGCGGAAAGCTGTATTAGATTATACAATTACCTCTATCGAACTAGTAAATTACTATGTTTAAAATGCAACATCAAGTAGAAAGTTATTTAGCACAAACTAGGTCTTGGCTTATAAGTAACCAATACATTCTTTCTACTAAACCTCGAGGGGAAATCATCAAACCACACTAACTGTACCAAATTAAGTAGTCTTCCTCTAACTAAAATAAAAAGAGGAAATTAACTTCAATAATAGCACTAAACCTACCCTTATTTTTAGACTTGATGGCTGAAAAATAAGGGCGCTGCGATTCAGAATTTTGGGATAAATTACTCGCCCATCTAAAAACACAACTATTAAATGATAGTAAGCACAAATTTGGACTTACATGAATAAAATATCTGATACAAATATAATGCCAAGAAATGGTAGTGACAACCACTGTATGGACCAATTTTGTTAGTTCAATATAGACCCAAGGTGAACAAAATAATGAACTAGCAAAACATTAAAAGCATACAGAGGCCCACTTTATCCACTTTGCAGGTAGGCCATAACGTACCTATCTATCAGTGCAGTCAGGTAAACACCTACATCTCGAACACTGAACGGGCAACCAGAGAACGGGTATAGAAAACAATGTGTAACAAGCATTTACAATGCAATGGTTTCGCCTTTGGAAAAGTTAGAGTTATTGGCATTGTAAATGAAATTTTTTTTATTTATGTGTTTGTTTTGAAAACAGATAAATAAATGGCATTGTCATTTACATTGCCATTAGCTTAATCTCTGCAGTCACTCTGCACTATCTAGCACTCCCTACTCACTCTGCACTCTCTAGCACTCCCTAGAACTCCCTACTCACTCTGCACTCTCTAGCACTCCCTAGCACTCCCTACTCACTCTGCACTCCCTACTCACTCTGCGCTCCCTATGCACTTTGCGCTCCCTATGCACTCTGCGCTCCCTATGCACTCTGCGCTCCCTATGCACTCTGCGCTCCCTATGCACTCTGCGCTCCCTATGCACTCTGCGCTCCCTATGCACTGTGCACTCTTCACTCCCTATGCACTCTGCACTCCCTATGCACTCTGCACTATGCACTCCCTATGGACTCTGCACTATGCACTCCCTATGCACTCTGCACTCTGCACTCCCTATGCACTCTGCACTTTGCACTCCCTATGCACTCCCTATGCACTCTGCACTCCCTATGCACTGTGCACTCTTCACTCCCTATGCACTCTGCACTCCCTATGCACTCTGCACTATGCACTCCCTATGGACTCTGCACTATGCACTCCCTATGCACTCTGCACTCCCTATGCACTCTGCACTCTGCACTCCCGATGCACTCTGCACTCCCTATGCACTCTGCACTCCCTATGCACTCTGCACTCCCTATGCACTATGCAATCTGCACTCCCTATGCACTCTGCACTTCCTATGCACTCTGCACTCCCTCTGCACTCTGCACTCCCTCTGCACTCTGCACTCTGCACTCCCTATGCACTCTGCACTCCCTATGCACTCCCTATGCACTCTTCACTCCCTATGCACTCTGCACTCCCTATGCACTCTGCACTCCCTATGCACTCTGCACTCCCTATGCACTCTGCACTCCATATGCACTCTGCACTCCCTATGCACTCTGCACTCCCTATGCACTCTGCACTCCCTATGCACTCTGCACTCTTCACTCCCTATGCACTCTGCACGCTTCACTCCCTATGCACTCTGCACTCCCTATGCACTCTGCACTCTGCACTCCCTATGCACTCTGCACTCCCTATGCACTCTGCACTCCCTATGCACTCTGCACTCCCTATGCACTATGCAATCTGCACTCCCTATGCACTCTGCACTCCCTATGCACTCCCTATGCACTCTGTACTCCCTATACACTGTGCACTCTTCACTCCCTATGCACTCTGCACTCCCTATGCACTCTGCACTATGCACTCCTATGGACTCTGCACTATGCACTCCCTATGCACTCTGCACTCCCTATGCACTCTGCACTCCCTATGCACTCTGCACTCCCTATGCACTCTGCACTCCCTATGCACTATGCAATCCCCACTCCCTATGCACTCTGCACTCCCTCTGCACTCTGCACTCCCTCTGCACTCTGCACTCCCTATGCACTCTGCACTCCCTATGCACTCTGCACTCCCTATGCACTCCCTATGCACTCTTCACTCCCTATGCACTCTGCACTCCCTATGCACTCTGCACTCCCTATGCACTCTGCACTCTGCACTCCCTATGCACTCTGCACTCCCTATGCACTCTGCACTCCCTATGCACTCTGCACTCTTCACTCCCTATGCACTCTGCACTCTTCACTCCCTATGCACTCTGCACGCTTCACTCCCTATGCACTCTGCACTCCCTATGCACTCTGCACTCTGCACTCCCTATGCACTCTGCACTCCCTATGCACTCTGCACTCTGCACTCCCTATGCACTATGCAATCTGCACTCCCAATGCACTCTGCACTCCCTCTGCACTCTGCACTCCCTATGCACTCTGCACTCCCTATGCACTCTGCACTCCCTATGCACTCCCTATGCACTCCCTATGCACTCCCTATGCACTCTGTTCCCTATGCACTCTGTTCCCTATGCACTCTGTTCCCTATGCACTCTGTTCCCTGTGCACTCTGTTCCCTGTGCACTCTGCACTCCCTATGCACTCTGCACTCCCTATGCACTCTGCACTCCCTATGCACTCTGCACTCTGCACTATGCACTCCCTATGAAACCTAAAAAGGGGTGGTCTACAAAAGTCAACTCGGGTCACAGCAAGCCAAACAAACGGTACCTCGCCAATACTCTCTACAGAGTCACAACATCAGCAAAGAGTCATCATATGATCCTAAGGTCAGGAATACAGGGAAAAGAAGGGTGCCGGGCTTCTTTTGAAAAGCTAACTTTAGCAATGTCCAAATTGTGTAGGGGAAAGCAGAAATAAGCAAATTTCAGATAAAAGGCACGCTTACATAAAAATCATAGGTCACAATATGAGAGTCGATTCAAAATTAACATTAGGGTAGTGGATTGTGTATTAAAAGTCTCCCACAATAAATGTGAAAAAATAGAGAATTGGAAACAAAAACAAGGTAAATATAGTAGACTATCTGAGGGTAAAATGAGAGCAAAACATATTCCATATTTAAAAGCATGTAGGAAATATGGTGACAACATGGGCACGGATGTCTTGCTGCTGCTAAATCACTTTAAGAGGGAGGTCAGACTTCTGCCCATCTTCCACGATCTCTCGACCCAACTTGACAGCTTTGTGTGCCAACTCTGGATCGTGCCATTCTACAATAGTTCTTTGAATTTAATCAGTGACATTTGTTGAATACCATTTTAAGGGACTATGAAAAGTAGATATATGGCCCAGAGTCATGAACACTAAAATAAAGGAAGAAATGTACTCCCATGGATTTGTTGACTTCTAGCTTAGAGTAGATTTGTAAGATCAAGGATCCCCGGCGTAATCCTGAAAATATGCAATAGTTGTATATTTCCAGGGTTAGTCAAATACCCAAAGTGTACATTTAGCTTGAACACGCTTGAGCAGAATTCCTACCAGTACCATGAGTGCAATCATTACAAACAGTGGGAAGAAATTAGTCCAGTTTGTAGAATATGGGTAACACTGTTCACAATTTTGCACTGAACAGCCACCTCGTAGTACACTTTCAATGTGGGTATAGTCAGTGCTTAATTGGAGCCCATGGTTTAAGGTGCTCAGCACCAGCACTCAATTGACAACATCGGCTCTTATGAGAGTCTGCCGCATGGTTGTGCTGTATAGCTAATTTAGAGATTAGTACAACAACAGTTGTTTATTAATTCAATATTAATCAAACATGGCTAACATGTCGCCAAGCAATTCTTATAGCTTTGGGGACTAGAAAAGTCTGCATTGTCACATTTGTAGGAGTGCGATGGTTGGTAGTTGTGTTGGTACGGTCATTAGCAGCGCTGGAAGGGGCAGAGGGTGGAGGAAGCTGATGTGGCGACCTGGTGAGGGCCCTGGCACTTGGTTATTTACAAATTAAGCACTGGGTATAGTGACCCATTTTTAATCTACCTCAGGGCACAAGTCCTAAAAAAAGGCCTGACAGTGTAGGCAATGGTTTGTGTTGGGCCTGGTAGTGTAGGCAATGGTTTGCGTCGGGTCTGGTAGCGTAGGCAATGGTTTGTGTCAGGCCTGACAGTGTAGGCAATGGTTTGTGTCTGGTCTGGTAGTGTAGGCAATGGTTTGTGTCGGGCCTGACAGTGTAGGCAATGGTTTGCGTCGGGTCTGGTAGCGTAGGCAATGGTTTGTGTCAGGCCTGATACAAGGCAATGGTTTGCGTTGGGTCTGGTAGCGTAGGCAATGGTTTGCGTCGGGTCTGGTAGCGTAGGCAATGGTTTGTGTCAGGCCTGATAGTGTAGGCAATGGTTTGCGTTGGGTCTGGTAGCATAGGCAATGGTTTGCGTCGGGTCTGGTAGCGTAGGGAATGGTTTGTGGCAGGCCTGACAGTGTAGGCAATGGTTTGTGTTGGGCCTGGTAGTGTAGGCACCTGGATTTCTGCTGGGCCTGGTAGCGTAGGCACTGGGTATGTTTGAAGGCCTGCAGATAACAGATTGATTTGCTGTTTTTCTCCAGAGAGTTAGGTTTGATTCATACAACAAAAAGAATAGAAAAGCCTGTGAGTAGAACCATGAGGTTGCATGTAACATACACAACATTATGCGCAGAGATGCTGTGAATTATTAGAACCACCTGAAACCCAGCTATGGAGACCTGTACACTCCAGAGTAATTAAAGGCACTTGCCGGCCACTCTCCAACATGACTCACCTCCATGCTCACACAAGCAACATAAAGAAATGAAAAAATCTAAATGCTTCCTGCTTTTATCCCTCCACTATCCTTTTCAATCCAAATAACAGACTAACATGTCCACTGCTCAAATTAATTTCAAATTTCACTAAAATAATTCACCACTAAACCTTTATGGTGCTTCAAAACCTATTCAGGGGTAGCAAGCGCTATTTAAACACAAACCTTTTTCCCGCTTCTATTTTTCCACTATTTTTCCCAATCCAAATAACTGACTAACATATCCCTCACTCAAATCACGTTCATATTTCACCATACTGATTCACCACTGATCCTTTATCGGTTCCGGAGTAGTGTGCTACTGGTCGAAAAAGCGCTTCGACACCTTGTCAGGGATAGTAAGTATCATATAAATGCAATAACAATCTACAGACCGCTCTGACTCATGTTGAAAGGGACTCGCGCCCTGTAAAGGGTGCCTCGATTCTCAAAGCGCTTCAAAAACATGCAAATGGGGCAGTGCGCTATACAAATGCCCTGACATAACACACCAGGCTCGTACGGATAAAGGATTGGGCCTATCCCTTTCTCAAGCCTCACCTTCTCGTCTAGAAGAAACCCCCAGTTTAGCGCACAGCATCATGGGGCCGCCCAAAAGAGTTGACCTTGTGATATGTATTACAAGAGAGCAGCAGAAGGTAAAGGTCAGAAACAACCATAAGGCGGCCCAGGAGCACTTCTGAGCACTTCTAAGCGCTATGGCGGTACCCGGCGCGAACCGAGGCGCTAGGCCACACAGGCACCACAGCTTGGTAGGATCTGTGCTCTTGTGCTCACCCGGGTAAAGCGCCTCGAGGGCTCTCCTTTCTGCAGAGTTTCGTTACACCGTGAACAAACACAATTGCTTTGAGTCCCCGGATCCTGTACCTGGGGAAGGAAACAAGCTGACGGCGCAACTCGAGCTTCGTGAATTCAGAGTGAAACCAGCTGCGCCGCCTCAAATTAATTGTCGGCTTCTTTTAAGAGGCGCTCGCTGGGTCTAATTAACGCGGCCGTGTGTGGGGGGGGAGGGAGGTGCGGGGGGAGGAGGGGGGTGAAGCAGGCCTGCCCTGTGTCAGTGTGAGGCCGACACCCCTCTCGGATACGCAGCCTCGGGGGTCCCCGGGCTCAAGAGGCGCCTGGAAGCACGTACAGTTTATAAGGCGCGTTGCCGGGAGCCCGCCATACCTGTGAGAATCCCAAACACCTCGCCGAGCCAATCCCCGAGAAGATGTTATCCTAGTGTTATGTATCTAGCGTCATGGCTGCCACTCACGGGAGACGAGAAATCAAGAGACGTTCATCAGACAACACGTCACGTGACAAAATATGATAACGTCCATAAAATGAAAACACATTTTTCTGAACAGAATATCCCCATGCCCTGAAGAATTTGCCGCGAGTTACCCAAAATGTGACTGTCAAGTTCTCTATTTATATAGTCAATATTGTCATTAAATGTAAAGCGAGATTGTTTTATAGTATTATATAAACCAGGCATAAATGAAGTTTTCATAGAGCGCAGCTCCTGTGCTGAATTATATTAGTCTGCTCTCAAACTAGATGGTTACGGAAAACGAACAGTAACGCAATGGTCCCCAGGTCACACAATTTGATCAGGTGGGGAGCCGGTTCATCCTTCTATGGCCCATCTAACACCAAAGGCCGGTACTTTGTGTTCATTATTGTTATTCATTAGTGTTAGCATACAGGGTTCAATAAATACACTTATCCCACCCTATATCAAACTGACACCGTGTGCACATATACATGGGGGCGGTCATGACATTGAAAGGTGTGTTTTTTGTGTGCAATGTTTCCACAGACACTGATGATCATTTGCCGCCCTCCTTTCCTCCACTGGCCCCCTGAGGTGACAAACAGGACTTGTAGGAGAAACTTAACCCCTCGACCAAAATAAAAAAAAACACAAGTCAGGTCCCGGGCCGGCCAGCCAATGACAGCGCGGCCCGGGACAAAGGGGCGGGACTTAAAAAAAGTCCCAGAAACGCCCCCGAATCGCGTTTTCACGAAAAAGCCTGATTGGCAGCCTCTGTCCCCCAATGGTTAGCCTCCATTTATGGAGCTAGCCAATGGTAGACAGAGGCTGAACCAAAGTACATATGTAGAATCATGAGGTTTCGCCGTGGGCGGGGCAACTAGTTGCCAACGCCCAGGGCGAAACCTAAAAATGATTCCGTGCATGACCCAAAAAGGATTCCACCTGCAGTTTTAACTCAAATTGAGAGTATTGGGTGGAAACTTTGAAGAATCTTTGATAGATGCTACAACATAGGATCTGTCCTCATATGCTGGCAAGGTTCATACCAATATCCGCTACAGAAAAAGACAATAAACAAGATCCAGCTAACTACGGATTGATTGTATTACTGGATAAAGATTCTAAATACTAAACATCACTGCTATTAGATGGTTTTAAAACCTGGGCAGAAGGAAAAAAACAAACTTCCTTGGGTCCAGACTGGCTTTCGAACAAACTGTTGTAAAATTAGATAACATTATTGCAATCATTTTGTAATACAGAAAGCAAATTGCACTTGCAGCCACCTACATGTCTCCTTTGTATATTCCAAGAAAACATTTGATTCTGTAAAGAGAGATTTACGCTGGACTAAACTCAGCAAATGTGGAATGCCAGATACACTGTTGTACTCCATTAGGATCATATCCTCAAATAATTGGATCCATGTCAAACCAGAAGGCTATTACCAGTTTTACCCAATAAAATCCTATTAAAGGGATTAAATAATGTTGTGCACTTGCACCACCCCACCCTTTGTAATCTGTATGTATCTGACATTAAGGGTAACTTTGATCAACCCAAGAGCTTATCCAAGGAAGCTCAACAGATGCCAAGTAATTATAATATAATTTGTGGTTGATACAGTTTTCTGGATCAACCCCAAATTAGCTTGCAGCACATCTTAAAGAATCTTCCAATTTTTTGTGCACAAACTAACTAGTTTTAATTATGAAAAAGGGTGACAGAGGGAGGGAGAGAGAGAGAGAGAGAGAGGGAGACAGAGAGACAAAGAGGGAGACAGAAGTAGGGAGGCAGAGGGAGACAGTCAGGGGGAGACAGAGGGAAGGAGAGGGAGAGGGAGACAGAGAGGGAGACAGAGAGAGGGAGACAGAGAGGGAGGGAGATAGAGGAACGGAGACAGAGGGAGGGAGACAGAGGGACGGAGACAGAGGGCGACAGACAGAGGGAGAGAGACAGAGGGAGGTAGACAGACAGAGGGAGACAGAGACAGACAGAGGGAGGGAGACAGACAGACAGAGTGAGTGAGAACCCCCCCTCCCGAACACCCTCTTAGGTGGTTCGGGATTACTCGCTACACTGCCTTACTGTGTCCCAAAATGATGCATCTCCAAAAAGTGTGTCACCAACATGAAAAATTTGGAAATCTGTGGTTTAAGGCAATAAAAGTGAAGTATATACAAGCATTAACTTATGGCATGAAAGCTTTTCCATGTCAATTGAATTCATGGCTACACCTGGAACAAAGTAAGCTCTATCAACATACTTTAGCCTTTCGAAAAACTTTGAGTCAAGCAAAAATCAGACTAGAATTTGGCCTAATTAACCAACAACTGTGAACAATTGGTGCTCTATTAACATATTGGTTTAGAATGAAAAGAGCAGATCCAAAGTCCTTCAGTGGAATTCTATGTCACAAACTTGAAAAAACAATACGGATCTGATGGCATCTGTGAGAGTGGCGGGAGCAGTCTCCAGCCCATTCCCTATAGGCCGGGGCACCCGGCAGGGCTGCCCCCTTTCACCCTATTTATTCGCCCTGGCCATGGAGCCGTTGGTGGCGTGGGTGCGGATGGACGCGCAGATGCGAGGCGTTGAGTGGGAGGCGGGGCCGTCTGATAGTATCGCGCTCTACGCCGATGAAGTCCTTTTCTTCCTCACAGACCTAAGTAGATCGGGGCCCAGGGTCCTCAAAATAATGTGAATATTCGGTGAGGTGTCTGGTCTTCACTTAAACGTACGGAAATCTACGCTGTGGGTGTTGGGAGAGCGTGGAGGCCTGGGATCCTGGGCGTCAGCATTGCAAGAGGCGGCTGGAGGCATTAAATACCTGGGTGTATTCCTGACAGATGTCCCTGGAGCCTCTTGGGCACGCAATGTGTTGCCTGTTTGGGACCGCGTACGTTCAGATATGAAAACATGGTCCAGGATGCCCCTGAATACATATGGCCGTTCGGCCATATTCAAGATGGTGGCTCTCCCGCGTCTCCTCTACCAACTGCAAAATCATCCATATCCTATTTCACCACAGTGGTTTAGACAGGTGAACTCGGCGTTGAGCCAGTTCCTTTGGGCTGGTGGGGTGGCGAGGGTGGCGCTCCGCACTTGCTTCCTCTCCACTTACTGTGGGGGCTTAGCCACATCAGACGTTCTGTCTTACTACCAAGCGTCTCATCTCTTAGTACTAAATGAATGGTGGTATGGGGACCGGGGCGACCAGGCCTATGCCCTTGAGAGATACATGATGGACCCAGACACGCTGCACACCATTCTATACTCGGCGGCCATAAGGAAGAAGCTCCCGGTGGTTACCCAGGTGGTCCTCCGAGTGTGGCTGGAGCTCTACGCCGAATGGGGTGGTGGAACACATTGATGAGGGAAACCCCGTTGTGGCACAATGGGAGGCTTCCGGCACTGGCGTCCTTACGGGGATTCCGCGGCTGGGACGCGATTGCAATATCGGCATTGGGCCACGTCATGAAAGGCACGACCCTTAAATCGTTCCAAGCATTGAGAGAGGAATATGATATGCCCCGAACTCAGTTCTTTAAATACCTGCAGTTCCGACACGCCTTGTCCCACGCCTTAGTCGGCTTGGAATCCTTGCCCGAGTTTAGCCCCCTGGAAGCAAAGGTGTTCATGGGGGAATTGGAAAATAAGAAAATATCTAATATATATCAGACACTAGTTACGCACTGTTCCTCTCCCCTAGGCAGGTTACGGTCCGTATGGGAGGGAGATATAGGTGACTTGGAGGAGGAGGAGGACTGGAGAGAAGCCCTGGAGGCCCCGAGGGGGGCGGCTGTTGCAGTGCGCCTGCGCTTTATCCAATGCAAGTACTTACATAGGGCCTACTATACTAGGGACCGATTGTGGCGGGCTGGTCTGATTGCCTCCCCTGATTGCCTGCGGTGTGGTCGTGCGGTGGGCACCTTCATACACACGGTGTGGGCGTGTGATAGATTGATGAGGTTCTGGATCGGTGTGTGGGATTGCCTGTCTGAGGTGTTGGGCTGGGACCTCCCCCGCTCACCGAAGCTGGGCCTTCTTCATGTTATGGAACAGGTGGGAGGGAATATCTATAAACGTCATCTGCTGCTTCTGGGCCTTACAGCGGCTAAAAGAGATATAGCTCGGGCCTGGAAGGACCCCAGGGCTCCCTTGGTAGGGGTGTGGAAGAGGGGTTTGTACTTTTATATGGGGCTGGAGCGCCCGGTTTTCGAGGCCAGGGGTTGCCCCCGAAAACATTTTAAAATATGGAAGAGATGGGCGGACTATAGAGGACTGTGGCTGGAACCGCCAGCGCAACGGGATGCTGATGCAGAACAATTGCTTGTTGACCCTGGGTGAACCGGTACACACATCGATTGTGTTTTTACTATGCTCTTTACTTTTGGACCACGTAGACACTGTGCGGGGATGGGGGTGGGCTCCGGGCGCGGGGATATAGGGGAGGGAGTTGGGGGGAAGGGAGTTCAGGGAAGGTCATTTATATCAAAATGTTGATTGAATTACTGGTATGTGATGGATATTTATCTGCACACTGCTCCTCTGGCTCCTGGAGAGCAGTGCCCTCTTTGTAATCCTTCAACAACAAGAAAATCCAATAAAATTTTGTTCTGAAAAAAAAAACTTGAAAAAACATTACTTGGAGGCAAAGTACTTTTGGCGGAACACAATCTCAGGCATTTTAAAAGAACTGAGAATGTCGAATCCAGGAGAGCAAGTGCTCTTGTGTTCCAGTTTCAGTTTTCTCTCGAAGAAGCACATCTTCTTACAGTCACATGGCAAAGATTTACAGACATTTGCCAAACAGGATCATTTCATCTCGATTAAGAAAAAAATGGACTTACATTTTGGTCATTTTGACTTAGGAGAAGTAAAACAAGTATGGAAGCAGAAAAGAGTCAATTTAGATGACAGGTTCTGCAAAGTTTATCTCGCATTATATGTTGGTGGCCAGCATTCACCAGACAGCGCAGATTGCTTTTGTTCTCAACTTTGTAAGACAGCCTACAAAGCTGCAATAAAACACTATTTTATTGTTTTAACAACACAGAAGTTTTGTATTTATTAACTTTTGTGAATTTGGTTATTCGGTTAAAATCAAGTTGGATAAACCCTACATACATCTTTAATTGACTGAGGACAAAGGGATAAGAATGCATAATATAAAAACGTAAAATTTAAATGTGATCTGAGTACTTATGCATTTAAAATCTCTATGACAGCACATCGGCCTTTGAGTCATAGATTGGCTAATGATGATCTACATATTTAGTTCATATTGAATTTGTCTCAGTTTTAAACTATTTCCATTTCCAGTTTTATCTGCCAGTGTTTATTATTCAAACAGTTTATAATGATATTGTTGCAAAGTTTTTATGAACAGCCATTTTTGCTTTCATACAAGCTTTGTTTATTACTGTTGATGTTATCAAACATTGTTTTTAATTATGTTGTAATGAGTTTAATTAATCAAACAATAAATAAAATAATACAGCATAATATATATGTAAGAACAGAGAAGGGAGAGTTCCTGATCTGTGCAGGCTGAGTATTGAAAACTCATATATCACTCATATGTCACTCCTATTCAATGCTGGCATTTAATAGGCACCGCTGGTTTAATCTGAAAGCACACAGGCAAAACCTGATGGGCAGCTCCCCACTAGTAGTACATTCCAAGATGGCCACCAAACACAATTCCCATTTTTTTACATTTACTTTAAGGACCAGCCATTTTGTGTTTTGTGGTCGCTGCTATAACACCATGCCTTTCCTGTCAAGTGGGTCCTTTTCCGCCACAGCATAAAAGACTTGTGATCAGTATACCAATGTGTCACACTGTTTATGATTTTCTTGTGCTGCTGAAGTGTTTGCTTCTTCTCCGCACTATTTGTGCAAGCTGTATCCTTTCTTCAGTTCTTTAAAAAAAAATGGTATTTTTCCTATTGTCCTCATCGCACCAATATCTGCAAAACCAGGCCATTCTATGGAACCTATCCCAACCACAGGCCTGTTGCATACTAACCTCGCCCCTGCCGGACCAGTCCTCCGAGTTTCCTGGTTACTGGCTTCATGCAGGTGTAATCATAGGACCCATCATTAAGTCATTGACATCCCACTCCATCTTTGGAAGTCGACCCATATCCTACTGCCATTATCCCCCTCAGGCACAGAGCCGAGGTGGGTTTATAGGGGAATAGGGTGGGAAGTTATTTAATTGCCTCAAATTGTAAAGCGCTCTGATATCCTTCGGGATCAAGTTCGCGCTATATAAAACTTTATAAATAAATAAAATAAAATTACAGATGCTTCTGACCGCCTAAAGCCAGTTATCGTCCTTAGGTGGTAAAGAATCCGTCCAGCACTTACAGATCTCTTTTCTGGCTGGGTGCATCATTTAAAATAGCAGGACCCTCCTAGATATCGTTAGAGGCTGACTTGGGCGGGCTTCCACCCCCATCAGCACCATTATTAGACTTAACGTTATATTGGCCCCACAGGTATTCTTAACCACATTCTCCACCTCCTGCCAATATGCCTGTAATTTTGGACACTTAAAAAACAAGTGTTGCTCATCAGCTCTTAGAAAGCCGCATCTATGGCATCTAGGGTTCCGACTCTTGTACAAACTTCACTATCCTCTGAGGCGTCCAATATAGCTGGTTAATAGTAAAAAAATGATTATGTTTCAAATTGGCTGGCTCAACCACAGAGTACAGCAGTTTTCAAGAGGAGAAGTAGCCCATACCCAGAGTCTTTCTAACTCTGAGCCAAAGGACCAATGCTGCCTTTAGGGTCTCCAAGGAACTTAAAAAAAAATTCCTTGCACCAAACTTGTATAAAAAACCTTTAGTATCCCACCCCCTTCCTATCTCTTCCAACATACCTCCCCATACTAAGGGCCCTGGTTTACCAGGTAGCACCCGACAATTTTTAAACTGGAAAGCCATACAGTATAGTTTAAGGTCTGGGAAAGCCAATCCACCCTATTGAAGCAGACGCATCAATTTCTTCCAGGTCAGCCGAGCTACCCTGGATGCTCAAATAAAGCAAACTATGACAAGGCTATACAGTTAAAAAGGTACATCAATTTAGGGAGTACCACAAATTTAATGTTACTATTAATGGTGCTTGTAAAGCGCTAACAATCATCCTGAGTAGGATATCACGGCGCTATAATGGCAGTAGTGAGTGTCAATGGTAGGCAGATAATAGGATCCTTGTATTAATCAGGCTTGGGGAAGAGAAATGTTTTCAATTGCTTCCTGAAGGACAGGTAGCAGTCCGTCAATCTAATATTCACGGGCAGCTCATTCCAGCTGGTCGCCGCCAGGTGGGAGAAGGCCCGTCCGCCCATCCTTGTTGTTTTCACACGGGTAGTTCTTGCTCTTGCTGTTGTTTGGGGGCGTAAATTCCTGGATGGCGCATAAAATTTGATTTTGTTTTTTAAAGTACATGGGCCTGTATTGTGCAATGCTCTATGCGTTATGCACTGTAGTTTAAAGGTAGCTCTTTGTCTCATTGGCAACCAGGGGAGCTCTCTTATGCAACACTTGGCTGGATCGTATTTCCTTTTGTTACAGATTGCTTTTGCCGCAGCGTTCTGTACGACCTGTAATTTGGAAAAGAGATAATCAGCCATTCCCACGAACAGGGAGTTTCCATAGTCCAGCCTACTCATCAGTAGGGACTGGACCAGGATCATTTTACACTCAGTAGGAATCCATGGAAAGACTCTTCTGAGCATTTTCATTAATGCAAAGCCTTTACCACAGATTGTTGATACATGGGTTTTCATGCTCAGAGTGTTGTCCAATGTCACACCTAGATTCTTTGCCGTCATTGTCGGGCTGGGGGGGTGCCCAGGGTTATGGGCCACCAACTGCTGTCCCATAGCTGTGTATGTCTGCCGAACAGTAGTATTTCGGACTTATCTGCATTTAACTTAAGGCAGTGGCTATGCATCCAGTTGGCTAGTTCGGTGAGGCAATTTAGTAACCTGTCCTTTGGGTCATCTTCCTCATCTAATGTAATCATCAGCTGGGTGTCGTCTGCATAAGAACAGATATCAACACCCCATTTTCTTCCTGTTTCAGCCAACGAGGAGACAAACACGTTGAACAATGTCGGGCTCAAAGAGGCCCCTTGCGGGACCCCATACTTGATGTTCCGGGGAGGGGATGAAAAGTCACCCATCCGTACTGATTGTGTTCTATCTTGCATAAAGGGTTGCAGCCACCCTAATGCATTTTCCCGGATGCCTTCTGCTGCAAGGATTTCCAATAACCGATTGTGTGGTACGGTATCAAATGCCGCCGAGAGGTCCAATAGTATCAGGGCGACCGTTTTTCCCTGATCTAACTGGGTTCTGATGTTATCCGTCACTGCCAAGAGTGTTGTCTCTGTGCAGTTATTGGTCCGGAACCCTGTTTGAGAGATGTCTAGTAGATCGTTGGTTTCCAGGAATTTGTATAACTGCCTATTGACTAGTTTTTCTAATACTTTTGATAAATAGGGTAACTGTGAGATAGGCCGATAGTTTGCAGGGTTATTAATATCAGAGCCTGCTTTTTTTTAATAATGGAGTGACTGTGGCATTTTTTCAGATTTTTGGAAATTCAGCAGAGTTTAGAGAGAGGTTAAATGCTTTTGTTACGACCGGGCAAATTATTGGAGTCAGTTGTGAGAAAATATGATATGGGCATGGGTCCAATGGCGAACCTGATTTTACTTCTAGCATGACTTTGCCCACCTCCTCTTCTGAGAAGGGGCCGAACCTGGGACAGCTAGCCTGGATTGTGGATGACACGTGGGGTTCTAATTGTTCTAGTTCGATATTGGAGAAAGAAGCATAAATTGTATCTATTTTCTCGCAAAAGTAATCATTTATTTTGTTGCAAGCTTCTTGTGAAGGAGTAAGATCTAATGAAAGACTCACAGGGCTACATAATTCTTTGACTATTCTAAATGGTTCTTTCGATGAATTTTTGTTTTCTGTTATTCTACGTGAGAAATATTCTTTCTTCGCTTTCCTAACAGCTTTGTTGTAAAGTGTAAGTTCTCTTTTGTATGTGACTCTAGTTCCTTGGGTTTTATTGAGTCTCCATTTATGTTCACATGATGTGCACTTTCTTTTCAATGACTTTAGTTCTGGTCCGTACCATTTCTCTGATATTGTGGATCTACGTTTGTGTTTGGAGTGTGATGCTGAGCAATGTTCCAGTGCACTCCTAATGTTGTTCTGGAGTAGCTCTATTTCGTCGTTGGTATTAGTGACTCCTGTGTTTGCGTGTGTAAAGTGTTGCTGGAATTTTTCTACAGAGAAGTTTTTCCAGCTCCTCATTGTAGCTGCTGCCGAGGTTGGTAGTTTAGAGTGTTTAGTAAGTAGTTTAAGGGAAAACACAATCATAGAATGATCTGTCCATATCATTGGTTTTATCTCGTTGATGTCAATGGTTCCTATGTTAGAGAACATCAGATCTAATATGTGTCCTGCCATGTGTGTTGGCTGATCAATTCTCTGAGTCAACTGTAGGATTTCCATATCCTCCACTAGCTGTTTAGTTAGGGGGTTATTACTATTGTCATAGTGTATATTGAAATCCCCTATACTCAGGATGTTTTTATTTTTAAGACAGACCGGCATGATTTGTGCGAGAAGCTGGGCACTAAAGTCTTAAGTGCTGCCCGGAGGATTATAAATTATCACTCCACCAAATAGAATGTTGGTGTTTATGGACACCGAAAATGCCATTGCTTCATGGCTATTGGCCTGTGCGATCACCTCTTGTCTACAGGTGAGGGAGTCCTTGAATAACAGAGCTACCCCTCCACCCCTTTTTTTCACTCTATTTAAATTGAGTATTTTGTATTCAGCTGGAAGGGCTATTGCGACGTCAGGAGTGCTGTGATTGTCAAGCCAGGTCTCGGTTATAAAGGCCAAATCGGGTTGAAGATCGGTCAGTATGTCCCATATTTCCGTCGCGTGTTTGGGTAGGGATCTAGCGTTAAGGTAAATGCATTTGAGGGCAAGATTAGGGGTGTTTGCTGGAGTGGGATCATGCCAGGGGTCACTCTCCCATCTGCAGTTATGACAGCAGAAAGGGCCCATGGTATTTAGTGGTCCCATTCGTGCACATAGTGCAGGCTTGCTTACCCTTGTGCTATTGAGATTCCTAGGCTCACTGCTAGAGTAAGATATAATGCAGCACGTCTCTCCAGGGATATCGCTAGTCATTTGGACAGGGGATGTGGCCCCTGGTCCCGGCCCGTCGCGGACGGGCGCAGACGGGCTTAACTTAGGCGCAACTTCGGCGCGCTTACGATGCGCCCGCTGCGCTAGTCCGCTGCGCTTCCTAGGTAAGGGGACCATTTTATGCCTCCAAGGGCGGGAGGGGCAGAGCACTGCACGGCTCGCCTGCTCCTCACCCAAGATGGTGGCCGCAATATGTCACGAGCCCAGGCAGCGCCTAATCGGCTGCGGTGGGGCTGGGGGGCAAAGACCGGCTACTAGGTCGATATAAGGCAGGTCAGTGCTGGGAGACAAGTGGATCACAGCAATATACGTTTTTAAAATTGCACAGTTAAAAATTCGAACAAGTGAGCAGAGTGCATGTAATTTTTAAAAAGAAATAATCAGGCTATGCGCACACACCAGTCCCGGCTTCCGCCTCAGGACTCACACACAGACACACTATCAATCGTGGCTGGCGTCAATGAGGATCTTTTATGCCTCCAAGGGCGGGAGGGGCCGAGCACTGCACCGCTCGCCTGCTCCTCACCCAAGATGGTGGCCGCAATATGTCACGAGCCCAGGTAGCGCCTAATTGGCTGCGGTGGGGCTGGGGGACAAAGACCGGCTACTAGGTCGATATAACCTCCCCAGCAGCTGGTTCCACCAACCTTTATCCCAGTTTAGTATGCCCTCCCAGGGAAAGTCTCCTGGCATTTCCCCAGATCCCCGAAGCAGAATTTGAGAGACTGGCACTGGGCATCACCTCCGGGTCCCCCCTCGACCCATTGCCCCCGAAAACCTGGAAAGCATGCGGGAACGAGCTATTCCACCCCCTTCGGAGGATTTGTAATCAATCTCTCTGCAGTGGACTCGTTCCCAACCCCTGGAAGCAAGCTCTCATCACCCCGCTACTGAAAAAACCATCTCTGAATCCAGAATGCCTTTCCAACTTTCGCCCCATATCACTTCTGCCCTTTCCGGCGAAAGTGGTGGAACGATGGGTCAGCACTTGCCTGTCAACTCACCTTGAGCAGAATCACGTTCTGGACGACTTCCAATTCGGATTTCGTCCAGCCCATGGCACCGAAACAGCAGTACTTACTGCCATGGAAGAACTTCGAGTGCGGGCAGACAGGGGCCAAGCTGTGGCCTTGATCCTACTGGACCTGTCTGCCGCATTCGATACTGTCAACCACGTGATCCTGCTAGAGAGGTTGAGAGAGGCTGGGGTTGACGGCACAGCCCTGCTCTGGTTCCACTCTTATCTCAGAGATAGGAAACAGGCTGTATCTCTCCCCCCTTTCCAATCTGCCTTCTTCTCAGTCCCCCACGGTGTACCCCAGGGTTCTTCTATCAGTCCGATCCTTTTTAATGTTTACTTAAAACCACTGGTCACTCTAATCAAAACCCATAATATGACTACAGTAAACTATGCGGACGACACCCAGCTCATTTTCTCTTGGGAGGGGGTAGACTCCATTACCTTAGAAGCCTTCCACGACTGCCTGAGAGACACTGCAGGCTGGTTACACCGCAACTCTCTCCAATTCAACTCCTCTAAAACAGAGGTTTTGTTCTGTCCTGCGAGCCGAATTCCTCGCCCTCTGCCTGTGGAGTTCTGGCCCCCGGAAAACCCAGATAATCCGCTACCTGTTGCCAGTGTTCGCAAGCTGGGCGTCATGCTAAATAACAAACTTAGCATGGAAACACAGGTAACAAGAACAGTCGCCACCTGCTCGGCCCTTATGCGCTCATTACGTAAAATCCTGCCATTACTACCACCTCCGGCCCGAGCATTGATAGTCAGGTGTACTATTCTTAGTCGCCTTGACTATTGTAATGCCCTCCTGCTCGACTCTCCTATGATACTGCTGGACAGACTCCAACGAGTCCAGTCGGCAGCAGCCAAATTGGCCCTTGGATGGACCAGGAGATCCTCGGCCACTGCTGCCTTAGCCGAGCTACATTGGCTTCCCTTGAAGCAACGAATTGCCTTCAAGGCCCTCTGCCTGGTCTTCAAGGCATTACACGGATCAGGACCTAGACCCCTACAACTAATGTTTACTTGGTATACCCCAACCAGAACTTTGCGATCCGCGACCGCCTGCCTTGTAACAGTACCCAGATTTAAGAAAGCCAGGATCGGGGGAAGATCGTTCAGAGTGGCTGCTGCAAAGCTCTGGAACAGTCTGCCTGCCGACATTCGCCAAACTTCGCAGCTCCTGCCTTTCCGGAAACGAATAAAAACTTGGCTCTTCCCCTAGCTCTCCCCTCCACTACCACCCCCCTAATCAACTCCCACCGCTTCTAACTCAGGAGTAAGCTTCTCAGCGCCAGGATACCTGCCAGGTGACAGCCGCGCTCTATAAGTGTTTTAAATAAAATAAATAAATAAATATAAGGCAGGTCAGTGCTGGGAGACAAGTGGATCACAGCAATAAACATTTTTAAAATTGCACAGTTAAAAATTCGAACAAGTGAGCAGAGTGCATGTAATTTTTAAAAAGAAATAATCAGGCTATGCGCACACACCTGTCCCGGCTTCCGCCTCTGGACTCACACACAGACACACTATCAGATTTACTCTCCCATATATCGTCAGAGGCAGGTTCTTCCATGTAGCAAATAAGGCGTCAACCTCCTTCACTACCCTCTCCAGTTTATACTGAGGTATTGACTCTACTGACTTAAGATAGTAATTCAAAGATACCTGATCTCATCCTCTACTTCTCCCCTCTAATCTGTTATGTTCCCGCACATTACCCTGAACTTTAGATCATTTACTAAGTATCCAGATAATGCCCCAAATTCTTTCACCAAAACTTCCCCCCTGGGGATAGTTTGGCCTGGGTCTGAAGTGAATGTTATTAGATCATCAACATACAATGCAATTTTATTTTTATATCCACCCAAACTAAAAGGAATAACCTGACCATCCTGCCACAGAAGATGAGCAAGTGGCTTAATGTAAATATCGGACAGTATCTGAGAAAGGGGGCACCCCTGCCGAGTGCCCCTGGTGACCGAGAAACTCCTTGTAAGCGAGCCGTAGAGGAGGATCCTAGCTGTCCAATGCTCATATATCCCTTTTAATGTTGCAATAAAAAAGGACTAAATCCAATAATCGCCAGGACTTCCCACAAAAAAGCCCAGCAAACACGATCAAAAGCCTTGGACGCGTCTAATGTGACAAAGGGCAAGTGGATAGACTGAGCCATAGCAAAATCTATACTCCCGATTAACTGCTGGGTGAGCTCATGTATGTACACCCCTAGGACAAGTCCCTTCTGGTCTGTGTGTATAAACTGAGGTGCCAATTTAGCCAATCTCACTGCCAAAGTACTTGGAAATACCTTATAATCTGCATTTAGCAGGGATATTGGACGATATGAGTCCGCCTTCCTGGGATCTTTAGCTGGTTTCAAAATCAAAACTATAGTAGCACCCTTCCATGACCCCGGTACTCGCGTCTACCCCATATACACCAAATTAAACAGACTGAGACAATTTCCTCCATTAGTAGTTTGTAAACCTCCAAGGGAATATCATCAAGACCAGCAGCCTTCCTGCCCTTGACATTTGACATGGCCCTTCTACTCTCCACCTGGGTAATTGGGGCTTCCATACACTCCTTCTGAGTCTTCGAAGTTCTGGGAAAGTCTCTTCCTTATATATTGCAGAAAATATGGAGACCATATCTGCATGTCTTCAAATTTATCTATAGCCTCACCCTGGGAGCCCACTACTAATTCCTTAATCACATTCCTAGATCTATCCACCCTGGCCTTCCATGCCAGTAAAGCCCCCACTTTCTCCCCATATTCGGACCATCTCAAGTTCCCAGCCTGCCACCTATCCTTACATTTGTAGTCCCCCATAATTCTCCAGTTTAGCTGTGCCTGTTCAAGCTGTTTTAATAATATTTCCGTATCTTTCACCCCACTCAATGACTGCAAGGAGGCCCAAAGGGCTCAAATAGCTTTTTCCATTCCAGCCAGCTCTGCCCTCTCTTCCCTGCTCTTAAAACAACCCAAACTTGTCAGTACCCTGCGAATATATGCTTTAAAAGCATCCCATACTACTCTTGGGGAAGCCGTTCCGATATTGTCCAAAAAATACTCAGATGTGGCTTTTTTAAAAGTAAGCACCGTCTCATTATCTAAGAGAAGAGCATGCTTTAAGTTCCACCTTATATTAGACTTACTTCTGAGAACTTGTAATATCATAGTAACAGCAGAATGATATGAGATATGTGCCAGGTGGTGTATAACCTCTTTTATATTCGCTGCTGATCCCCTCTCCACCAAAAAAAGAGTCCAGAATAGTGACCATACTATTTACTGTGGAAGGTGTACCCTCTTGCCTGCCCTTTTAAATGCCTCCATACATCCACCAACCCTAGATCCTGCAACATATTTCTGAGAGCCCTTCTTATCCTGGGGGCCTGAGCACCTTCACAGCTAGTCGACTGATCAAACACAGGGTCCAACAAGATATTAAAATCACCACTCATGATCACCGGAGCCGAAGCCACCACCAAGTTAAACTCAAGATTAACTATATATTGTGGATGGTCCATATTTAGGCCATAAAACCCAACACAAATAAATTCAAAATCTGCACATTTCATTCCTGCTAAGACCCACCTTCCAGCGCCATTCCGTTTTAGAATACTTGTCCTCCATCCCAGAACCCCTACTTATCAGGATCGCAACCCCCTTAAAACATTTCTCTTGATGTGACACTACATAACTCTCAATCCATCCATACCTGCGGAATAGCTCTTTACTCTCCTTTGCAACTAAATGTGTCTCCTTAAGGATGATAACGCGGGCACGGCTTTCTTCTAAATATCTCAGCAACACCCTCTGCCTGACGCTAGACCTAAAACTATTCACATTCCATGTTAGGAAGCCTGTATCTTTACATGCTCTAGCCATTATCCCCCTGTACTATTTCCCACATCCCACCCCTACTTCTAGTGGAATAGACATATCTTATTTGGTGATACTGAGGATTTTTTTTTTTTTACCCAACTGCTCCCCACCCGTGTCCCACCACTGCTACCACCTCTACCCCTCCCACATGCCATAAATATGCCTCATGAGCTGCCTGCAAGGGGTTACAGAAAAAGAAAACTCTAACCAACACAATTTTGCTGCACGTCTAAGATTCATCACCCTATCTCTCGCCTGGGAGATTTTAGGATCATCCGCTATTGTTTATATTTTTTTATAGAGTCTATTAGAGCTTCCACATCCTCAACTGCCTCGTAGTTATACATTTGATTGTTCCACATTATACGGAGCATTGCAGGAAATTTCAATTGCACCTTTACCCCAACTGCCTCGGATCCTCCATCGATTGCCTCTGCTCTGTTGCTTTACAAATATCGGATCTTATGATGACAGAGAACCCCTTAACTGCATAAGGCCCATCTCTTAACGCCCCACCAAGAATAGCTTCCTTGAACGTATACAAGAGAACATTTACCAGAATCTTCCGTGGTTTAGTCTGTTGAGAATCCTGCCTGAAAGGGTCCCTGTCCACTCTCTGGATCTCCGGCTCTAAATTAATATCCTTTCTGTCCTTTAAGACTATCTTGCAGAAGGCTGATTATAAAGGCCTTTATTTTCCGTCTCTTCCTCTGTCTCTGGGATATTCAGAAATCTTAAATTATTCCTACAGCAATGATTCTCCAGTCTCTCAAGGTCCTCCCTTAGGGATTGATTTCTTTGACCAGTGAGGTAATCCCCGTGTCTGCCACATCTTGCCTGCTAGATCCGACTTCTTCTTCCAGTGCTCTGGTAAGGGAGGTGATCTTGTCCAGTTTCTGTGCTAACTCAGGGCATGTGGCTTGGATGCCGACATGATTGGCCTCTGAGACTTCAAAGCGGCTGTTGATTTCTTAGAATAGAATACCTGCCAGTGAGTCTTTGACATTTTCCATGGGTGCCTCTCTGAGTTTACCGTTCTCCTTACTCCTTGTGGTTAGATCCTCCACCCTTTCCTGGATTTCTTTTTTACAGAGTTTTATATATCGCGAACTTGACCCAAAGGTATCGGGTATCAGAACGCTTTACATAGCACCAGTTGCGTTACATGAGGACACATGAATTTTTGTTAGGCACGGGAAGATTAAGTGATTTGCCCAAAATCACAGGATGTTCAGCGTCGTTGCCGAGACTCGAACCCAGTTCCCCAGATTCAAGGTCGACCGCCCTAGCCGTTAGGCCAACTCCTTTTCTTCTAATGCCAATACTTCAAACCTGTTACTGAGAGGGATAGGGTCTGCATTAATTTGGGCTCTTCCTGAACTAGCTTCACCCTCACTAAACTCTATTTGAGGAGATGCTCCTGTAGTATTAGACTCATTAGGATTAGAGGCCACAGCAGGCGTCTCCATTCTAGGACTCTTCATTAGAGTTGCTCCCACGGCACTCTCTCCACTCTGAAGATCTGGTAAAACTCGGAAGAAGAATTTGAGTGAAGGAATATTTTAATCTGTTGACTCCCCTGAGTTCTTAGCGGGGGATTTACCCAGTTTTCTGTTTTGATGAGTATGGGCCACCTCCCTCCCGTGCCACCCCCAAACTGCCCTCACTTACCCGTACTAACGTCCTTTACATTTTGTATAGTACCTGAGAGGGTTTCAAAAGGGAAGTCTGGCACCTGTCCACCCTTGCCAGTCCTAATAATCCTGGTGTGCAATGTATATCTTGAAGGCTTAACCCCAGCCTTACTAAGGCACCTTTCTCCATATGCTGGAAAGATCTTACCCGTGCTTCCTCTGAGCCACTCTTCCTCTCGCCCCACCTCAGATCCCCCAATGAGGAGGACCGTCCACAACTCCCAAGACGCGAGGACAGTGGAAACCTCCAGCCTGCATCTTGACTTGTGCTGCTTCTGCCTCCAGTTCTGGCGCCAGCTGACCGGCAGCGCCGCAGTTCCCTAGCAGCGTTGTCTCAGAGTGAAACCGAAACTGCGCTGGAAAGGACAACCCACCCCACATCCCAGGACACACCGGGGCCTGCAAGGACGTCCATTCCTGACACCGGGGGCCTCCAACATCTCCGCGTCATGCCCGGTAAGCACAGTTATCAGCGAGATCACCACCCAAGGACCCGCAGTCACTCAACATGCAGCCGCCATGTTCCCCCACCATCCTTTCTTCAGTTCGGATCTACTTTTCCAAGGGCACTCTGGTTTTGTTCTTATATTGTTCAAAAGTTCAATACATACAAGAATAATCCTGCAAAACTCTGCACCTTCGAGGTTTTTGCTTTGGCTTCTTTTTTGCCAGTTTTGTCTAGCACTACTTTACTGATATCATTGTCTCTGTAATCCACGTTATGCCATGGACAGACATGGGTTCTTAGAATGGGACACCATTGCCTAAGAGCTTCTAAGAAAGAGGCAATAGATACACTTATCTACATCTAGCCCTTGATACTTCCATCTAGGACACTGTGTTACTCATCAATCTTTGTCAATCTCATCCATTCTAAAATAATAGCATTGAGTAGTTTTTTTTTCTCCAATCTCTCACAAAAAGATAACGCCTTCATCTTCTTCTGTTGGCCATAATATCTCTTGCTCCACATTGTTTTTTCTCCGAACCTTTCTGTGACAACTTCCCCACGTGCAACAACTCATCTCTAGTAGAAATGTTATCACTACGCTTCCCAGTATCCATCTCAACTGGAAGCCATCTCGAGATTTCCCAGCATCCTTCTCTACAGGAATTGACAATACTGGTTTTCATCTGTCATTTCCTGCCTACTTCTCTACTCTTCTACTCTTCTGGCAGCCCCACTGTATCGGCATCCCCAGCTAAGAGTAGACACAAACCTGTTTGGACCTGGAAGGATCCATGACCAGAATCCATGACCAGTTCAGTTCAGGTAAGCGTCATCATCTTTCTCACAAACATTACATCTCACACCATTTGCGTGCTCACACACAAACCACACACAGACAGTTAATCCATTCATATCTTTAACCTCATCCACATACCACTCACTAGAACACACACATCCCTTCCACAAAACAGGAGGGGGACTTGCAATCATACACTAGATGCTCTGGCAGGTTTGCTGCATTTAAGTCTTTTGAGGTCCTGTCCTGACGCTTTCCACTCTCAACCTCCAAAACAGGCTCCTTTCACCTAATCTACAGACTGCCTGGCCCAAACAACCACTCCCTAGAAGAAATCTCAGAATTTATAAACTCTTCCTCCATCCAATACACCCTCCCCACATTCTTTGGAGACCTCAACCTCCTCGGCAACTCCAACATGCATTGCATGGAGGAAGACTCCTGCAGTCTTTTCGGTACAATGGAAATAAAAAACAACTCCTCTGTAGCCCAACCTGCTAGGAAGGCAACACATTGGACCTCACCTTATCAGTGTTCCCTGATATCCACTGGCAGACACCTATATCGCCCTTGACTGACCACACTGTCATTCCTTTGATTATTGCATATACTACACCCCAGCAACTAGGAAAACTGAAAAGAGGAAAAATAAACTTCAGCTTCTGGAAACATCCAAAAAGAACTAAACAACCTGCCAGAATACTTCTGCACAGATATAAATACTGTCCTCTAAATCTACAGCACCATTGTGAGAACACATGCTGCATGCTATAGTTTACTGAACACCCAATCCACCCATCCAAAGCCCTCAACACCAGTGTACACTCTAGAGCTTATAAAATACACATACTACAGAAAGGTAGGAAAAGATATGAAGCAGATCAATACTCCCAGATGACCTCACTCTACACAAACACTCCATCCTAATCACCAATTCCTCATCATCAAAGCAGAAGTCTCTTACTACAAGACCATCATCAGTGGGGCAACCAACAGATGTAAAGCACGCTTCATGGCTGTCAAACACTGCACCAGATTTCTCCCAAAAGCCACAGTTCCTGCTTCAGTCACTGAGAAAGAAGAAGAAAATCAAATTCATCATCATAACCACATCCACCCATTGCCTCTCCAACAAATGAACCTCTTTCAATCCAGTCTTGCACATGGCTTTCTCTATCGCTGAGTCTGGAACTTAATCAATGCAACCTTCTATGAATATGACACATTTTCCGGTTCCATCATTAAATTGTTTCAAAGGGAGCTTCTCACACCCTTTCTCCACATTGTTAACACCACACTACGCCAAGGAAAAATCCCAGACATCCTTAGGGCATGTCAGATTCTTTCCCTGCTAAAGAAGCCAACCCTGGACCCAGCCAATCTCACTAACTTCCATCCTATTAACAGGGCTTTTGGAATAATGCAGCTAGGAAAGGACCAAATTATGCTGTAGGGTTGACTAGATAATGCGAATAGAAAAGGCACATTAAGTGGCATAATGCTGCACATTTTGGGATAATATTGCATCAATATTTTAACATTTTTACACATCTTGGCTAGCATTTCACCTCAGTAGTACAAGTTTAATGGCCTAATACAGCAATAAGCCACTAAAGGTGACCAGGCAGTCTTTGCAGAAAGCCTTTCACTATGCTGCAACATGTGTCACTGCATTTTCAGTACCTTTATCCATTCGAGGTAGAAACAAAATGGTTTTTGGAGTTTTTGTTTTGCTAAAATCCGCAAAGTATACCGCAGACTTGGATTATGTGGCAAATGTGGGAAATGTATAATTATACAGAAAACACTACAGCTGCAGAATCATATAATCCAAGTGGCCCTGCCTATTATCCACTTTCTATTCATAGGAAAAATTTCGAAAAATCAGCTGCCATTAAGCTACAGGAGCCCATCAGGAAGAATAATTTTCTACAGCACCACCAATCACGCTTCAGATCACACTGCAGCAATGCGACATCCGCACTGCAAGTAGTCGATGATGCCCTCCTTCTCAACAGCACAGAAGGAACAAGCCCCGCTCCTTGGTCCTATTGACCTCTTCACAGCTTCAACACAAACAACCGCAAGCTCTGATCAACACCCTGAAAACACATATGGGATTTTCAGGCACTATCTTTCAATGGTTCACATTCTAACCGGCGCCAGCTTGTGCAAATAGGTTCCGTAAGACACTTCTCATCTCCTTCAGAGTACCATAAGGCTCCATCTTTCAGCATCAAGATACATCAAAACACTAATAATACCCAACTCTCCCAAAAATATCTACACCCAACAACATATCGAGACCCGAATCCTGCTAATTGTGGATGTCATCTAACTTCCCGAAGCTAAACCCCACAAATACTCAATTCCCCCTGTTTGCCATCAACTCCAGACAACCCCAGTCTCATTCCTAGGTCTCCAACCTAACCCTACCATGTTTCATCCCCAAGGTGACAAACCATGCAAAACCTTTGGGTTTCACCATTGACACAGACATTTCATTCAAGCAAAATATTGCAAGGAAGACCAAGACAACTTGGTACCCACTCTCCCTCTTGAGGAAAGTAAAGCTTAAAACATCACCGCCCAACTCGTCCTCGGCATCCCCTGACATGAACACATCAGCCAACACTTCCGAAGTCTCCACTGGCTCCCCGTGGAAAAAAGAGTCACCTTCAAAATCCTCACTCATGCCTACAAATGCCTGGACAATACCGGACCCAAATACCCCAATGACAGAATCAACTTCCATGTACCCAAAAGAAACCTCCGATCTTGCAACCTCGCACTGGCCGAAACCCCGCGCATCCACAGAGCCAGAGCAGGTGGGAGATCCTTCTCTCACATTGCGGCCAAAACCTGGAACGAGCTACCTGCACATATCAGACTAGCCCCTTACCTGAACACCTTCAGGAAGGCTCTCAAGACCTGGCTCTTCAGCAGATGGAGTTGCGAACCTCCCCCCCTCAGCGCCTTGAGACCCTCACGGGTGAGTACCAAGCTCAACAAACCCCTGATTGATTGATTAAAAGTTATTTCTCCAGGAAGATATACCTTCACAACAATCATAAAAGATTCCAGTTCAAGTCTGCCTGTAGCATGTATAACGTTTTTGTGGTACAGGCACACTTCTATATTCGACACAAATTTAAAAAATACCAACCCAGTCATTTGTTAAGTTCCAGCCCCAAAGCTACTTCACTTGTTCTCCTTTTCAAACTCTCAATCTGGGATGGCTGATCCTTTGCCATCCAGGGTGCAAACCGTGGAACTCTCTCCTGCTTGAGATGCACGCTATCTCACAGCTCATAAAGTTTAGGAAAGCGCTCAAAATCTGGATGTTCAAACAGAAAGTGATTTATAATGATATCTAATTTGGCTCACTTAAGAGGCAACAGTGCCAAGGGGCTCCTCTAGCGTGGTAATTGATTCTTTATGAAAAATCCTAAAATTAAATTAAAATCATGTCTGCTTATTGTCCTATTTTTTTTGCAGCGCGGCCACCAGGCTGGTTGGTGAATAGGTCTGAGCCAGTGCGGTAAAGTTCATGTCAAAAGAAGCCCACCACCCAAAAATGAATTGGATCATGACCTACTCATAAACGGAGCAATAGCAGTTACCTTTCTCTGTTTCTACGGGACCTGTTTATACCGGGCCTCTAAGTCCTGCTATTGGTAGTTGATGGTTAATAAAAGCAGTTCAAGCAGCAGTGGAATTCTCAACATGATTTAGTCAATGTTCAGGGCTCTAAGAGAAGCAATGGCAAATTGTTCTTCGCTGACAGTGTCCTTTGAGAGTTTTGAGCTTCTGTGACCTGTGTCTTGTTAATCACTGGGAACAGAGAGTTCATGATGAAGGAAACACCCTTGAGAAATGGAGAACCAACTGGACTGATTGTCATCCAAGTAGGACAAATATTAAGGCATAATTGAATCTTCTAACTGGGATATTTAAAAATGTATTACAGGTTTGAGCCCGGGAACCTGTCACAATCAGCAGAATGAACGTGAGGGTTTATAAAGTTCTTTTTTATGTCAGGAATGGGTGCCACGTATTCTCAAAGTCAAAGGTGGTTCAGCAATTATCTTTATGTCATTTTCCTGTCTATCACTGTGTTATGGGTTTAGGTGCTCACTACAGGTGCCCAGAGAAAGGGTCAAATAGGCAGCACAGGATTGCTAACAAGAGCAGTTTGTTTGTGTCTCATGATGCTGATGTTAAGACTACAGATGAAAAGACTATGGCTAATTCAAAACTCTTCTGTCTGGCTAATCCTGCATATAGAGCCACAAGCCCACATCTCCCCGCCTTAAGGGCCTACATTGGTTACCGGTTGCCAGAAGATCCACTTTCAAGCTGCTTTGTATCACACACAAAGTAATACATGGAACATGACCACTTTTCATCAGGATTAAATCACCAAATATATACAAAAAAAGGAACCTCCGCACCAGATTGTCCCCGCCTCAAAATACCAGCATAGAAGAAAAAAACATGGGTGGAACATCTTTCTCAGTTCAAGCAGCCAATTTCGGAATTCATTTCTACCAACATAAGATCCACAGGTAATCATCTCATCCTCCTAAGATTACACAAGGTCTGGCTCTACCCTACGTGACCACCATATTCAAAATACAAATGTCCGGCGATATGATATGCACAAGACACCGATATACATGTGCTTTATTATATGCATGTATTCAGATATGTGCATGTTTTTGTACAAATGCACATATTACTAATGCATACAAATGTATATGCTTTCTTATGATAATGCTTAACAAATGTGTATATTATTTATGGTTAAAATACATACACTCCTTATATTTTTGCATAAAATGTATATAGCTGTTTACATAAATACCATATAAGTATTTGACTACATGTTTATGGATCTCTATTTATTATGATCACTCATATCACATATCTATGTATGTCTCAATGTTAACTATTCAATATACTTATTATTTAAAAAAAATACATACATCAAAATAATTAAATAATAAAAACAAATAATACTAATCAATTGATGGAAAAAAACTAAAAAAAATAATAAAGGTATGTGTCTATCTCTCTCTATATATTTTTATACTTGCTAGAGGAATGAAAATAAATGAATAGATCTAAAAAAACATAAATACAAAATATTATAAACATGCATACATATATGTATAACTTTACATTACATCCATATATAAGTAGAACAATGTATCAATAACATATAAAATGATGAGCGTATGCCTGTGGGTTTATTTTCCTACAATAGCACATATCTGTTACAATGTGTAAATATGATCATAATTGTATTTATAAGTGCTTTACTATTGAAATATTGAGGACAAATATAAAAAATAATAATAAAATAAACAAAACCTTAATTTACAACAGATACGGACAACCTGAGTTTTTCAATATTTATCCACACATGTACAAATGGGACTTTATCTAGTGCAATTTTATATCCCCTGATTTTTTTCAATATGAGTATCATGTTAAAATCCCTATCTATGCATACCTCTTATGTGCATTTACATATGGGATTTAACTAGTACAATTTTATATATTCTTATTCTTCTCTATATGCGTATCATGGTAAAATCTCCATGTATTTACACCTCTTATGTGTGGTCATGTATCTACATATTTATATATTTTCCTCTGAGTACACAGAAGAAAAAGAAAAAAAAAGTTAACTAATCTTCCAAACCCCCATCAAATCAACACTCTTTAGCATCCTATTCCTCTTCTAAAATATCCCCTCCACTCTCTGACTCATCCCAAACCTTTTTTATTGCAATGAACTACCAAACAACTCTTTCCAAACTCTTCCATTCTCTATCTAGCCCCTATCCTATTCATCCAACTAACAGACTCACATGTATACTACTCCTAATACCCCCAATAACAAATTATTCTCCCCTACTAATCCACCTTTGGGTTCCGGAGTAGCGTGCTACTCACCGGAAGGCACTTGAACGCTTAATCAGGGATAGTAAGAGCTATATAAATACAATTACAATTAGTGTCGGTCAAAGTCAGCTTTGATGCAAATACTGATGTCTCATGAGGAGAGTGGCAGGTTCTGTCCCCAATACGAACGAGTGCACTGTGCCAGGCAAGTCTCTTGGTTTAACCCATTCCGTGCTTATGATGACCCCGGCCGTCATGAGTCCCGGTGGGCGTGTGCGCACAACGGCCGGGCCGCCTGGATCACGCCCAAGAATGGAATGTCCAGCACCACAGCGGAATTTGCGCAGCAGCCAAGGTGTTAATATGGTTGTTTCCTAGAAACGTGACACAGCGGAAACTTCATGGTGCATCTCTAAGATACAGGCGCAGGAGCTATTCCAAGAAGGTGGGACCTGGAAAAGCCTCAGGTCTATATAAGGGGAACTGCATTGTGGGAAAAATGCACTGTCCTGGCAGATGACACCATTCAGGCAGTGCACAATGTTCATGTATTTTATAGGTAAACACAAGAGCACATGCATTCTGGGATGTGGAGCATCTAACTTATGGAGCACTGAATAGATTTTCCACAAGGGGTCTGCAGATCCTCTCCTTGGGATACAGGTAAAATCCTAATGCATTCAAATCAGGTGCTATCAAGCTTCAGTGAGCCTCTCTTAAGAGTGAATTATTCATACTTTGGTGATCAGCCAGTGGAGCAGAACGTTGTGCTGTCCTGAAGAGTAGCAGAGCCAGATGGAACCTCTCTAGCGGGCTTGACATGTGAGTACTTCAGGTGAAAAACACCGGAGCAGCTAAGAAAGATGAACAGCTAAGAAAGATGAACATGGTCAACATCGTAGGTTTCCGAACAGTTTAAGAGCTTTCATCCTTTAGCCTGCCCCACTCCCTGCTCTTGTACAAGCAACCTAAACACACCCCACATGCACACCCTCCACACACCAGACCATCCCAGACATTATGACTGGACTAATGCTTGACATGGAAATATGAAAGTGTAGGTACTAACTATCCCAAAGTACCTGTTTGCTCCTGATAAATGCAGGTACTCTCCGATTGAAAGCTTTGCAGCATGCTAAGAAGTGCAGGTGCTAATCGAGGGAAGATTGTGGCTAAGATACATTTAGGTGCTCCAGGCCTTCACAACCGGGATGGGTATATGGATCATGCCGTTAAGCGCTATACCCTAACTTCTCGGAGTCTCGCTGCAGCCAACCTATCCCTCCCCTTTGCGATAGTACCCCTATGGACATCAAGAGAAGACATTGGTATAGAGGCAATGGACCTGCCCGTAGGGTGACCTACTCCAACCTTAGCTATTGTTGCACTCTTGGGACTGTGGATCCAAGATGGAGCTGGCCTATGGCTCAGGGGGTAGTTAGTTCATTGGTTACTCAACTAAACATTGTTATTAATTGTATTTGGCCTTTTCTCACAGTTCAAAAGAGGTTACTATTGATGGACATTGGATTAGAGTACGACGGGTGGAGTTGATATTGAGGGCTCGCCTGTTTTAGCACATGACCGAGGATTGGTAAACCACCCGGAGGCAGGAGGGTGGTCCTGGTGGACTCAGATTAGGAGATGGAATTGACAGTCAGATTTAGCCTGGATCAGGTCTCATTATTTCCATTTTGCGTGGGAGATTGTAAGCGACAGGCCTGGGCCGAGAACGCCCATTAAAAGGAAGGTTGTAACTGTTCCAGTGTTACCATATGGTCGCGGTATTCCTGTTCTCTGGTTCTAATTATGTGTCTTTGTACCACATAGTGAGGGTGTGGGTTGGTTGTGCTCTATTTGTATTCAGCCCATTGTTCCGCTTGTGCGTCATATGTTGAACAACTCGAATAAAGAATTGTTGCAACAAAACAAAAAGTGCAGGTTTGTCTCCCGTTAAAATAAAAAAAAGTGCATGTACTGAGTACCTGCCCATTTAAAGCACTGGACTGGACAATATGTCGGCATCCTATACAGTGGAATGTGGATCAGCAAACAACTTCCTGGGCTTCTGCCTTCTGGGGGAACAACATGCGACCCCGAGGGCAGGAGAGAATGTGGCTGGGTTCTGGCAGTTTTGCCTGTGGGTGAAAGATTTGTTATTCCCTTAAAGAAACCCTATCCTGCCCTCCACTCTGCATTTCACACACCTATCTCCCAAATCCTGGGATGTGTGTGTTTGAGGGCTGTGGGGGGGCTTGAACCCCATTATACCCTAAGTAACAATGGCTTTAAAACTAACCGTTGACCCCTTCTGCCTGCAAAATCAAATGCACCGTAGTTTGGTGCAGGAAACTATCCACACACATCCGCCAAATGCACCCATGCCATGTGTGACACTTTCTGCCAGTCCTGGCATTTGACTATGTCGAAAACTACATTCTGGAATTTGTAGTTTTGATTTTACCCTAATATATAGGCATAGAAATCCCAGCTTGCACAGTGCATTTGTTAGAAGTTGGCTGTTAAGGGTTTTTTTGTTTTTTTTATTAATTTAAGGCGATTTTCTATAGCGCGAACATTAACTGAAGGTGTCAGAGCGCTTTACAAAAGTACCAGTTGCGATACATAAGGATTTTGGATTACATGAGTTGCATAAAAAATACAAACAGGAAAAGAAATTGCAAATGTACAAGTTGGAAAGTCACACAGGTAAGAGATACAAATAAAAAAAAAATGGATAAACTCCAAGAATCACATAGGAATGGTAGTGAGTACAAAGGTCTACTACATATACTAGTGGTTAGAGTTATCTCTATATACATATATATACAAATCCACACAAAACTCAAATAACACAGACTCATTTTAATATAGCCTGGAGGCAACATATAGAACAGCCAAAATGAAAAGAAAGTAATTGGGGAATGTGCCATTTCGGCTCAAACTGCAAAGCAAGATGGGGAAAACATTTGTCCAAAGAAAAAAAAGGCTGTGGGATACACAGGAAAACTGGTTTAGAAGAAACTGCTGCGAGCTCAAACAGAGATAGGCAAATCCTGGACTCAGTGGCGGCCGCCATGACACACCATCTGTTTCCTCTTTGTCTAGAGGCTGTCTTGGTGAGAGCTGCAGGGATTCTCCCCTCCCCCACTGCAGGCGCGCACCGGCGCCAGGATTGCCAGGCGGCGTCTGGCGCACGAGCCTGCGGGAGGAAATCCAATCCTACCCTTATTTGGTCAAAGGAATGGCAATTTTCCCCCTTTCGAGGCATGCATGGCGAAGAACGCCCCCTAAATGTCACAAAGTCAACCCAATCTGTTAGCCAGATGATAATGTGTTTGCCAGCCGCCGCGGGCGTGCGTTCGTGCGTCACGTGGTCACGCGAGAGAGGCTGATTATTATTTTTTACAGGATTGCCACACTGGATTTTCTTCCTAATGTTGATTCTAAGACATGCTTATTTTTTTTCTATGCAAGCTTTACTCGGTTTTCTAAGATCAAAGTATTTTTCATACGTATAATTTCAACCAGATTGAAACCATTACGTATATCCTATTTTACAAATATGTTTTAAAGAGGGACACGTATTTTTCCATAGAATTATTGAATAGAGTATTCGGAGATTCCTGTATTTATAATGCGGATATAAGTCGTCTCTGTTTGTGATTAGGAAATATATGGCAGTGCTGAAGTTTATCCAACCTGACACCATTATATTTGATTATAGCATTTTTATAGCGCTTATTACCACCAAAGTGGTGAGCCAAAGGAGCGCTCCTCACAGACAACACGTCACACGGTGGATGGAAGTGTGTTGTCTTCCCTTCGAGCCTATGTGCGAGGTGTGTCCATGTCATGTGTGATGGCCACCTGGTGCGGTTATCATGTTTGTTCATTTTTTTTTATTGAGGGGGTTTTACATAGCATAGATTTTACCCCACCAGGGGTATTAGAGCGCTTCACAGAGAACAGAGTTTACACAACGTTTGTTAGGTATAGAAGCATTTTTTGCATTGCAGCATTTATAAAGCACTTACTTTTCCCCTATGTGGGGCACAGGAGCACTTACGCAGATTTGTAGCAAACTACCACATGTAGGGTGTGTGGTTGGAAGGGTTTTATCTTTGTTTGGGGATCTTACTTGGGAAGTGTGTCCATACCAGTAGCGGCCCGTGGAGGAAGTTCCATGGGGCTGTGAGGCGGGGTGGGAAAGGGGCAGGGTGGGGGTAGTAAACACCGTAATATGCATGAACGGAGGTAAGTAAACATTTAAATAAAAAAATAAAAAATTTTGCGCGCTCTGAAAAATGGGATGCAGCACGCGCAACGAAATTCGTTTTATTTATTTAAATGTTTACTAACCTCCGTTCATCCATATTCTGGTGTTTACTGAGCCCCACCCTACCCCTCCCATGCCCCGCCTCACCACCCGACTGAACTCCCTTCACGGGCCACTACTGGTCCATACCGTGCATGAAGACCACCGAGGTGTGGTTATTGTGTCATGGGACAAAGCACGTAGCAGTGTGGTGGATGAGGAAATGTGAGAGACAGATGCGTAGTTTTATGGTTTTCCATATAGTTGTTGTGAGAAGTTGGCCTGGCATATGCTGTCCACTAGTCTAGTGGGCACCTTGCACCAGTCCAAACGACCCTTATTGATGGTAGGTTTAAGGACAACCATTATAGAAAGCTATCCTAGTGGTAGCTGTGGAGAGCAGCCTTCAGGCTAAGTCTTGAAGGAATGTAAAGCAGTTTGTTTTTACCAGTCTATAACCTCATGAATAACCAAATGAAGGGAGAACCACACCAGGTATATATAAAATATATATATGTATTTATTCTAAACACCTCCCTCTGGTCTCCTTATGAGGCTAGAAGTAAAAGTACACAAGTTAAACTTAAGTAGCACACAGTAAATTAGCACAGTATATGTTTTGCCCTTGGGGCCTCACAAACCATATACTAAGAAAGTGGTATAAAAACCACGAGGGACATAGAGACAAGGCCTAGGCCCTGTAGAACCGCTGGGGCAACCAGGAAGCGGCCAAGGTAGGGACGCAGGATACCCACAGGGGACGCGTGCAGTGTCAAACACAGCTGCGTATCACCATTGACTTCCATGGAGAAAGTTGAGGTTAGATTTTTAATGAATAAGGACACTTAGGAGTGGACTAGGAACAAACCCCTTCAGTACTGGACAGTTCGAGAGTCAAGACCCACGGGAGCACCAAAGTACTCGTGTTACCTCACCCAGGGAAGCCGGGTGCATAGGTCTCTTTTCATGTCGGGTTTCATCGTCGTTTCCTATGGAGAGCTGCATAAAAGTGCTGCAGGTGACCAGATGAAAAGTGTCCGGGTGGATCCAAGGGTGGATTGAAGATCTGAAGAACCTGAAAGCAGAGGGGACATAGTCTGGGTCACTTGCCAGTGACCAGGGAGGCAACAAGAAGATGCCAGCCGATGTTGGGTGATTTCAGGTGTAAGAGGTGAAGCTTGACTCTTCAGCCACGAGGACCAGGAGGTGTCGACGACAACCAGGAACTGGATTCGAGCTATCCCACATCGGATGTCGAGTGCTGCAGCGTTGGTGTCTGGATTGGACTCAACAAGCCTTGGCAACAGGAACCCACGCAGAATGCAAAGATTGGCTTCGGTGCAGACCAGCAAGGTCTGAGGGACTCACCCTTTGGAGGGAAGTCAGGGCACATCTGGAGCAACCAGGAAAGCCCAAGAAACAAAAGAGTTGCCTTCGTGGGGAGCCACCAGTCGACGGACCAGGGATAGCAAAGGAGCCTCGAGCAGAATTGCTAGAAGCAAGCCCACGGAACACTCGTTGTAGGCCCACAGTCTTCAGTGCAGATGATGCCCAGGGCTTGGAATACAAGTAGCCCAATGCACAACTTTGGGAAACCTCGGGAAGTAGATGCACTAGAAAATGTGCACGGTGTCCAGGAGTTCCAGTCCCACGTGTCTCGTGATGGCTACAGGTCTCAGCTTTGCTGGGATCTCGTGGCGGACTCGGAGATGTCTGGAAGTCTGTGTCCTGTGTCACAGATTCTTCGGGATCCGGCGGGAGCCTCGAAAATGCAGACCGGCAAGATGCTTCTTTGGTGCCTGTTTGAACAGTAGAGTCACTCCTTGACGCCAAGGGAGATCCTTCCGTGTTCTAGTCGAAATACAATGTCGAAGTTCCAAGGTATATGTTGCAGAGTTTCGTCCAGGGTAATTAATCTAAAGTCCTAGGGACTGGGTTCCTATACTTATACTAAGTTTAGGGAATGGACTAACTCTAAGGTCCCATCTATGGGAGGACTTGGAGAGGGGGTGGTTACACCCCTTCCCCTTTGTCCAGTTTCGCACCAGAGCTGGAGCTGAGTGCCCCAGCAACCGGTTTGATCTGGGAAATGCACAGGGACACCTTGTGTGCCCCAGGCACTGTCTGAAAAGCATTCACTGAAGGCACCCACCCTGCCCCAATACACTAAAGTGGAGGGGTAAAGGTGCCTTCAAGGGAATTTGTTTGAATTACAATTGATAATTCAAGTTTGACTAAGAAGGATAACTTAATGATCCTTATAAGAAGTTAATTCATCAAAAATAAATTAATAATTATAAAAGAACGCAATACATCAAAACACAAAAAGAATACATGGATAACAAACACAAAGGTGTATAGGAAAATAGAATGTATCAAATAGTAAAACGATTAGTTTCATATACAGATATGAATGATTCAAAATTAATTAGATCTGCAGGTACACAAACAATATATTAATGAATGACTCAACAGAACCTAAAAAACACCTATCCAAAAATCAAGTATGTGACATAGAATATGGATAAGGCGAGGGTCGACGTTTCGGTCTCCTAGAGAATCATTTGTGAGACCATCTTCAGGACTGGTGTCAATTGGAAACTGTATAATAACCAAGTGTAATCTGAAACAAAAATGTTGGCAGTTACATATCTTTTGGTGTAGTTTGTTTTTGTCATGAATGTCATTTTTGTGTGATCACTAAGGTGTTATAGATAAAATGCTAAATAGTAGATATTGATATGTAACTGCCAACATTTTTGTTTCAGATTACGCTTGGTTATTATACAGTTTCCAATTGACACCAGTCCTGAAGATGGTCTCACAAATGATTCTCTAGCCTCAAGGTTTTTAGTTGCCTTTTTCATGGGTATCTTTGGCATACAATATGGGGATGAACCCATGTATCCTCAGAAGATTGGCCAAGGGAGCAATATAGATGTTAAATAATGTGGGGCTCAAGCATGAGCCCTGGGGTACTCCCTTGGTCAATTCCATAGGGGTCGAACGATACGAGCCTAGGTTGACAATCTGGGAGCGGTCAGACAGAAAGCTCCTAATCCATAATAAGGCTGATTTTCTTAACCTCCTCTGCTGTACCCACCCCACTGCCTACCCTTACAGGTTCTGTAGCCTGCCTAAAGTCATCAAGCAGTAATGCCTCTATGAGGCGTTGGGTATTGGGATTCTGTCCTGTCTTTAATTTTCTCATGGCACACAGAACCCTTAACTCTTGGAAAGGGAATGTGTCATACTTAGATGTGTGTACTTGACTGACATCTGGCAGAGACCCACTAGGTCCTGCTCTTAAAGACATGACTAGTGAGGTGTGATGTATGCACTACCTACACTATTTGTTTACCTACTAAACCTCTCTTGAGTTGTAGAAAGGGTGCACTAAGCCCTTGACACACAACTCTAAGTTCAGTAGAACTTACTTTATTTTAAGCTTGTATTATATGTACCTCTGTTACCTTTAGTGGTTTTTAAAATGATCAACACTTGAGATTATCTGGTAAAACAATGCAAGCTGGAATCCCACACGCTGCACACCAATGTGAGAAGTTGGTCTGGCATATGCTGTCCACTATTCTAGTGGGCACCTTGCACCAGTCCAAAAGACCCTTATTGATGGTAGGTTTAAAGACAACCTTTATAGAAAGCTATCCTAGTGGTAGCTGTGGAGAGCAGCCCTCAGGTTAAGTCTTGAAGGAATGTAAAGCAGCTTGTTTTACCAGTCTATAACCTCATGAATGATCAAATGAAAGGAGAACCACACCAGGTATATATAAAATATATATGTATTTATTCTAAACACATCCCTCTTCATGAGGCTAGAAGTAAAAGTACACTAGTTAAACTTAAGTAGCACACAGTAAATTAGCACAGTATAAGTTTTGCCCTAGGGGCCTCACAAACCATATATTAAGAAAGTGGTATAAGTACCACGTGGGACATAGAGACAAGGCCTAGGGCCTGTAGAACTGCTGGGGAAACCAGGAACCACCCAAGATAGGGACGCAGGATACACACGGGGGAAGCGTGCAGTGTCTAAACACAGCCGCGAATCACTATTGACTTCTATGGAGAAAGTTGCGGTTAGATTTTTAAAGAATAAGGACACTTAGGAGTGGACTAGGAACAAACCCCTTCAGTACTGGACAGTTCCAGAGTCAAGGCCCACGGGAGCACCGAAGTACTCGTGTTACCTCACCCAGGAAAGCGGGTGCATAGGTGTCTTTTGTGACGGGTTTCGTCGTCGTTTCCTGTGGAGAGCTGCAAAGAAGTTGTTAGACGGGGACCCTGAGGGTCGGCCGTCTACTGAGGGAGAGGTCCCCGATGAGGACCACCTCCGGCGATTGTACAGATATGTCACCTCCCTCCCCACAAACAGCCACCACACCAGGTTGAGTTCAATACTTTTATATAAGGTTTGTAGGGCACGGATATTGGCGATACAGGATATCTCGGACCCGAGGGTCCTCTCACTTCTAGTCTCTGTAGGGAAAAGGGGGTAGCGGGACAGTCTTGGTACCGGGTCGGTACAGGAGGTGGCAAGAGGTGAGCTCACAATCCTCGAGCTGGCGAGTCTGCAAGTCGGGCCGCGGCAGCGCCAGCAGGCCAAGACGATGGTTTCACGAGGCAGAGGGCCGCGGCAGCGCCAGCAGGCCAAGACGATGGTTTCACGAGGCAGAGGGCCGCGGCAGCGCCAGCAGGCCAAGACGATGGTTTCACGAGGCAGAGGGCCGCGGCAGCGCCAGCAGGCCAAGACGATGGTTTCACGAGGCAGAGGGCCGCGGCAGCGCCAGCAGGCCAGTCGCGGATGAGTTCTTCTCGGGTCTCTCGGCTCCAGGATACAACTGCCTTCCTGGTCTGGCCCTGCCCCAGTTATAGGTCTGGTCCCCTTTGATGTCCGGACCCTCGCGCCTGGGGGCCGGGAGGTCCGGGATGAGGGAGTCCAGACACCCAGCAGGGGGGTGGAGCCAGCGCCCAGGGCGGCCTGGGGTGATCGACACCTGGCGGAGGAGAGCCGTTGACGATTCCTTCTCCCATTGACTCGCCAAGTGGTCACTCTGCCTCCTGGGAGGAGGTTGGTGCCTCGATGTCGGGGCCGACCCGGCCCAGGGTTAGGGTCGAGTTGAGGCCACGCGGCCTCGTGCTGTAGTACCCCAAAATGGCGGCTGGGCCGAGGCCGGGGTGCGGATGATGACCCGGGCCAGCTGGGTCCGGAGCTGGTGTCTTGTGGTGGAGGGATTGCAGGTTACTTCGGGTGGTCGCCGGGGACTCTGGTTGGGGATTCAGGGAGAGCCAGGGTCCGGGTCCCGTTGCGGGGAGGGGGGACAGCCCGACATGCGGCCTGTCCAACATGCGTCCCCCCCCAGCTGAAGGCGGGGAGAGTCAGCCATCTTCCTGGGGACTCTCCTCGCTGAGGCGGAAAAAGCGTGACAGGCCGTCTGCGTTGGCGTGGTCCTGGCCTGGACGATGTTCCACCGTGAAGTCCATCCCCTGTAGGGAGATGGACCAGCGCAACAGCTTCGGGTTCTCCCCCCGCATTTGCATCAGCCATTGCAGGGGTCGGTGGTCTGTTTGCACCCGGAAGTGGGTGCCGAAGAGGTAGGGCCGGAGCTTCTTGAGTGCCCAGACTACGGCGAAGGCCTCCCTCTCAATGGTGCTCCAGCGCTGTTCTCGGGGCAGTAGGCGTCTGCTGATGAAGGCCACTGGTTGGTCGACCCCTTCGGGGTTGAGTTGGGAGAGGACGGCCCCCACACCATGATCGGAGGCGTCCGTCTGCACAATGAATTCCCGGCTGTAGTCGGGAGCCTGGAGCACGGGGGCCGTGCACATGGCGGTCTTCAATTTCTCGAAGGCCGATTGGCAGTCCGGGGTCCAGTTGACTGTTTTGGGGCTCTTCTTGGAGGTGAGCTCTGTGAGGGGCCCCACGATGCTGCCATAGTCCTTCACGAACCGCCGGTAGTATCCGGTGAGCCCCAGGAAGGCCCGGACCTCCGTTTGGGTCGTAGGGGGTTGCCAGGCCTGGATGGCAGCAATCTTGAGCTGGAGGGGGGCCACCAGCCCGCTTCCCACTTGGTGTCCCAGGTAGGTCACGGACCCTTGGCCAACCTGGCACTTGCTGGCCTTGATGGTGAGCCCGGCTTGCCGGAGGGCGTGTAGAACCTCCCGCAGGTGGCGGAGGTGGTCGGTCCAATGATGGCTGTACACAGCAATGTCGTCCAGGTAGGCGGCGCTGAAGTCTTCCAGGCCCGCCAGTACCTGGTTCACCAGCCGTTGGAACGTTGCCGGAGCGTTTTTCATGCCGAAGGGCATTACTTTAAAGTGGTAGTGCCCGTCCGGGGTAGAGAAGGCGGAACGTTCTTGGGCCCTAGGGGTGAGGGCGATCTGCCAGTAGCCCGCCGTTAGGTCGAAGATGCTCAGGTAGCGGGCGGCCCCCATCCGGTCAATTAGCTCATCTGCCCGGGGGATGGGGTGAGCGTCGGTCCTGGTAACTGCATTCAGCCCCCGATAGTCCACGCAGAACCGGAGCTCAGGGGCAACGCCCGGGGCGGCCGCCTTGGGAACCAGGACGACTGGGCTTGCCCAGGGGCTGTCTGAGGGTTCGATCACTCCTAGGGCCAGCATTTTGGACACCTCGGTCTGGATGCAGGCGCGCACCCGGTCTGGTACGCGGTACGCCCCGTGTCGAATAGGAGGGCTGTCCCCGGTGTCCACATCGTGAAGGCACCAGGGGGTGACTCCGGGTGTGAGGGAGAACAGGGAGGCGAACCGCCTCAGGAGGGCTTGACAGTCTTGGCGTTGCTCCGGGGACAGGGCCTCGGAGAGCTGGACCCCTTCCACTGAGCCATCCCGCTCGAGGGTCCTCAGTAAGTCCGGAAGGGGTTCGGAGTCTTCTTCCGTCCCGTTATCGGTAGCCATCAGGAGGCTGAGTTCGGATCGCACAAAATGGGGTTTGAGCCTGTTGGCATGGAGGACCCGTAGAGGGTTCCGGGCAGTCTCCATGTCGATTAAATAGGTGACGGGCCCCTTGCGTTCGATCACCTTGAATGGTCCGGACCATTTGTCTTGGAGTGCACAGGGTTCAACCGGGGACATCACCCAGACCCGTTGTCCCGGTTCGAACTCAATGGAGGATGCGTGCTGATCGTACCATCTCTTCATGTCCTCCTGACTGGCCTCGAGATTGGCTTTGGCGGTTTCTCGGAACCGCCGGGTCTGGTTGCGAAGAGCCAGGAGATACCTGTAGATGTCTGGGGGAGTTTTCTGGGGAGGCTGCTCCCAACCTTCCTTGACTAGGCTGAGGGGGCCCCGGACGGGGTGCCCGTACAGGAGTTCAAATGGGCTGAAGCCGAGGGATTTCTGCGGGACCTCCCGATAGGCAAACAGGAGGCATGGAAGTAGCACGTCCCACTGGCGTCGAAGGGGTTCCTCTAGGCCCATAATCATTCCCTTGAGGGTGCGGTTGAACCTCTCGACCAGTCCGTTTCCTTGCGGGTGATAGGGGGTCGTGAATTTGTAGGTGACCCCGCATTGTTGCCAGAGAGACTTCATATATCTGGAGATAAAGTTCGTGCCCCTGTCGCTGACGACCTCCCGGGGGAACCCCACCCGGGAGAAGATCCCCATCAGGGCTCGGCCCACCACGGGGGCCGTCACAGTCCGAAGAGGGATGGCCTCGGGATAGCGGGTGGCGTGGTCTACTAGGACCAGGATGAACCGGTGTCCTTGGGCTGTTCGGGGGTCGAGGGGCCCCACAATGTCTATTCCCACTCGTTCGAACGGGGTGGTGACGACAGGAAAGGGTTGTAAAGGTGCTTTGATTTTTCGGCCACTTTTTCCGCTGGCCTGGCAGGTGGGGCAGGCCCTGCAGTGGTTGGTGACATCCTTTCGCATTTGGGGCCAGAAAAAATGGGTCACCAGGCGGTCGTAGGTTTTATCCTGTCCCAGGTGTCCGGCAAGGGGGACATCGTGGGCTAAGTTCAGGAGAAAGTCTCGGAAGCGAAGGGGCACCACCAGCACCCGACTGGCTCCTAGTTCTGCAATTTTTTTCTCGCTGTAGAGCAGGTCTTGGTCCCATTAGATCCAGTGGGCCCCCGAGGTATCCCCTGTGCTCTGGGCCAGGGCTTGCTGCCGGAGTCCTTTGAGAGAGGGACATGTTTTCTGTTCGGCCCGGAATTGTTCCTGAGAGGGGCCTCCCTCCTGACGCCATTGTGCCAGGTCAGGGACATCCCGAAGCTGGTCGGATCCTTCTTCTGTTTGGGTCGAGGGACTGGCTTCTGGGGCGGCCTCCTCTGGGACGAGCGCGGGAGGAGGTTCCGGCCACTCGGGCTCTTCTAGACTGGGGACCGCGCGGGCGGTCATGGACCGGGTCGTGACGCAGACCCATTCGGGGAGGCCGAGCATCCCCAGGTGTTCTCTCCGTTCGACGGCTGCCCAGGGAGAGCTTTCGAGGTCGTTTCCTAGGAGGCAATCCACGGGGGCATCATCGCGGACAGTTACCTTTAACATCCCTGTTACTCCTCCCCACTCGAAGGGGACGCAGGCCATGCGACACAGACTTTCGGAGTTGTCTGCTGATCGGACAGGGCAAAGAATGTTCGGCAGGATTTGGTCTGGAGTGACAAGGTGGCGTCGGACCGCCGTTACACTGGCCCCGGTGTCGCGGAGGGCTTCCGCCCGGCGGCCATTAATGTTGACCCACTGGCTGTACTTCTGCGTGTTGGCGGGAAGGGGGGCCCGCGAAATCATCTCTCTCTCCCCCAAGCAGACCAGCGCCATGGCGGCTGGTGCCCACTCAGAGGGGTCGGTCTCGTACTCTTCTTGGTCGTCCGGGATTAGTTCTTCCCCTAGGGCGGCCGCTGCGACCTGGCGGGGGGTAGTGTTCGGATTCTTTGGGCAGTTGGGATCACTGGCGTAGTGGCCGGGTCGCTGGCATCTGTGGCACATAACGTTGGCCCGGAAACCGGCCCGGATGGCCGGGCTCCCTCGGCCGGCCGGGGTCGAGGGGCTGCTTGTGGGCGACAAGGGGCCGGGGTCTCTCCCCCGACCCTGGCCCCCTCCTCCCCCTCCTCCCCGGGGGCGATGGGGCCCTGGGTACGGTCTGGATGATTCACTGGGTCCGTTCCGGCCAACTCGGGTGCTTTCCCACCGGTCGGCTTCGGCGGCGAGTTGTCGAGGTTCGGTTAGTTTACTGTCCAAGAGGTGTTGCCGGAGTTCCACGAAGCAGTTGTTAGACAGGTGCTCCCATACGATAAGGTCAAAAAGTTGTTCGTAGGTGGTCACTTTGTTGCCCTTGATCCACCCTTCGAAGGCTCGACTAAAGAAGTTCACGTACTCCACCCAAGTCGTACCCGGAATCCGTTTGCAGTCGCGGAACCGCTGGCGGTACATCTCGGGTGTGAGCCCGTATCGAGTGAGGAGGGCGGCCTTCATGTGGTCGTAGGATGTCATCAGATGGTCCGGGAGTTGCAGCAGGGCGTCCCGCCCTTCGTTGACAAACCTCCCCCATAACCCGGCTCCCCAGTCGCTCCGTGGAATCCGGTGGGAGGTCATGGCCACCTCATAGGCTTTAAACCACTGCTGTATATCATCGTTCTTGTGGTATTCCCGGATGACATCTTTGGGGATGTGAACCTTGGGCTCGGTAGAGGCAGGCAGGGTCGGTCGTTCGGGGAACCCGAGTTCTTTATTCTGTTTCTGGATTTCCAGTTCCTTGAGATTGCGCTCATGTTCGTACGCTAGTTTCTTTTCCTCTAGCTCTCTCTGTTTTTGCTTCTCTTCTCGCTCCTCTCGGAGCCGTAAGTGTTCCAGAGTTATTTTTTGTTCCGCCAGTTTGCGTTCTCCATCCAAGCGAAGTCGGGCCAGTTCTAATTCGTGGAGTCTGCTTTTTTCTCTTTCTTGGATCTCTTCCAGGGAGAGACCCGCTCTTCTTTCTTCAATTGGTGCGGGGCCCGTCTCGGTCGTTCGTGTTCGGGGTACGGCCGTACCCGTTTCTGCCCAAGCTTCTAGGGCTCGTTTGAAGTCTTCCTTTGTGCTCAGACCTGTGGTTGGAAGGCCAAGTTCTATGCAATATTGCTTCAGTTCCCGGTGGTTGTAGTCTTCCAATTTTTCCATCTGGAATTTTTCCGTTGTTCCGCTCTCTGTTGTCATGGTGGTTGTGTGTCGTGGGGAGAGTGACTCTCTGTACTATTATGCGTAGGTTCGGATCCCACCGCTGCCACCAATGTTAGACGGGGACCCTGAGGGTCGGCCGTCTACTGAGGGAGAGGTCCCCGATGAGGACCACCTCCGGCGATTGTACAGATATGTCACCTCCCTCCCCACAAACAGCCACCACACCAGGTTGAGTTCAATACTTTTATATAAGGTTTGTAGGGCACGGATATTGGCGATACAGGATATCTCGGACCCGAGGGTCCTCTCACTTCTAGTCTCTGTAGGGAAAAGGGGGTAGCGGGACAGTCTTGGTACCGGGTCGGTACAGGAGGTGGCAAGAGGTGAGCTCACAATCCTCGAGCTGGCGAGTCTGCAAGTCGGGCCGCGGCAGCGCCAGCAGGCCAAGACGATGGTTTCACGAGGCAGAGGGCCGCGGCAGCGCCAGCAGGCCAAGACGATGGTTTCACGAGGCAGAGGGCCGCGGCAGCGCCAGCAGGCCAAGACGATGGTTTCACGAGGCAGAGGGCCGCGGCAGCGCCAGCAGGCCAAGACGATGGTTTCACGAGGCAGAGGGCCGCGGCAGCGCCAGCAGGCCAGTCGCGGATGAGTTCTTCTCGGGTCTCTCGGCTCCAGGATACAACTGCCTTCCTGGTCTGGCCCTGCCCCAGTTATAGGTCTGGTCCCCTTTGATGTCCGGACCCTCGCGCCTGGGGGCCGGGAGGTCCGGGATGAGGGAGTCCAGACACCCAGCAGGGGGGTGGAGCCAGCGCCCAGGGCGGCCTGGGGTGATCGACACCTGGCGGAGGAGAGCCGTTGACGATTCCTTCTCCCATTGACTCGCCAAGTGGTCACTCTGCCTCCTGGGAGGAGGTTGGTGCCTCGATGTCGGGGCCGACCCGGCCCAGGGTTAGGGTCGAGTTGAGGCCACGCGGCCTCGTGCTGTAGTACCCCAAAATGGCGGCTGGGCCGAGGCCGGGGTGCGGATGATGACCCGGGCCAGCTGGGTCCGGAGCTGGTGTCTTGTGGTGGAGGGATTGCAGGTTACTTCGGGTGGTCGCCGGGGACTCTGGTTGGGGATTCAGGGAGAGCCAGGGTCCGGGTCCCGTTGCGGGGAGGGGGGACAGCCCGACATGCGGCCTGTCCAACAGAAGTGCTGCAGGTGACCAGATGAAAAGTGTCCGGGTGGATCCAAGGGTGGATCGAAGATCTGAAGAACCTGAAAGCAGAGGGGACAGAGTCTGGGTCACTTGCCAGTGACCAGGGAGGCAACAAGAAGATGCCAGCCGATGTCGGGTGATTTCAGCTGTAAGAGGTGAAGCTTGACTCTTCAGCCACGAGGACCAGGAGGCGTTGACGACAACCAGGAGCTGGATCCGAGCTGTCCCACGTCATATGTCGAGTGCTGCAGTGTCTGTATCCAGATTGGACCCAACAAACCTTGGCAACAGCAACCCACGCAGATTGCAAAGATTGGCTTCGGTGTAGACCAGCAAGGTCTGAGGGACTCACCCTTTGGAGGGGAGTCAGGGCACGTCTGGAGCAACCAGGAAAGGCCAAGAAACAAAAGAGTTGCCTTCGTGGGGACCCACCAGTCAACGGACTAGGGATAGCAAAGGAGCCTCGAGCAGAATTGCTAGAAGCAGGCCCACGGAACACTCGTGGAGTGTAGGCCCACAATCTTTGGTGCAGATTGTGCTCAGGGCTTGAACTATAAGTAGCCCAATGCACAACTTCAGGAAAGCTCGGGAAGTAGAAGCACCAGTAAATGTGCATTGTGTCCAGGAGTTCCGGTCTCACGTGTCTCGTGATGGCTACAGGTCTCAGCTTTGCTGGGATCTCGTGTCAGCCTCGGAGATGTCTGGAAGTCTGTGTCCTGTGTCGCAGATCTTTCGGGATCCGGCGGGAGCCTCGAAAATGCAAACCGGCAAGATGCTGCTTTGGTGCCTGTTTGAACAGGAGAGTCGCTCCTTGACCCCAAGGGAGATCCTTCCATCTTCTAGTCGAAATAGAATGTCGGAGTTCCAGGATATATGTTGCAGAGTTTCGTCCAGGGTAATCTAAAGTCCTAGGGACTGGGTTCCTATACTTATACTAAATTTAGGGGATGGATTAACTCTAAGGACCCACCAATGGGAGGACTTGGGGAGGGGGTGGTTACACCCCTTCCCCTTTGTCCAGTTTCGCTCCAGAGCTGGGGCTGAGTGACCCAGCAACTGGTTTGAACTGGGAAATGCATAGGTACACCTTGTGTGCCCCAGGTACTGTCTGAAAAGCATTCACTGAAGGCACCCACCCTGCCCCAATACACTAAAGCCTGTTTGGGGAGGTGGTTACACCTCCCTGGACAGGAAACCTATTGTCCAGGCCTCACCTGCTGGAGGTTTGTCCAGCAGCAGGAGGTCAAACTCGTGTCTGTGGCAGCAGCATCCATTTTAAGATGCTGGGGCTCTTTTAAACTATTACCGGGTAAGTAAAGGTGTACATGTCTTCTCCCTCTAGAAGGGTGGAATTCTACCCTCGCTGCCAGGACTGGTGGGGGGGGGAGGGTAGGATTCCAAAGTGTTTGACACCAATCATGACATGTTTTGATGCAGCCAATCCAAAGTTGGCATTAACGACAAGGTTATAATGCACTTAAGAGTATATGGCATGGCTGTATCACAGAACAGCTATAAGGAAGGGGTTCCGAAAGCTCAGAGGAGCTCAGCTCATGCTTGGGCACCCTGTCACAAAAAACCAAGCACTCTGCCTTCAGGATTGTCAAGGCCTGCTATAGGAATGACTTTTATAGGTTTATATGAGTCTGTCTTTAAATTGTACTATATCTTACACCACCTTACCCAGGCTGCAGGAGCAGACCTGTGGTGCCATTTTGGACGGCTTCCCAGGGGTGGCATAATACATGCTTCAGCCCCTGCTAGGCCTCTGGGGTACCTATGCCCTTGGTACCTAACGTACCATATACTAGGTACTCACAAGGGTAACCCAGTAACCAATCTGGAGTGTACCTAATGTACATGCAATCAGTTTAGAGAGGAAGCAGCTAGGCTGGGGTCCTGATAGCAGGGCCCCAGCCAGACTAAAGTCGATAAATCAGTGAAACACAGCAAAAAGTGGGGGTAACCATAGTAAGCAGATCCTACTCTCCTTCAGTTATAGCATTGGATAGCTCTGCAAGTCCCTTTATGATATTTCTTATGATATAGTCTCCTTAGCTGGATACTGCACCACTTTGTCCAATCTGAGATTGTGTGTATAGTTGTGGTCCTGAGCTGGCATGGCTGGAGGGTGAGAGAGGTGGAGGGATCTGGTAGGATGGTGATGAAGCAAAGCTTCGCATATTTTGCGGCTTGCCGAAATCAAGAACCTCATTTATGTGTAATAAGGTAACCCGTGTATGTTTTACTAACGTTTATATTAAGATTGAGTAAAGTTTAAGACGCTTGCCTATGTGTATTTCTAATGAAATTAATCCATGTCCTCTAAAAATGGCCGCCGCTTGTATTTTAGTTACTGCGCATGCGTCAGCCACACTCACGTGTCCTGACGCGTCTGCAGAAGTGGAGGGAAAGTTATGCGCATGCGTAATTCATAGCTGTGCTTATCATGTGGTACTGCTCGTGCCACTGCTCTTGTGTCTATGTCAATGTAGCTAACATTTAATGCAATTAAGTTTATTTCTTGATGATGAGTTAAAAGTACAAACCCTGTGATGTGTTTTCCTAATGACATTATTATGTATTAATTTGTTTTCGCTTACTTTTCATGTACCGCGGGAAATGGGGGTCTGAATGAGAGGAGAGCCATATTGGAGGTCCCTTCTGCGCCTGTGCGACATTCGGCAGCACGAGGGACCTTGGCTGATGGAACATAGCCAGCTGGCAGTGATGGGCGAGATGCTCCTGAGAAAGTCACCTCTGCCCTGCGAGAACAGCGAATGTGGCTTCTTATATGTTACATTGTATTGATGCGCTACTGTTAGCTCATGGGAACCCCAAACATGCTAGGCGGTACCAAAATATGTAAATGAAGGCTTCAAATCGCATATTGTGATTGGTGTGTTACCCAAATCCTACCTTAGGACCAATCGAAATTGAGGGATTCTGACACTTTGCAACATTGGGGGGTGGTACACTGTCCCCAAACTGTATATCTACCCTGGGTTCCCCTGGGGAACCGTCCGACTTGTCTGGTTTAGCTGACCTGTCACTGACCCAACGCACTCAATAGGTGACTGAAGATACAGAGCGCTGCAGTGCACTCTGTCCGAATTTGACCATAGACTAAGGTTTTACTGAACCTTAAAGTGCAGACAAGGCACTTAGCTGGGAGTTCGCTGACCCAATCGGGGTCTTGATCGATATCTGCAGAGCGGGTGGAGCGCAGGCGTTGCTTCCTAACTGTGGGTTCCGGTCCTGTCCTGAAGAGGGTCCTGTCCTGAGGGTTTGCTGTCCTGTCCTGAGGTCCTGTCCTGATTCTTATTCCGAGGGTATCCTGTCCTGTCCTGGGTGTCCATTCTGCACCTGCTGTCCTTTGAGGGTATCCTTCCTTGAGGGTTTCCTGTCTTTAACTGACCCGTGGCCAGGGTTTGGTTTCCACACCTTTCTAGGTAAATACTGCTCTGAAATCTCTTGAAATTCTTGCACCTTCTGAATTTCTAACTTTTGCTTCAATAAAGTTCAACATTGCATATGTGATATTTTCCATGCCTTTCCGCAAATATTGAAAGTCATTTAAATCTTTGCAAAGTGATTCCTATGTCTTCTCATTTGTTAGAAATTATATTTTGCATAGCAGTGTGTCATTTCCTGATATGGTCTAGAACTTCATTGCCTAGGTTGTTCAAAGGCCCTTTCACCTTGAGTGAAGCGTGTTATTCATTATAAGTTCTTCTATAATCACACACACTTAGTCTATCACTGTTTTAGATAATACTGACTTGTATAAGTATCTTTTCTCGTTACATTTTATTAGTACGTTGATGATTACTCTGCCATTATTTCTTTATGCATATGTGATTTACATTTTCTTGGTTATTGATTGCCTTATTTTACTGTATCTCATGCAAGAAAATATTGAACTTTAGATAAACATTTTAAAACTTCCAGTTGTCCGTGGTCATTTACACAGTATTTGAATGTTATTGGTTGGGTTTGTATTTTGCTGCTTTTCTTTACAGCTAGCTCCCTGATTCATTGTGGTCATTAGGCACCCGCATCGGTGGATGGTAAGTCGGGTGCACTGAGAATTGGTAGCAGGGAACACACACACACCAAATTGGTAGAGCTCGTGAAGTCACCTGATCGATGTATATGGTGATTTGAAAAGTATATGGGCCCTGAAGCCGGAAACGGCGAAAACTATTGGTCGGGTGGCCTCGCGCGCTCTATCAGTTTTTCTGGTAGCTAGAGGATGGTTAGGGACTAGTTGAGAGTAAGGCAGAGACTAGTTAGACTAGTTAAGTCGGAAGCTGCTATTTTATTGCTGCTAAAAGAACGGCTGTTCTGAGGGAACTGATCACTCTCTTGTGAATACGCTGCTGAAATTCATGAATTTTTGTATTGTCATTATTCTTGTTCTTATATTGTTATATGTACTAATCCATGCATTTGTAAATCGACTCGTTAAGTGTTGTCCGAACTCCGCGGGGAATTGAAAGGGCAAGTGGTGAATAGAATCCATTGTCCTGAGGTCACAGGTTCGAGGAAAGTTAGGTGCAGGTTAGGATAACCGGGAAGCACTAACTAGGGTTTTTTTCTGAATACATGTGTGAATAAATGACAGCAACGGGGTTCATTGGCAAAATTCCCATAGTGGCGTAACCTAGTAAGGGTCACATCGGAAGAGTAGCAGGTTCCTCGGAGCTAGCGTGAAAGCCGAGGGGTCCGCTGAGAAACCTTAAACTCGGAACATATCCCGGAAAGAAGTGGATGAGTTTTAGGGGAATAACAGGTTCACCGATGCTAGAGTGAAGGGTAGGCGGAAGAGATCTGCCCGCAGCGAGTGAAAAGTAAATGGAAGTAGTTTACTTGCAGTAATAGAATTCTTACTCTGTCTAGACACTTGAGCACTGTGGCGAATGTGTATTTGTTGTAAAATAACCAAGCACTGAGCACTTTAAAAGTAAGAAAGTTTCCGTTACCTTGTGAAGGGAGGGAGTCAGTCGCGAAGCGCCTCTGACGTCACTCTGTGCCGCGCTGGGATTGGTAGAAACAGCGGGCGGGTAGCGGAGCTGAAATTGTAAAGGAGGGGTGAGCGCCGGAGCGTGGGAACTGTCTCACGAAGGGGCCGCGCACCCATTGGCAGAGCTTATTTTGTGTCGCGCACCCATTGGTTGCACGATTTTCTGAAGCGCATTCTGATTGGAGGTGGTTTGTAAACACAGTTAGCGCAGAAGTCGTATGTGGCACTCGCGGACTACAGAGACGCGACCTGATCCAAGGCATCTAGGGTTTGAAAGGGATCAGTGGAAGGCTAACAGATACGATATTATGTACGGAACCAAGAGAAAAATGTCCCTTGTAAATAAGGTGAAAAATTATTTTAAAACGGACAAACCGATTAAATCAAGGGAAGGTGTTCTTGTCCCAGCACCCAATACTCCCGCCTCATTCATGATGTTTGACCGAGGGTACAATACCTGTGTGTGGCTGGAGAATTGGGTGAAATATACAAAAGATGACGGAGTATTGGCTTTTCCGTTAGATGGTACTTTCAATGGTAGGATCTTATTTAATTTAAGAACCCGAATGAATGAACTGCATCCCAGACCGAGACTAACGCAGTATGAGGCATTAGAGGAATGGGAGATTGAGGCTTTTGAAAGAGAAAGACCCCGAATGGACAAGGGTTTGACCAAGTGGTACCCCAGGCTGAAACAGGAGTCCAGGGATAAAAGGATGAAGCAGTGGAGGCAGAGCATGATTGTTGAGGGTCTGTTTCCCATGATGCCGGCATGTCATAACCCTGCAGCGGGGGGGAAAAGTACTGAAAAATGTAAGCATTGGGGGGCCCTAGGGGATTCAGATGATGAACTAATAGATGACATCTGTACCAGAAGTCCGCCACCTTACAGTGAGGGAACCCGACCTGCCAGTGTAGGAGATGTTCCCCGACGCCCCTTCCTAAAAGAAGAAGACAGGTCCCTGGGACTGGGAGGGGGTGGTCAAGTATTACCCTATCCTGAGAAACCCGAACTGGCGGAAACAAGGGATATATATCCCAAAGTGCCCGCAAGTCAGGAAGAAAAATATTCACGTACAAAAACCTTTTTCCCCAGACCCTTGTATGAAAGCGAAGAGAAACCATCGAATTCAGGACTGCCTTTTGTTCAACCTCCATATGGGGAAGAGCGCAGGTCCTTTAATACTGGAACTTTATTCCCGAAACCAAATTATGGTGGAGGACCAAGTGAAACGCATCCTACTGCCCCGAGTTTTACTCCTCCGCCTACTGCCCCGAGTTTTACTCCTCCTTTGACCCCACAGATATTACATGACACAACTCTAAGAAGGGTACTAGTGGAAAAGGAGCAAGAGGCTCTAGCTAGACAAAGAACAGAAATAATTCAGAAAATTTCTCAGATAAATACCAGTCCTGAGGCATTGACTATTCCAGTAACTATTGGACCGGTGGTCCCATTATACGGAAATGGTCAGGGAAATCCGATTACTCCAGTCATGACCCCAGTCATAGCAACACCGAGACAGGAACCAATCATCATAGATGATCAGTCCAGTGAGTACGAGTCTGAAGTTGCATTCTTGGAATTGCCAAACAAACAGACCGGAAAGGGAATACAGCAGAGGTATAATCCTTTTAATGCAAAGGAAATTAAATTAGAGACAGCAACAGGTACTAGGAATGTCTCTCTGGTAACTCCGGATGAAATTGAGAGTTGGAGTCGTGAATTAGAAAAGCAGACTCCGCAAACAAAGCCTTTAGACCTCTACAAGCTGAGGGTTGAAATAGAAGAATTAATGGCAGGAAATGTGGGGTTGAATCGATTGAATACCTACTCTGAGGAAGAATTGTCGTTCATATGTAAAAGCTTTACAAGGAACACCAGAGTGCTCCATGAAAAACTGACCGAAACAGCAGTTAGTATGGGGGTAGATATCTCAAAATCCAAGCCCTTACAGAAACCGTACAGAGCAGACTTCTCAGACAAGGATATAGAACACCTGAATGTGGCAGGAAAGAAGCTCCAGATTAAAGAATTAATGGGGGTACTGCAGAAATGGGGAGATGTGGAAAAATGGAGAAGCAGGTGGGCGAAAAAGAGGGAAGAGGTTCGCTCCCGACAAGTGACTCCCGAGTTTGCTTTAAGGGAGGTAGAAAAACCTGAGCAGTTATGCCCCATGCGCGAAGTTCCAGGAGGGAAATATGTGCATGTCCCCTGGTCTAGGCAGGATATTGTGTCCTTCACGAACGATTTTCCAAAATTAAGAGAGAAACCAGTTGACTGGTACCGGCAGGTGGAAAGGTTCGTGAAGGTACAGAAATGTCTGTGGAAAGACCTGGATGGGTTTTTCGACATTGTGGTTCCAGTAGATTTATGGACCCAGTGTAAAATAAACATAAATTGGCCCAGTGAAGAGTATCCCAGAGACAAGGACACAGGGGAGCCATCAAAGGAAGTCATGCGAAAATATGAGCAGGTAATTCAGCACTTGAAAGAAAAGGTGCCCGCCAAGGAAACTGATTGGACAAAAATAGATAGAACAACACAGGAAAGGGACGAGACAGTGCATTCCTTCTATGAGAGGTTGTTGCAGGTATTTAAAACATACAGTGGTATTGACAACATCGACCTGAAGGATATGACACACTTTATTTACAGGTTTGTAAATGGTTTAAGACCTGAAATTTGTCAGTGGATAAAAGACAATAAAATCTGTTGGCATACTAAGAAAATGGATGAGGTCCTGCGGTACGCTAAGTACTGCGAGGACGAGATGGCAGAAAAGAAAAAGGCCCTTAAGGAGAAGGTTATGTGGGCTCAGGTGAAGCTCGCAGAACAGCAGGAAAAACAATTGAGTAACATGGTTAAAAATGCTGAGAACAAAAGTCCTGGGGGAGGGGGTGGAGGAAAGCCCCGGCCCAAATTTAGCAGGGAAGAGGCTATGAAAAAATTTCCCTGCCATCAGTGCGGCGAAATTGGACACTGGCGAAACGAGTGTCCCCAATTAGTCGATGTTAATGAGACAACTCCTGATTTAATTCCACAGACGCAGAAAGAAAGACCAAGAAAGACTCAACCCCAGGTAAAAACAGTTCAGGTGCCTCGAGCACCCAAACAGGTATACAGGGGAAGACAGGCAGAAAATGAAGAGATAGAGGTTTGGGAAAGCGGGGAGAACAGAAATACAGCAACTTCGCAGTATCTGCTGAATGATACCTTCCTTTGTAATGATCAGGACTGACGGGGCCTGAGAGGGGAGGACGAGGAGTGCGTACTTGGCGCTTCCTTGCCGGTAGACCAGTCTGGACCATATATTGAAGGAAAGGTTGACGGAAATGATGTCACCTTTCTGTTGGACACTGGCGCTACCCGTTCTACTGTAAGAACAGTGGACGTTCCAAACCTGCCCCTCTCGGGAGAAAACATCCAAGTAGTAGGTGTATCTAATCAATTGATTAGTACTCCTGTTACCGAACCAATGGAGATTTCAATTGGAAATTTTAAACAGATGCATAGATTTGTAGTCTGTGACACCAGTCCAGTAAATTTACTGGGACGTGATTTGCTGTGTAAAATGAACTGTACCATCTTTTGCACACCAAAGGGTGTCGAAATACAGACCCCAGATGAAGACGGCATTTATAAATTATTGTTGCTTAGACCTGACTCAGAACTTAAAAGATTGACCCTGCAGGACTTGCCCAAAGAACTACAGGAAGCCGTAAAGCCAGAAGTGTGGGATTTCACTGGAAAAGATGTGGGTTTGATGAAAGATGTGGACCCCATACAAATAGCCATCAAGGACAATGCAGTATATCCTAACACTAGGCCCTACCGAATGAATGCTGAAGTGAAAGCAGGTGTCACTCTGGAGATACAAAAATTATTGGAAGGAAACATCATACAAGAAGTGATGAGCAGCCCATGCAACTCACCGATTATGGGCATCAAAAAGCCTAGTGGCAAGTATAGGGTAGTGCAGGACCTGAGAAAGGTTAACAAGATTGTAGTTCCTTGCTGCCCTATTGTCCCGAACCCTGCAGTAATTCTGTACCAGATTCCTTGGGATGCTGAGTGGTTCACCGTGATTGATTTGTGTCATGCATTCTTTTCGATACCCCTGCACCCCGACAGCAAATTTCTTTTCTCATTTGCCTTCGAGGGTCACGTGTATTGTTGGAACCGGGTCCCTCAAGGGTATACAGAGAGCCCCTCTATCTTTAATCAGATCTTGAAAAAATGTCTAGAGACTTTGATCTTACCTGGGAACTCTGTGTTAGTCCAGTACATAGACGACCTTCTACTGGCGTCTAAAAGTCACCGGGACTGTGTAGTTGACACCATTGCCCTCCTAAACCACCTGTGTGAGAAAGGGCATAAAGTGGCCCCTGACAAACTACAGTTCTGTGCAAAATCAGTGAAATATCTAGGACACCAGATAGAAAAAGGTGTCAGAAAAGTCACTTCAGAAAGAGTGAGAATAATTCAAAAAATGCAGTTGCCCCGTACTCAAAAAGAAGTCAGAATGTTCCTGGGTGTATTAGGGTACTGCAGGCAGTGGATTCTGGGATTTGCAGCCTTAGCCAGGCCCTTGATAAAAATGACCACGAGAGGAATGCCAGATGTGGTACAGTGGGACGATGAAAGTCTAATGGCTTTCACAAGATTGAAAAACTGTCTGTGTACAGCCCCTGCGTTGGGAATGCCAGATTATTCCAAAGAGTTTGCCCTTTTCTGTGACACTCGCGATAATTGCGCATTGTCTGTCCTAACTCAAGAACATGGCACGACCAGAAGGCCTGTGGCTTATTTCTCTGCCACACTGGACCCAGTAGCTGCTGGGTTACCAGGCTGTCTAAAAGCAGTAGCTGCTACCTGTGCAAGTTTGGAACAGAGTGAGTCCATTGTCATGGGACATCCTGTGACTGTGTATGTTTCACATGGGGTGGTAATTCTATTGACCAGAACTAAAACACAGTATCTCACCCCTAGTCGGCTGACTAAATACGAGAGGATTCTTGTGGGTGCAGCAAATGTAAGCATTGTTAGGTGCGGTATTCTGAACCCTGCCACCTTACTCCCCGACCCCTTGGAAATGGAAGGTGGGGATGATGATGAACATGATTGTATTGATCTGACAGAGTTCAGTACCAAGCCACGCCCAGACATAAAAGAAGTACCATTGCCTGAGCATGATAAAGAACTGTTTGTGGATGGTTCCTGCCTAAGACATGAATTAGGAGGCTTGAGTGCTGCTTATGCAGTAGTGTCTTTCACAAAAATTGAACAAGCAGGTTACCTATATAACATCAAGTCTGCACAAGTAGCCGAATTGATAGCCCTGATAATGGCTTGCAAAATTGGGAAGGACTTACGCATAACAGTGTATACTGACAGTCAGTACTGTTATGGCGTTGTGCATGACTTTGGCCAATTATGGATGCAGAGGGAATTCATGACTTCCTCAGGTACTCCCATTCGGAATGCAAAGGTTGTTCATGACCTTTTAGAGGCCATCCAGTTGCCCAAAGAACTGGCAGTGGTAAAATGTGCTGCTCATCAAAGGAGCATGGACAGAGTATCACTGGGAAACGATTATGCTGATCGAGTGGCTCAATGGTGTGCCAAAGATCGATATATTATAAATCCAAAACGAGGGGGGCCAGGAACCAGCTGCCAGCTTCAGGTGTTTGAGGAAGTGCCTACATGGGATGAGGTGAGAGAATGGCAGGAGTCGGCTCCTTGGCAAGAAAGAGAGAAATGGAAGGAGGATGGGTGTAGACCGAGGCGTGTGGATGGTGTGATTTTGGGCCCAACTGGTATGCCTGTGTTACCCCGACACTTGCTTGGCACAATGGCAAGATTAATACATGAAGGATCACACATTGGTAGGGATGCCATGATTCTGGTATTTCAACAGACTTGGTACAGCAAGAAATTCAGGAAGGTAGCAGAGTCCCTCTGCCAGAGGTGCCTGTCATGTCAACAGATGAACCCAGGCAAGAGGACAATGGTTGAACTGAGCAAGATTGGGAGGTCAGGGGGTCCCTTTATAAGAATACAGGTTGATTTCATCACCATGCCCCGTTGTGAAGGGAAACGATATGTCCTTGTCATTGTTTGCGTATTTTCAAAATGGGTAGAAGCTTACCCTACTCCTCAAAGTGACGCACTGACAGTAGCGAAGTGTTTACTAAAAGAACTGATACCTAGGTTCGGAATACCATGCATTATTGAATCAGATAAGGGTGGACATTTCCAGAATGACATACTGGCTGAACTCTGTAAGGCCTTTGGAATAAGGCAGAAACTCCATTGTGCATACCACCCAGAGGCTTCTGGAATAGTGGAACAAGTAAATGGAACTATCAAAAACAGACTAGCAAAGCTGACAGATGCTACTGGCATGAACTGGGTGAAGGCCCTGCCCCTGGTCCTGATGGGACTGAGAAGTGTTCCAGACCGCAAGACAGGCCTAAGTCCCCATGAAATCATTATGGGAAGAGTGATGAGACAAGCATGGGTGCCAGGAAGCAAACTGTTGAGTATTACTGATGATTTGGTGCTTGAATACTGCAGAAGATTGGGTGACCAAGTGCGTTCTATCTCTCGCCAGATTGGAGACGACGGCATCCTTAATCCAACGACTCCTCTCCACAACTTGGTTCCAGGAGACTGGGTTAAAATAAAGAAGCACACTCGATCAAGCTGTCTGGCACCCAGGTGGGGAAAGAAGCGCCAAGTAATCCTGGTGACAACCACTGCAGTGAAAGTCGCAGGTGTTCCCCAGTGGATCCACGCCGGACACACCCAGAAGGTATTGCCAGACAAAGGATTTGAAGAACCAGGGCAACCAGCAGAGGACCCTGAAGAAGCCAGACCAGTAGCAACTGACAACGAGCAGCCCAGCACCAGTCAAGTTGCAGGAACAGCAGACGTTGGCCCAGGAGTAGTTGACTGCGAACTGCCAAGAAACCAGCCTGCTGAAGAGGTCCAGGAAACTGAGCCAGAAGTAGCTGAAGACGAGCTGCCAAGCATATGGCCAGAAGAATGGATACCGATGATTGATCTGACCGAAGATCCTATCAGAACAAGAGAACGACTTAGTGAAGGTAGAGAGTGGACTAGTCAGGAAAAGCAAGGCACAGGCGAAGAACCTCAGCCACTTGAGATTCAAATCAAAACTGAGGAAGGAGAAGGTCAGACAGGGACAGAGCACGTGATTGATACAGATCCAGTGAATAAGACTGAACAAATATCCGATACTGAGCAAGTACCTGAGACTGAACAAGTACCTGATACTGAACAAGTGCAGGATACAGAACAAGTGTTCGATACTCCTCCATTAACTCCTGATGTGGATAAGGGACAGACTAGACATAGAGTAATAGTTCGAGCAGAAGAAAATCAAGAGATCGAAGTGCTTGAACAGGATCAGATAGGGTTAGAAAAACGGGTTCAGGAAACAGAAACAGAAACAGAGACAATTGAAAGCCAAAAACAAAATATTCCTGAACAAGGCCAGATTTGCAACCAGGCAGAAGAATTCGATGCTAGCCCTGGAACTAGTCAGATAAGGGAAGTAGGAGAAGAAAGTGAAGAAGAATTACCACAAGATAAAGAGAACAAGAGAAGAAGAAAAGAAAGTGAAGTCCAAGTACCGACTAAGAGACTAAAGAAAAGAAACAACCTTGAGCCTAGGTTTGTAAAAAGATTGAGACTTAGGATAAAGACAGTGGAAGAAAAACGTGCAGAGGCAAGAAGAAGTGCTCGGATAGCAGAGCAAGAAGAAGACTCTTCCAAAAGAAGGAGTGAGCGAATAAAAAGACAAAACAAAAAGTACAAGTCTCCTGAATGGACACTGGTTTTGGAAGAACTTGAAGATCTTGATATAACTGACGTGAGCGACGGAGAACCTGTCCCAGAGTACTCAGCTGAAGAAGAAGACGAACCACCGTGAATTTGCACAAAGTAAGCTAGTTGTGTAAAAAAAAGTAAAAAGGGAGGGGTGAGAACACTCCTACTGAGCTAAAATGTCTGATTCAACAGTGAATGGTAGTCCTAGTTGCAGCCGTTTTAAAACGTGTTGCAAGGTGTGTATATGTAGTGTAGTAGTACTGATAGTTATCTGGATAGGATTAACAATTTTCATTCCCTTTGCTGTAAGTAAAGATACTAACATTGTCCCTACTGAAGTTGTAAATACTGACAGTAAGGAGCTGACAACACAGAGTGTAGAAAGACATGAGAGAGCATTGAGACAAACTAAACGAGACTTAGAAGCATCAGATGAGAAAGGACTACATTATCATGGCATGAAGAACAGGACACATTTGAATGTTTTCGCAAACTTGTTAATACACTATGTAGAGACTATGGAAATTGAAGATTGCTATGTCTGCATGAAGCTACCTACCTCTGTGGCTGAAGGCGTGACATACCATCATCTGCCATTAACTTATGGAATTTCCTGTAGCATTTTAGCTAGTTTATTTTACAAAAGGGGACCGTTACAGTATTATTACTCTAACAATGACGTGATCTTTTCTGAACTGCCTATACGTGGGAACTTGAATCCTGTACATACCAAAACTGACACCATAAGATATATGGGAGACTACTTTCTGACTATAGGGAACATTGACATAGCAGATGCACACAGAGATAACTTGACTTGTTCTTTGCGTGAGCAGGAAAAGATGTTCCTGAACATGGCAGAGAAAAGGAGAATTAAAATTCAGAAGAAGGCTAATGACGAAAGTCAGAAAAAGCCAAAGTGGGCAGAAAACATGGAAGGCGCCTCATCTGGTGGAGCGGGTCCTGCTCTGTTGCTGGATTTTGAAAAGAAAGGCAAGCTATGTCTTCACCGCGAGAAGACTAGCTATTATAATAATGTTTTCATTGGTTCCAGTGAATGCGAACATAATTACAAGGTAATTGGAGGTTGGGGTTTCAAAAATGGGTCAGAGCCTGTGTTTCCTGGAATTTATTATATTTGTGGGGACAAGGCTTATTTCAAATTGCCAGATCACTGGTATGGAAGCTGCTACTTTGGCATTGTTTTCCCGAAAATATACCATGTGAATGGAAAAGCTGGAAGCAATGGAGATACTAATGGCTTAGTGCGTAGTAAAAGAGAAAGTATAGGTGAAATTATGGGTAGTATTTTCAGTGCACTGATACCTGGAGTGGGAGTGGTTCTGAACACTCACAGAATTTGCAAATTGTCTACTATAGTAGATGTGCTGTCTACTGAAACAGCTCATGGATTTCTGCTGGTCAATACCGAAATGGTTGCGATCAGATCAATGGTTTTACAAAATCGACTTGCTCTTGACACCTTATTAGCGAAAGAGGGCGGAGTCTGCCGGATGTTGAAGGCGCAACATTGTTGCACTTATATTCCGGACAAAAGTGTACAGATCAAAAGATATGTGAGAAACATTACTAATTTGGCAAAGGAACTCAAACCACTCGAGGTTGATAGTGCCTGGAAGAGACTGGTAGATGGTCTTTCAAATGTAGGTCATTGGCTTGCTGGCATAGGTAAAAGCTTATTATTCAAAATTCTGATGCCAATTGGTATTATAGGTTTTATTATACTTTCCATTTTCTTATGCTGTAAATACCGCAAGCGCACCAGAAAGCACGAGGTTAATGCAAGAGGGGTGAAACGAAGTGTGGATGAGATTGAATTAGAGGAAGTGAATGATCAGATATACAAAAAGGTGAAGACTTCTCACCCTGCTAAAACTGAAAGAGAAAAGTTAGAGCGATTGTTGGAAGAAATAGAACTTTATAAAGTGTGAAAGAAAGTTGGCATCTGGTTCCATTATAATTTGTGATGATAGTAAATATCATCAAAGAGGGGATTGATGAAGCAAAGCTTCGCATATTTTGCGGCTTGCCGAAATCAAGAACCTCATTTATGTGTAATAAGGTAACCCGTGTATGTTTTACTAACGTTTATATTAAGATTGAGTAAAGTTTAAGACGCTTGCCTATGTGTATTTCTAATGAAATTAATCCATGTCCTCTAAAAATGGCCGCCGCTTGTATTTTAGTTACTGCGCATGCGTCAGCCACACTCACGTGTCCTGACGCGTCTGCAGAAGTGGAGGGAAAGTTATGCGCATGCGTAATTCATAGCTGTGCTTATCATGTGGTACTGCTCGTGCCACTGCTCTTGTGTCTATGTCAATGTAGCTAACATTTAATGCAATTAAGTTTATTTCTTGATGATGAGTTAAAAGTACAAACCCTGTGATGTGTTTTCCTAATGACATTATTATGTATTAATTTGTTTTCGCTTACTTTTCATGTACCGCGGGAAATGGGGGTCTGAATGAGAGGAGAGCCATATTGGAGGTCCCTTCTGCGCCTGTGCGACATTCGGCAGCACGAGGGACCTTGGCTGATGGAACATAGCCAGCTGGCAGTGATGGGCGAGATGCTCCTGAGAAAGTCACCTCTGCCCTGCGAGAACAGCGAATGTGGCTTCTTATATGTTACATTGTATTGATGCGCTACTGTTAGCTCATGGGAACCCCAAACATGCTAGGCGGTACCAAAATATGTAAATGAAGGCTTCAAATCGCATATTGTGATTGGTGTGTTACCCAAATCCTACCTTAGGACCAATCGAAATTGAGGGATTCTGACACTTTGCAACATTGGGGGGTGGTACACTGTCCCCAAACTGTATATCTACCCTGGGTTCCCCTGGGGAACCGTCCGACTTGTCTGGTTTAGCTGACCTGTCACTGACCCAACGCACTCAATAGGTGACTGAAGATACAGAGCGCTGCAGTGCACTCTGTCCGAATTTGACCATAGACTAAGGTTTTACTGAACCTTAAAGTGCAGACAAGGCACTTAGCTGGGAGTTCGCTGACCCAATCGGGGTCTTGATCGATATCTGCAGAGCGGGTGGAGCGCAGGCGTTGCTTCCTAACTGTGGGTTCCGGTCCTGTCCTGAAGAGGGTCCTGTCCTGAGGGTTTGCTGTCCTGTCCTGAGGTCCTGTCCTGATTCTTATTCCGAGGGTATCCTGTCCTGTCCTGGGTGTCCATTCTGCACCTGCTGTCCTTTGAGGGTATCCTTCCTTGAGGGTTTCCTGTCTTTAACTGACCCGTGGCCAGGGTTTGGTTTCCACACCTTTCTAGGTAAATACTGCTCTGAAATCTCTTGAAATTCTTGCACCTTCTGAATTTCTAACTTTTGCTTCAATAAAGTTCAACATTGCATATGTGATATTTTCCATGCCTTTCCGCAAATATTGAAAGTCATTTAAATCTTTGCAAAGTGATTCCTATGTCTTCTCATTTGTTAGAAATTATATTTTGCATAGCAGTGTGTCATTTCCTGATATGGTCTAGAACTTCATTGCCTAGGTTGTTCAAAGGCCCTTTCACCTTGAGTGAAGCGTGTTATTCATTATAAGTTCTTCTATAATCACACACACTTAGTCTATCACTGTTTTAGATAATACTGACTTGTATAAGTATCTTTTCTCGTTACATTTTATTAGTACGTTGATGATTACTCTGCCATTATTTCTTTATGCATATGTGATTTACATTTTCTTGGTTATTGATTGCCTTATTTTACTGTATCTCATGCAAGAAAATATTGAACTTTAGATAAACATTTTAAAACTTCCAGTTGTCCGTGGTCATTTACACAGTATTTGAATGTTATTGGTTGGGTTTGTATTTTGCTGCTTTTCTTTACAGCTAGCTCCCTGATTCATTGTGGTCATTAGGCACCCGCATCGGTGGATGGTAAGTCGGGTGCACTGAGAATTGGTAGCAGGGAACACACACACACCAAATTGGTAGAGCTCGTGAAGTCACCTGATCGATGTATATGGTGATTTGAAAAGTATATGGGCCCTGAAGCCGGAAACGGCGAAAACTATTGGTCGGGTGGCCTCGCGCGCTCTATCAATGGGACCGTCTTTAATTATGCGGATGACCTTCAGTTGATCTTTAATCTCTCTCACTCTTCTAAATCTATCTCCAACTTTCAATCAATTATGATTTTCATCAGGGACTGGATGAACTTTAACCATCTTAAACTAAACCCAGACAAAACTGAGCTGGTTTTGACTGGTGGAGCATCCAGTCCCTGGTCCCCTATGTTTTGGCCCCATGCACTTGGCTCCCCTCGCTTACCTTCGTTTTCTGTTAAGACACTTGGGATCACGTTAAATCGAAATTTAACTTTACACTCCCAGATCAGCACGGTGGTGTCTTCTTGTTTCTTTACCCTCCGTACTATTAGGAAAATCTCAAGATTCTTTTCAGTTCCTGCCCTTAAACTCATCATGATGGCTATGGTTCTGTCCCGGCTGGACTATGGCAACATCCTTTATAATGGCGTCCCAGCTTATGCCCTTCGACGCCTACAGCTGGTACAGAACCAAGCGGCACGCCTTATTTTTGGCCTCCCCAAGTTCCATCACGCCACTGCTGTACTTAAGAACTTGCACTGGCTGCCTATCAGGGAGAAGCCTTTATTAACTCGGCAATTTCCAATTACACACCTGCCAGAGAGCTTCGCTCCTCTTCTAAATCCCTCCTCTCTGTCCCACGCTTCAGGAAGATGAGGATGGGGGGGGGGGGGTGAAGTTTGCGGTTTTCGGTCCCACCCTTTGGAACTCTCTTCCCCCCAATGTTCGTTCTATCTCACTTTATCAAGATTTCTGTAAGACCTTAAAAACTCATCTCTTCCTGCATGCCTTCCCCGCCTAGTCTCTTCCTTGCTGTCATCTGATGTCCTAGCGCCAAGAAACCACCAGGTAAAAGTGCGCTTTACAAGTGTTTTTAAATTCAAATTCAAATGGGCGTTTTTACTATCTTTCCATAGCTGAGTGTCATTTTGAGATTTAAAGATGTACATATTTGAAACCTGCAGGACTAGATGAAAGTTATCCAAATTGTCCAACAGTGTGTGACAGATATCTTCAGTTATCCCAGGCCTGTTCTTTGGTGATGTCTGGTATTTTGGCTTTACAGTACGGGTGATGGACAGCCGTCATAGCAGATGTGTCTTATGTGAATGTAAGATGTATAAACTATAATTGGCTATTGACTGCAGCCTATTATGTCCTTAGTATTATTGTGGGACATAAATGTTATAAATGAAATGACATAACTCTATAATACCTCAGTGAAGCAAAGGTCTGGTCTTCTTAGCTCACCTGCATATCGAAAGCAGTTGGCTGGTTAGGTTGTTTCTAATCTGTGGGTTGTAAGCTGAAGATTGCCCTTGAGGGTGTGACTGTCTGTCTTGGCTCTGTTGTTGGGATGTGGGGTGGTGTAGTTATCTTGGAAATATCCACATTTCTAACTGCACTTTAAAGGGTAAATGCTCCTTAATGGTAAAAACGTATGATGAAAAGTGGTTCAAGCTTGGAGCACAGGGTTCTGTTTGGTTTGTATTGCTTAAACTTAACTTGTAGCTAGAGCAGTCCTTTTTCTTGGTAGGCTCTGTGGACAATGCAGAGTGCCTTAAATATTGCTGTTCTATGTATTGGTAGCCAGGGCAGCAATTGTAGGACTGGAGTCACTCTTGGGTGAAGGTGAAGAAGCCTTACAGCAGCATTTTGGATGAGTTGCATTTAGCACATGATGAATGATGTAGCAGTAGCTGAAAGAATTCTGTCAGATTTACTGTAGTAACATAAATCAGAACAACCAAAGAATATGATGTTTATGATGTGGTAACAATTTCTGTATGGAACAGAGTGGTTTTCCATTTACAGCCATCCATCATAACATCCACTTCACTCTGGTTCTGTATCAGTATCCCTATAAAAGGGAAAAGCAGGCGTTTTATATCCACAAGTCCCATGTAAAAGGGAGGTGAGTACGGGTGAGAAACAACAACACTCTCTGGGAGACCATTTTAAAGTGTGTCACTCATAAGGGAAACATACAAGCTCATGTGAAATTAGTATTAGACTATGAGGAAAGTCAAGGCAATGTTCCATAATACAAGGGATACTAATGGAGAGACTGTGGTCCTATCCCAAAACTCAATTATTTTTGGAGAGAAGTCCTAACCCAAGCAAAGGGGGGTTTTAGGCTCGCCTGTTCCTGATGACTCATGGACTTTAATATTGAGCAGAGGACACGTCATGATATGCCTTTATTCTATTATATGGTACTTGAAGGCAATCTGATAGCAGGGTTCAGAGAGTAAACATTTTTAAGGTGAGCTCTAAGAGTTTGGAACATTTTGCCAATGGAAGTATTGCCCCACCTCAAACCATACATGTACAATGGGAATACGAGGCAACCCCCATTCGCAGCACCTAGGAATGGCGCACCAGATATGGCATTCCCTACATCCCTGAGGGCTCTGCCGTTTTACTGGGAATAATACACAATGAGTGGTATAATGATTTTCTGTTTTTTAATCATATGCTCCTTGACATCCCTTATCTCTGTGGTGTCAGTATTGAACTGATATTTAATTGGCAGTGACCATGTACCTTCTCAAAATCCAGAGGGATTGTGAATTGTGTTGGAGGCTAAACAAATGACATGTTTAGCTGTACTGTGTTTTGTGAAAATGAGGGTAGCTCAGATGCCCCTGGGAATGGTGGCCTCTGTTAATTAGTATTTGTCTTTTTAAAACTTTAAACAAAGTTCTTGTAAAAAGAAGACACTGATTTGAGAACTGAGCACATATAGTTCTAAATCTAATTTTAGAAAAAAATATGTGGCTATAATTGGACCAGAGGGACCTCAAAGAGGACGTCAGAGGAGACCAAGAAAGACCGCAAAACTATCAAATAAAGTGTATTTACTTAATAAAACAGTAAAAATAATAATTCAACAATTAATTTTGTTCAAGAAAAAAATAAAAAGGGGAATACAAATTAAAGGAAAAAAGGCTCCAGGACCAGTGGCAAAGGAATCCTCAGAGTGCACTGTGGGCTCAAGGAATTGGGATATGGGCACACTTTAAGAGACCTTTTCATAACATAAAATGTAGACATTTTCACAGTTGAAAGAGAATACAGAAATAGATTTCTATTCAACTAAAAGCAAATTTCCTTTTAAATCTCCAATTCATCTGAATCGAATAATATGTGTTGCAATTATGGTATCCACTATACAATTGGCATGATCAAGACTGCTGATAAAAGTTGATTTTAGTCCAGGAAGACCCAAACAAAACATTTAGGCGTTGAAGAAATTCTATATGTTACAGTGTAATAAGGTCGTATGGCTGGTGAATAGTCTGTTCTAGGATATAGATGGATGGTGTTCCTAGCTAAGACATCCTGGTGTATTTGTGGGACCTTGAGGTCAGCCAGACTCTGTCCGTATGGGGGCCATTTTCTTTGTGAGGAATCCTCAGATCAGTAGCATCCCTCTTGGGCAAATGGGACATTTTCATGAGATTGGAAATGTATCTACATCATCCTAGTTGTTATGTAATGACAGGAGAAGGTAACTGGCACTTGAGGAGCAATTGTTGGGAAAATTAGAATGTTCAGCACCACTTTGAAGGTTGAAAAAGAGAGATTGGCTCTTATTGAAGTGGTAGTGTGCCTGCAGACACAACCCAGAAAGCTTGTTGGTGGGTTCTTTTTCTTTGGCAGATGGTATTTGAAGAAATGGGTTACTGAAGATCCAAAGGAGACGTTGACTTCCTGAGATGGTCGATTTCTTGGCTAGATAGATTGGGGGTTTTTGTGTGAAGGACTTTGTGACTAATGCAGGTCAGTTTCAGGTTAACAGCTTAGTGAAATCAGGATGGGTGTGATATGGTCATATTGGCTTGAGTCTGATACAAGTCTAGCAGCGGAGTAGGGGTTGGGGCTGCTTTAAGGGGCTCAAGATGGAGTTTAGGAATTCAAGTTTGAAGTGAATTTCCATAGTCTAGTCTTGATAGAACAAGAGATTAAACAAACCACTTGTTCTAAGTTCCTGGGTGAAAGCAAATGTTACACTTCATGTAGTTTAATTTGAAGTTGTGGCTCTTTGGCTATGTTGTTTGTGTGTGCCTGGATGTGAAGGTTTTTGTCCAAGTAAAAATCTAGTGATGTTGTGCAGGCTACGATAAATAGTTTACAATAGTGGATGTTGCTGGCTTAGCCATGTTTGAATTGCTTTAGAGCTGTTGGGGGGTTAGGCCAGTAGGAATTCTGTCTTATTTGGATTCAGTTTTAGCTAGTGTTGGGAGATCCATGATTCTATTTTCAACAGCATTAGAGCGAGGAACACAATGTCCATGGGAGAAGAGACTTTTAGGTATAGTTGAGTGTCTTCTGCATACAAATGTCATGAGGTAGAGATGCTGGGAGTGCTTTTACAGGAGCCCCTGTGACATTGTGCCTCTTTAAAATGTATTTAGGGTCTGGTGTAATACTTCTAGCCCCTATTCCCATCTTCACGCACCCAATGCATCCTTAAATGTCCCATGTACAGCCGGGGTTGACACTCCTATTACCCCTGCCCTCCAGTGACACTTTACCTGTCACGGGTGGTGATGGTGGACATGTTGGTGGTGGTGGACGTGGTGGTGGATGTGGTGGTGGTGGATATGGTGGTGGTGGACGTGGTGGTGGTGGACGTGGTGGTGGATGTGGTAGTGGTAGATGTGGTGGTGGACGTGGTGGTGGTGGATGTGGTGAATGTAGTGGTGGATGTGGTGGTGGTGGTGGACATGGTGGTGGTGGTGGTGGACATGGTGGTGGATGTGGTGGTGGACATAGTGGTGGTGGACATGGTGGTGGATGTGGTGGTTGTGGCGGACATGGTGGTGGTGGATGTGGTGGTGGTGGACATGGTGGTGGACGTGGTGGTGTATGTGGTGGAGAGGTGGTGGATGTGGTGGGGGATGTGGTGGTGGGGGACATGGTAGTGGACTGATGGTGGTGGACGTGATGGTGGTGGTGGACATGTTGGTAGTGGTGGACATGTTGGTGGTGGTGGACATGGTGGTGGTGGATATGGTGGTGGTGGATATGGTGGACATGGTGGTGGATGTGGTGGTGGTGGTGGACATGGTGGTGGTGGACATGGTGGTGGTGGACATGGTGGAGGTGTTGGTGGACATGGTGGTGGTGGACGTGGTGCACGTGGTGGTGCACATGGTGGTGGTGGTGGTGGATGTGGTGGTGCTGGACATGGTGGTGGACATGGTGGTGGACGTGATGGTGGTGGTGGACATGTTGGTGGAGGTGGTGGACATGGTGGTGGTGGATGTCGTGGATATGGTGGACAAGGTGGTGGATGTGGCAGTGGTGGTGGATGTGGTGGTGGTGGACGTGGTGGTGGTGGACATGGTGGTGGTGTTGTTGGATGTTGTGGTGGACATGGTGGTGGTGGTGGATGTGGTGGTGGTGGTGGACGTGGTGGACATGGTGGTGGACGTGGTGGTGGTGGTAGTGGATATGGTGGTGGTGGACGTGGTGGTGGATGTGGTGGTGGTGGATGTGGTGGTGGTGGTGGATGTGGTGGACTTGGTGGTTAAAATGTATTTAGTGTCTTGTGTAATACTTCTAGCCCCTATTCCCATCTTAACGCACCCAATGCATCCTTAAATATCCCATGTACAGCCGGGGTTGACACTCCTATTACCCCTGCCCTCCAGTGACACTTTACCTGTCACGGGTGGTGGTGGTGGTGGACATGTTGGTAGTGGACACGGTGGTGGAGGTGAAGGTCGACATAGTGGTGGTGGATGTGGTGGTGGATGGGGTGGTCATAGACGTGGTGGTGGACGTGGTGGTGGTGGATGTGGTGGTGGTGGTGGATGTGGTGGATGTGGTGGTGGATGTGGTGGTGGTGGTGGACATGCTGGTGGTGGTGTATGTGGTGGTGTATGTGGTCGTGGTGGTGGATGTGGTGGAGGACGTGGTTGTGGTGGTGGACATTGTGGTGGACGTGATGGTGGTGGTGTGTGAGTAAACACCCTAGGCAGTAAACACAAATGGCAAACAAGTACTATAAAATGACAGCAAAAAATTACAAGTAAGAAAATAAATTATAAAAATGATCATATTTTTTATGGAACCAGATTAAAAATCATACATATAGATGGCATAACCATCATTACACAATATAAACAAGGAAAACTTTAAAAACTTGAATATCATACATTTATATTCAAAAATATACAATTATAAATTCATATCACTAATTTATACAGAAATGCACACTATGGCGAGTGAACCTCAACGGAGTAAGACTCAACGCGCGTTTCGGCGTAAAAACGCCTTCTTCAGGAGTCACAAGAAGTAGTGATATTATTGTTTTAGAGGTTTGACTGTATGTCAGACGCAAACGATTAGTTCCTGGGCATTTTGAATATATCTATATTGCCACAAACAGTTGTCTTCCTGTTGTGTTTGTCGTTCAAGGGCTGCTACAAATTATTTGTTGTGAAGTATCAACAATGACGAAAATAGTTTTCAAAGATGAAATTCTTTCAGCGATGTAGCTGCTTGTTCAATCCAACTCGATGGTGGCAATTTATATATTACTCCAAAATTATTTCGTCATTGTTGATACTTCACAACAAATAATTTGTAGCAGCTGGCTAGGGATACGACGGGAGGGCCCGGGCCCCGGCTCGTGGACAGAGGGGGTCAGAATGGAAGCCTAACCAGGTGGAGCCCAGACGGGCAGCTGCGGAGGGCCGAGACCGAGGAGGCCTTGGAGAGTGGGGGAGTGTCTGAAGGATTTATCCGTCCCCCGGGTGCAAGACAGCGGCTGGCCATAGGCACGATCCGGCTGCGGCCACTCGAAGAACCATGGGGAAAAAGGAGATCCCGCCGAAAGGTCCTAAACAAGGCCCAATGGACAACTTTGCTGCGCCACGCCAGGTGGCGGAGGGCCTCCCAGCGGCCCGAGCGTGCGTTCCGACACCGATTTACTGATGGCGGCGATCCAGGCCTCCCGCACGGACATCCAGGAGTCCAGGGCGGCGCTGGAGGCCAAAATCGGCGAGGTGGGGTCAGAAGTGACACTCTTACGACAGGACTTTCGTAATCTGTCCGACAGGGTCACTGCGGCGGAGACACGACTGGGTGAGGCCGAAGACTCGGTCACGACCCTCCGAAGAGACATGGCGGAGCTGCAGGCCTCCCATCGCCAGCTTGTCTGGAAAGTGGATGACGCCGAAAATAGAGCCAGGCGTAACAACCTACGCTTTGTCGGATTTAGAGAAGGAATTGAAAAGAACGATATGGTGTCCTTCCTGCAAGTATGGCTACGAGAAACATTCCCACAAGCACAATTTTCACTGTGTTTCATAATAGAAAGGGCGCACAGAGCTCTCCTTGCGAAACCACCCGAGGGGGCAAGACCACGACCGCTTATCGCACGTTTTTTTAACTTTGCGGACAGGGACTTGATACTGAAAACGGCGAGGAAGATGGGCGAGATTCGGCTGGAAAACTCGCACGTCATGATCTTCCCAGACTACAGCCAGGAGGTGCAAAAGCAGAGACGATCCTTCGACTCGGTAAAGGCCAAACTTAGAGACTTTAAAATTTCTTACATGCTACTGTTCCCGGCGAAACTCAAAGTGATATCAATGAGCAGACACTCTTTTTCACACACCCGGAAGATGCGTGGCAGTGGCTGGAAGAGCGCCCGATCCTCAATAGCAGGGAAACAGCGAGGCGAGATGCGCTTGATAGGTCCCTGAGGAATGCGACTCACTGGGAACTTCCGAAACCTCAGAGACTGAAATCCAGGCGATCTAAGAGGCAAACCCCAGCGACGCCATATAGAGGGCGCGATACCGGGAGGACACGGAAAGGGCGTTCCGCCTACCCGAGAGGTGCAACCGTACAGGGGTCGAGATTTACGGTGCTGCGCAGCGCGACACAATCAGAAGGAGATGAGGAGGAGATACTTGATAGCCACACATCAGGTGGAGAAGGAGAAGAGGAAGAGGGACAATCAGATAATCCGTTGGTAGAAGAGATCCGGGTGCTGGAACAGGACCTGTCAGGATGGACTTACAGGACTGGTACGGCAGTCCGCTGAAGGAAAGCACGCAAGTTGACACATCCCCTTAATTCTGTTTTGTTTGACTCGTTTATAGGGTTGTTTGGTGTTTACTAGGGAGGGTTTGGTGGGTGGGCGACAGGCCTACTCCTTCGGAAAGCTATGTCTGGCATACAGACACAACTGGAAGGGGAGGGAGGTGGGTGGGGGAGGGGGATTCTCAAGCCTGTTGGGACAGGGTACTGGGTGGGAACTGGTGGGGGACATTGAAGACTCAGGCAAAAGATCACTTAAGCAAGTTGTGCTTTCGCACCACTTCCAACTGCAAGAGTTGGGTCACTTATAGTTACAGCACTCTCCAATGGCAGGTACCGTAGAAGCATCGCAGGAGGCAGGCAGGAGGCTGACCATCCTGACGTGGAATGTAAATGGGTTAGGATCAAAGATTAAGAGAGGGCTAGTGAACACATACATTAAAAAGGTAGACACCGACATTATTTTCCTGCAAGAGACCCATCTTAGGGGTACTCAGTGTGCCTTCATTGCTAGGGGCAGGTACAGGGTGTTGGTCCATGCGGGTTACACATCTGACTCCAGGGGAGTGGCAGTCATAGATAGAAAATCCCAACCCTTCTCCATTACACGTACCTGGCTTGACCCGCAGGGCACATACGCGGGAGTGCAGGGTAACTGGAACAGGCGCACATACACCCTGATCTCTGTATACGCGCCACCCAAGCTACAGTCACGCACGAACGCCTTAATTGCGAACATCCTCTTGGACACAGCGGACACGATACAGGTGGTTGGGGGGGACTTTAATGATGTGATGAATGTCAACCTTGATAGATCTGCCAGCACAGTTGGAGACGGACACAGGACTGCATTATTTGACCTGATGTCCACCCTGGGGCTGACGGACGTATGGCGGTGGCTTCACCCAACGCAGTGCGCCTACTCCTATTATTCCGGGGCGCATCAGACGTTCTCACGCCTTGACTATGTTTTCCTGCCCAGACAATGTCTGACAACAGGGGACATGGTATATCTGACCATTCACCTATGTATGTGAGAGTGGGGCGCGACAGACCTAGGGATGCGGGATCCTGGCGCCTCGCAGCCTGGGATCTTCAAAACGCTAAAATACTGAGAGATGTGAGGGCAGACATAAAGGTATATTTTGCGGACAATGAAGGCTTGGTAGACTCAAAAATCATTCTATGGGAGGCCCTGAAACCAGTCCTGCGCGATAGGATTAGACTTAGACTAGGGGAGGACAGACGAAGACTTCAGGCAGAGGTTGCAGCCATGGAACAGGCTATTCTAAGATGGGAGAGCAAATACTTAACCCATAAATCCGAAGTCACGCTCAGACGGTTACTCGACGTCCAGAAGCAATATAGGGAACTGGTGACCAACGAATCCAAGACCCAATCCTTAGCTACCCTACACAGATTATATGACGTGGGTGACAAGTCAGGGAAACTACTGGCATGGCTCAGCAAAAAAGAAAGAGCTGAGAGATGGATAGACAGCATTGACACGACAGGGGGTACTGCGGTCAACACAGACGCAGAGATAGCAGAGGCCTTCGCTACCCATTATGAAACCTTCTACACAGCTTGCGACCTGGCGACCTGCGAGGAGGCCCTTCAATACTTAGAAGGTACCACCTTGCCGGTCCTTCCCCCGGAAGACATGGGGACACTAGAAGCTGACATAACACTTGATGATATCGCGAGTGCTATAGCCAGGCTCAGACCAGGCAAAACCCCAGGCCCAAATGGATTCCCTGCTGAACTCTTTAAACGCACGTCGGACCTACTGACCCCTCATCTCCGGGGGCCTCCTCGTTGGTGCCCTAGAGGTGGGAGAACTCCCGCCGGATCTCACTATGGCCACTATAATACCACTGTACAAGGAGGGCAAGCCGTGGAATGACTGTGCCTCCTACCGGCCGATATCTTTACTCAACACGGAAGTGAAAGTGCTGGCGACCATCTTGGCTGTCCGCTTGAGGGCAGTCATAACGGGCCTGGTACATATGGACCAGTCGGGCTTCCTACCTGACAGGGCAACAAAGCTAAATCTCAGAAGAACCCACAACTGGCTCCAAGAGGTGAAGGAGAGAGAAGAACCGCATTGGTTCCTCTCCCTGGACGCTGAAAAAGCGTTCGACGCGGTACATTGGCCCTTTCTATTTGCGGTGTTGCAGAGGTTTGGATTTGGATCGAAGTTCACGGCATGGATCAGATTACTTTATACCGGTCCGAGGGCGAGGGTAAGGGTTAATGGAGTGCTTTCACGTGAGTTTCATATCCAGAGAGGTACTAGACAGGGCTGCCCCCTGTCTCCACCTCTCTTCACGCTCGTTATTGAGGTCCTCGCGGCCAGGATCCGGCACAACACAAATATTCACGGCTTTACCGCTGGCGAGACGGCACTGTCCCATGAAAATATTTCGCTCTACGCAGACGACGTCCTGCTCTATATTACAGAGCCCGAGACGACCGTTCCGGAGCTCTTACGAGAACTGGAACGCTATGGAGAGATGGCGGGCCACAAAATAAATTGGCACAAATCAGTACTCTATGATCCGAGGGGACGCAATCAATGGGGGAGACTACCAGGGGAACTGATGACAACAGCTGAAGGGTTCCAGTACCTCGGGGTTCATATTACGACGAATGTTACTCTCTCGTTCCAAAGAAACCTGGAGCGAATCATCGTGAACGCGGTGGCGGACATGGACCGCTGGAGACAGCTTCCTTTAACACTCCTGGGTAGGGCGGCCATGTATAAAATGGTTATTCTACCGAAATTCCTCTACGCCCTCCAAAATGAATATTATCCACTACCGACGGGGGTCTTCACTAGGATCCATGCAGATTTAAGATCTTTCCTCTGGCTAGGCAAACAGGCGAGGGTGGCCCTGACCACACTACAAAGGCACCAATACAGTGGGGGAATCTCGCTCCCCAATTTGGAGGCCTACTACTGGGCGGAACACCTGACTCCAATTAATGATTGGCTCCATGCGTCGGCAGACCACCCGACGTATGCATTAGAAAGAGCTAAGCTGGCACCCAGAAACATACTGCGGTATCTCTATGGGAATGTTAGGAGGGCCCACCTTCTCCCTGCTACATCCATAACACTAAGGGCCTGGACGAAAGCTACAAAACGCATGGGCTGGGAGCAGAAACCTACTCAGCAGACACCGCTGTGGCAGTGCCAATGGCTGCACGAGCTGCATAAATTACGCGGATTCCAGAGATGGGACGACATTGGCATTTCTACCATAGGAGATGTAACAGCCAAGGGGGAGCTGAAGTCGTTCAGGGCGCTCCAAACGGAGTTTGGGTTACACAATACGCAGCATTTCAAATATGTCCAGCTGCGCCATGCCTGGAAGGCCCAAAATATCACACTCCTTGATATTCCTGAGTATGCACCACTGGAGGGGAGGCTACTTCAGGAACACATGGTAGGTAAGGCGGTGTCCCTCACGTACAAAACACTGACGAACCACATGCTGGGTGACTTAACAAAACTTAGACACACGTGGGAGGCGGAGGTGGGGGAGATGGAGGACCTGGACTGGGAGATAGTCCTGATGCATCCCCGGGAAGTGGCCATCAAGTCCAGGCTACGGCTGATCCAATTTAACTTTCTCCACAGAACGTATTTCGACAGGGTGCGTCTATGCAAAATGGGGAAAATAGAGGAACCAAGATGCCTTAGATGCCTACAGGAAGAGGGAGACTTCTTTCATACTGTATGGACCTGCACTGTAATACAGAGGTACTGGGCGCTGATCTTCCGGGAATTGGAGGAGATCCTCGGGGCTCCCATCCCCATAGACCCCAAGCTGGCGCTGCTTGGAATGACGACCGAGGTAGACCTGACCCGCCCATTACTCACTTTCTTAGTCCTGGCATTGGTTGTTGCCAAACAAGATATTGCAAAACACTGGGGAGCGCCCACACCCCCGGACCTAGAGGAGTGGAGAAGAGGCTTAGACCTGTATATGGCAGCGGAAAGGGTCACGTATACAGCCAGGGGTTGTCCCAAAAAATTTAGGAAAGTCTGGTCTAAATTGAGACACTACCATGGATTAGATGGGGGGCTGTAGTGGGGTGCGGGAGGGAAGAATGGATGCGACACGGCTCTTAGACGGCGGGGGAATAGGTGGGACTGGATAGACATACTATCGACCGCAGGAGGAATAGTGGGCCACCGATAACAGCAGGCCTTGAACGAATGTATGTCCTGGGCGGCTGATAGGGGGGAGGAGGGAGGGGCAGGAATGCGAAACTGCTGCTTTCTTACAGTCTACTTGTATATTGCAGAATCCTAACTTGGGTTTTTCACGTTCAATCACCAAGGGGTGAGGGAGGGGGGAGGAGGGAGGTATGTTGAAAAAATTAAAAATGCAGGAACTTGGATGGCCTAAGACTGATTATAGCTGGGAATCGTGGCTGAAAATGCTACACCGACAACGCTTGCCGCCCGACCTCCGGGGTGTGGGCTGAATAGCCGTGTATCTTCTTGGGTGAATTGCAACAACAGCTGATGTATACTGGGATTCACGGACAGATTGTATAATGGCTCCTTGTGTATCTGCAATAAAAAAAAATTCAAAAAAAAAAAAAAGACTTCCATAACCACAGAAAAAAAACCACAAAAAAAAACCACTCCCTTAGTTTGGCTTTCCATCTTCAGATCTAGTCTGGTCTTCTGTCTCCTAAATTTATTGACCTGTGATTTGGTCTAAAACTAGTTACTTCTCCATCCTGCAATGTTTTTTGCACTGACATGTGTTCTGCTTAAATTTGTGTAATCACGGTAGGCTGTGTTGCGCGTCACTACATCTCTGGAATGTGGTGCCTTCTCTATCCTACCACTCCTCGGGCCCTCTTACGCCGCTAGATTCTTTGCTTGTGAGTGCTGCACAAATATAGGTGTCCGGTGCACTTGCTGGTGCTATAATGTTTTGGGGACCTACAGGAACTTGCCCTTAATCTGCTAGTCCTGCGCAGCTCCTTCTTTTGGAGTAAAGGAGCATCGCCCCACTTAAAATCCCCCCAAAACCCCAGAGATGAAAAATACAATGGTAATTTATTACCATTTTTGTCAGGATCTGCTCCACGGAATCCGATTGATGCTCATAAGGGTCCACCTCCCAATGTCACAAACCCTCTTGTACAATCACACAGAGGTTTTGGACCATTAGGCGAGGGATAAAAAGAACAGGGAAGGGAAAGGGAAGGGTCAGCTGGGAAAGGGATATACCTGAAACGACAAAACATATACTTAGAGTCGCTCTAGTAAAAAAATACAGTCTACTCTCATATGGTCTCACTAAATAACGCATATGTACCTTTTGGTATGGAAGTAAGCAGCCTTGGCGACAACTCCTCAATCACCTTCTGCCACTCTATGAATCCTATTGGAACACAAACACAGGTCAGGGAAAAAGCACACCCTCTCGAACACTCAGACCACATATATCACACCCCTGCATTCAGCATACCATGACAGAAGGCAAGAGAGTTGTGATACTGGATTCTGTTATGCACACAGCTCCTTGCTGGGATAGCACAAATAATAAAGTTCCACTAAAATGAAATCATAAAAGCACGGATTCCTTTTTCATAGATACGGCAGTGCGTGGGAAGCAAGAACCACTACACTCCGCTCTACAAATAATCAGGACATAAACATAAACTGCGAACCTCCCCGCTCTTAGATGAATACAGTAAAAGGTGACAGTCAGGAAACAGTGCACGGTAGCGTGTAGATGCGACCACCACCGCGCTCCGCGGACTGTTTGCTACAAAACCAGCTATGTCCAATAGAAAGTGTAGAACCCTTTATGCTCTCCTGGAAGTTAGCTTCACTCCCAACGAGGCTAGAACGGCAACGCGCGGCTGTTAACCGCAGCGCTCCGCTCACTCAGAATGCGGCGTAGCAGAAACCCGCCGGTAATTGATCAGGCGATCCCCGCTGTTCCGATCCTACCTGGATCAAGGTCACGAGGACTCCGACCTAAGCTCAGTCCAAGACAGCCGAATGGTCGGCTGCACGGCGTCTCCAAACGGTTCCCGGTACCCGGAAAAAACGAATTACACGCAACAGGAAGCATGTTTGGGTTGTACAAGTACTCCCCTTTTTCCCGGGGAGTCTGGGTAATGTAGTTTTTACCTCCCGTTCCGTTTTCAATGACTTTCCACCTCGCGCTTGCACCTAGAGTGATCAGCAATGCAGGCGCAACAAGGGATTTCCTGACAATTTTATTTTTCATCCCCCATCTCAGCAGAGCATCAGGATAACAGGGAGTAGGGTGGGCTGGGTGAGCATGTCTTTTTGGCCGGCCGTCTTTCTACAGTCATGCGCACATGCACACTTTAAACATCTCTAATTCAGCTGTTTTAAGACAGCTGGGTTAGAGCAAGTGCAGGCCTCCAGAGCAATGTGGAGCACCAAGTGAGGCCACTCCCTCCAATCAGGACACTGCTCTCACCAGGATGAGAGCAGTGCCAGCATTGGTCAAGGGAGTTGCTGCATCCTGCTCCTGTGGAAAGAGGAACAGAGCGGAGGACGTCGCATTCAGGTATATTTGTATTTATTTAAATTTTATTTTGCGTGCACACCAGCCCCCCCCCCCCCCCCCAATAGATTACAGTCACCACTGTCTGAATCCCCTTTTCCTTGTGAGCATATAAAACAAGCATGAACAAAGCTTATAAGTCTACTTTGGCAGGCTGGTGGGATCGTTAATTCATTTTTTTGTTCTTGTTTTTATTGCAAGTAAATGCCACAAAAAGAAAAAGAACAAAAAAAATAAATAAGAAAAAATAATGTTGCCTAATTGTTTCAAAAAAATTGTTCCATTTAAAAATAAATAGCTGTTGCGTATAATTTTTATAGAACAGGATTGGGGTTTCCTAGCAGACAATTTATTTAAATTAGTTACATAAACAATTTTACTGTAACCGGAAAACATTGTCTACCTACAATGATTATGACAACAAATAAATTAAAGAATAAAGAATGGAAAGGAAAAAAAACATTGGCAAAGTAAAGTATTGGCCCTCAAGCCTAGAACTAACATGCACTTCTATTTAGGAGGATGTACACGCCGGCAAGAATAAAATGTTGTCACTCATAATGCAAGAGACCCAAGAACTAGAATGGGCTGACCCACTGTCCTATACTGTATGCTGTGGTGGGTGGTAGCAAAATGTGAAGGACAGTTGTACACACCAATGGATTAAGTGGGCTGACTCATAGCCCCTTTATGTGTGTATGTATATGTATATATATATATATATATATATATATATTTATCTATATGTATATATATATATATATATATATATATATATAAATATATATATATATATATATATATATATATGTATCCCCACAAAGTCCCCCGAATACTCAGATAAACGTACACACAAGCTGGATTCTTACTCAAGAAAGATTTATTCTGCTTCTCCGCTACGCGTTTCAGCTGTAAACAGCCTTGCTCACACGTAAGAAGCTCAGTACATTAGGTGTAAATATACAATGTTACAAACAGTGAAAATGGACACATTGACCGCGAAATGAAGGTCTAAGCTGGCGGACATGTTGCAGTGACAGAAATACAACTCCAACATAGGCAAAATACAATACGCTGCAAATCATATAATGTAAAAAATAGATGTGACATGCATAAACGCCTTTGAACAACATTAAGTCGTTGGATCACATCGTGCATTAGAACAATACAGATTATCCATACGAACATGATACATCTATGCAGAAAGCCTCACAATGTATCTGGAACCGTAACTGGTGTAACTGGTCTGGACATTACAACGGAAAATAGCAAATGAGTAGTAAAAAGCCCCCACCCAGGCTGTGGAATTACATGGAAATCCATTGGCCATCTTGGAGTAACCTGGGAGTGTAAATACATGCTGTATCTAGATGTCGGAAAGCAAAGCAGAATGAATTGATATTAATTGCTGTTAGAATCGGCTGTCTCTAGTTGGCAGAGGTATACACTTCTGACAAATAGGGCCCCACCTGCTCTAGTCAGGGCAAGGGGATCACACACTCAGATAACCCCTGCTCACCCCCTTGGTAGCTTGGCAAAGCAGACAGGCTTATCTCAGAGGCAGTGCGTTAAGCATTTATGACCACATACAGTAATAAAGTGAATACACTACAAATGGACACGACACAGTAGTATTATACAAATAAGGATGTTTATATAAGGCTTAGCACAAGACCAAATAACGACAAAAATATACCACAATCTTAATAAATACTCTTGGAAGGAAAAATAATAGTTCAAGTGTAGTTTCTTCTTAGGACAAAGTCTTTAGTAACAAAAGCAACTCTTCTTCCTTAAATCACAGTTCTTGGCAACAATGTAACCCCCACAGGAGTCACACGACGTTGAGGCAAAGTTAATCCAAAGGTTTGCGAGGAGCGCTACGTCGAGCCCGGAGTCGAAACAGACCCCCACAACACAGTACCTTGGAAAACGAAGAAACGATGATCTACGGCGTCGAGGCGTCCCGGCGTCGAGTCTCCAGTGTCGATCGGGCCTCGGAGTCAGGGCGATCTGCAGCGGTGTCGACGGATGTCAGACAGGAGCAGCGCTCACGAGGCAAAGCAGGATACGGCGTCGTCGATGTCGATGTTGATGTTGATGTTGCAAGAGTGAGCAGCGCTCACGGCGTCGAGAGGGCTCGGTGTCGAGGCGTCGGTAGCGGCTTCGCTACTAGCGTCGATCGGGCCCGGCGGCCGGCGTCGAAGGCGCGGGACACTGGAGCTGCACTCACAATGTCGATCTGGATTCGGCGGCGTCCGTCGGCGTCGGGATTGCTGGATTCTTCAGAGGTGCTGGACTTTCAGGTTCCAGCAACAAGCACTTTCAGCAAATGGTGAAGTCCTTTAGCCCTGTGACTTCAACAGGAGGCTGGCACTCTTCCAGCCCTTGGAGATTTCCTTGGCAAAGCTTGAGAGTACACACTCAGTTCCTCTCTCCTGGTTCCTTGGCAAAAATAAAGAAGTGACTGCAGGATTCCCCCCAGCAAACAGCACACTGTCAGAAGAGGTAGGCAAGTCCTTGGATCAGCAGGCTTCTTGTCCTTGGTTCAGGTTTCCTTGTCAGAATGGATCTAAATCTTTGGTTCAGGGGTCCTTCTCTTATACCCCTTTTCTGCTTTGATCCCTTTGTCCATGCAGGGCAATTCCCCCCATCCTGGGTTTGTTGTGGGTGTTGCCAGGCCGAGGCACCTGGCCTATTCACTGTGCAGGGCAGGGTTGTCAGCCGCCCGGCAGGAGGTGGAGCCAGCATTGTGTCAGGCAGGGCAGGCTATCAGGAGCTACTCTTCCCCTACTCTCAATGCAAATGCCTCACTCACCCCACACTGACTCATTCAGAGCTTTGGAGCCACCCAGCTCCTGTCACACACACCAGAACCAGCAGAGACCGGTAGACAGTCGGACAAGCAAATAGCCACTTTCTAAAAGTGCTATTTTCAAACCCAGAGTCCAAAAACCATCCACCCCAACGGATGCATTATTAAACTCTGAGTTCAGGGATACCAAACTTGATATTGTACCATTCTCCCCGAGCCCGCTAGGATTATACCATTTAATAATCCTGGCAGCCCATTCTAACTTATGGAGAACAGGTAACCTTACAATAGTGAAAAACAAAGATGGCTGTAATTCACTATTAGGACATGCCACACACAACAGGGCTTGTCCTACCTTATGCTTTCAATGCACCCTGCCCTTGGGCCTACCATAGGGGTGACTAACATGAAGTTAAGGGAAGGTTTTAGGGACTGGCAAGTAGGTGTACTTGCGCAGCCCGCGTGACAGTACCAGACTGCACGTAGGTCTAGCAATGGCAGACCTTTAGACATAATTTACCAGGCTGCTTCTGTGGGTGGCACAACACATGCTGTAAGCCCACTAGCAGCATTTGTATTTACAAGCCCTGGCACTCCTGGTGCACTCTACTAGGGACTGACAGTAAACCAAATAAGCCAAACATGGAATCCAATCAATATCAATTTCACATAGGGAGTACTTGCACAGTGGCACTGATCAGCAGTGGCACAGTGCCCAAAGCAATATTCCAGCAAAAACATCATAAACAGAGGAGGCAAACAGAAATAAAATGGAGGAGAGACTCATGCCAATGATGCCAGGTCTAACACGTGTCCCCTCCAGCTGAAATGTGGGGAGAACTACCCTTACCCTAGGGAGTCCTCATCACTAAGGCGGAAAAATCTGGACAGACCACCAGCATTGGCGTGATCTGTACCAGGGCGGTGTTCCACCGTGAAGTCCATCCCCTGTAGGGAAATGGACCACCTCAACAGCTTTGGATTCTCACCCCTCATCTGCATCAACCATCTGAGGGGCCTGTGGTCTGTCCGAACCCGGAAGTGAGTCCCAAACAGGTAGGGTCTTAGCTTCTTCAGCGCCCAGACCACAGCAAATGCTTCTCGCTCTATCGCACTCCACCTCTGTTCCCTGGGAAGTAACCTCCTACTGATGAAGGCTACAGGTAAGTCTCGGCCCTCTTCATTCACCTGAGCTAGAACAGCCCCCACGCCATGCTCTGAAGCGTCCGTCTGGACAACAAATTCTTTAGAAAAGTCGGGTGCCTGGAGTATGGGTTCAGTGCACATTGCAGTTTTCAGGGTGTCAAAGGCTGTCTGACAGGCGTCAGTCCAGATCACAAGTCTTGGCTGCTTCCTGGAAGTCAGCGAAGTCAATGGGTGCACAATTGTCATGATTCTCCAACCTGTGGCTAAATATGTAGTGACCTAAGATCTGGGAATTAGGAAATCCCACCCCTTTCCCGTGCACCTGCACCACCTGTGAGTAATGTGTTTTTATGTAATTATAAGTTCATGTCAAGTGATTATTACGATGCATAATCCAGGCTTGGTTTGCTAAATAGTGTTTGTATTTTTCCCAAGTCCGAACTCAGGAATTGTGGTTACATTTGTTCATTTTCGTTTTGGGTTTCAAAATGTGACATTTGCTTTTGTGCTTTAATTCGGAAGGTCCTGGTGAGCTCTGAACTCGGGGAGGCCTCAGACAGTTCTGGGACCTTTCACGTTAAAGCCGCTTTGAGTGCTTCAACTCGCAGCGGCTTAAACGTGACGAGGGCACGTTATCTCCTGGGTGTGGTCGGCTATTTAAACCGCACCCAGGCTTCTAGAAGAAGCTTTGCCTTCTGCTACTGCAACGAGAAGGATCGCGTCTGAAGGCTTTCTCTGCCGACTTACCTGATTGAAGATCTTCAGCTCCTGGTAACTCCTCCTGGGCACATTCTTCGATCCGGAACCCTGAAAAGACAAAGAATTACAGAGATAAGTACAATTTGATCTTTTAAAAGACAGGAGCCCTACGCAAGAAAGCCTTTGAATAATTTTTGGAACATTACCGTTTTCTTCAAGAAGGGGAAAACGTCAGGAACCAGAGTTGCTTTGGCTAAAGGAACCTTTGAACATTGTTAAAAACGGAAAGAATCGTATAAATAGAACTTGGTGCAAGTTTTGATTCAAAGATAGATGCATTGCAAGAATTCATTGTAATGTAGATTTTTAGATTTTTGGTTTTTATACTTAAGTCAAAAGATTTCAGGTTAGGTGTATGTATAGGATGTGTTTTCCCTCTCTTTGTGTTACAACAGGTTTTTGGGCACAAGAGACTTTACAGAATCCCACATTGTAACATCTTGTGAAAACATTTGCAAGTAAGTTAAGGTGCTGAGGGGGAACTAAAAACTATTTTTTCGAAAAGAATATTTGATAAAGGATTGTTTCCTTGTTTTTAGATTATTATGCAAAGACCCATTTCCTAATCCAAGATCAAGAACACCTGACAAGAACATCAGACAACTTCATGACATCACAAGACAAGACAAAGAAATACTGGACGAAGGACTAGACAACTCTGATCGCAGGTAGGAGTCACCTTAGTGTTTAACTGCACTATCCTTGAGAAGAGAAAGCGAACTTAGATTTGAGAGTAGTTAAGAATATAGGACTTAAGGAATAGGATTTTAGTAAACCCATCCTACTTGTTGTTTCGCAGGTCGACAGCAAGAACCATCCTACACAACAACGACCACTACCGGCCCTCCTCCCAAATTTCTAGTTTTATTCTTAGCTGTAAATTTGAGTCAGCCAAGTTTATAGTTAGATAATTGGGAAGTTGGTCCCTTGCGTCTCTGCGAAATCTACTACGTCATCCTCAAGATTCCAGAGCTGTTCAAGGTAACGGACAACGTAGTGAGAATATGACAGAAGGCAAAGCCCACGATTATTAGTTTGCCCAGACGCAATGGACCAAGTTACCTTACAGGAGATAGCAGCAGTTTTGAAAGATTTAAAAGATGAAAATGCGTCAATACGCAGGGACATTTCAGCTTTACAATCTGCTTTTCAACATAAACCAATTCTGATACCTGCAACCTTTCAAGGTTCCTCTTCCGAGTCAGGAGCGCAATCTCAAATTCAAGTAATTACTCCGATACCCACTTCTTTAGGTCAGCCAGAAAGATTTTATGGAGACTGTAACAAGTTTTCCTTATTTATGCAACAGTGCCATTTGCACTTCTTAGCCAAAAAATCTGCTTTCCCTGAGGACTCTTCCAAAGTGGCTTTTATGTTATCATATTTTGGAGGAGACGCAGCTCTTTGGTCAGTTCCTTTGGTAGAAAAGGATGATCCTATTTTATACAATTTCAAGGACTTTGAACGTGCCTTAAATAAGATCTTTGCTAAACATGTGTTCGTACAATCCGCAGATAATGAGCTGCTTAATTTAAAACAGGGATCTTCTGATTTGCTTCATTACATTTCTCAATTTAATCGCTTGGTTTTAGAAGCTAAATGGCCATACGATAAAAGAGTCTCAATTTTTTATAGAGGTCTAAAGGACGATTTAAAAGATATGGTGACACAAATCCTGGAACCTCCAGAAGACATCAATGACTTTATAGACTTAGTAGTAAAACTAAACCATCGCTTAAGTGAAAGGAAAGGAGAAAGAGGAAAGAGTGATCACAAATTTCTTTTTGTAAAGGAAAGAAGTGCATCTATCCGAGAAATTACTCCCAAGCTAGATCCGGTAGAACCAATGCAAATTGGTTCTATTCGGGGTCCTTTATCTAAAGATGAAAAGGACCAAGGACAAAAGATGAATCAATGTCTTTATTGTGGAAAGACAGGTCATTTTGTGAGGGACTGTACTGCGCGACCCAATAAAAGTAAGCCTAAATCCTCTGACGCTGCTTTAATCCAAGAGCATTCGGAAAACTAGAATACTCGATGAAGGATGAGGTTAGTTCATCGACTGCTATTTCCAGTTTGGCCTCTACTGTTCTACCTATTGGATGTAAACATTTCTGTATCATTGTGAAATTAAGGAGTTTACTTCCTTCTTCACAATCTAAGAAAGTAGAAGCAGTAATAGATTCTGGAACTACGGGTAATTTTATCGACACACACTTTTTTTCTCAATTAGGATTCAAATCTATTCTAAAAGATCATCCTGAAATAGTAAGGGCAGTAGATGGTAAAGAACTGACTTCAGGACCTATCAACAGACAATCAGAGTTATTAGAAATGAACTGTTCACCCATTCACAGAGAAAAGATTCATTTTGATATAATAGATGCCCCTCAGTTCAAACTAATTTTGGGAACTCCTTGGTTAATTCGACACAATCCGATTATAGATTGGGTATCTAAGACTGTTACGTTTAATTCCATTCATTCTTTAAATCAATGTTTTCTTTTGGGAAAAACAAGAGAGGTTATCCAGGGTTTTGACTTTAGTGCGGACTCTACCAGTGTTTTGGCTTTAGAGGGAGTTCCTTCCATATACTCAGATCTTTTTGACGTCTTTGATAAGAAAAAAGCAAATACTCTTCCACCACACAGGGATTTTGACTGTCGAATAGATCTGGTCCCTGGAGCAACTCTACCCTGTAGCAGAATATACGCCCTAACCGAAAACGAAGACGTACATCTCAGAGAATATCTTGATGAATATCTTGCAAATGGTTTCATTAGACATTCAAAATCACCTGTGTCTACTTCTCTTTTTTTTTCTCCAAAAAAGGGAGGTGAGTTGCGCTTGTGTATAGATTATAGAGCTTTGAATAATGTAACCATTAAAAACAGGTACCCTTTGCCTTTGATCCCTACATTATAAGATCAGGTAAAAAATGCAACCATTTATACTAAATTGGATCTACGAGGAGCGTACCATCTTGTAAGAGTCCGAAAAGGCGACGAATGGAAGACAGCATTCTGCACTAAATTCGGCCTTTCAGACTATGCAATGCTCCAGCTGCCTTCCAATTTTTTATAAATTAAGTATTGCACGAATTCATTGATGTATGCTGTGTTGTCTATATTGATGACCTTTTGATTTTTTCCAACTCAGAAGAAGAACATGTACAGCAAGTTCGTGCCATTCTTAAAAAACTACTGTCAAATTTACTTTTTGTAAAATTGGAAAAGAGTTTATTTCATGTCTCTAGAGTTGAGTTTCTAGGATATGTCATCAGTCCTAAGGGAATTGAGATGGATCCAAAGAAGGTAGAGGCAGTTGATTCCTGGCCCAGTCCCACTACAGTAAAGCAGGTACAAAGCTTTTTAGGCTTTGCGAATTTTTATCGCCGCTTTATTCTAAACTTTTCTCAGATTATCACTCCCATTACTAGATTACTGCGAAAAGCGGTAAAATTTGTCTGGTCGGATCAAGCAGAAACAGCTTTCCAGGATTTAAAGAAAAGATTTACTTCTGCTCCGATTTTAAGTCATCCTGAATCCAGTCAGCCCTTTATCGTGGAAGCCGATGCTTCGCAGTTTGCTCTTGGAGGCATCCTATCTCAAAGGAATATTGACACAGGTCAATTGCATCCAATTGCTTTTTATTCCAGGAAATTGTCTGAAGCAGAATTGAATTATGCAATTGCAGACAAAGAGCTTTTGGCCATAAAAGCAGTTTTTGAAGAATGGCGTCACTACTTGCTTGGTGCTCGTCACCCTGTAACAATTTATACTGATCATAGAAATCTTCAAGCTTTGAGATCAGTGAAGGCATTATCTGCCAGACAATTGAGATGGTCAATGTTTTTTAATGACTACAGTTTTGTAATCACATACCATCCAGGAAAAGAAAATGTAAAAGCTGATGCTTTATCTAGGATTGGTGACAATGTTTTAGAGCCATCTTTAGAAGTTTCAATCCAGTCTATCCACTTGTGATGTAATAGCCGAGATTAAAAAGGAATTAGAAGAGAAAGGTTTGTGCGAATGGAAAAAAGAACTCCCTTATTTGCAAGAAAGAGAAAATCTGATTTTTATGCATGATCTAATCTTTGTACCAACTGATTCTATTAGAAAGGATATACTTCATTTCCATCATGACACTTCTTTATCGGCTCTTCCTAGCATAGTGAAAACCTATGAATTAATCAAGAGAACGTTTTGGTGGCCATCCATGCATAAGGACGTACAGCATTTTGTAGAAACCTGTAGTGTTTGTATTCAAAACAAACCGTCTCATCAGGCCCCAAGTGGTTTACTAACTCCACTTCCTATTCCACCTCATCCGTGGCACACAATCTCCTTAGATTTTATTGTCGAACTTCCTGTCACCAAAAAAGGCTATTCTACCATACTAACTATTGTGGACCAGTTCTCTCGTATGGCTCATTTCATTCCACTAAAAAAATTACCAACAGCTATGGAATTAGCAAATCTTTTAATGATCAATATCATACGTTTGCACGTAATTCCTTCAGTAGTCATTTCTGATAGAGGTTCTCAATTTATTTCTCGTGTTTGGCAAAATTTGAGTTCTCTGTTAAATTTGGAGGTTCGATTATCGTCAAGTTATCACCCTCAAACGGATGGTTTAACTGAACGCACCAACCAGACAATTGAACAGTTTATCCGTTGTATGTTAACGAATGCAGAGGGGGACTGGTCTGACCTGTTAAGTCAATTGGAATTTGCTTATAACAATGTGGACCATACATCCTTAGGAATGCCTCCATTCTTTTGTAACTTTGGTTTCCATCCTAAAAGTTTTCATAGAGAAATTAAGGAAGTCAATTCTGTACCACTAATCTCAGATTATGTTTCCAAATTATCCTCCATTCAGGAACAAGCTACTTACAATTTGGCACAAGCTAAAGAAAATCAGAAAAAAATCTGCAGACAAGCATAGATCTCAGCAACCTACCTATTCACCAGGGGAGAAGGTCTGGCTGAGTACAAAAAATTTAAGAATTAAAGGCCATCGCAAATTCAACCCAAAATGTATTGGTCCTTTTTCTATAGAAAAGATTATTAGTCCTGTCTCCGTCAAATTGATTCTACCTCCAAAATACCAAATTCATCCTGTGTTCCATGTGTCATTAGTTAAACCCTTTCACCCTCAAACTCGTTTCATCCAACCTCCTTCATCTATTATTGTAGAAGGAAACCCAAATACGAGGTGAAAACAATCTTGGATTCAAAAAGAGTTTGAGGAAGACTTTTCTATCTAGTGGATTGGAAGGATTATGGTCCCGAAGAAAGATCTTGGAACCTTTGGAACATTTAAAGCATGCTCCTAGACTAGTAAGAATCTTTCATGAGCGACATCCGGACAGACCAAAACCTATCTCACCGGTTTTAGGGGGGATCTTGAGGAGGGAGTACTGTCATGATTCTCCAACCTGTGGCTAAATATGTAGTGACCTAAGATCTGGGAATTAGGAAATCCCACCCCTTTCCCGTGCACCTGCACCACCTGTGAGTAATGTGTTTTTATATAATTATAAATTCATGTCAAGTGATTATTACGATGCATAATCCAGGCTTGGTTTGCTAAATAGTGTTTGTATTTTTCCTAAGTCCGAACTCAGGAATTGTGGTTACATTCGTTCATTTTCGTTTTGGGTTTCAAAATGTGACATTTGCTTTTGTGCTTTAATTCGGAAGGTCCGGGCGAGCTCTGAACTCGGGGAGGCCTCAGACAGTTCTGAGACCTTTCACGTTAAAGCCGCTTTGAGTGCTTCAATTCGCAGCGGCTTAAACGTGACGTGCACACGTTATCTCCTGGGTGCGGTCGGCTATTTAAACCGCACCCAGGCTTCTAGAAGACGCTTTGCCTTCTGCTACTGCAACGAGAAGGATCGCGTCTGAAGGCTTTCTCTGCCGACTTACCTGATTGAAGATCTTCAGCTCCTGGAAACTCCTCCTGGGCACATTCTTCAATCCGGAACCCTGAAAAGACAAAGAATTACAAAGATAAGTACAATTTGATCTTTTAAAAGACAGGCGCCCTACGCAAGAAAGCCTTTGAATAATTTTTGGAACATTACTGTTTTCTTCAAGAAGGGGAAAACGTCAGGAACCAGAGTTGCTTTGGCTAAAGGAACCTTTGAACATTGTTAAAAACGGAAAGAATCGTATAAAGAGAACTTGGTGCAAGCTTTGATTCAAAGATAGATGCATTGCAAGAATTCATTGTAATGTAGATGTTTAGATTTTTGGTTTTTATCCTTAAGTCAAAAGATTTCAGGTTAGGTGTATGTATAGGATGTGTTTTCCCTCTCTTTGTGTTACAACAGGTTTTTGGGCACAAGAGACTTTACACAATCCCACATTATAACATCTTTTGAAAACATTTGCAAGTAAGTTAAGGTGCTGAGGGGGAACTAAAAACTATTTTTTCGAAAAGAATATTTGATAAAGGATTGTTTCCTTGTTTTTAGATTATTATGCAAAGACCCATTTCCTAATCCAAGATCAAGAACACCTGACAAGAACATCAGACGACTTCACAACATCACAAGACAGGACAAAGAAATACTGGACGAAGGACTAGACAACTCTGATCGCAGATAGGAGTCACCTTAGTGTTTAACTGCACTATCCTTGAGAAGAGAAAGCGAACTTAGATTTGAGAGTAGTTAAGAATATAGGACTTAAGGAATAGGTTTCTAGTAAACCCATCCTACTTGCTGTTTCGCAGGTCGACAGCAAGAACCATCCTACACAACAACGTCCAGTACCGGCCCTCCTCCCAAATTTCTAGTTTTATTCTTAGCTGTAAATTTGAGTCAGCCAAGTTTATAGTTAGATAATTGGGAAGTTGGTCCCTTGCGTCTCTGCGAAATCTACTACGTCATTCTCAAGATTCCAGAGCAGTTCAAGGTAAGGGACGACGTAGTGAGAATCTGACAACAATGTTGCCATAATCCTTGACAAACCTCCTGTAGTAACCCGTGAGACCTAAGAAGGCCCTCACCTGAGTCTGGGTTTTGGGTGGTGCCCAAGCCAGGATGGTATCCCTCTGGCCCCCACGCCTAGGCACCCCTCCAACCCCCAAGGACAACATAAAGAGCCTGGGGGTCTGGCTGGACAAAGCTCTATCTTTTAATACCCAGGCCACAAAACATTTGGCTACCTGCTTTGGTCTCCTTAGAATGTTGAAGAAAGTTCTTCTACTCCTACCTATGGAGGCAAAACAAGTGGCCATTCAGGGTCTGATTCAGTCCCGATTGGACTTTAGCAATGTCCTCTATCTCGGTGCCCCAGAATACACACTGCGTAAGTTACAGATAGTTCAAAACTGCGCGGCCCGTACATTGCTCCAGCTGCAGCGCAGACTGTCAGCCAAACCTGGACTGAGCCGTCTGCATTGGCTACCGGTACGACAAAGAATTGCCTTTAAGGCGATGTGTATATCCCACCAAGCCTTCTGGGACACAGGACCGTCTATCATCCGTGAATTAACAACACAGTACCATCCCAGTAGAAATCTTCGCTCTAGCCAGGCGTTCATGGCCATAGTCCCCAGAATAAAAAAGACAAGAGCTGGCGGCAGGATGTTTACTTACAACGCCGCCAAACTATGGAATTCACTCCCCCTTCAACTGAGGTCTAATCCCAATCTGTCTTCCTTTCGGAAGCAGTTGAAGACTTTCCTTTTCCATGCTCCTCACTAATCCCTCAGCGAAGTTCCTCTCTTAAGCAATTCACACTTGTCATTAGCGCTTGGACGCCTCAGGGCAGCAATCGCGCTCTATAAATATACATTTCATTTCATTTCATTCATTTCATTTCATCAATCTTGGGTTGCAGGGGGGCCACCTTGCCGCTCCCTACTTGGTGCCCCAAGTACACCACTGAACCCTGCCCAATCTGGCACTTACTGGCTTTGATTGTGAGGCCTGCTCTGCGCAGGGCCAACAACACTTCCTGGAGGTGGCGCAAGTGTTCCTCCCAGCTGGCGCTGAACACTGCTATGTCGTCCAGGTAGGCGGCACTGAAATCCTCCAGTCCAGCCAATACCTGGTTGACCAACCTCTTGAAGGTGGCAGGGGCATTCTTCATCCCAAAGGGCATAACCCGGAACTGGTAGTGCCCATCTGGTGTGGAGAATGCTGACCTCTCCTTTGCCCCATCAGTCAAGGCGATCTGCCAGTACCCAGACGTTAGATCAAACGTACTAAGGTACCAGGCAGCCCCTAACCGATCTATGAGCTCATCAGCTCTGGGGATGGGGTGCACGTCAGTCTTGGTGACTGAATTGAGTCCGCGGTAATCCACACAGAACCGAAGTTCTGGTGAAGCACCAGGCGCTGCAACCTTCGGGACCAAGACCACTGGGCTGGCCCAAGGACTGCTAGAGGACTCAACCACCCCTAAGGCAAACATATTGGAGACCTCCTCCTTGATGTATGCTCTGACCTTGTCAGTCACTCTGTAGGCCTTGTGCTTCACAGGAGTGCTGTCCCCGGTGTCCACATCATGGACACACCACTGAGTGACACCAGGGATCAAGGAGAACAGATCAGGGAATTGTCTCAACAGTTGGCGACAATCTTGCTGCTGCTCAGGGGTCAGTGTGTCAGAGAGGACAACACCATCCACTGACCCATCTTGCTCTTTTGCATACAGGAGGTCAGGAAGAGGCTCACTCTCCTCCTCCATTCCAGCATCTGTAGCTAGGAGCATGCCCACTTCGGACCTTTCTAAGTGGGGCTTTAAACGGTTGACATGCAGAACCCGTAAGGGGTTCCTGGGAGACTTCAAGTCCACCATGTAGGTGACATCGCTCTTTTTCTCCACAACCTCAAATGGTCCAGTCCACCTGTCCTTGTGCGCACAAGGTTCCACAGGGGACATGACCCAAACTTTCTGACCAGGCTGAAGCTCCACCAGTGTGGCATTCCGGTCGTACCACCGCTTCATCTCTTCCTGGCTGGCCTCCAGATTTGCCTGAGCAAGATCTCTGAAGCGCCGAGTCTGGTTCCTAAAGGCCAGCATGTAACTGTATACATCCTGGGGAGGTTTACTGGGAGATTGCTCCCAGCCTTCTTTGACTAGACTCAAAGGTCCTCTTACCGGATGTCCATACAAAAGCTCAAAGGGGCTGAACCCTAGAGACTTCTGTGGCACCTCACGGTAAGGAAACAGCAGGCATGGCAAGAGGACGTCCCATTTACACCTCATTGGTTCTTCAAGACCCATAATCATGCCTTTAAGGGTTCAGTTGAATCTCTCAACCAACCCATTACCTTGAGGGTGGTAAGGAGTGGTGAACTTGTAGGTTACCCCACACTCCTTCCACAGAGGCTTCATATAATTGGAAATGAAGTTGGTGCCCCGGTCTGACACCACCTCTCTGGGGAACCCCATGCGGGAGAAAACACCCATCAGTGCCCGTCCCACCACGGGGGCAGTCACTGTTCTGAGAGGGATGGCTTCCGGGTACCGTGTGGCATGGTCCACCAAGACCAGGATGAACCTGTTGCCCATGGCTGTCTTGGGATCCAGGGGCCCAACAATGTCAATCCCCACCCGGTCAAAGGGGGTACTGATGACAGGAAAAGGTTGGAGGGGAGCCTTCTGCTTCCGCCCACTTTTCCCACTTGCCTGGCAAGTTTGACAGGTTTTGCAATGGATATCTGTATCCCTTCTCATCTGAGGCCAATAAAAATGGGTGACAAGCCTGTCACAGGTCTTGTCCTACCCCAGATGTCCAGCTAACAGAACGTCATGAGCCAAACCCAGTAGGAAGGCTCTGAAGCGCTGGGGTATCACCAGCACACCGGCTGACCCAGGCTCAGCAGCCTTAGGCTCGCTATACAGGAGGTCATTCTCCCAGTAGACCAAATGTGACCCTGACTGATCACCTGTTGTCTGTGCTGAGGCCTGTTGCCTCATACCCACAAGAGAAGGGCACGCTTTCTGTTCCGCACAAAATTCTTCCCTGGAGGGACCACCATCCTGCTGAATGAATGAATGAATGAAAAGAAATTTATAACGCGCAACTTAGCCCAAGGGCATCAGGGCGCCAGAAAAAGCCAAATTTAACATCACAGGTCTCAAAGTTGCCAGGTCCATGGCTTAGGAATAAACCCCTCGGAAAAGCCAAGTTTTCAAATCCCTGCGGAAAAGTACCAAAGAGGGTTGTGCAACCAGATCGGACGGAAGGGAGTTCCAGAGCTTGGGAACCAGAGTAGAGAAAGCCCTCTCCCCCCTATCTGGCTTTGGAGAAGCTGGGCACTCGAAGTTGATTTTTTGTGGAGGACCGAAGGGCTCTACTGGGGAGATAGGGGACGAGAAGGGACCTAATACCCTCTAACCACGGGCCATGAATTGTGCCATGGGCCAGGCAGAGCAGCTTAAATGAAATCCTAGCCTGAATGGGCAGCCAGTGAAGATCTTTCCTGGCCAGGGAGGCTGAGGAAAGCCTGGGAAGATTGAGCACCAGCCTGGCTGCAGCATTCTGGACTATCTGTAGGAGATGTACAGAGCTCTGGTCATGCCCACGTACAGCGCGTTACAGTAGTCCAGTCTCGACAAGACTAATGCAACTGTCGCCTGTTTCCTTGCTTCAAAAGAAAGATAGGAGCCTATCTTTCGGAGGATCCTGATAATCCCACAGCATGTGGACACAGTCCTGCTAACCTGAAGATCGAACGAAAGGGAGGAGTCAATCAGGACCACCAGATTTCTGGCCGAAATGGAAGGAGTCGGACAATCCCCAAGTGAGTCCGGCCACCAATCTTTGGACCAGATATCCTGGCCACCCCCAAAGATCAAAACTTCGGTCTTTTCTCCATTAAGTTTTAAGAAGTTTTGCACCATCCAGCAGGATACTGCCTCCATACAGGTTTTAAAGTTGAGGGCAGAGTCATTCACCGACTGGGTAAGGGAGACCATGATTTGGGTGTCGTCAGCGTAGAACAACACCTCAAAACCGTAGGATCTCACCACCCTGGCAAGTGGGGCCACATAGATATTAAAAAGGGTGGGACTTAAAGAAGACCCTTGGGGGACCCCACACTGCACAGGAGTGGAAGGCGACAGGAAATCACCCAGTTTGACTCTCTGCTCCCTTTGGTGGAGAAAGGAGGCTAGGAGTCTGAGGGCAAGGCCCCCAACACCCATCTCACCGAGCCTGGAAACCAGGATAGAGGGAGGTAGAGTGTCGAAGGCCGCCGTAAGATCGAGTAACACCAACAGGGTGATCTGGCCCCTGTCCACCTTCGCACGGATGTCGTTAACTACCACAGTCAAAGCCGATTCTGTACTGTGGGCTCTTCGAAAACCATGCTGTGAGATGTCCAAAAGATTCGAGTCATCCAGAAAGGTCCAGTGGGTTTAGCTCGGGCAGGTCTCCCAGTTCAGCAACTTGTTCCCCTGTAGGTTCCAGGGCATCCCCCTCAAGGTCTGCTTCCTCCTGGACCGTGGGAACTATGTGGGGACGGTTTCCCGCGCCCCCTGCCTCTTCTCGTCACAGCTGGGTCCTGGGTCGTACTTTCAGGCTCCGGGACCCCTTGAACACCCTTACTTGCTGTCATCGATCGAGTGGTTGCACACACCAACTCTGGCACACCCAACATTTTTAAATGTGTTTCTCGCCCCACCTTAGCCCAAGGGGAGTCCTCCAAATCATTGCCCAGGAGACAATCAACAGGCATGGCGGGTTTTACAGCAACTTGAAAGGTACCTGAAACCCCCCCCCCCCATTCAAAGGGAACCTGAGCTACCTCACACTCTCTCTGGGAGTTGTCAGCAGCTATAACACAGTAGAATGCATGAGGGACCACCTGCTCTCTGGACACCAAGTGACACTTGACAGCTGTCACACTTGCTCCAGTGTCTCTGAGAGCTTCCACCCTATGGCCATTAATGGTCACCCACTGACTATATTTCTTAGTGTTACTAGGCAGAGGGGGTGGAGGGACCATTTCCATGTCTCCTAAAGAGACCAGGGACATCTCTGCGGGGCCCTCCCCACCAGGGGCAACCATCTTCTCCCCTCCCAAGGCTACACTCGCCAACTGACGGGGGGTGCACGTGGTGGTGCATTAGAGTTCTTCATGGGACACTGGGGATCATAAAAACGGGGTCCCACCTGCTTACAAGCGTAGCAGGTCATTGGGCCCCTATGAACAGGTTTACCTGTCAGGGCCTCTGGATTCTTCACTGGGGGAGGCTGGGAACCCTTCCCTTGGTTCCCTTGGGGATTACTTTGGGGCCCTTTCTGAAACTCCCTCTGTTTACCCTTGTCCCCCCCCGACTCTTCTGCTGGGCACCCTGCCCACCTTTGGCTGAGTCTCCCACTGGACCCTTGTGGACCCTGGTACTGACCCAGCGGTCCGCCTCCTCAGCAAGTTTTCTAGGGCTAGATATCTTGCTATCAATAAGGTGCTGGCGCAGCTCTGGAAAACAGTTATTAGACAAGTGCTCCCAAGCAAACAAATCATAAAGAGCATCATAACCTTCCACTTTGCTGCCCTTTACCCATCCATCGATGGCTCTGCAAAAAAATAACACATATTCAACCCACGTAGTACCAGGCAATTTCTTACATTCTCTAAAGGCTTGTCTGTACTTTTCTGGGTTAGGCCATACCTTAACATTAAAGCATCCTTCATATGAGTATAAGACATCCTATCCTCAACAGGCATGTCCCCTCATTCACAAAGCGACCCCACAACCCCGCTCCCCAATCCTTCTCAGGGGCCCGGTGGGCCAACAATGCTAACTCATACGCTTTAAACCATTGGCCAATATCTTCATTCTTCTGAAAATCTTTGATTACATCTTTGGGAAAATAAAACCTACTTTCTGCAGGCACAGATGGGATGCTGCCACCAGAGGGAGTCAGCTCTAAACTCTTTGTTTTTAGCTCCATCTCCCTCACCATTTTCTCACGTTCAAAAGCTAACTTTTCTCTTTCAAACTCCAACCTTTTGATCTCCATATCAGCTTCTCTCCTGCTTCTTGCATTTTCTAACTCCAACTGCCCTTCTACCTTAAGTTTTGCCATTTCTAACTGGTACTCTCGTTCCTTCACCCTGTCTTCCAATTCTTCAGGAGAAAGACCCTTAGAGGAAACACTGCTGCCGGGAGAGGACTCGGGCCCATTCACTGGCACCTCCACTTCCCCTTCCCCTGGCGGTACCACCACCGGAACAGAGGGATCTCTGGCCTCTAACCAGGCCTCCAATGTTGTGAGAAATTCTCCCTTATTTTGTAGACCTGTTGTGGGAACTTTCAACTGTTTGCAAAAGTGTTTCAGCTGCTGTGACTTGTAGTCCTTTATCTTACTCCTGTCAAACTCCTCCACAACAACAGGGGTAGTGACTCCGGCATCACTCATGGTCAAAACTGGCAGTGTTCAAAAAACAAGTTCCAGGAAAGCGGAGAACAAAAGTAGAATATCCAACCAAAATAGATTGTGGCTGCGCTATGGTCTGCTTTCACTATGTAGCACACACTAATCACTGCACATGGGTCATAAATGCAAAGTTCAAATCCTCACCGCTGACCCACCAATGTTAGAATCGGCCGTCTCTAGTTGGCAGAGGTATACACTTCTGACAAATAGGGACCCACCTCCTCTAGTCATGGCAAGGGGATCACACACTCAGATAACCCCTGCTCACCCCCTTGGTAGCTTGGCAAAGCAGGCAGGCTTATCTCAGAGGCAGTGCGTTAAGCATTTATGACCACATACAGTAATAAAGTGAATACACTACAAATGAACACGACACAGTAGTATTTTACAAATAAGGATGTTTATATAAGGCTTAGCACAAGACCAAATAACGACAAAAATATACCACAATCTTAATAAATACTCTTGGAAGGAAAAATAATAGTTCAAGTGTAGTTTCTTCTTAGCACAAAGTCTTTAGTAACAAAAGCAACTCTTCTTCCTTAAATCACAGTTCTTGGCAACAATGTAACCCCCACAGGAGTCACACGACGTCGAGGCAAAGTTAATCCAAAGGTTCGGCGTCGACCGCGAGGAGCGCTACGTCGAGCCCGGAGTCGAAATAGACCCCCACAACACAGTACCTTGGAAAACGAAGAAACGATGATCTACGGCGTCCTGGCATTGAGGCGTCCCGGCGTCGAGTCTCCGGCGTCGATCGGGCCTCGGAGTCAGGGCGATCTGCAGCGGCGTAGACGGATGTCAGGCAGAAGCAGCGCTCACGAGGCAAAGCAGGATACGGCGTCGACGTCTATGTCGATGTTGATGTTGCAAGAGTGAGCAGCGCTCACGGCGTCGAGAGGGCTCGGATTCGAGGCGTCGGTAGCGGCTTCGCTACTAGCGTCGATCGGGCCCGGTGGCCGGTGGCGAAGGTGCGGGACACTGGAGCTGCACTCACGATGTCGAGCTGGATTCGGCGGCGTCCTTCGGCGTTGGGATTGCTGGATTCTTCAGAGGTGCTGGACTTTCAGGTTCCAGCAACAAGCACTTTCAGCAAATGGTGAAGTCCTTTAGCCCTGTGACTTCAACAGGAGGCTGGCACTCTTCCAGCCCTTGGAGATTTCCTTGGCAAAGCTTGAGAGTACACACTCAGTTCCTCTCTCCTGGTTCCTTGGCAAAAATAAAGAAGTGACTGCAGGATTCCCCCCAGCAAACAGTACAATGGCAAGTCCTTGGATCAGCAGGCTTCTTGTCCTTGGTTCAGGTTTCCTTGTCAGAATGGATCTAAATCTTTGGTTCAGGGGTCCTTCTCTTATACCCCTTTTCTGCTTTGATCCCTTTGTCCATGCAGGGGAATTCCCCCCATCCTGGGTTTGTTGTGGGTGTTGCCAGGCCGAGGCACCTGGCCTATTCACTGTGCAGGGCAGGGTCGTCAGCCGCCTGGCAGGAGGTGGAGCCAGCATTGTGTCAGGCAGGGCAGGCTATCAGGAGCTACTCTTCCCCTACTCTCAATGCAAATGAGACATGGTGAACAGAATCATTATTAACCTCTCTAAAAGACATCTAAGTAATGGTTGACAAAAGAACATTATGTCTAGGGCTCTCATTCTGTCCCACCCTTCCCTTTAATTATGCGGAAACGCGTACAGACCTCTTAAAATTTATATGCAAACTGAAATTTAGAAAATGGCGTACATTGGACAGACAATGGGCTTCAAAGATTCAAAGGGATACTTACCTAAACATCAGTGATATTGACACCCTCGTCACTTTACACCAACCAGAAACAGGCATTTATAATAAAGAAGACGGTACTGCCATTGAAAATGTTCTATGTGATTTGCATATAATTTATGATGACACCACTAAGACAAGCTTCAGACTATGTTCCACGTTCTTTCCTTCTCTCGCTCATGACAACATCAACCCTTTTCATGAGGTGGTCACGTATAATCTCATCAAATTCCGTTGCAAAAAGTGTTTTAGAGAACAGGCTGCACACAATCTCATGCTTCCACAGACAGGCTCTTAGACCACTAGTGGAAGACAGCAGTATCATTATACGCCCTGCTGACAAGGGAGGCAACATAGTGATCTTAAGTAGGGACATGTACATCAGGGAAGTGTTAGGTTCGAGTTTCCCCCTTCCCGTTGTGAATTTATATGAGGTTAGCAATCTGTGGCTAAAGAGATGCCATTTGTGTTCATGTTATTCAACCCACTGAGTTATTCTCGCAGCATGTAGGTTCTGGTTAGCTTGTGTGACTCCATTTTGTATTTTGCAATCATTAGGAGACTGTTTGGCCCGTGTTCGTATTAGGCCTTATTTTCTAACTCGCCTGCCTCAACAGAACGCTGCACTGCATTATTAGTTTTTTCTCCTGTTCAAGGCTGTAACTTGATTTGCTAATACACTGTTATTCTGTTTGCACATTCCAATCTCTACATGAAGTTCTGCTCTTCCATTAGGAAACGCTGAGACTCTGGTCCATAAGACTGAGCTTGGTTCTCGCAGCTGCCCCACCCTTCCGATCGGGCGGATCCTCGGCCAGTGGTCACCGGCTGGGGTCCTGAGAAGGTGAAACCTTGGAGTTGACCATGTGGTCCGAAGAGTCGGCAGTGGAGAATAATTTGACTTGACCTGTGTGCACCAGGTGAGTGGCTTGGTTCTTGGGAAAATGGCGCCATTCTTGGTCGGCACAAGCCTTTGGGCTGGGTCCTGAGGCAGTCTTCGGACTGTCTTGTCTGCAGTTTCTGAACTGCCCTGTTTGAACGACACGAGCCGAACGGCTTTGCCGTGGTACAGTTTGATACCGTCTTGGTTTGTAAGTGGTGGATTTGTGAACTATTGTAAAGGACACAGAGTGCTTGCGAGCAGTCTGACGGACCAACTGGAAATTCGGCTTCCATTTTGAAAAAGGTCTGGGTCTAAGGCCTGTCCTCTTGAAATCGGTACAGTATTTAGACCGTTGTCCTGAATGTGAGGCAGCCTCTGGACTGATGTGTGATTTGTTTGTGTGTCCGGGTGCTGTGGGGTCTGTGGACTGGAGCCAGTGATGGTATCGATGAAGTACTTGATTGAGCGAGTAGCGACTGTGTTCTCCAGACAGTTGGTTTTTGAGTAGTAAGTGATTTTCTTTTTTCCCTTCTCCTTTAGTGCAGTTGTTGGTGTTGTTGGCCGTTAGGGACTGTGCATGTGTCTTATATTAAGTAGCCTTGTTTAAGTAAGTTAGGATGTTTTGGATGTTGATGTTGTTCTACCGATGCTCGTTGGAAGAGAGCCAGCCCCCACCTCCTGAGGGTACCCCGAATTTTGACATATCTGTCAAACATGGTATTGACCCTATTATGTTTAGCACATTGTGGAATAAATATACGAGGGACAATGCTGAGCTGCAATAGCCACTTACTGGCTCGTTTGATGAACAGAAAAGAAATTTCCTGCAGGACAAATTGTTTACTAAGAGGACTAAGCAGTCCATGTTTGATTCTTTGAGAGTATGGCAGAAGGAAGCAAAGCAGCGATGCATGCAAGCAGAGAAAGAGGTTCAAAGAAAACAGACACAAACTATTACACAGAAGGCAGTAGCCTACGAAAGGGAAAAGACAGAGAAAGGCATAGAGTGCTCAGATAGGAAGTTTTGGCTACAGACTGACAAAAAAGGTATGTTATGGAGGAAGGAGATGAGCTTGTTGAGGAGCTCTTGGACTCTCGCCCCCCCACCACCCTATACCCCACATCGGATGTATCCTGCGGTTCCCATATCTTTGTACTCGATCCCCGGGGCTGCTCTCTCCGATGCTTCTGGTACCATTGCTTCTGCGACCTCAGCCCCCCTTGCCTCCCTCGTATCCCCGCCGGTCACAGAGGTAGACACTACCACTTCCCCTATCTTGTCTCTTCCCTCTCCTGCCCCGTCCCTTGGCTCTGCCTCGTCCACTACGCTCCCTTTTACATCTACAACTTTGTCCCCCTACATGATAGTGCCTGTTTCTGCATCCACCCTTTCCCCTATGAGTGTAACACCACAAACACCATTAAATACTGAGACATCTGCACGTGCAATTCCTGGAGCCAATTGGACAGCAGGGCGAGACCACATAGACAAAGTGCTGGTGCGCTCTGCTTTGGGGACTGAGGAGGAAACGAAGGGACGGGTAGACCTGCTTGATGTTCCCTTATCTGACCCCAAGGGGAACTGTATGTCGATGGCTGTTGTTTCAAATTGCCGGATGGCACTAAAACTGCGGCCTATGCGATCACCATGTTGCACACTGTCGTTGAGACATCTCACATTCCATACCAGTCGGCCCAAGCAGCAGAGTTAGTTGCCCTCTTGACGGCTTATGAGTTGAGTGAGGGACTGGCTGTTAACGCCTATACTGACAGCCAGTATGTCTTCGGGTGGCCCATAATTGTTGGCGCCTCTGTGCAGAGAGAAGGTTCTTAACATCGCATGGGCAAATAATACAGCATGGCCCATTAATACTTAGATTGTTATCAGCATTGACACTTCCTGATAAGTTGGCTATAATAAAATGTGGCGCCCATAGAGCTATTACAGATAATGTTGGGAGAGGTATTGCCTTTGCAGACCAACAGCTAAGGAGACAGCTAGATCAAAGATGAATAGGATGTTTGTGGCAGGCCCTGCTAGATGGGTCCCAGACAATGGGATGTTTGAGAATACAGTTGAAAGTGTGTACTAGACACAAAGAGAGGAGACTGTAGATGAACTGGAAATGTGGGAGGAGAGGACAGGATGCTTGGACGAGGATGGGTGTTGGACTGACCTGTCAGGAAAGCAGAGGTGGCTGTTGCCTAATGCTTTCATTCTCCCTGTAGTCACCATGGCCCATGAACCGGCGCACATAAGTACCAAAGGAATATGCAAGCTACTAGACCTAGTATGGCAGAATGACAATATCCCTAAGTTTGACGCACATTTGGTGAAGCACTGTATTATTTGTCTAAAACACAATCCTGGGAATCCTACACATGCTGGTAATTTTGCACCGCCTTCCTTCCCTTTCAAGGTTCTCCAGATGGATTTTATCGAAATGGAACGAGTGAATAACTTGAAATATGTACTAGTGCGAGTTTGTGCATTCAGTAAATGGGTGGAGGTTTACCCCACTAAAGACAATACGGCCATGGCAACGGCGAAGGCACTTTTAAAAGGGTACTTCCCATGCTACGGATTGCCACGCGTGATCCGGAGTGACAAAAAGGAGCCATTTCAATGCCAAAGTCATTGATCTGGTGTGTAAGGGCTTACATATTACGCAGCAATTTCCTGCAGCAAACCACCCCCAATCAGCGGGTCTTGTTGAGAAGTACAATGGTACTCTCCAGCTGAAGCTAGAAAAGATCCAGGAAAGAACAGGATTGCAATGGCCAGGTGCGTTGCCTTTAGCATTGTAGTCCACGAGAAAGACAGCATATTCTAGCACAGGGCTGTCACCCTATGAAGTCGTCTTCAGGTGCCCTGCTAATGTGGGCTAATGTATTTGGGGTGCTGTGAAATAGCCTGTACATGCTTGGATAAGTACTACACCAACACCTCCTAAGCATTTTATTGATACTTTAGCACCGCACAAAGAAGAGCACAAAAGTCCTATAAAGATACTGTTTTTATTCAGATGCTGCATCAAACACATACTGTTCATAACACAACTAAATGTTGGGTGTGTGGGTTGTTACCGTCTGTCACACATCAAAGTGAGAACCTACTGCCTATGCCTCTGTCCTATATTGATAGCTGTGAGGGTTGGTTCACCTTACTTAGCTTGATCCGCTTGTTCTCCCAGCCTGACTCTTTAGAACACAGGAGCACCAGTTACCATTCTCTGACAATGAATGTGTATTCCCAGCATAGATCCCCACCTTGTGTTTCCCGTGGAGATGGGTGAGTATTCTTGAGTTCTTGCCTTAGAGCAGCCAATAGAGATAGGAAAGCAAACAGAACAGGGGCGGACAGAGATAGGTTCTTGCAGTTCAATATATCCGAATATTACCAATCCTTTCAAGCCCGCAATGTCACTGAAGATAAGCCCCTATCCCTGACAGTGGTAGATGTACCGATTCCCTTCTGTGTCCAAGGGATGGGAGACATAGAGGTGGGGGACAGTAGATGCAACACAACTTCCATATTAAGAATGCCCAAAAGTCCGCCATTGATCCCACCACCCAATGTTTATTTTCGTTTTTGGTGCTCGACGCTATGTGTGGGTACCTGAGGGATGCTCTGGGTGATGCTAACTTTCTTACCTCTTTCCCCCAGTTTATATAGCTTCTTCCAATTACCACAAAACTTATTGTTTGCAGCGTAGGGATGCCCCGGTTCTCCGTGTTAAGAGAGTTGTCGATCCAGACGATATTGACCAGACAGATACTTCCTTGCAGCAGTTTACTGACATAATGAAAGGCTTTAAACCGTTCTGGGGTCTCATGTTCAATAGCCGCAATATTCAAAGTCTGGCCAGAGTAGTCGAGGGAGTCATTAATACTACTGTAGGTATACTGACCAATATTACAGTCGAGCTTCAGGCTACACGGCTTGTCTCGCTTCAAAACCGGATGGTTTTAGATGTTATCATAGCTGACAGGGATGGAGCCTGTTGCGTCATCGGCAGCAGTTGCTGCGTCTATATCCCAGACAATGCTCCCACTGTCTACTCCGCAATACAGAAACTACACAGACTTACATCAGAAATTCATGAAGACAATGGTTCATGGTCCTAAAGAGACAGAAAGGCCCCCCTAAAATTCTTTCTAGGTCCAAGAGGAGGGGGGAAAAAACAATGGCTAACAACCAACAAAACCTCTTATCTGACCTATAATTCTTTAGTGCGACCTTTTGGGTTAAAAATTGCCAACTAATTTGTATTCATTCATTCTTTTATATCTCTGTATATTGATCATTCTGTTATCTTTTTTCCTTCATATATACACAAAAACATTTTATATATATTTTTTGGAATCAATTATTTTTCTTTTCTTTTTTACATAAACATTAATTATACAGAATCATACATTAATACATATAACATTATATATACAATTTGTTGCTTTCCATGAAAGGTGTGGCCGAAGTTATCAGAGGGGCTTAATATGTATTAGCGTACCCTGGGACGTCAATCCCTTGGCAGACATCTTAGGGTGAAGAATAATGCAACGAACGGATGGCTGGGTGACAGTTGCGCAGACTTGTGAAACAGTTAAGCCAGTAGAGATATCAGTAGCTCAAAAGATAAAGCGACGGCCATCCACCATCCACAAGATGGTACAGAATTTCTATACCGTTAAAAGCAAAAGAGAAATATATCCTGAGCTTAGTTCACCATCAATTAAAGTCCTTAATAAATCAAAGTCGAGGTGGTCTTCTTGGTCTTTATTTATTTCACAAAGCTTCTCCAAAACACAGTCCTAGCCGCCTAGGCGGCTAGGACTGTGTTTTGGAGAAACCTTGTGAAATAAATGAAGAACAAGAACACCGTCTTGACTTTGATTTATTAAGGACTTTAATTGATGGTGAACTAAATTTAGGGTGAAGGCCTGACTGGCCTCCTCTGCAGAGTATATATTGAATAAAGTAAGTAAGCATTCTCTACTGTCTGACCGACTCTTCGTTTTGGGAAGGCACAGCAGGTGGTTGTATATAACCCGCGTGGCCCTAGAGGGTCCCGTCCTTCAGAAGCAGAACGTCAACTGACAGATGAAAGATTTTACACTGTAGTCAGCAGGTAGGTGTACTCACAAAACGTAGAGGAAATCTGAGGTATTTTAGAGTGGGAGGAGTATTGTTACCTCAACAAAAGATCATCCCAATCTCCCTCCCTGTATTATACCTCCTTCCGAAGGACCATAAGGACAAGAATAACCCACCAGGTAGACCCATCGTTTCATCCAAGGGGAGTATCACTGACAATATCTCCAAATATGTAGATTTCTTTCCAATGGATTTTGTGAGTAGCTTACCTTCATACGTTAAGGACAGAAAATATTTCCTAGGCAAACTGGAAGGGACACACTGGGGAAATGATTTCTTATTGTTTAGCCTGGATGTCAATTCCCTCTATACTATTATAGACCACAACCAGGGTATCCAGGCATGCCAACATTACCTGAAATCCAGACACATAAGATTCAAAGGACAGACCACCATGGTCCTTGAGATGATTAACCTCTGTCTCACAAATAACATCTTCCTGTTTAATGGGTAACTGTACAAACAGGTCCTTGGGACTGCGATGGGCACGTGCTTTGCCCCTAGCTTTGCCAATCTTTTCCTTGGCCAGTGGGAGGAAGACATTTTCATGGACAATATCAATTTTCCTGAGGTGCATCAGGCCACATTATGGCTGCGCTACATCGACGATATTTTTCTGATATGGAAAGGCAGGGCGGAGGAGGTGAATAGATTTATTGACAAACTCAACAACAACACTCAACATCACACTCACAAGAACAATCAACAAATCTGCAGTTGAATTTCTTGATATAAGAATTGAAATCAGGGAGGACACCATGCATACCAACTTGTTTCATAAGGAAACTGCAGGTAACACCTTGCTTCATGCTCTCAGTAGCCACCCAGTCCCCATCAAATGGAGTATAGCTTTTGGGGAACTGCTCAAAGCAAAACGTAACTGCAGCTCCAACTTGGCATTTCTGGAGGAAATGCAAGTTATGATCACCAGGTTCAGGGAAAGAGGATACCCACAATGGGTTCTCAACAAAGCTATCAGGAAAGTGGTGGAGGTGTAGAGAGAGAAAAGACACCCTATATACACAACCTAGTGGGGAGCCTGAGAATGTAGATGCTGAAAAGAACACCAGGATCATTCTCACACATAACCAGAATGCCAAGGGCATTAAACAAATTCTCACCAGGTACTGGAACATACTTACAAGTGACCCGACTATAGGCCACCTTGTCACGGAGCGGCTAAGCATCACATACAGAAGGCGCCACACCCTTAGGGACAAACTTGTTCACAGTGATGTCACCCTTTATAGTGCCAACAGGGATAAAGGCTTATCCGGCTTCTTTTCCTGTGGACACTGTAAAGCGTGCAAAAATAGCTACATGAAGAAAGAACTTACTACCAATAGTAGGTTCAACAACAAGATCTTGCGGTTCTTAACATGCAGCGCCCCGTTTGTAGTGTATGCGCTGGAATGTCCGTGCAAACTCAAATATATTAGCAGTACCATTCAACCAACCAAGAAGCGAACACATGAGAGCAATCAGGAATCATGATCAACAGTACCCTTTCTTATGACATTTCCATGCACACCATTTTTCTAACAGCTTATTACTCACCTTCTTTTGTATTGAGCATATTCCGAGGCCACACAGGGGAGGAGATAGAACATTGAAACTTAGACAACGTGAATCCAAATATATAATTGAATGTCAGACTAAGAACCCGGGGGGCTTGAATCTCGATGAAGAATTGAGAATTCACTTATATGAAACATGAAATGTTACTGTATTTGTTTCCCATATGTAACCTTTTTTGCTTCTAAGGAATGTAGTACCTTTGGTACTTTGTTTTTAATCACATGTTAACACAACATGATGTTTCAACACTCTCTTTTGTTTCCCTTGTTTTTTTATCACAGGAGGAAAGGAAGGGACCCACTCTACCTTGGTAGATCATGGCCACGGGCACCCTACCCTTTTCTTCAGAGGCACATGGCGGTGATTTGTCACTCAAGTCAAGATTGTACACTAGTGGTTTGTTTTTTAATTTTATTTCTACTTTCATTGTTACTCCCCTTCTGAGGTGATGTTTTGTTTTTGCCTGAATATGGGGGCATAGGTCCGCTATATCGATATATCTTCAGTTCAGTACTTGGCCCATTTCCATTCAAGTACCCAGGATACCAGCAGTCAGTAGTGCTAGTTGTGGTTACTTTCAGGGACTTGCCCTCTACTGTAGGATGAGACTATCACACCCACATACATTTGCGTGTCATTTATCATTACTAGGGCACTGGCCAGATACGTTGTATTTTGGTTTGACACTAGCTGATTAGTTTCCTACTAGCTGGAGACAATGGGACATCCCTTATTCTGGGAGGGAGAGTGATTCATCATATTCACGGTTAGTTACACATAGCACACATCCTTTTGAGGACACCCACCAGATCTCGAGTCCTTCATGAGACTGATTATGTGCTTCCCTTGTGTCTTGTTGCCCCCAGGACATTACTAGGGGCCTGGATTTCAGCTCAGTGGACCATACTCCCTGGGTTAGCAACTCTATTGAGAGTATTGGTACTTGTACCGGTGTAGTATTCACGCTACCAGTACACACCCTGTAGTTATGACATGAGCAAGGTGGACTCCAAACTTGAGTTTATCTGTACCACTCTCAGCCAGCATGCTAATGGCAATTATTATCAATTCGTTGAGCTTCTTACGTGTGAGCAAGGCTGTTTACAGCCAAAAAGCATAGCGGAGAAGGGGAATAAATCTTTCTTGAATAAGAATCCAGCTTCCGCCTTGAGAGTACGTTTATCTGAGTATTCAGGGACTTCGTATGGAATTTGTTGCCGGTGACTCTGCTGGCGTACGTACCACCTCTCTTGAGTCCTTGGTCGGGCTGTGGAGCATTTGTCAAGTGGATATGTATATATATATATATATATATAGATTCACTGAAAAAAACATAGGTTTCAGGGACGTTATAGTTAGTTGGACATTTCACTCATACAAAACCATAGAAATACACCCATTATAGTTAGTTCAGCTAACTATAACTCGCGCCCCCGCAATGCAATTCTGATGACGTCACATATTACATCACTCATGACATGGTCAGTGACATCAATGATGACATCACAGGTGACATCTCAAATGACATCACTGATGACATAATCCAGTGACTGTGTGTTTCTGTAAAGTTTAAATATGTTTAATATATATAGGGAAAGGCGTATTGAAGAATGAGTGGGTATATAAGTGTCTGAATGGATGATTTAGGAGGTGTGTGACTGACTCTATAAGTGAGTGATTAAACGTATCTTACCGAATGCATGGGTTAGTGACTAAACTGTGTGAATGTCTGTATACTTCTGTCTGTTGGTGTTAAGCGGCTGCATGGGTTTGTGAATAGCCACATGAGTGTCTATATGGGTTATAGATTGGTTATCTGAGTATCTGCATGGGTGCCGGAGTGTTTGTGTCGGTGAGGTGTGTGTAACTGTGCATAGATGTGTGATTGGGTGATTCACTGGGTGCATGGTTTCAAGATTGCATCTGTGATGGACTGTATGGGTGGGTGAGTGTGTGTATGTATGGGTGTGTTAGTGAGTGAATGTATATCTCAGGGGTACATGTGTGAGTAACTACATATGTGAAAGGCAGTATATATGTGTGTTGGAGTATATAAATGGCTATAAGTGAGAATGTGTGATTGTGAGAGTGGCTGTATGGATGAGTGTGTGCTTGTATACTTGATTGTATAAGAGCATATATGAGTAATTGAGCTGGTGTGTGTATAACTATATAGGTGAGTAAATGGCAGTGTGATTAATTATTTGCATGACTGACTAGGTGTGTGAGTACCTCTAAGGATGAGTGGCGGTGTGTGAGTGTCTATATAGGTGTATGAGTGCATATGATAGTCCTGTACTGAGTGACCATAAGTATGAGTGACAGTACGGGGGAGTGAGTGGATGTGTGTGTGTAAACCTAAGAATCAGCGAGTGGGTATGTAGTTATTGGTGTTGGAACCTATGTTTTTTTAAGTGAATTTCAAAGGTTTTTTAAATGCTAGTTTCTAACTATGCCTACAGAGGTAGGACATGTGAAGAAAGAAGAAACACACAGAAAGAAGCAAAAGAAATGCAGGAAGAAGCAACAGAAGTGCACAAAGACGAAGAAAAGTACAGGAAGAAGCAAGACATGTTCAGAAAGAACCAACAGAGGAGCATAAAGAGGCCTTGTTGCAAAATCATCCTGTGCCCACAACTTTTTCAGACGGGTACTGGTGGTAACTGACTCTGACTAACTAGGCCTAGAGCCAGTGCTATGCTGAAAGACACTTAGAATACAGTGAAAACACCTACATACACTAGGGAACACTAGGCGTTGGGGTACACCTCCTCTGTAAGGCCCTAGTACAAAATAGGGCAGGGGGATTAAAACTACCTCTAAGTCAGGTGCAGAAATATGCTACTTTAACAAGTAGTCACGTTTGCAGAGTGGTGGAGAAAGGGTGCTGGGCTTCCAACCAACGCTCAGGAATTCTGCTGCGTAGGACTTACAGGAGGTACCAGGAGAGATTCTTGGCCCCCAAATTCCCTCAGGACTAAATTGGACCCGTAGTCTGCCACAAGGCACGTTTGCAGAGTGGTAGAGAAAGGGGGGCATGGCCTCCGAAGACGTCTTAGCAATCCCACAGTGTGGGACTTACTGGAGGTAACAAGAGGGGTAGTTGGACTCCAAGGACATCCTTGGGGGCCAACTTCCCAAACTATTACCTCCAGTCAGTCCCACACAGCAGCACTGGTAAGTACTCGTACCAGGCCACGCCCACTTTGCCCACCACTCTACAAACACGCTCCCTGGCACGCTCTTGGATGGGGATTGACGTCCCATTCACTGCTGGGGGTGCTTTAGGGGCCAACTGGTCTACCTTTTACCTCCAGTAAACCCCACGCAGTGGGATTGGTGAGAGGTAGACAAAGGCCATGTCCCCTTACTCCACCACTCTGCAAACGCGCCCCCTGGCGTGTTGTAAGTTGGGGGATTAAGTCCTCTTGAATCCTGAGGGTCCCTGGGGTCCCACTAGCCCATCAGGTACCTCCAGTAAGCACCACAGAGCTGCCCTCGCTAATTAATTATCAAAAGCCCCGGGGGATGGCGGTCCCCGGGGCTTGGGGGAGCCTCCAAAGCCCCCCCAGATTAAAAAAGAAGCCCAGAGGGCTGGCAGTCCCCGGGGCTGTTTGGGGGCTGCGTGCCCGCCGCAACTCATTAATATTGCCTGGGGAGGTGGCAGTCCCCGGTGCAGTATGTGGGGGATTGGGGCCCCCTCACACTTTTTTTTAACTGCCCCCGGGACCTGGCCCACCTGGGGGCTTAAATACAACGAAGCGCGGGAGACCACGCTTGGTTTCTTTTTTATTTTCGGATTCGCGCACCCATCGCGAATTCTGCCGATTTAAAAAAAAAATGCTTTTTTGGGCCCTGGGGGTCCTTGTGGAATCCCCTGACCTGACCAGGCCTATGGGGTCAGGGTGTTTCTACCCTGCCCCCTTTTCTTGTTTTTTGCATTTGTTTTTCTGTTTTCTTGAGCCTCGGTTACCGAGGCACAAGATGGCTGCCAACACTTCCTGGTTTGGAGTGTTGACAGCCAATTGGAATAAAGCTGGTGGTCGGGAGGGTGCGCGGATCCACTGCGCCTCTATATATCAAAACTTGTATTTTTGATTTTCTCAGCAACTACTGAACGGATTTACATCATAATTTACAAACAGGGCTCTTTCTGACAAAGCACTACATTTTTGCCAAATTTGGTGTAATTCTGTTCAGCAGTTTGAGCTGTAGCCATCTAAAGTTTCCTATGGGAAATGCATTTTTGGACCTCTTTTTTTTAAAATTTCTCTACTACTGAACGGATTTAGACAATTTAACAAAAAGAGTTCTTTCTGAAACAAGGGCTACCTTTTTGGCAAGTTTGGTGTAATTCCATTCAGCAGTTCGGGCTGTAGCTGTCTCTAAAATTTCCTATGGAAACTAACATGGAAGGAACACGTTTTGGGACCCCCCTTTTTTCTCCGGCCTCGCTTGGCGAATCACTCCGAAACTTCCAGGATAGGAGCTGACCGGGGCCGGGCCACAAGTTTTTAAGTCACTGACCTCCTTGGCTTCACAGTGAACATTCGATTAAGCTTACAAATCCGTTCTCTCAAGGCGATTACACTGATCAAGAGAGAAATAAAATCTCTGTTGCATACTTGCCTTTCTCCACCAAAATACCTGTTTTGAGCGTCTTTGATGTAGCCATCCTTAAGGTCTGGAAAGACAGCGCAACTATCTGGTTGCAAAAGACATGCTGTGGGCTTACCACGGGCTTGCAGCCTGCCCATTGCTTGCCGTTGGTTGGATTTATTTTCACTCTCATTCGTCTGCTTCTTATTCAATGTCTTTCCTTTGTTCCAGCTTCTCCATCTTGTATTTGTCCCTCCCCTGGAGCACAGCCTCCTTGCCATCTCTCGGACTGGCTGACTTATGTTCTTCCACCTCTCCCTTTTAAGGATCTACGTCTTTTCTTTTTGCTCAAGCATTCCATAAGCATGCATGTGTTTTCCAGATGCTTCACTCTTCTGTTTCTCTCACACACACAAACTACCTGGCCTCATGCTCACTGTTTGCTCTCTTTCCCTTCTGTGTATGTCTCCCCCACGCTACTGTCACCCAATTAATCTCCCCTATTCAGAACACATGGGGAAATGCATGAAAGCACAAGAGCACAAAGTTAACAACCTTAACACAAATAATTATATTCTAAGGAACCGGAGATCATCAAACCGTTACCTATTTTCTCTAACTCTGGGTTCGGAAGTAGCATGCTTCTCACTGCAAAGCACTTCAATACATTTTCAGGGATAGTAAGCTCTACATACATACAATTTACAATTACAATTATATATTTTAGGAGGGCCGGGCAGCAAATTACTGACTGCCTCTTCAGCCTTAAAACCAATACAAAAAATTACTATTATTCATACTTTTGACCCTGCGTGACGACATAAGTAAAGTGTCATGTTCAAAAGCACAGCCATACTATATTAAGACAATTGTCCTGAGGGACTAATTAGGACCATTACCTATTTTGTGACCGTCCGGATCTGATCCGAAGCGGTCGCTCCCCCCACGCTCCCTCACTGGCCATTGACTCGACCACGCTGGTGTCTGGTATCGTGAGTCTCTGTTCTAGTGTATTTTGGCTTATTTAGCGCTTCTCACCAGATTACAGCGCCGAGCATCGCGCTGCAGTCACCCTCAATAGCGCGACTTTGCTGTCTGCAATTGTAGCCTGTTGCTGTCTGTAATTGTTGCATGAGGCTTTTTAACATTGTGCGCTGGGTTCTCGGATTGCTTAATTTGTAAGGTATCTGAACTACTTTGGTAATATTTCCCTGCTGTTGCCCGGACCCTCTATCCTCCTGCCCCCCCCCGCTTTTCGACTTGCTATCCCGCCCTCCATTTCCCTGTTGTTCATTCCCCTGGCCCACCTACCCTCCTCGCTACCGCCTCCCAGCTGCCCCTCCCACGCTCCGCCCCCTCCACTATCCATTTATGTCGAATGCCCCAACGCGCAGCGTCCACGCGCTGCGGCCGCGCCGAAGGTGCGCCAAAGGTAAGCCCGTCTGCGCCCGTCCGCGCCTGGACCGCGCCCAGCGCCCGTCCCCCTGCTCTATGCCGCTCCCAACCCCCCAGAGTAACTTATGATGCCGCTACACTCCTCGCCCTCAACGCCGGATGCACTCCACTTTGCTGTGAAGCCACCCCAGGACGTACCCACGGCCCATTCTCCTGCCTCTCCTGTAAGTTCAACTGCGTCAGGACCCTCACCAAACACACTTCCTCCACACACAGCTCCGAACCCAACGACTTGAAATGCATCCTACTAAACACCCACTCGGTCCACAGACATGCAACCGAACTCTGGGATCTAATCGACACTGCGTCACCTGACATCGCCTTCCTTACTGAAACATGGATGAATGCATCTTCTGCCCCCGACATCGCCATAGCCATACCGGACAATTACAAGATCATTCGAAAAGACCGCACCAATAAAAAAACTGGAGGAGGCATCGCCATCGTCCATAGAAACACCATCAAAATTACAACCAGCTCTGACGTCAATCTTGCAACCGCCGAACACCTCCACTTTCAGATCCACACCGACCCCAGGACCACACTTAGAGGAACTCTCATTTACAGGCCCCCAGGCACCCGATCTCAATTCAGCGACGACATCACTGACTTCGTCAGCCCGCACGCCCTCGCCTCTGAGAACTACATTCTTCTAGGAGACCTCAACTACCACCTCGACAACATTCTCGACAACAACATCACCACCCTTCTGGACAACCTGTCCAATCTCGGACTCAAACAACTTGTTGACACCCCCACTCACATAGCCGGACACACGCTCGACCCCATCTGCACCTCCAGCAAGCACATCTCCTTCGATCATACTACAGCCCTCCACTGGACGGATCATAGCTGTGTTCACTTCAGCTACAAAACAACCCTGACCCACAACCGTCTACAACCCATTCCCCGAAGAAAATGGAACAAAATCACCACCGAACAACTCCTCACATCACTCAGCCAAAACACTCCCACCCTGGCAACGGACCCAGACCTAGCGGCCACCAACCTCAGGCAATGGATTACCCACAGTGCGGACGAACTAGCACCCCTGAAAAAACACCAGTCGAAACCATCCAGCAAAAAAGCTCCCTGGTTCAATGATGACCTTAAAAAATCCAAGAAGACATGCCGCACCCTGGAGAAGAATTGGAGAAAAGAACCAACTTCAGACAACATGGCCTCCCTCAAGACAGCCACCCGCAAACACCACCAACTGATCCGATCCGCCAAGAAATCAGCACTTAAGGACCATCTCGACAACAATTCTCATAACAGCAAGGAACTCTTCAATATCGTCAAAGAATTCACCAACCCTCCCGCAGCATCCAACGACATCACTAACTCCCAAGACCTCTGCGATGCGCTATCCTCCTTCTTCTACAACAAAATTGCCGACATCCACAACAGCTTCAAGAATACTCCCAATGACCAACTCACCCCACCCACTTCAGATCCCACCCTTCCAACTAACTACCTCAACTCCTGGAACCCAATCACCATTGAAGACACCATTCGCCTCATGAACTCAATCCACTCTGGCTCACCTTCTGACCCCTGCCCCCACTTCATCTTCAACAAAGCTGACTCCATCATCGCTCCCCAACTCCGCGATGTCATCAACTGCTCCTTCGACTCCGCCACCTTTCCAGAAATATGGAAACACGCCGAACTCAGCGCCCTTCTGAAAAAACCAACAGCAGACCCCTCAGATCTGAAAAACGACCGACCCATTTACCTCCTCCCTTTCCCGGCCAAAGTCGTGGAGAAAGCCGTCAATAGCCAACTAGCAGCCTTCCTTGAATCCAACAACTCCCTGGATCCCTCACAGAATGGCTTTCGAGCCAAACACAGCACCGAAACCGCCCTCATTGCGGCGACCGACGACATCCGAGCACTCCTGGACAACGGTGAAACAGTGGCCCTCATTCTACCCGACCTCTCCGCCGCCTTCGACACTGTCGGTCACAACACCCTCATACAACGCCTCAACAACATCGGCATACAAGGAAAAGCCTTGGACTGGATCATCTCATTCCTAGCCGGGAGAACACAGAGAGTCCGACTCCCCCCATTCTACTCAGAGCCCACCGAAGTCATCTGCGGCGTACCTCAAGGTTCCTCACTCAGTCCCACCCTCTTCAACGTCTACATGAGTCCCCTCGCCTCCATCGCACGTCAACACAACCTCAACATCATCTCCTACGCCGACGACACCCAGCTAATCCTTTCCCTCACCAAAGACCCCAACACCGCCAAAAACAACCTTCACGAAGGTATGAAAGAAGTAGCCGAATGGATGAAACAGAGCCGCTTAAAACTCAACTCAGACAAGACGGAGGTGCTCATCCTAGGATCCTCCCCCTCAGCTTGGGACGACTCCTGGTGGCCTTCCGCTTTGGGATCTGCGCCCACACCCACAGACCATGCACGTAACCTTGGCTTCATTCTAGACTCCTCCCTCTCAATGTCCAGACAAGTCAACGCCGTATCGTCCTCCTGCTTCAACGTCCTTCGCATTCTCAAAAAGATCTTCCGCTGGATCCCCCCCGAAACAAGAAAGACTGTCACCCATGCACTGGTCACGAGTCGACTGGACTATGGCAACACACTCTACGCCGGAATTACAACAAAATTGCAGAAAAAACTCCAGCGCATCCAAAACGCATCAGCGAGACTCATATTAGACATTCCGCGCCAAGAGCACATCACCGGTCACTTAAAAACCCTCCACTGGCTTCCCGTCAACAAAAGAATCACTTTCCGCCTTCTTACCCACGCACACAAGGCCCTTTATAATCTAGGACCCGAATGCCTCAACAACCGACTGTCCTTCTACTATCCCACCCGCCAACTAAGATCATCCAATCAAGCCCTCGCCGCAGTCCCGCGCATCCGAAAAACCACCATGGGTGGCAGATCCTTCTCCTTCCTGGCTGCGAAGACCTGGAACTCACTCCCCACCCACCTCCGCCTTACTCAGAATCACATCTCTTTCAGAAAAGAACTGAAAACATGGCTATTCGATAAAAAGTAAACCCCTCCCTCCAGCGCCTTGAGACCCTCTGGGTGAGTAGTGCGCTTTATAAATACATGAACTTGAACTTGAACTTATTTTGTAAGTATATGGTAATGCGATCAATCACTATTTCAAATGTGCTTACTTTAACAGATAACATACACTTTTAGATTGGATTATAGCCATTAGAATGATTAAAAAAGAACCTGTTTTCTCTTTGTTTCAGATTTTTCAATTCATCTGGACATAATAAGGTGCAATACATACTGTGACATTGTAGTGAAGTGCTTATGAAAAGTGAACATTATGTATACAGAATTCAAATAAACATCTCAGGTCCCAAGGATGTGGGTTAATTGAGCAAATTATTTCCCTAGCCTGCATCCAATTGTATAAATATAGCCCAAGTCCTTTCAGTTACAAAACAACTAATTGAGGGAGTGTTGACATTTTGTCCCAGAACTTCTAGTCGGGTCTCATCAGGACCTAGTCATTGGTCCAATGCACTACCATACTTGTTTGGTACCAGATACATGTGCGGTGCCACCCTCCAAGCAATTTATTCCTTCTGGCCCCAAACATTTCCACATATATATGAATCAAATGGATACAGGATTAAATATGAGAACTGAAAGATGAGGAAACTACACATGTAACAGTTCACCACTATGTACTGCATCGAATGTTATGTTATGTTATGTTATTGTTTTTTGTTGTGCGCACAGCTACTCCAGCTAAGGAGCGTCCTGGCGCATTTGACAAGGAGGAACATAAGAAGGAACATAACACAACAAAAAGAAGCGGAGTACTAGAAGGGACCACTGTAAGTGAAAAGCACCTCAAAACAAGCTGAAAACTAAAAGGGGCACTAGAACAGAAAAGTTTTCAAGGCTTTCCGGAAAGCCATAAGATCCTCCAGCAGGCGAACTTCCACCGGAAGAGAATTCCAAGCTGATGCCGCTTTTACACTGAAGGAGCGTCCCCCCATACGGCAGAGCCTGTATCTAGGGACTACAGCAAAGGCCTGGCCTTGGGAGCGAAGGGTGCGAGTGGGGACATAAAAAGAAAGAAAGCGGGACATAATTTCAGGGCCTATACCTCTCAAAATCTTAAAGGTCAAACAAAGGACCTTGAAGAGAATACGCTTCCTCACTGGGAGCCAGTGTAAGGAGCGAAGGACACTCGCCACCGAGCAAAATCTAGGCAGGCCGACAATCGCTCTGGCCGCAGCATTTTGTACCCGTTGCAGGCGAGTGAGCTCAGCCTGGTTAGCCCCAGCCAGAAGAGAGCTGGCGTAATCCAGGCGGGAGATAACAGTGGCCTGGATTACTAGCTGTCTGGTTGGGGCGTCGAAGTATTTGAGGACAGGTCTTAAGCCTCTCAACAGACCAAAGCAGCAGGCAGCTGTTTTTTTTAGTGTGTCCTACGAAGGTAAGACCAGCGTCCAACCAGACTCCCAGGTTTTTCAACTCCGACACCGGAGTCGGGGTTGATCCCAGCTCTGGTGGCCACCATTGGTCACCCCATAGTTCCACTCCCCTTCCGACAATCATAACCTCTGTGTTAGTGGCATTAAGCTGGAGACAGTTCCCCGTCAACCAGCTAGCCACCGCCTTCAGTCCATCCTGAAACCTTGGGGCATCTAATTCCGCATCCCCGCTGAGAGTAACCGCCAGCTGTGTGTCGTCGGCATATGAGACCAAAGTTAGGCCCCACTGCCTGGCGACATCAGCCAGCGGTCTCACGTACAGATTAAACAACGTGGGGCTCAGCGAGGATCCCTGCGGAACCCCCATGGCCAGTGGCTGGAAATTGGACTTGAAGGGAGGAATGGCAACACAGAAGGAACGATTGCCGAGGAAGGAGCGGAACCACTGCAGGGCCTGGCCGCCGACACCAACCTCCTCGAGCCGATGCAGGAGGATACTGTGAGAGACCGTATCGAAGGCGGCGCTGAGGTCTAACAATATCAGCACCGCCGTCTGACCAGCATCCAACACCGCACGGAGATGTTCCACCATCACAAGAAGAGCGGTCTCCGTGCTGTGCCCAGCACGGAAGCCGTTTTGTGTGGGATCAAGGACATTGTTTCGGGCGAGATATTCTGAAAGGGCCAGGTTGACATGGGCCTCAGTTATCTTCGCCGGCCAGGGCAGCAGCGAGATTGGACGGTAGCTTTCGGGCTTAGACGGGTCCAAGGAAGGCTTCTTGATGATAGGGGACACCACCGCCTGCTTCCACTTAGTTGGAACCACCCCCGACTCCAAGGAGAGGTTGACTAGGGAACACACAACAGAGCGTCCCATAAAGGCCTGATCTCTAAAAAGAGCCGGTCTTACTGGATCAGATGGAGAGCCAGATTTAACTCGCAAAGCAAGTTTGTCAAACCCCTCCGGAGAAAGAGGGGGAAAAGAGAGCAGGGTGGTATGATGTAACGTCCCATTAGAACTTCCCAGATCGATCCCTGTGCTAGGGAATGCCCGATAAATTGCTGGGACTTTTCCCAGAAAGTACGAAGCAAGGGATTCACAGTGGGAGATGGAACTCACAACCACAGAGGAAGTCCGCTTCGCCACAAGATCTTTCACGGCCTTAAAGATGGTCTTCTTAGGGGGGCGTGGCTAGCGGCCAACATGGCGACAGCTTAGAACGAGAGCTCCTGAAGGCACTGTGGCCTAATTATTAATCCAACACTCTTATCCGGGACATCACCCACCCGAAGCGGCGGCGATCGGGTCCGGGGTCGGAGCGGCACCACCAGGTAGAATTCTGGCTGAAACCAAAGACCGGAACCCGCCGAACCACGCACTGACGCGTAGGGGCCTGTAATTGGGAAGGAAGCACCGGCCTCGAGTGCCCCGCAAGCCCCGGCGGAAGTGAGGCCGGACCGGCCTGGAGAGGGAGACACTGCCCGGCGCCCCACCGGAAACACTCAATCGCCCAAAACTTGCACCGGAGCAGCGGAGGCGCCCTCTGAACAGCGGCCGACAACAGTGGCCCCCGCTCCACCTGCCGGTGTCTGTGTGCGGCGGCGAGCGGGGAAGCAGCGGGCGCGGAGACGGAGGAGAGGCAGAGCGGCCACGGACTACAGAGAGACGGTGAGCCCCCCCCCCTCCAGGGAGTACACGATCAACCCACGTCGTACGGGGCTCACGTCTGACAGATCCGGCAGGGGGAACTCACCTGGCTTGCCCCCCCCCCCCCCGGGATAGTGCATCTGAGTGCACGAGTGGAAGGCCGACTGCGGGGAAGGCTGGTGCCCCCGGGGGATGGCATAGAACGACATCAATCCGCTTAAGTACGCGGGGTTAGCCGGCAGCACCCGACAACGTGGAACAATAGTGGCTGTCCTGACCCGCTCACAGTAGCACGACCACAACGGCCAAAGTGAGAGGCACCCTGCCAGGTCCTCGACCACATCTTTAACCACAACGCCATAGGGGCACGTTGAGGGACCTGAATACAACTGGTATGGTATTCCGCCTGGCAACGTGGCGTCTGAATCCTGACCGAGAGATCTAAAGTGAATCCATCCTGCCCGCGACGCAACCAGTGCCTGACAGCGACATAGTGCTTTGCCCGCTGGAAGTAGTGGATTGAGGCACCGAAGTCGTTGCGGCCATTACAGCAGCCTTCCAGACGGCGACAGCGCACGGACGCACAGGTGCTAGCCGGAGGCGTCCTGCACTAGAGTCGGTGTGGCGGCGGTGAGGGGGTTCGAGGGACTTCTGCCCAGGCGAGCGTAATATCGGAGTGTACACCCACCTACAATCCCCTGACCTACGTGGCGGGTAAAGGAGCAATAATCCTCAACAGTCCACGGCACAACGGGGGAAGGCCCCGATCTCCACAAGTCTCAACGCCATGGCGGGCAAAGGCACCAGGAGTGGGTCTACGCAGGTCAGACTGGACAAATTTGCATACAGCCAACACGGACAATCGCAGCACAATGGACGCAACTCAACGGGTGATACCCCGGCAACGGAGGGGACCGCGAAAATAACATTGGAGGACATTATGAACACCCTTACGGAAGTCAAAACAACAGTGGGCTCCATTTCCTCTGAAGTCACGCTACTACGTGCGGACTTTCGCAAAATGGCTGAAAGAGTATCCCAGGTGGAGGTGGTCACAAAATCTCTGGTGGAAGACACGTCCGAACTACAGATAGCCATGGAACGCATGGAAAAGGTCACCAAACTCCTGCAGGAAAAGTTGGACGACCAAGAAGGGCGTTCTCGAAGGAATAACATACGTATCCTTGGACTTCCGGAATCAGAAGGGAAGGGGGCCATGGACCTCTACGTCGAAGACCTCATCAAGAACACACTACAACCCAAAGGACTATCCCACTTCTTTTCGGTGGAAAGAGCGCACAGGGTTCCGGGCGGACCCCCTAAGCAGGGAGCGACACCGAGGCCTGTGCTGGCAAGACTCTTCAATTTTAGAGACAGGGATGCAGTCCTACAAGCAGCGAGGGTCTCCCCACCGGTTAAGATTCAAAACGCAACCATATCCTTCTTCCCGGACTACACGGCAGAGGTAGCCAGACGCCGCAAATCATTCACGGAGGTGAAAAAAGCACTACGGGACAGGGAGTTGCCATACTCCATGCTATTTCCCGCCAAGCTACGGATAGTAGCTGATGGAAAGACGTGGTTCTTCGATACACCGGAGGCTGCCCACGACTGGCTGGAGGGCTGGAGGCAAGTGGGGCACCGTCACCGTCCACTCAAAGATCGGACTAATCACCGCAACGGCACGCAAATGGACAGCCAGACCAACCTTCCATCTCATCAAGATGACACGGCGGCAACGGAGTCCGGCTCAACACAAGATCCGCTAACTCTGGGCGAACAGCACGGATCTGAAGATTGACTATATATGAGGTGACCTGGGGGTGCCGCGCTGGACCTTGGACTTGGTGCAGCTGAGTAAGGTGGGCACAGTTAGTGCCTGAAGGGGCCTCACCAACCCCACGAGCAAGTAAGATAGTTTGGGAAGGACTAAAGCACTCTGCGAAGTTGGGGAGACGGGCGGGATTCTGTCCGTGGAGCAGGGGAGCAGGGAGGGGGGATGGGGTTACAGTTTTATTGTTTACGTTTTTGGTTCTGGTCATCACTCACTTCACACGTCATGCTACCACCCTAGATAGTGGCATACTCCTAGCCCTCATCACGAAAGGCACCGACACGTTGCTACCGACACTTTTACAACGACTTCATGGCCAACTTACTTCAAGCTACACCCACTGAGAGTGCCACGGTAACGGTGGGGGTGCCCCCTTTGCGCATGCTAACTTGGAACGTCAGAGGCCTGGGAGACAAAATAAAGAGGGGCCTGGTGCTGCAGGCTATTAAACGTCAGAGCCCGGATGTGGTTCTGCTCCAAGAAACACACCTTGCGGGGACGACATGCAAAGCGCTTGATAGGCGCGGATATAAAATGGCAACGCATGCAGATTTCACTTCAGGGTCCAGGGGGACAGGGATACTACTGAAAACGTCGTCGCCCTTTATACTTACACAACATGCGACAGACGATCAGGGACGCTTCGCAGCGATACATGGCCGGTGGGAGGGTAGGCCGCTTAATGTGGTATCGGTATACATCCCCCCGGCTCTACACTCCATGGCGTTACCTGCGCTGGGTAAATTCCTACTGGACCTCCCAGAGGGTGACACAATCATTGGGGGTGACCTAAATGCAATCATGGACTCAGCGTTGGACGCCTTTCCCACCAGGGCCCGCTCAAGAGGGACTACACCACTCCCTGACTTTTTAGACGCGGTGGGTATTGTAGATATATGGCGGCATCTGCACCCCGCAGCGACCCAATACACTTTTTACTCCGCCGTCCACAACAGCCTATCACGCATTGATTACTTTCTGTTCCTGGGGGAGGGACTAGGCGCGGTTGACACGATAGACATCCTACCCAGAGGCATATCTGACCACTCGCCAATCGTTCTCACCCTTACTACTAGAGAACAGAAATGCGCTAGGATCTACCCCATTTACCCGAATTATCTGAAAGTCCCTAAAATACGACAAAAACTAAAACTGGCGACGACACACTACTTTGCGGAAAACGATGGGTCGGTGACCTCCCCATCGATTCTGTGGGAGGCTTACAAGACTGTCCTACGAGGGACTGCAATAGCAGCCATCACGGGACACAAGCGTGATTCCCGGAAAGAACTCTCAGAACTGGAATTGGCACTCCACGATGCCAACGCGGCGCATATGGCGGACCCTTCCCCGACTACGACACACACGCTACAGCTACGGCAACAACAGTACCAGACCCACCTCAGGGCGACGGTACAGGGCTACGTCGCAAACACTAAACATAGAATTTATGATGTAGGCGACAAGGCAGGGAAAATGCTGGCATGGTTGGATAAGAGGGAGGGAGGCGCGAGAGGAATTCAGAGACTCAATAATACTAGCGGCCAAATACTAACACACCCAGAGGACATAGTGCGCGCTTTAGCACATCATTTTCAAACCATATATACCCCAGATCATGTCGTCACTGCACAAATGGCGACAATCTCGCTGGCAGACATTGTCATCCCCAGCATACCACCAGAGGCTGCGCAAGAATTAGAGGCGGATCCTTCGGAAGAAGAAATCCAATTAGCGATACATTCGCTACAATCGGGCAAAGCACTAGGGCCTAATGGGCTGCCTGTGGAATGGTATAAATCGATGGCCTCAGAACTTAGTGGACCCCTACTGGACATGTATCTGGAAAGTAGGGAGCGGGCAGAACTGCCACTGGATCAACGCACAGCCACGATCGTGGCTATACCTAAGCTGGGTAAACCCCCAGACGAATGCACCTCATATCGCCCGATATCATTACTGAATGTGGAAGCCAAAGTGCTGGCTAAACTTCTGGCCAACCGTCTGATGCCACACCTGAGTACCCTGATCCACCCCGACCAATCGGGCTTTATGCCCCATAGGAGCACGGCACTGAACCTCCGGAGGGTTCATGGGGTGCTGGCACGGTCGCACCTCCTCACTGAAAAGGCGGTGATCCTCTCCCTTGATGCCAAAATGGCTTTTGACCTAGTAGAATGGGAATACCTCTTTGAGGTGCTTACACGTATGGGCTTTGGGTCGAAATATATAACCTGGATACGACTACTCTATATTAAACCAGTGGCACAGGTAGTGTCTAATGGCCACATCTCACCGGCGTTCCCGTTGGGCAGGGGTACCAGACAGGGGTGCCCTTTATCGCCCTTACTCTTCGCACTGGTGCTCGAGCCTTTAGCGATCCTGATCAGACACACGCCCTTATTTAAAGGCATTAAATGGGAGGAGGGGTGGGAGGACAAGGTCTCCCTATATGCTGACGATATGCTCATTTACATGGTCGACCCTGATAACGGCATCCCGGCCCTGCTGGATATTTGTAATACACATGGGGCGACGTCGGGCTATACCCTGAACTGGTCGAAATCAATGATCTACACGTTAAAGGGTCCGGCACCGAGACTACAGGAAAATTGCCCCCTGGCGGCGCCGGTGGCCTCCTTCAAATACCTGGGCATTATCATTGCACATTCTGAAGCAGATTTCTTCGCTAACAACCTAAAGCCACCTCTGGATCGCCTACGCGCTGACGTTAAGCACTGGGCGACCTTGCCCCACACCCTCCTGAGGCGGGCAGCCTTATTTAAGATGATGGCACTCCCCAGATTTCTGTACATATTAGAAAACACCCCACATCCTGTCCCTCCGCGATACTTCAAACAGATTGCGGCGTTGGTCTCCAACCTCCTCTGGAACAATGGTACAGCGCGAATAGCCTACGACAAATTGGTGAAAAGTTGGTATGAGGGGGGGATCGCACTTCCCAACATTCAGATATATTACTGGGCAGCTCAGCTTACAATTATTAACCAGTGGATCCACACCCCGAGAAACGACCCAGCGTACAGGGCTGATTGGGCGCAATTAGGGACAGACTCCATGCTATCGGTACTGTATAATAAACCGCAGCTTAAAACTCTACACGGCCCGACACGACACACAGCAGCCCTCTGGCATATAGCACAGGCACGACTGGGCTGGAAAGGGAGAATTACCAAAATGACACCATTATGGGACACAAAGTCACTAGGAAACCTTAGAGCATACAAGGGGTTCGCGCAGTGGGACCTGATAGGTATCTCCACGGTGGGGGACCTTTGGGACAAAGACACAGTAATACCATTCCCGCAACTCCAACAGCAGTATGACCTCAGACCCACTGAAACATTTCGATATGTGCAAATTAGACACGCGCTACTCCAGGCAATCCCACCGGGCACTGATCTGCCGGATTCCTCGCCACTTGAGGACAGGCTATTAACAGAATTCATGCAGCAGAGCGCCACGTCCCTCACTTACAAAAAACTAATCAACAACTTAGAAGACCCCACGATAAAACTTAAGGAACGATGGGAGGGGTAAATCGGTATGATGGATGAGTCGGAGTGGAATGAAGCCTTGGCCTCCCCAAGAGAGGTAGGCATCTCGGCCAAATTTAGACTGGTACAACTAAAAATTTTACATCGCATCTACTACACCAGGACACTACTCCACAAAATACATAGAGCGCCCAATCCCTTTTGCTTGAGAGGTTGCGGGGAGGAAGGGACACTGCTCCACACACTATGGGACTGCCCACAAATACAGGAATTCTGGAGACGGATACTGCGCACCATATCCCAGACACTTAAGGTTTCCACTATACCAGACCCACGTAAATGCCTTTTAAACATATGGGCCCCCAATGACCTGGACAGATACGGAATCATCTGGGCCACACTAGCCATGACAGTAGCTAAACGTGATATTGCACAAAAATGGGGGGCTCCGGACGTGCCCACTGCAAACAGATGGGCTGACCACATGGATATCCTGATGGTCACGGAAAGAACTGTGTATGTCCTTCGAGCTGCCCCCCGCAAATGGAACAAGGTGTGGACAGCGTGGAATGTTTATAGGGGTGAGATCTGTGAACCCTTACCAGAGGGAGACGAACTAGATTCCGAGGGGGAGGAGGAGTGATGGATAGGGCTAGGGAGGTATGCTTCTCCGTGTTAAATGCAGCAACGTGTTGGGATGACTTGCATGGGTGAGGACACTGGGGCAGGGAAACCTGCTGATGTGAGGGGAAGTGTGCAACATAATTAACAGTGATGACACAAAGTTGGGGAGGGGGGGGGGAAACTTTCTCTTAGAAGTTACACGAAAGTTTCCCATGTTGGGCATCGCGGAACCGATACTTAAAAAATTGTTCACTACTGGTAACATATGTAAGATGTACGGAAGAGCATGTACAGAGATTAGACAGGGAGAACGAGATTACAATACAGCATAGGTGCTACCGATTATGATTCCAGAATTGTATTATACGAATGTGAATGTACCAGCTTGTAAGTATCATCCTGATTGATTAATATGCCTTTATATCAATAAAAATTTAAAAAAAAAAAAAAAAAAAAAAAAGATGGTCTTCGACGGGTTTGAGCTATTGCGAATTTCTGCAGCATAATATGCCGCTCGGGCTCGACATATAGCCCGATGATAAGTCTTGACGGAAATAGCATATGCAGCTTTTAAATCAGCCCCATACGTCTTCCGCCATGCTCTTTCCGCCCGTCTACAGACTCCCTTCAAGGCACGTAAGGCGCTGTCGTACCAGGGACTCGACTCTCTAGTACTGATTTTACTCGATATGATGGGAATCAGAGTGTCGAGAGCCCTGGTAATCCAAGAGCAAAAGAGGTCATAACCCTCTTCCGCGCCTTTCAGTGGGCCCAGCAGATCTTCCGCTAGAAGGCGATGAAAGTCTTCTAGCCTGAGTTTGTTCCAGAGCCTCCTAGGTACCCGTCTCGCCGAAGGGATGGAGGGGGTCATAGGGATAGGACACTGAATAGTCACCAGGGAATGGTCGGTCCAAGCTAACGGAGAAATAGATGTAATTTTAGTCTCCGGCAGATTGGTAAAGAAGGGGTCAAGAATATGTCCCCCTATATGAGTAGGCTGCGAAACCAGCTGGAAAAGCTGACAGGCCTCTAAGTCAGCGGAAATGCTGCGTACCGTCAAGTTGGAAGGGGTGTCAAAATGTAGGTTCAGATCACCCAAGATGGAATAGTTGGCACAACCTGTAACCAGTGTGCCAACAGCATCGGGGAAAGAATTTCTGAACACCACATCGCTACCCGGCGGACGATACACCACCATACCAGAGAGCGTAAACTCAGGGCTGACTGAGATCTCATAAGAGGCACTTTCACACCCGGCAATGTTAAGGCCACTCCACACGCAAGTAAAACAAGACCTAACTATAAGAGCTATACCGCCACCTCTGGAAGATCTATTCAGAGTGAACATAGAATAGTCAGGGGGGCATACAAGATTGGAGATAGCTACATCCGCATCCTGAAGCCAAGTTTCAGTAATGGCCAAAACATCCGGGGCTTCATCCTCAATTAGATCGTAGATGTTTTGATGGTGTTTCAATGCCGATCTAACATTCAGATTTAAAACCCGCAAAAAGGGCGAAGAGCCCTTAAGGCGGTGGGCAACTAATGAGGCCTTCCGGAGGATGGACCCCGGTGAGTCAAGCGCCCAACCATCGCAGCGGCACCGATACGGGCCACAAAGCGGATGAACAGGCGGGAGATTACACCTATGACTAACCTGGCCGATGGAGTATAAGCTCTCTCTAGAATAGGTCAGCATGACGGCACACAGAAAGATGAAAAGCCTGCCAGAGCCCAGCTACCCGCAGCGTCCCGCACGGCCTTAGCGCGGACGGGCGCAGACGGGCAGGACTCTGGCACGACTCCGGCTAAGCGAGGGCGCTCCCGCTGCGCGTTACCGCTGCGCTAAGCAGGGAGCTTCAAATAGGCGTCCCACCTATGCTACAGCGCACTAGAGCGCTCGCTAAAAGATGGCGCCCAAACTCCTACCCCACTCCAAGATGTCTGGCACAGAATGAGCCCACCCCGAGAACCGAGAACCGGACCCGCTCGAGCAGCGGTGGATGCCAATTAGAGTGCAAGGTAAGGGGCAATTTTAAAAACCCAATGCAGTCAGCATAACACAAATACCAAATACGCAAAATAAGATTTTAAAACGCTATTCAGCGAGAAAAGCGCGAAGCGCTAAGTAGCAACGATGTTCCTTGTCCTTGTCAGGCCGAACCCTGAAGCAGCTCGCCTTAAATAGGCGTCCCACCTATGCTACAGCGCACTAGAGCGCTCGCTAAAAGATGGCGCTCAAACTCCTACCCCACTCCAAGATGTCTGCCACAGAATGAGCCCACCCCGAGAACCGAGAACCGGACCCGCTCGAGCAGCGGTGGATGCCAATTAGAGTGCAAGGTAAGGGGCAATTTTAAAAACCCAATGCAGTCAGCATAACACAAATACCAAATACGCAAAATAAGATTTTAAAACGCTATTCAGCGAGAAAAGCGCGAAGCGCTAAGTAGCAACGATGTTCCTTGTCCTTGTCAGGCCGAACCCTGAAGCAGCTCGCCTTAAATAGGCGTCCCACCTATGCTACAGCGCACTAGAGCGCTCGCTAAAAGATGGCGCCCAAACTCCTACCCCACTCCAAGATGTCTGCCACAGAATGAGCCCACCCCGAGAACCGAGAACCGGACCCGCTCGAGAAGCGGTGGATGCCAATTAGAGTGCAAGGTAAGGGGCAATTTTAAAAACCCAATGCAGTCAGCATAACACAAATACCAAATACGCAAAATAAGATTTTAAAACGCTATTCAGCGAGAAAAGCGCGAAGCGCTAAGTAGCAACGATGTTCCTTGTCCTTGTCAGGCCGAACCCTGAAGCAGCTCGCCTTAAATAGGCGTCCCACCTATGCTACAGCGCACTAGAGCGCTCGCTAAAAGATGGCGCCCAAACTCCTACCCCACTCCAAGATGTCTGCCACAGAATGAGCCCACCCCGAGAACCGAGAACCGGACCCGCTCGAGCAGCGGTGGATGCCAATTAGAGTGCAAGGTAAGGGGCAATTTTAAAAACCCAATGCAGTCAGCATAACACAAATACCAAATACGCAAAATAAGATTTTAAAACGCTATTCAGCGAGAAAAGCGCGAAGCGCTAAGTAGCAACGATGTTCCTTGTCCTTGTCAGAATGCAGCCATGCAAGCTCATTAGACGGGGTGACGTGCACTTCTAAGAACAGTGTTTCAAAGATTTCATGCTGAAGTACACAAAGCAGCTGTCTATCCACCCCTTTGGTGTGTGAGGGGTATTTTAACAAATACTTTGTATGCCTGATATACTCTGGCTCACAGGAAACCTTCTAGAGGTGGACCTTGTTGTTTATTTATACCATTAACTGGAGGAGGGTGCACCCACCTGAGTGCTTTCTAGCACTACCTCTTCACTCCCCCCTTTTGATTCTTTGTTTTATCCACCCATATCACCTGTGTAACAGAACTCACAAACAAGATAGACACACTCTCCACACTACCACATACATGCGTCAATGCACACACTTCCTTCCAACCCACATACACAGACGTACACACTCAGAGTGCATGCCTAACCCAACCACATACATAATATGCCTACATGCATGCACACTAAATGACCACATGTACTCCATGGCAACACATACATGTGCACTCCATGCCTATACACACAAAGGTTAATAGCAGCAGCAAACAAACCCAACGGTAACTGGTGGGCTTGTTGTGTAGTTACATAGGGCTTGAGCACAAACATTTCCATTTCAAGTTTAAAAAGTTTACAGTTTTTTTAAACAGTGACCTTTGTAACACAAATTGCTTACCTGTACATTTCTTCGTAGGCACATTATTGTTTCTTAGAACACTCTGTACGAAGTCCCAGATACTCTATGCAAACTATGTTATGGATTGTTGTCTGTTAGCCGACAACCCTGGGTGGGTAGAATAAAGAAGATGCAGCCGGTCCAGAGCTCAGACACTGAATGCATGGGTTTCGTTTTATTAAAACCTGCATGAGCCCTTTCTAAGGCAGAGAAACAAATTCGACAGGATTGTCATGGTGACTCTGTGCTTGAATTCTAGCCCAGCTGGATTCCATCCCTATCCTGAGAAAGATGGGGGCCTGCTCTACACCAGACCTGGGTGTCAGATGATACACGCACAGAGGTAAATTAGGAGTTAAACCACTCTGGGTGATCTGGCAGATTAGCACACCTATACTTATTAGGGTAGGCAAAGCTAGGTAGGAGTACAATTATATGTCTTCATATAATCTATTACAACTGTACAATGGTTGCTTTATTCATCCTGCTCACCATTCTTGTCATGCTGGTGCCATTGGTTTGCTTCATTCTATTAATCATTGCAGCGCATAAATTTACCACAAGATTCCAGTTGCCTCAATAAATATTTGAAATGCCACTTGTGTATTACATGTGTACCACTTTGGGCATGCCTGACTTACAAACGAAAGGGCAAGATTTGTTTCCATGATTTCCTTGGGGGAATTAGGGTTGTCATGTTCTGGGGTTTCAGACATCATCTGGTGGGCTGTCAGTTTAGGGGCTCAGATGGCGCACTGTGAGCTATCCAGGAATTAGGTCAACATATTCTGATGGTATGTGCGGCCTCAGTTCCACATAGTTTGACACTTATGTTGCCCAAACACACAGTCTTACTTAGAAAGTAGGAACTGTATGCTAAGGTGCCACCAATGTTCTAGTTTGGGTAGTGTTTTAACGGGTCTCTCGAGGAGTTTTCTTTAGCGTGCCAAAGACCCTACTCACCAATTAATTAGAGACATCTGAGGTGTTAGGGATACATCCTCCTCAGCTAAATAGGAGCCCCCTGTTTTTACCTGTAGGTTGTTTAACCCCTCCCATGCTCATGACGGAGCCGCTCCGTCATGAGCATCGGCTGAGCTGTGCTCATGACGGAGCGGTTCCGTCATGGCCCGCTCGGCGCGCCTGCGCGGCGCGAATTCCGCGCCTGCACTGGACGTTCCATTGAGCGGGCGGGGCCATGACGGAACCGCTCCGTCATGAGCACAGCTCAACCGCGGCTCGTGACGGAGCGGCTCCGTCACGAGCATGCGAGCGCCGCTCGGCACCCCCGCCCTCTAGCGCTGCGGCGGAATTGCTGCCGCAGCGAAGGGGTTAAGCTTGTACCTTTCAAAGGATCACCCCACTATAGTTACCTTCTCTGAATTCCATAAATCAACATGGCTAACGCGCAACCAATAAACATACTAGTAAATAGTACACATACTTTGACACAAATGTTGCTACATCATGGGCTCCAAGCTGCAGGCAGAGATGTTACCTTTGTGGTGTGTGCTCATAAAGCATACACAACAGAGGTATGCTATTTAAAGGTAACATTTCCAGCAATTAATGGACAATCTAGACAGTTCATGAATACGCTGTACAAGCAGTTCCCAACAATTACGCAGCTTATGCAGATTTAGAATACCGCTCAAATATCAGGAACACGCAAATTGGTTCCAAGGAGCTCATCATATACCACAACAAATGCCCGACAATTAGTCCAGTAACCATTAATTAAATAATGGGAAAGATTCTCACCTGATGGTAGGAAATTCCGTTCTGGATTGCACAAAAACCAAATCAGCTTGAAGCAGAATTTCCCTATACAGGTCCTCAAGAAAATCATATAATGCTCACAATATGCCTATCTTTAGAAATGGTTCCTCCGGTAGAAGATTGTGCCACATGGGGCTCAGTGTTCACTATGATGTATACCACAACACATGGTACACCATCCGTAGCTGTTTTGTCTGAAGTGCTAAAACAGATTCAAAATAAATACAGAGAAGCCCCAGCCATGGACTTGGGGATGAAGCTGCTGGACAACTTTGCTGTACCACGATCTTCTCAATGATTTTAAGTAGCACTGTCATTACGCTAACGTCTTGCACAAGTTCCAGTAATGGATCAGGAGAAAGAAATACCAAAAACTATTGCAGAAACCTGTAGATCTATAGGTCAAGATAGTTTGGGAGCCAAACTTAATAAACCACAAATTAAGAGTAATTCTGACAAGCATAACTTCAAACAGGCACCTGAGTCTTCTGAAAAATGCTTGGATAATAAGTAAAATAATAAAGAGAAATCTAAACCATGGGATGGGTCTTATCAACAGAAGTCCTCTGAAAAGTGCTATAATCTGTGTAACGGTGAAACACTTAAACAGCCAGATAGGTATCAGTATACTGAATCAAGTCCTTCTCGTTCCTTTCAGGAGTCATCTGAAAAACAGTGGGATAGAAGAGGATGATCAGAAGGCAGGTCAGAGGAGTATGTACAAAGAAGGAGTCACAATGCTCTTCAAACTTCTTTTTAAAAAAGGAAGAAAAACATCCACAACAAAAGCCTCAATTCAAAATGAAGAAGGTGGCAAGTATTTCAGTGAAACATGCCACGAATACAGAGGACTGCTTTTTAACATGGAGTGGCTATGACTGTGCTAGACAGCTAGACAGCGCGGTAGAGATATTGATAGTTTGCCAGAATCTTCAAGAGTTTCTGGTGGAGAGAACAACTGATGAGTTTGTCCAGATTGAAGACTCAGCTCTCCAATCAGATTATATGATTTGCAACTTCAAATTGAGGGTGATAAAGAAGGCACCATTAAGGTTCTCTTTTGGGAGATCCAGCCTTTTGGCTATGACATTCTCTTGGATATATAGATTGGCCACCTGAGTTTGTAACAGAAGCCCCACATGGGGAAATTGTGATATGTCCAGCTTTCTCCTGCCTTGTTCCAGAATCAGTGAAGCATGTGTATACCAAGAAGTGGGCCCTTGCACAAGCCCTGGCATTATATCACCGTCATGTTGGCAGGGATAAGGATTAGCCTTATCATATAATACCCATAAGGTCCAGCCTGAAAATGCAACCTCAGTACCCCATTAAACATGAGCCAAAAAAGCAGTTTGTGAAATGTTAACACAAATTAAATATCAAGGTGTCATCAAGCCTTATGCCGCACCAATGAACAATCCCTAGTTTCTGGTAGCAAAACCAGATCACCCATACAGATGAGTCTTAGACTATAGACAATAAGAAAGTCAGACTCGCACATTTGCAGTACAAAATGCACACAGTGCTGCACTAATGAATTACATAGTGCGCACAAAATATGAAACCACATTAAACATATTAGATGTCTATTACTGACAAAATATAGCACTTGAAAGCAGGTATTTGACAGCATTTACCACCTTGGAGTGACAAAAGCAATTCTGCCATTTGGCACATGGGTACAAGAACAGCCCAGGTTTGTTCTCAGCCTGTGCACAGAACTGTTACCAATATTGGACAATGAAGCATTGTCCTATGTCGATGAAATATAGCTTACGGATGATGACTTAAGATATCTGGTCAAAGTAGATCACATAATTCTGAGAATTGTTATGGTTGGATACAAATTCCATTTAAAAACCACATTAAAAAGGCTACAATTACTTTTGGATTTTCTAAATTTAGTAGAACATACATACCAGATTAGGTACTATGCGAAAACCGTTTTATGAACTGATCTGTTCAGACTTCTCAAGCACACATTGGACACCAGAACACACACAGATTTTGTGTGCAGTACTAGCTGGCATGCTAGCTGCAAAACACTTACACACATGTGTAATCACAACAAACTTGTTAATCCACGTAATTGCAGGGCCCACAGGATACACATATAACACTATTAACAAGGGTGACACTGTACCAACAGCATATAAATTACATCTAGACTCCAATTCTGAAATGCATTTTGCTCCTACAGAAAAAATACTGACTGCTATCCAAACGCCTGTAGTGAGAGAAAGATCAATAGCTGAGGGAAAACACAAAATTGTCGTGACTCCCATCCCAGCCTTAGAGGCTGTCAAAAAGGCTAGTGTTCCTAACACATAAGCCTTACATCCAAGATAGATAGAGTGGGCCAATTCACTAACAGCAACTGATGTAAACGACATATTTGACTCTACGCTACAAACACAAAAATAATATGAACAAGAATATCCTCTGCCCAGCCAAATAATGCCTCTTGATCAGTATGGCTTTAGAGTTTATATTAATGGGTCTGCACAGCCTGCAGTCGGAACAAAACACCAATACTTGCGCAGTGGCAAAGGGTAAAATGAGGGATGGAGGATTCCAGCCTCTAAAAACATATACACAGTCACTTGGTGATTGCACTGCACAGCTGGAAGAACTGAAAGCTCTAATTCTGGAACTAACAAATGTGGACCTCGAGTTCCCCACACTTAAAGTGTATGATTCATGTTACTGTGTCCAGTCTTACAATGAGTACTTACATTAATGGAACCAAAATGGATTCAGAGTCTCAAAAGAGTATAATAGCAAGCATAACATGCTTTGGGGAGAAGTGACAAATCTCGAAGCGAATTTTCCACAAGCTCATGCTATTCACAGACTGAGCCACCAACATGTTGGAATTTACGTTGCAGGATATTCAATGCGTGATGAAGCCACAAAGGCAGCAGTGCAAACTGCTGTCGTCAATGCAGTGACTCGTTCCAGTATGAGAATAGATGAGGACATAATGATGGCTGTCACAGCTTCACGCAATGGCGCTCCATTACCTAAGTCATATCCAGCAAAATATTCATACCTACTGAGTGCACACAATATACCATTTGCTCATCCTACAGGAGTGGGAGATAGAGTAATACCAAATTTGGACTGCAGGCCAGAATTAATTTTAGCGGCATAAGAGGGGTTGGGTTCTGCTCACACAGGGGTGGTGTCTACAGTTTCACTGCTACAGCAGCGATACTGATGGCCATGTCTATACAAACAGACTAAAGACTATGTCATTAAATGTGGTATCTGTCAGCAGACCCTCTTTTAATTTCTAACAAGTCTTTTGCCTTTATTTATTTTGACCACTTCAGGCCGTTATCCAGTGATGGCTGTTTTAAATACATTCTACGAGCAATGTATTCCTGTGGCGTCTACAGTTTCACTGCCACAGCAGCGATATTTGATGGCCAGGTCTATATTATTATTATGCTGTTTTGTTACGCGCTCAATTACTGCCGGAGTATCCTGGCGCGAAGATGAAAAAGAAGAAACAGAATAAAAGAGAAAACTAAAAACCACAAGACAACTAAAAGGCCAATCTGAACAAATGTGTTTTCAACGCTTTTTTAAATGAATCGAAGTTCAAGGTAGCTCACAGGAATAATGGAAGATCATTCCGGGCAGAGGCGGCCTTCACCGCAACCGACTGCCCTCCCAGTCGGGAACGCCGGAAGCGTGGGACCTGCAGCAGATGTTGAGCGGCAGAGCGCAGGGGTCTGTTGGGAGAGTAGCGACTAAATCGTTTCATCAAATATGCAGGACCATGCCCATTTATGGCTTTATGAGCCAATGTAAGAATTTTAAAGATAATCCGTTGTGGAACGGGCAACCAGTGCAAGCTCTGCAAGTGGTTCTTTACACTCACCCGGCTGGGAATATTACCTAGAAGTCTGGCGGTCGCATTTTGGATTACTTGGAGACGCCTCACCAAGTAAGCCGGGGAGCCGCTCAGCAAGGCGTTGGCATAGTCAAGACGCGAGAGAATTAAAGCTCTCGCAACTGACTCTCTTGCTGTGGAAGGAAGATAAGGAAAAAACTTCAGAAGCGCTTTAAGGGTCCCAAAGCAGCCCCCCGTCAGTTTCTTAATGTGCGCCTCGAACCGGAGGTCTTCTCCGAACCAGACCCCTAAGTTCTTAGCGAGAACATTAGCTGAGCAGGGCATTGGAAAGCTAACTGGCCAAAGTAATTCTCTAAAGCTAGGGGGAAAATTACCATACAGCAAAATTTCCGTCTTATCCTCATTACACTTCAGTTGTGAGGAAGCTAACCAATTGAAAACTGAGGAAAGACAGGACTGAATCCGCCCTATGTCTAAGACGTCGCTGGGCCACGTAAATAGCAGCTGCGTGTCATCCGCATAGGCAATAATTTTGGCCCCCAGTTGTTCGGCCAACTTTACCAGGGGGGTCAAATAAACATTAAAAAGCAGAGGGCTCAGTGTGGAGCCCTGAGGGACTCCCGTCGCAAGAGGCTTAGCCGTAGATGAAAAGGGGGGAAGCCAGACCTGCTGGGATCTGGACGAGAGGAAAGATCTCAGCCAGTCCAAAGCTAAGCCTGTGACACCAATATCAGCAAGCCGAGCGAGAAGGCACTGGTGTGGCACCGTGTCAAACGCGGCAGAGAGGTCCAAGAACATTAGAGCCGCTCTGCTGCCACTGTCCAGACACTCCCTAACCGCTTCAGAGATCTCCACCAATGCAGACTCCGTGCTGTGGGCAGCACGGAACCCCGATTGTGCCGGGTGGAGAGCCCCTGACGATCCAACAAACTTGTTCAGCTGCCGGAATGCCATTTTTTCACCAATTTTAGCCATAGCCGGAAGCAGTGAAATTGGCCGATAATTGGCCAGCACAGCAGGATCAGCCCCCGCCTTCTTAAGCAAAGGCAGCAGCTTAGCCTGTTTCCAATCAGCAGGTACTATGGCCGACTTGAATGAGAGGCCAACGATATGCGCAATTTCCTGCACCACCACTTCAGCTATACCGGCAAGCACCCGCGCCGGGCAGGGGTCAGTTGGTGACCCTGACTTCAGGGATTTAATCACGGCCAGAGTGTCAACTGCTGAAGGAGGCACAAACTCCACCATCCTGGGGAAGGATGACCCTGAGAGAGGGGAGAGGTCAGGAATGCCATCCAAGGTGTTACTGGAGCTAAAACTGGACTGAATAGCAGCAATTTCTTGCTCAAAGAACAAAGACAGACTCTCACACCATGCCCCCGAAGCCAGAACCATCCGTTGCTCTGCACAGGGGGAGAAAAAGCTTTTAACAATCGCAAAGATCTCCCGGCTGCTCACGGTATACAAACAGACTAAAGACTATGTCCTTAAATGTGGCATCTGTCAGCAGAACCCTCTCTTAATTTTGAACAAGTCTTTTGTCTTTATTTATTTTGACCACTTCAGGCCGTTATCCAGTGAGGGCTGTTTTAAATACATTTTTCCAGCAATGTATTCCTGTGCTCGATTCCTATGGGTATGGCCAAAGCGATCGACTAACACTCAAACTGTTCTTAAAGATTTGCATCAGGACATATGCATTAGCTACATTCCTTTCAGACCGATTACCTGTGTTTACCTCCAAGGCTTACCTGGATACCATGGAAACATTGGATGTAACTGTGCATTACACCTCCCCATAGCATCCAGAGGGTAATTATGTTGTGGAAAGGAAGAACTGTGACTTAAAGCAGTCTTAACAGCTAGAATATTAGGTTCAGATCTTAGTTGGGTGTATCACCTATATGGGGTTCAGAGAGCTTTAAATAATCTGCCAAAAAGATCCTTGGGTGGTCGGCAGCGGCAGCTCCTCCATTAAGGTGGAGGAGTTGCACGCCCGCTGCGAGCACAGCAGGTGCACACAGAATAATAAAATGGTCATTACCATTTTATTATTCTGTTTGCCGCTGACCGTGCTAGTGCAAGCGTTGAGTATTGCAGATTCTTGAGAATTGCAGGATGACTGCTCAGTGCACATGACAGATTGGCCGGCTAACTACAGCTGGCCAATCTGTCATGGGCACTTCAAAGCCTGCAATCTCAGTGCTGTAAAACAGCAGAGGGATTGTAGGCACAGGCTCCCAGCTTCAGAATGAATGCTCCAACAATCCTATTGGTTGGTTTCATATGCAGGAAGTAAACCACCTTCCTTCCTGCTCATTGTCGGGAGATGAGAAAGGCAACATATTGGTGAGTTTTACAAAACGCTGTTCCCCACCGATTTTCACAGTTGCTAGCTGCCCCTGGTGGTTGCACTCCCTATGAGGCCCTGTTTGGGGTCCAGATGTGTGTACCTGACCTAGACAATCCTGTCCCAGTGGTGGCAGAAACGCCTTTTGATATCAGTGAATGTTTGGCTGTCTTACAGGAACTGAATGACTTCTGTGAGGACAACAGCAATCAATTGAAGAAATGTTTAGCCACTGGGGATGTGAGACTGCAACCAGCAACTCCTGGCTGGATTCCAAAGATCGGGGTTCGGGTCTGAGAGAAGGTTGTGGTTAAAAAGGAATTTGGCATATCATGCAGAGCACCTGTGTCTGTACTGGCGGTTGAAGGTACAAGAACTCAACTTTTTCCACCTTTTATTGGTTTAAAAACAAAAGGTTTGTGTCAATAGATCTGATCAAACCACACCATATGGGCAAGCCATAAACAGTAGGCCATGAGGCATCCTGAGTAGTTACACACCTCCTCTCACTACCATACAGGACATCCAGTTACAAGCTTTAACCACAGTTGAAGTTGCTACACCCCGGCTGGGCATCTGATACTGAAGTTATGCTACTTCCAGTCACATCAACTAACAACATTCAAGCTTACACAACTACACAAAATCCATCAACAAATGTCAGCACCTAAGTTCTTTACTATTTTCCACCATTGCAGCCAATTACAATTACAATAATACAGCAGGATGTCCCTGTTTTTGCAGAAACTGCTTCTGGCTATTTCATGAATTTTGATGATTTTTCTTCGGACCAGTCAGACACGTCAAATGCAAACATAATTAGGCTCAAGACGATATATATTGGATCAGCTTTGTAAGTGTGTTCTTTTTACTTTTAAATGAACACAATCTCTCAGAACGCTCTGTGATTGAACCTGTAATTGAGGTATTGAAGCCTCATTCATCATCACACAGAGGGACATATTTACAAGGGCTTATCGTCACAGGGACGTCACTTTTTGTGATGTGATGATAAACCCTTTGCCTTATTTACAAGGCGGCATTAGGCCACATAATGTAGATTAATGCCACCTAGTTTAAAGGTGCACATTTAGATTGTTATGTTATGTTATGTTATCACAACTTGTAAAGATCAACGTCTGCCCCAGCAAAGAGGCATCCCGGCACTGACAGCAGAGCAACAGACAAGTTCACAGGGAGCAGAGAGAGCAGACCTATAGTGCAGGAAAGAGGTGTGTTTTAATTGCCTTCCTAAATTCCAGGTAGTTGTTGATGTCGCGGACGTGAGCGGGCAGCGAGTTCCAGAGGATAGCCGCCCTGCCACGGAAAGAGGGACCCTCAGCACAAGCCCTCCTTACCCGGCGGACCACCGCCAGGTGTTGCCCTAGGGAATAAAGTTGGCGTGGGGGTACGTATGGCACAAGCAGGTTGGCCAGTATACCAGGGGTGGCATGTTTCAGAACCTTAAAGGCTATGCAGAGAGCCTTGAACTCAATTGCCTGGCCACAGGCAACCAGTGGAGTCGGTGAATGGCATCTGTCGTAGAGCACGTTCTGCGCAGACCGAGAAGGGTTCTTGCAGCCGCGCTTTGTGCCCTCTGTAGCCTAAGAATTTCTGCCTTATTAGACCCCAAATACAACGAGCAGGCATAGTCCAATCTCGACATTATTGAGGCCTGAATAATGACCTGCTGTGTAGGTGCATCAAAAAGCCCAGTAGGGGTCTGAGCCCACGCCATAGCTCAAAGCAGGTCCCTGCCACCTTTTTCGTTTGTACTTGGAAGCTGAGGGCTGAGTCCACCCATACCCCCAGATTCTAAACTATCTGCTTGGGAGGAGGGGCGCTACCGAGGCTCTCAGGCCACCTGAGTTCGCTTCACTGACCATGGTCCTTCCCCACCAGCAGCACCTCCGATTTGCTGACATTCAGCTGGAGGCAGTTGCTGGTCATCCACTCTGCGACTGCTGCAAGGTCGCTCTGGAACTTAAGGGCTTCCTGCTTAGAGTCTTTCGAGAGCGCCACCACCAACTGTGTGTCGTCGGCATAGGAGACCATGGTCAGCCCTCTGCTCTTGGCTACCGCTGCCAGGGGTTGGACATACATTTTGAATAGCAGAGGGCTCAGGGATGAGCCCTGCGGAACCCTTTGTTTGGTGGAATGAATACCCGAGATAAAAGGGGGTGCTGACACCTCGAATGACCTCTCAGTAAGGAACGAGGTGAGCCACTCCAAGGCCGAGCCTACAATTCCAGCCGCCTCCAGGCGTCGTAACAGAATGGCATGGGATACCGTTTCAAACGCGGCAACGAGATTCAAAAATATCAGTGCCGACGTGCGCCCAGCACCCAGTGCTGTCCAAAGATGTTCAGTCACAGCCAGGAGAACAGACTCCGTGCTGTGGCCTGGACGGAAGCCATTTTGGGAGGGGTTGAGAGTGTTGTTAGTGGTCAGGAAGTCCGTGAGGAGGGAGTTGACATATGCCTCTGTGATCTTCGCTACCCACGGTAGCCGAGAGATAGGGCGATAATTTTCAGGTTTAGCCGGGTCCAGAGTGGGTTTCTTGAGTAGGGGTATCACCCTGGCCTGTTTCCAGGCACTAGGCACGACCGCCATGGGAAGAGACTTGTTTATCACCTAGCACAGAGGGGATATAATCACTGATAGCCCTTGCCTGAATTGGTCTGGTTTGAGAGGATCAGTTGGAGAGCCTGACTTAATTTTGCCGCACAGTGCTTGCAGCTGATCTGCAGGGATCGGCGGTAAGGTGTCTGGAATGGCTGGTATTGTGATGACAAGGTGCCTCCTGCAGGCCGACTTGTGCCATCGGGAAAGACCTATAGATATTATCTACCTCCCTAACAAAGAAGGTGGCAAGGTCCTCACACTGCTGATTGTAGGTCCTGCAGCGGCCTGCTGAGATTTAAGGTTAGAGAGTATAGAAAAGATACTCTTTGCCGGATTGTCGCTCCCGCGAATTTGCTTGCCATAGAATGCCACACATGCAAGTTGAATGGCCCTGTGGTAACTCTTGATAGCTGCCCAGTAGTTATCATTCAAGATGGGGTCAAAGTCCCTTCTCCAAATACGCTCCAGTCTCTTGCAGGCCTTGCGCATTTTGGCCAGTTCGTCCTTGTACCACGGGCTAGAGTTGGATTTGCGGATCATAGACCATTTCACCCGAATTAAGCTGTCCAACGGCTTGCTGATCCAGTCAGAGAACTCCTGTTAGCCTAGTGGGAGTCAGCCGGCAGACACGGGGACGGACGTGAAATTGGTCCCAATTCAAAGGAGGTCTTCCGATCCTCATTCCGTGAAGGGATAATACCCTGAAGTGACATAGGGACTAAGTAGTGATCGGACCATACCATCGGGATAGGGGTGTGCACTCTGAGGGAGGGTATATTCATGAAAACAGGGTCCAGCAGATGGCCAGTAGAGTGCGTCGGACCTGAGGTCTGTTGAACGAACTGACACGCCGCGAGGTCAGCAACAAAATTAGCTATATCAGAGTCTTAATGGTTATCTAGGTGCAGAATGAAACCCCGTGACGGTGAAATTAGCTGTGTTGACCGCCAGTGCGCTGACCGTCTCAATGAGGACTGCCCTAAAGTCTTTAGATGGCCCCGGGGGCCGGTACACTAGTAGCCCTGACATCGTGTAGTTAGGGCTCAAGGTAACCTTGAAACGTGCACATTCAAAGTCAGCTACGGCCTGCTTTTTAAAAGTGCAAATGTAGTGTGATTTGAAAATGACCACTATACCCCCGCCTCTAGTCTCCCTATTGAGTTTAGGAATACTGTATCCTACCGGGAGCACCACACCCGGCTCAGCGATCATAACATCAGAGAGCCATGTCTCAGTTAAAAAGAGGACGTCCGGGGAATCGTCCTCTAATAGATCATGAACATCTGCGAAGTGTTTGGCTAAGGAACGGCAATTAAGATTGAAAATAATAAAAAAAATTCTAGAGTGGGGAAGGTGACTGGTGTCATCATGGATGCAGAATCGAAGCCACACTTTAAGCTGCAGAAAGGCCCTCAAACCCATCCAGACAGAACTGTCCGCAACTGCGCCCCGAATTCTTGATCGCTAGGAGATCATTACGGGCATAAGTTTGCCTACCTCTGGCAAAATTAGCAGCATGTCTGGCGACGCACGGGCGTGGATGGGCGCAGACGGGCTTGCCTTTGGCACGCTTTTGGCGCACCACCGTCGCGCCCGATGCGCGCGTCTGCTCGCTTCCTCGCCATTGGCCCTTTTCAATCGGGCTACTGTCCAATTTCGGCAGACTAGACCGTCTCCTCACCCAAGATGGCGAAGGAGCACGGCACACCGTGAGTGTATGCCACTCGCAACTCCCTCCACTCAAACAGCCCGTGAATGGCTGTGGTAGACAGGGGAGGGGGTATCGGATTCTGGCACCGAATTCAAGTGAGGGCAAAATAGGTTATAGTGCAAATATGCAGTAATTTCTTTAAAAAGGCAATATTTTAAAGAGGCACGTAGTCACATTATCGACAGACACACGCTAGTAGTCAGTTTAAAAAGCTATCTTGATAAAACACACAGATTTAAAAACACACAGAGCTTCCAGCAGCCAGGCTGTCTCCCACAAGTCAGTTGCAAGCTGTTTCTAAAATCGATCGTGCTTCCGCGCCATCGGCCCCTTTTCAATCAGGCTACTGTCCAATTTCGGCAGACTAGACCATCTCCTCACCCAGGATGGCAGAGGAGCACAGCATGCCGGAAGTGAGTGTCCGCCACTCGCAACTCACTCCACTCAAACAGCCCACTAATGGTTGCTGGGGAGGGACTGGCGGATTCTGGCACCGAGTTCGAGTACCGGTGAGTGCAAAATAGATATGAGTGCAAATACGCAGTAATATTTTTGAAAAGGCAGTATTTTAAAAGAGGCAAGTAGTCACATTATCAACAGACACACACTAGTAGTCAGTTTTAAAAAGCTATAATTTTAATGGAAATTATTTGAGGTTGAAGACCAAGGTTGCTGTGTAATGAAATCCGGAGTGCCCTATGTGGTTACTATTTCCCAGATTGTGATCTGTTGTGGCAATGTTTTATTTTCACCAGCCTGCACAGATAGGGGAGTGAAAATTTGTCCTTGAATTGCTATTTCTGCTGTGAACTTTGATGGTTTAATTCATCTGAAAGCCTTATTGTTTCAGAACGTTTTGTTAATATTTGAAGCGACACATTTTATCTCCAAGTTGCAAGGTCTTCTGCTGAAATACAATCGCTACTACATACCAACCTCCCACAACATTTTGGAGAACTTGTGTACCGCCTTATTTAAAGGTCCCCTTTCACGCTACACTTAGTGTGAAAGTGGCAGGCAATGGGTGTTTCACTGGGTGTTCCGCTGAAAAAGCCATTGATTTTGACGCTGCCTCCTATTTACAAGGGTGGCGTAAATATGGGGCAGTGCAAAAATTAGACCAAAAATAATGTGTTCTTAACGTGGCGAAACGAGGCGAATGATTAATTTCTCCTCGATTTTGCTGTTTCTATGTGTGCTGCATTGTGCAGCATACATAAAAACAGCAAATTGCCATGAATGAAGGAACACCTTCCTGCACATCAACAATCATTAAAAAATGATGATTTGCAAATTATATGTGTGCTGCACAATGCAACACACAGAGGAGTTACAAATCACCATTAGTTATTGTTTATGTGCAGGAAGCTTTCCCTTCCTGCACATAAACAATCATTCCCTCAACGCAGGCACACTTGCACTGTGGTGCAAGGGTGCCTGCATTGGCGCTAGGCAACTGAATTTAGCGCTAGCGCTAGGGAAAAGGCAGCAGTGCGCTGTATCATTGTATATACGGCGCATCCCTTTGTTTTCAGAATGGAGGAGTGCAGCATTAGCAATTTTGGCTTAACGCTGCGCTCTGCCATTCTTTTGTTAATATTATGCCCCAACGTGCGAAGAGACCTCTCCCTTGTGAACATTTCAGCTGTTCCAGTACTTGATGGAATTGTTTGAGATAAAGTACATTTTGATATATTTGACCAACAGAAATATTACAAATCCCTTATATTTTTAAAGTGACACTTCTAGATGTTATTACTCCTGGCACCATCTCTGGTGATTGGGACTTACATACTATTAAGTCTATGCTCGCTGAGCTAGAACATTATTCTGTATTTGGGAAGGAAGGTATGTATAGTGGGATATCTAATTATGTATTGTTTTTACATCTATGAGCACCACTTCTTACACAGAGCCAGTAGTCCACGTGCAGACTTTAATTATGCACAATGGGAACATTGCCCTACACCACCTGTTGGCAGTTCAAAAATATACGGCAAGAATGTAGCATATTTTTCTAGCAACAATCCAGTAGACCAAGGGTCTTATTAATATAAACTCATTCCTCCCCTGGCAAAGAAAAATATGTTAACGAATACCAAATGTATATATTCAGCTTCTTTTAATTCCCAGCTGTCAATACAAGGGATTAGCTTTTAGAAATACACTATTGACTTAAAATCTGTTTGGGGAACAAAAGACTGGCAAGTTCAAGGTAATCAGGCTTTGTTTACATCATGTCTAATACCAAGACAGATAATATTCTTGAACAAAACAGTGCAACACACATCTTTTCTGGGCCTCGCCAAGATAAAAGAATTGCACACACCAAACATTCCCAAGTTTGCACATTTAGGCAATTGGCAACAATTTACAAGCCACACTGAGGAAGAGCTCAACAACATGCTTAAGAATGGTACAAGTACATTTTCACATTCCAGTGAGGAGTGGTTAGTGTGGCCATTAACACCAATGGGTGTCATGCACATTTTGTGAACAACAAAAAGGGCTTTACAATGAACAGCCCTGACCCTCATTATGTGCAGACACATCGCTCAGTGTCAGTAACAACTTATAGCATGGGGAAGGTATTATGCCTTAATTGGTTATCACATTCCACGTTAGATGAAGTAAAAACACACTTGTCTCTCCTTTAAGATGACATGGATTCATAGGAGTTTTTGTTAGGTCCTAGAAAGCCACGTCATATACGTTTCTTATATGCAGTATACAACGAGCTTTCAGAAAGTTCTAGAGCAGGAAGCTGCTGAACTGATATATGAAGTTGACAGAATTAATTTGGAAAAAGCATTAGCAGTCGTAGACAATGGTATGACCGCACTATCCAATAGAATTTATTCTCTGAGTAACATTGTGTCTGTAGCTACTGACATAATATAGAGTGATATGTCACTCTTACAACATGGACAGTGCCAGTTTTGATTCATATGTTATTTAGCTGGACATTGGAAACTCTACACAGTGGTCCTGTGCCATGGTGGCATTTGAACATTACCGATTTCATTTTGCCCTATTATTTGACCTAAGAAAGATAGGACATACACCATGTTACACATAGAGCATTTATAGAAGTTGCATTTCACTATGGCAGAAAAACCATTGGCATATTGGATAATACATGGCTTTATATCTGTACAGATAGCAACATTTCACTTCACAAGCTGTTTGACAAATTTTCTGGTAGGTCTGAGGCGAGAAATGGGTCCTACCTTTCAAGTACAGGCGTAGAAATGGGGAATCCAAGGTATTTCTAAGTGGTACAAACACACTTTCAGCCGTTCATTAGTCTGCACGGAGTTGACACTAAATAGGGATTGGAATGGGTCCAAGGCGTAGTTAACCTGTTATCTCAAAGGTTCACCAGCTGTTGTAATTCGTCCAACATTTAATTGCTTTCTAATGGAAGATATTTAAGGTTGAATGACCAAGGTTGCTGTAGGATGAAACCAGGAGTCCCTATGTGGTTACTGTTATCTGGATTGTGACCAGCTGTGGCAGAGTTTTATTTGCACCAGCTTGCACAGATAGAGGAGTGAAAATTTGGCTTTGAATTGCTATTTCTGCGGTGAACTTTGTTGCTTTAAACCGACTGACAGCCTTATTGTTTCAGAAAGAGGTTTTGTTAATAGCTGCAAGAGAGACATTTGATCTCCGAGTTGCAAGTTCTTCCGCTGAACTACAAGTGCTACTATGCACCAACCTCCCACAACATTTTGGAGAACTTGTGCACAGCATATTTAATGCATCTTATACTGCGGGAGTAGTACATTGATTTATAACGATTCGGTCTTGGTTTGTCAGTACGCTCCACACTATCTTCGGGGTAATTCCATCTTTTACACACTGTTTTTACCAGCATGTTCAGAGGTTTGACGTTCATTCTATTTCTGTTTGTTGCCATTTTGGTTCTATTATCTGCTCTGCAATAGATTTTCCAACTTGAGGCAAAATGACAATGTCACTTGTACATATGCTGCTGTGTCGGTATGGAATGGTACTATATTTTAGTACACCCTTGCTTCAGAAACTGAACAAGAATTGATTTCTGTCCATTCGACCTATATGGTTACATTGTGCATAGCCTGTTTTATGCTGCATGTTGTGCACCTTTGAGTGGGCAATGGATATATGCCTGGTTAAACAACTGGTCCAATCTACAAATGTAGAGTTGCTGATGGATCCGTTAAGAATCCACTGGCACGGATGTCCTCGGAGATTACCTTTGTTACAGAATGCATTTTATGAGCCACCCCTGGATTTGAAACCTGCTCCTCATCATCCGGAAGACTGCTGGCTGCCACACCTTCAGCCGCAGCTATGTTGGTTGGATATGACCATGTTTGTTCTTTGAAAATGGTCTCTGTGGTGCCAATGGAAACATCGTCTGTGGATGCTGGGAAAAATTGTGTTCTTACTGACTCTCAGAACTTTTCCACAATCATGAAGTTCGAGCACTTTTTAATTAGGTATCTTTTTAAAACACTATTTTTTTTAATGCAGAAATGAATTGCATATTTGTATTGGCTTTTTAGCAATGTGGCTTTCTTTATGTTTTTATTAATAAAGTGATACATATAGTGTTATGCCTTAATTTGTATAATATATATTTTGTTGGTTTGAGGATGTAGTTTTATATTTAGCCTAAATATTTAGCCACCTTACATACAAGTGGTGGGTGGCATGTAGTTCAATATGCAAAGGCCACAAACACTTCAATTTTACATATTCATGTTTAAAATTGACATCTTTTTAAACAGTGACCTTTGTAACACATTTTGCTGGCACATCTACATACTCAGGAAATAATTACTTACATGTACATTTCTCGAAGGCACATTATCGTCTCTTAGAACAGTCTGTGCAAGGTCCATGGTACTCTGTGCAAACTATGTTATGGATTGTTGTCTTTAGGCGACAGCCCTGGGTGGGTAGAATAAACACGATGCGGCCGGTCTGGAGCTCAGGCACTGAATGTGCAATTAATTAGTTTAATATATACTCTGCATGAGCCCTTGCTTAGGCAAAGGAGCATTCTAGCCAAGCTGGATTCTATCCCTATCTTGAGAAGGATGGTGACCTGCTCTACACCAGACCTGGCTGTCAGATGATACACGCACACAGGTAAAGTGGGATTTAGACCACTCAGGGGATCTGGCAGATTAGTACAGGCAAAGCTGGGTACGAGTACAATTATATGTCTTCATATAATCTAATACAACTGTACAATAGTTGAATTATTCATCCTGTTCACCGTTCTTGTCATGTTGGTGCCATTGGTTTGCTTCCCTCTATTAATCATTGCAGCCCATAGATTTTACACAAGACTCCAGTTGCCTCAAATATTTCAAACACCACTTGTGTATTTCTTGTGTACCTCTTTGGGCAAGATTTTTTTCCATGATTTCCTTGCAGAAATTAGGGTTGTCATGTTCTGAGGTTGCAAACACCATCGTTGCCCTGTCAGTCTAGGGGCCAGGAATTAGGTCAACATATTCTGATGGTATGTGCGGACTCAGTCCCACATAGTTTTGATGCTTATGCGGCCCACATGCATAGTCTTACTGGGAAAGCAGGAACCGTACGACAGACTAGAGTGGTGGCTCTGACATTATGGCTCAGTTTGTACATTTATGGCAAAGGGCTGTGTTCTGGGGAACATATTTAGACAAATGTGGCTGCCGCTATTCACATCTAGAACTACTGCTAGGTACCTGGACTCTCGTTTAACACCACAAAGTTGGCATCGTCTTTTAGCTTCTGTCCCATTAATATTTACTAAAGATTCAGAGGCACCTTTTATGTATCACAAATGCAGTTCATTATTGATAGTTTCACTTACTTCTTGTTGTACTAAAAACAGATATTGCATATTCATTTGAATCTTGTAAATATTAATATTTTCCATTATGAGTGGTAGTAAGGTAACTTTCACCAAGAGAGCTCCTAATTAGATAACTAATACACAAGTTTAGAGCAGACAGGGTGCTAGCTATGTATTTTTTTTTTACAAATTACTAACAAGTAACCAATATGTTGAAGTTCAAGAGTAAACAAGCAAACTCTTAAAAACTGTTTTAAAAGTTTACATGGTTAATACATCTATACATAACATTTGTTAATATTTATACAACGTAAATGAGTGTAAACATTTTGATGAAAGTGGATTTTTTTCAAGAATAGTACTTAAAAATTATATTTCAAATTAATTAGATATATTAAAATTAATTATTTTATATACAGTTATCTTAACATATTAAACATTGTATTTAGTTTGTTCTAGGTTTCAAGTAAATATACATTAATATTACATTTTCTTTTCTATAAAAAAATATTTTTATTAGTGCATAATTATACAATCATATATACAATTATTACAATTCATTAATGAAAAACATAAAAAAGAAAAAAATATAAGAAAAAGGGAAAAAAGTATAAGAATTATGCACATTTTATTAGTTTATTCTACACCCCACCCCTTCCAGTCTTCACCCCACCCTCCCCATCCATAAGGAGTTGGCCTCATTCAATTGGCTTTTGATTTTGAAGAAAAGAAAAAAAATACAACATCCTAAAGAACACACTTTTAAGTTTTACTAATGCTTCTCAAGCCATCTAGTCAGCGGTGCCCACATTTTAAGGCCTTTAGATCGAGCCCGCAATCCCCTTTTTGCATGTATAGCTTTCTCAAAATTATAATTTGCCAATAAACAAGAAAGCCATTTGTGAAAACCAGGGGGAGTTGGATCCAGCCAAGCCGAAGCCGAAGCCAGGCATAAGCGTAATATCGCCATGCCAATAAAAACAAGTTTTTCTCCTGGCTTCCCTTGTAGTTGCAGGTCTACCCCAAGTCCGATCAAAGACGGGGAGAGTAAATAATCAGTCCCTAGTACCTCCTTAAAAAAATTTGAGATTTCCTGTTTTAAATTGCTTAAAGAATTACATGAATTAAACATGTGATTTAAATCCACCTGAAATACTGCCCATCAGGGACATTGAGTTCCTTTTCTTGTCCCCCATTTCGAAATCTTTTTGGGGGTGTAATAGAGTGAAAAACAGGATTTGTAATATTGTGCCTGGAGCCGAGCCGGAATTAAGATTTTCTGTGCTAATTCGGATGAATTTAAAAATGTTTTCCTGAATTCCTATCTCTGTTTTCCATTTTGCTACTCGTGCCTTCATATCATCCGGCATTAATGAGTTAAAAAAACTATAAACATCCCCGATAGAGAGCGGTCTATTTTTCCTTAGCCTATCCATCATATAATCATTGGAGAAGCCAATTGGCCTACCCATTTTTTGCTTAGAAAATCTAGAATTTGGAGATATATATAGAAATCTCTCCGGTCTAAATTATATGTCTCCTTAAGGTTATCAAAGCTGACTATAACGGTTAAAGAATAGAAATCACCAAGCTTGGACAGGCCGACATCACACCATCTTGTGATAATAGGATCTTTAGCAATTTCTGGCAAATTAGGATTATTACCTATCGGTGTATAATAATTCAGTCGGCCCAGTCCTAAATTTCCGAACTAGTCTCATGATTCTATGGCCGCCTATTAATGATGTAAAACGGACCTTCTTGTAATGGCTATCATTCAAAAATCTCTAAAGCCACCCCCATGCGTCTTTACCCATTATAAGTTCAATAGGTGTTGGTATTTCCTCCATTATGCTATCGCTTGGTTTTTCAGATATAAGGGTTAAATTAAATATTAAAATGGTGGCCCAATAGTATAGTCTTATATTTGGTAAAGCCAAACTTCCTGCTTCTCTTGGCAAAGATAAAAATGTATATGCTGTTCTAGGCTTCTCATATGCCCAAATGAAACGAGAAAATAGCTCTTCAAATTTTTTCAAACAAATAGTAGAAAATTCTAAGGGAATTGTCCTTAAAAAATACAAGAATTTAGGAAAGAGAAGCATTTTAAGTATGTTGCATCTACCAATAATCGACAGGCGTAGGTTATGTAATCTCAATAATTCAGAGGATCAATATTACCATAAACAATTTTGTCAACATTAGCCAGAATATCAACTCCAAGATATGTTGCCTTCTCTACCGGTCTAGTATTGTTAGCCATGCTGATATTATTACAAACAATTTGGGTTTTAGTACTATCAAGAGAATACACCGAGAGTTGCCCAAATCGCGCAGCTTCCGCCTCTATCTCAACCATAGCTTTTTCAGGATCAGGGGTAACTATAGCTAGGTCGTCAGCGTAAGCCAAAGTTTTAGTTTTCCCACCTTGGGATTCTATAGGTCTAATGCTCCTGTTACTTTCAAGTTGCCGTAAAAAGGGGTCAATATATAGAGCAAACAACAGCGGAGAGCTCGGGCAAACCTGTCGGGTACCTCTAGTTATTTCAAATGAGTCTGTAAGAACACCATTTACAAAGCATCTTGCACTGGGATGGAAATAAAGCATCTTGAAGGCCTGTATAAGCCCTTTACTTACTCCGACCCTTGACAGAGTCTCCCATAAAAAAAACAGGAGACCCTGTCAAAGGCCTTTTCAGCGTCCAGCAATATAAGTGCTGCTGGCTCTCCAGAGATGTTAGCGGCATCAAATAGTGAGATGGTATAAAACCATGTTGTCGGGGTGAAACAACCTTGTGGATAATATCGGCTAAGCGAGTGCCAAGAATTTTAGAGTAAATCTTACTGTCCGCATTAATCAGAGTAATGGGGCGATACGAGCCAGGTTCTAGTGGTGATTTATGTTTTTTGAGACAAACAATAATTTTGGCCTGTGGCCAGGACTGCGTTGGTTTTCCCCCTTTAAATACATGTAAAATTAATTGTAGCATCCAATCTTACAGCTGTGGGGCACATTTTTTATAAAACCCTAAAGGTATATTATCTAAACCTGGCTTTACCACTCAAAAGACTATTAATACAGAGCAAAATGTCCACCCACTGGGGGAGTTCTTCAAGTTGCTGTTGCTCCTCTTGGGAAAATTGTACCACTGAAGCTTGATTAAGATATATTATTTCCCGGGTGATCAGGGATATCCTCATGATATAGAGTTTGGTAGTATGAATAGAACACCATACAAATTCCTTCTGGGTCTATAGTTCTCCCTCTTACAGGATCATTAATCTCGGCTATTGTATTCCGTGTTGTTCTTTGTCTAGCTCTAGTTGCAAGGTGGTGGCCTACTTTCTCACTACACTCATGCCTTCTCACGCCACACAGCTAATCTATGTGCAGCTCTCTTGGCTGTTATTTCAAGAATTGTCGACTTGGCTACCATCACTTTTATATGTGCTTCCGAAGCATCTCCACCCTCCTGGAGTGCTACATTCAGATCTTTTTCTGCGACAGCCAAGCTACCTTGCATATCATTAAGCAGACGTCGCTTTTCCTTATTCATATTTAGCGAAAAGCTAAGGGTTTCTCTCCGAATTCCCGCTTTCAGCGTGTCCCAAACTATATCCACCCCAGCACTCCCTATATTCTCCTTAAAGAATTAGGGTATCCACCTCCTCATATGGTTGCAGTATTCGTCATTCAGAAGTAACGATCGTTCAAAGCTCCAATTAGACTTGTGCATATTTCTAGACCCTAACCCCTTAAGTTCTACTATTAAAGGATTGTGATCGGCCAATATGCGCGGAGCTTTCTCAATTGAACACGCATGAAGAATAGTATGTGATGCTAAAATAAAATCTAATCTTGCATGTTTATTATGTGTAAAAGAAAAAAATGTAAAACCCGGGTCCATGGGGTTCTGCAGATTCCAGATAACAGAACGTGCATGCTCGCGACACAATGTCCTTAAAGCTCTAAATACCCTAGGTTTCCGATCATTATAGACCCAGCCATTATCAAGAGCTATATTTTGACTGGCAGGCAGATATATATTCAAGTCCCCCAGATAATTATGGGTAGCGGCCAGGTAGCGAATTCATTATTTATATAATCAAATACGGCTGAATCATCTAAAATACTACCATAAATAGTGCAAATTGTAATTGGATTCCCATTATCCCGGCAACATTCTGTGATTACCCACCTCCCATTCTAATCGGCTAGTACTCGAGAAAAATGAATAGAGCGATTAGCTGTCAAAATTGCTACCCCCATGTCTTTGAATTTTGAGTCATGGCCCCCACCAGTGTAAATCCAAGTGTATCTGTGCTCTTTCGACAAGGGTTTCCTGCATGCAGATAACATCGGCTTTTAACAATCGTAGCCCCACCGCATTATTCCGACGATTTTTAATATCGTTAAGGCCACAAATAATAATTGTTGCTATATGCAGTTTACTCATTAATGATGGTATTTTCACCCTCAATAAGAAAAAACAAACATCCCAAAACGAACCCCCAAAGTGCCAACCCCTTCCCCCCGTATTCCCCCTTAACCCTAGACCGCCAGCCCTCAGAACCTTCCCCCCTCCCACCACCGAGGTTACCTGGCGTATGCTGAGCCAGGATGAGGGCATCTGAGCAGTCGTGACCCCGTGCCCGTCCCCGGTCCAATCCCTCTACCTTAACTATAGCTCTAAAGTACCACCCTGTTTAATTCACTGTAATAATCCTTATTTTGTTTATATTCCAATACATAGACAATCTATCTTATCATTAATCAAAAGACAAAGTTTCTCCCCCTCCTGCCTAAAACAATTTTGTTATATATCTTTTGAGAGTTATAATCAGAAATTGTTCCTAAGTCTTAAACCACTAGCTTTATCCTATTTGTGGACTGTAATCTCTCGCAGATACGCTTGGGCCTGGATTTGTGATGCAAAACTACGTGTGGAACCCTTAAATATCACCTTTAGGAGGGCAGGATTCTGGCGATAAACTGTTGCACCAAGTTGTTGGAATAGCGCAAAAAGTTCTCTCATCCTCCATCTAGGCTCCACAGTGGCAGGAGCGAATTCAGGCCAGGTAAAGAAGGAAATGCCATTACATTCTTTCTTGTTTGTGGGCCTTGGGAGATCATAGAGCAGTTGTCGCAGGAGAAAATTGCCAAAATAGATTAGCATAGCTCGTGGGTATTGCGAGGAGGAGGTAGGTCGTTTAGCTGGTGTTAGTGGGAAACAATGAACTCATATTTCCTTTTCCCAATCCCAAGAGTGTAAATCCGGGAAAGCTCCCTTAAAGAGTGTGATCATAAAAGTCTTACGGTCGTTCCCCTCCACTCCCTCTGGAATACCAAGAAAGTGGAAATTATTACGATGTAATCTGTTCTCTTGCTCCTCGACTTTGAGCATAAGGTCTTTAACTATATCATCATGTTCCTCTCCTTGCGTTTTCAAAGTGACAATATTTTTCTCCAGATTTTCGGTGCGTATTTCGACTGAGGCCATTCTATCCTCAATTTCAACGCATGTCTTGCCCACTTTCCTTATGGTGCCTTGAAGCTTCTGCGTGGCAAGCCACGACCTTCGGCTATCTATCTTGACCTCCTCTTGAAAGCTCTTAATAGATGGTAGCACTTCTGCCAAAGTAGGTTCGCTTTTGGGATCAACTGCTCCATCGGCTATGCTTCCTGATGGTGTATGGTTCTCTCTTGAGCACATCGTTGATTCTGTCAGAGCTGATAACTGTGAAGCAGAATAGACCCATCTGAGATCCATCGTGCTACCCCGATCAGGGGTCTCACATTTCTTATGTCGACTGGATTTCTTCCTCAGAATTTTCTTTTGTGCAGAAGCTTTCGTGGATAGCTCTAAATCTGTGCTGCAGTCCCAGTTCTGACTTCCTCCTTCACTATTGACTGATACACTTTCATCCGAAATTTCAAATTCATCCGTAAGTGAATAACATTTGTCTAAGTTATCAGGCGTTTTAGGCGGGATAGCAGGGGTTTTTTCCTTGTCAGTTCCACTAAGAGGCACCCTATCCTTATTTATTATATCGCTTTTCTCAGCTGCAATGTTATTTTGTAGGTCATCTATGGGGCAAGGGATTGGAAGTTTATAGCTATTATCTTTCTGCGCCATGCCAAGACTGGTAGCTGGACTTGATTGAAATATTGGTGTCTTAATCTCCATTGCGTTTTCAAAAGGCGGCACGACCTCCATAAGTCCTGTATGGTCAATTCGACCCTCTATTTCAGCCACTTCTCCCACCATCACGTCATGCATTTTCCCATCAATCGGGACAAATATATTAGAGATAAGAGGTTGTCCACCCTGAGCGTTTGGGGTAGACTGACCAATATCTGTGCCTTTAGTGTTTTTTGTTTGTATTTTTTTCTGTTTAACTGTTCGTTTGATTTTTTCTGTAGAGTTAGTTGTATCGCTCTGTTCCCTATTTTTTGCTACACGAGTGTCAAGGCATTTCTGGAGGTTTTCAACGGCTGCAATGTTAGGCTGCAAAAGTTCATTCCCTGGTAGACCTGTCAGTTGCGCGCTTTTAATTTTACTCACTTTCGCTCCCCTCCCTGCCATCATTACTTGTTCAATTTCAAATTGAATGTGTTGAATACAATGTATCCTTCGCGACCCAACTGCCGTCCGGAAAACACCGTGGCTCCTGCGGGACGTTGTCCTTTCCCTCACGCTCGGCAGGATTCTGTAGATCGCAGATAGAACCACCAAAGAGCACGCTTCTGAGGAATCCCGCCGCAGGGCAGTCAAAGCCAAGGATGCAGGAACGGAGCGAGTTGAGAGCGCCGTGGACCAGGGGAAATGCTTCAGCGTTACGTGTATCAAAGATTGCTCTTTTTGCCCAGCAATTGTCACAAACTGCAAGTATCAAAGTTGCTTCATGTGTCAAATTGGTTTTAAAGGATATTTTAAGGCAATTAAAATACTAGATCAGGGATTTAGACTCCCTTTACGGACCGGACCGGCGAAGCTCCAGCAACTGCAGTTACTCAGACGCCATCTTGCCTCGTCCGAACCCTTCAATGTTTTTATTTTCTAGGAGACATTTGACCTAGTCGAGGCTGAGGAATGTTCTTGATGACACACCAAAAGAGCTCTAGACTTATGTCGATGAGGTGTGAAAAACTGGAAGTTGAGTTGCTGATCCCGTTCTGTGCTCTACAGCACAGGAAATACTCATGTCAACACTGACATAATTGTGTTCTATTGGCCAGCATTATGTATCGGTCAGTTATGGTGCAGACCTGTTTCCTGAATCCCTTGCTTAAATAAAGGATTTGCTAGTAAAGCATATGTAGGAAAGTGGGTTTCTGTTGGAGTAACCCCCACCCCCACTTTTTGCCAGACTACTGATGCACTTTGACTTGATGTGCCCTGGGTCCCTGCCAATCAGGTTTCCAGGGCCTGTGTTCTTTCCCCAAACTAACCAAATTGGCATCTCTGACAACAGGTCAGCCCCTGGTAAATGGTACCACAGGTACCCAGAGCCCTGTGTCCAGGGAAGACCTATAAGGGCTGCAGCATTCATTGTGCCACCCTTAGAGGCCCTGTGCCTTTACACACACACACTGCCTTTGCAGGCTTCATGTTTTTGGTGCAGAACAAAGTGAAGAGAAGACTTGGCACACATCCCTGGGTGCCATGCCTTCAACCCACTGCCCTGGCATAGATCAGCCACCCCTCTAGCTGGATGCACTATACCAGTGGTGAGGGTACAAGGCCATTCTTAGACATTGTAAGTGCAGTGCTTCTATTAAGAGTATATGGTGTTGAAAGTTTGTCATTACGAACTCCACAGCACCATAATGGCTACACTGAAAACTGAGAAGTTTGGTATCAAACTTCTCAGCACATTAAACCCACACTGATGCCAGTGTGGGATTTAATGAAAAATGCATACAGAGGGCATCTTAGAGATGCCCCCTAAAAACTAACCAACCACTAGTGTCCAGGCTGAGTGGCTGCTTTCAGCTGCCACCACCAGACATGCTTCTGGCCCCCTGGGCCGAGAGCCTGCAACACTCTGTCACACTATACCTCACTTTGGTATAGTATATACGGGGCCAGCTTCCTACATTGGTGGCAGTCGTGGGGTATACAACTTTGTATTTGTTGGACTCCAGGGTTACCACTTGATCACACAACAGCACTCTTAAACTGTCATTAGAATTCTGATTTCTCAAATTGACAATAATTACAAAATTACTAAAAGTCTTGTTAGGGCCATGGTTAAGTCCCTTTAGAATTTTAGAAAACTAAAAGTCACTGTAGCTAGGGTTAGAGGGGTTAGAAGTTTTTTTCAACAATATCTCAAAACAATAACCCAGCTGTTAGTGAAAATAACCACAATGCCATAGAGGGCATGGTTGAGGAGCTTGATCTCACCCCTTACCTTCAATTGTCTTTCAAGGAGGTAAGGTCCCTATGTAACCCCAAACAAAAGCTCCAGGAGCTATTGGCTGGGTATGCTAAGGATCACCCATCTGAAAATGGTGAAGACCGGTCAGATGAGGAAGGAGGGAAAGGGGATAACCTGGTAGATCAACCTCCTCCACTTCCAAGGGAGATAAGGGTCGAAGTACCCTTGAATCCAAGAATCAACCTCTCAGTACCTAGATGGATCAGGTACCACTGAGGACAGCCTCAGTGAGGAGGACAGCCTTTTAACAAGGCTGACAAAATGACTAGACCTAGAGGCCATACTACTAGCTCTAGAAAAAGAAAGAGCAGAGATGGGCCCATCAATGGTGGCAGCCATTTACCAAATAAGGATAAAGAGCAGTCTTATGATCCTAAAATCCCCAAAGGAATTTTCCCTAAATATGCAGAGAGTGATGATATCACAAAATGGTTCACAGCCTTTGAGAGGACTTGTGAAGAGACAAGAGTGAAGAAAACTCACTGGGGACACGCCTCTGGGAACTGTTCTCTGGTAAGTGCAGAGACAGACTTCTGACCCTTACTGGGGCAGATGCTGGGTCTTATAACCTCATGAAGAGAACTCTGATTGAGGAATTTGGACTCACAACTGAGGAGTATAGAATTAGATTCAGGGGGCTCCATAAACCCAGAGTCAGCCCTGGGTGGAATTTGTAGACTACTCATTTAAGACACGAGATGGCTGGTTGACTGGAAGTAAAGTGCAAGATTATGATGGTCTTTATAATTTGTTTATGGAAGAACACATATTAAGTAATTGCATTGATGAAAAGTTACATCAGTATCTGGTAGACCTAGGTCCAATTTTTCCCCAAGAATTGGGAAAGAAGGGGTACCATTGGGTCAAGACAAAGGTAACTAGGACATCCACTGGGGGTGACCAAAAGGAACGGGCTACAAAACCTCCCCAGAGGAAAGACAGTGAGCCTCATAAAGATAAAAGTAAGGAGTCCCAGGTAGCCCCCCAAAAACCTGCCCAGGAGGGTGGGCCCGAAGACACCTCACAAACCAAAACTGGGTACCAAGGTAAGAATTGGGATCCCAACAAGGTATGGTGTCACAACTGTCAAACGGCAGGACACCATACCAAGGACCCTAGCTGTCCTACAAACAAAGCCCATAGTGCAGCTCTAGGGGTTGCCAGTGTAGCTTTGGAGGGTGATTCCTCAGATGATGAAGTCCTCCTAGCCTTCAACTGGAAACTGGGCCCAACAGATGAGTTGCATATTCCAGAGGGGAGTAGACACTTCCACCACCTACTGGTGAATGGAATCCCAGCCACTGCCCTGAGAGATGTAAATGTAAATGTAAATGTAAATGTGTTGGACTTGTAAAGCGCACAGCTGCCCGTAAGCGTCCCAGCGCTGGAGACCGCTGGGGAACCCGTCCTAGCTTTCCCTGTGAGATGGTCCCTTCTGGGTATCTCCAAGGTGAAACCAGGCATCCCTGGCGTCTGTGGGGGGGCCGTTGTAGAGATGAGGCAAGCTTAATGCCCAGAGTTGCCGAGTGTGATCCCTTGTTAGAGTAGGCACCGAGGCGAGAATTGTCCAGTCCGCTGACCCTGGTCCACGACCCTGTGCGTCGGGAATTGAACCCTGGTCCCGGGCCGTTCTCTGCTTCCGGGTCTGCCGCCTCTAACCAGTGAGCCACACCACTCCACAGATACCTGTGCCAGTCACACTGTGGTGCATGACAGGTTGCTTCTCTCAAACCAGTATGTCTCATGGAAAACAAAAAGCGTAATGGCCGTCACAAGGGGTGTCACTGTTAGACCTGTGCCTGTAGTGCTCTTAGAAATAGCTGGATCCCTTAGATGGAGAAAGGTGGTAGTCAGTAAAATCCTCCCCCTTGATTTTCTCCTTGGGAATGACCACCCAGAGGTTGGTCTGAGCCAAAGAGAGGTCTGGCATTGGGCCAGTACCTCACCCAAGAAACCTGGGGGGCTTCACCTGCAGTTAGTGCAGCTAAGCCTCAAATGAAAAAGAAGAAACAGTGTAGGAAAGGGGGGCAACATTTAGCCACAGTTCCAGTGGGCTAGGGAGATGCTATTGCAGTAATGGAGAACTCCAAAAGTGGCACTGGTGAAGGCCACCCTAGCCAACAAAAAGACATGACTACTCCGGCAACTGTCCAGCCTAAATTGGTGGCTCCTTGGCTGGCAGAACAGAGGGTGAAAGCAGGGTGTTCAGTAGCAAGTGTAGTGAACACCCACCCTAAAACAGCAGACAGGCCCCCCCACACTCAAAGAAGCCTGTAAGTTAGCTACTTCAACTACCAATAAAGAGCTAAAGATGTGGTTCTGGGCAATGACAGCTGTCAGTAGCTGCTGCTGGGTGTTAGCCTTCACAGCAGTACTGACCTTGGCTTGGTGGCCTACCCCTCTGCCAAATAGCAAGTTAGGCCCCCTGACCCTATTGGTCATGGTGGGGTTGCTCAAGCTGTGGGTGACTTCTGTGGGTAAACTGGGCTTTGCCTTAGCTAAGTTAGGAATTGCAGAGGAAGGCATCTCTGAACCCAACCTAAAAAGATAGGATAAAGAACTAGGAAAAGAGCATTGAGAATTAGGTCCTGAAACTGTGGAGGTAGGCCAGCTCCCTGAAGGGATTGACCTAGACAGAAGGGTGTAAGGCAGAGTAGGCCCTGCAACTTTTAAACCACTTCCTCTACTCTTCCTCGCCTGAAAGACTAGGAAGACTCTCCCAGCTTTGGCTGAGTCTCCTGGTCTTTGGGCTGGGGTGGGCTTGTGTTGGAAAGTGGGTTTCTGATGCAATAACCCCCCACTTTTTGCCAGACTACTGTTGCACTTTGACTTGATGTGCCCTGGGTCCCAGCCAATCAGGTTCCCAGGACCTGTGTTCTTTCCCCAAAACTAACCCAATTGGCATCACTGGCCACAGGTCAGCCCCTGGTAAACGGTACCACAGGTACCCAGGGCACTGTCACCAGGAAAGACCTCTAAGGGTGGCAACACTTATTGTGCCACCCTTAGAGGCCCTGTACCTTTACACACACACACAAACACACACACACACTGCCTTTGCAGGCTGCATGTTTTGGTGCAGAACAACGATGCCAGTGTGGGATTTAATGAAAAACGCACACAGAGCTCATCTTAGAGATTCCCCCTGAAAACTAACCTACCACTAGTGTCCAGGCTGAGTGCCTGTTTCAGCTGCCACCACCAGACCTGTTTCTGGACCCCTGGGTCGAGAGCCTGCTGCTCTCTGGGGCATGAAACAATAACATCCTGGGATGAGGTGCCAAGCCTCCTCCCCCAGGATGGGCAGCACTCACAAAGGAGAAGCTTCAAAGGCTTGCCGCCTTTGTGAGCTTCCCCAGGCCACTTGCTGCTTTCAGCAACTGGCCCCTAGTGATTGTGACCCCCACTTTGGGCGGGAGAACCGGTGGGAAAAACAAGTGAGGAAGAGAGGTGTGCCCACCTCTGCCAACTCCACCCCTCAGGTGGGGTGGGCGAGGTGAAGCACAACTCTCAGTCTCCGCCATCCTGCAGATGGGGGACTCAGCCAACCAGGGACAGTCTCATGCCCCCCTCCCACTAGAGGGTGGTATAATAGTACCCACCCCAGGGAAGTGACCCTGACTTTTACCTACCTGTAACACCCCTAAATCTAGTATTTAGGGGCACGCCTGAACCTTGTTTCCTCAGACAAGTAGAAACTACAAGGAGAAGAAAAAGATGGTCTGAACAGCCGTGCAGTAACTAACAATAGGAAGATGCCCACTGACTTAGCCCCAGCCCTACCAGCCTCTCTCCACCTCGAACCTGCTCCTGCGAAATCTTGGTGTGTCCTGCAGCCAGCAACCTCAAAAACCCCGGAGGACCTGCCTGCCTTAAACCCCAAAGACTTTGTCCCCCCTGAATACCGGATTTGTTCATCTGCAACCTCTGGCTCCGGCCGGACACCGCGAATCAGCCCCACTCTGCACTCGCCGTCCATGGCCCGAGGTCGAGTGAACAAACACCCCAAGGAGGTCACCCTGGCGATCCTGACCCGAGATCCGGTGACCCCTGAGCTGCCTCAAGCGGATGCCTGCAGCCTAAATCCAGAAGGTCCCCCCAACTGCGACCAGGAGCTGGTAAGAAGATCCAACCCCAAAAGGCACCCCAGCACTCGACGCCCCACGGTCTTGGGTGCCTAAACCGACAGTGCCTAACCAACCCCTAACTTCCCAACTTACCTCTCGAAGTGGTGGTCACAGCCAGAAGACCTTCGTCCCCAAGTCTGCAGTGCCTTTGCAAACCGGAAGTTCCCCAATGAAATCTACAGCGCGCTCAACGTCAAAACAGCACCCTGCACCCGGCCGTCCTTGTGCCGCTGAGGGTGCACCTTTGGTGCTACTTTGTTTCCCCATTTGCCCTGAGCTAAAGTCCAGGAGCTTTGCTCCCATAACCAAGTGGCCTGCTTGCCAGCAGCCACCAACCGGAAGTCCCCTATCCCCCGTTCGATAACATTGGGCCTCAGCATTCTGCACCCGGCCACCCTAGTGCCGCTGAGAGTGTAACTAGAGTGCATCCTTCACCCATGGGACCCCTAAGTCTACTCCCAGAACCTCAACTCCCCCTACCCAATACTTACCTCAAAACCGAGAACACTATTTTCCTTCATTAGATAACAGGGACTGTTTTTCTTGGGAAAGTTTCCAAGTGTGGAGTTTGAAAACCTTAAGAAATTCTTGCAAATTGCACTAACTAACAAACACGATTTTAATTATTACCTGTTTCCAGGAAATGTCCCAGAGTAGTATCCAGGTATACTACTCTGAGTGAGAAAAGTAATCTCAAAACTAACTTACCAGTAATTTTACTGAAAAGCCCATTCAAGTCTATGTACTGTATTTACAAAGTATTGCATTTCTCTGAAACAAAACTGTAAGTCAAAACAAAGTGCATATACAATTTCAATTCAAACTGCTTACAAACTTCATTTCTACTGTAAAGTATTAATTGCTTACCTGTGCCAGGCTTGCTTGGTTCCAGAAAATAAAATAACTAAAGGAATATTTTCATAGAAAAACAATTGGTCTGAAGTTCAATCTTTGAGTGTGTGAATTCATTTGCTGACTGAGTGTGTACAACAAATGCCTAACACTATCCTCCGATACTGCCTTACTGCTCGACCACACTACCACAAATAGAGAGTGAGGTGCTATCTAACTTTACCTCTGCCTAACTTTGGGGTTACACTGGACTCTGTGCACACTATACATCACTTTGGTATAGTATATACAGAACCAGCTTCCTACAGCATTACTGCCTATTTGTGTGTATACTATCATACATAATTGCATTGTTTTTTGGTATTACACGTTCTCCTGTTGTTTAGGGGTACAGTGTGGTGGATTAAAAAAGATAAAATGTCACCTGAACAAAATAAAAGAATAGTTTAACATTGTTTAGGCCCTGTGGGTTTGAAGACATACAGTTGTGTGCCTAAAGTTACTGGAAGTGGAGATGACAATGTATTTGTGACTGCCCTGAAGGACTTGGACAAATATTTTGCACTCAGAGATTGTATTTGGATCATAAGATTCAAATCTTTTCAATGCAAACAAAGTATAGAGGAATCTCCGGATGACTTTGTGGCAGATTTTAGGAAGCAGTCTATTGATTGTAAATTTGGTGTTTTGCTTGATGATTTATTAGGGACCAACTTTTCATGATTTCTAATAATCCTTCTATGCAGTAATGTCTTAGGATCAATGGCGATTCAGCACTAGAGGAAGTATTGGCTCTATTGCGTAAAGCTTAGATTTCAAGTAGATGTGACACTGAATTAAAACAGTCAGAGAAAACGGGGTGTGTATGTAAGGTAAGAACTCGTAAACTTGAAGGAGACCCAGAAGTATAACTATATGCAGAAACTTTTAAGGAGAGAGCATAGGTATTACCAATGTGACAGTAAGGAGCATCTAGGGCAGTGCAAAATGTGCCCTGCACTTAAACAAAAGTGTAGTAAATGTGGGATTAAGGGACATTATGCCAAGGTGTGTAGAAGTAAAAAACAATTGTGTGAAATGCATTTATGAGAATGGAACACCTGGTGCAAGTGATGCTGAGGAGGAAACAGAAGAACAAAACAGTATAATGAGTTTAAAAGACAAATTTGTTTTAAATATTAATGAGAAAGGCACCAATGAGAAACCAGAATGTGGAATGCCATTTGGGTTTTTTGTCAGAATGTATGCTGATTCAGGTCTCCGTTTACCATAGTCAATGAAGAAGTGTGGAAGAGTAAATTTGTGAAGAAAATTGGTTTACACCTAGAATTGACAGATATCAATCTGGAAAGCTACACTGGTGAGAAGATTGATATGTTAGGTTATTGGTGGCTGTGTTTTTAGTTTGGTGGAAGGCAGGCAGGGATAAACTGTGTATGGTGAAAAAAGGACCATCTGTACTGGGATGAGAGATTGCACAGTGTCCTAGATCCTAGTAGTATAGAGAAAGTGTTGGTGGTGGATACAGGGATGTCTAGGAGTAAGGCGGTGGCTGATAGATTTCCCAAGGTTTTTAGTAGCCATGTGGGTATGCAGGATAGTTTTGAGCACATAATTGTACTCAAGACAATGCTGCACCTAAGGTGCATAAACTAAAAAGGGTACCTTTATTGATGCATGAGGAAGTATCTAAGGAGCTGGATAGACTAGTGGAGATGGATGTGATTGAACCAATTGAGAGTTCAGAGTGGATTTCACCAGTGGTGGTGGTGTAGTGTAGTTCCTATATCCCTGATAGGCTCTGCGCATTGGAATAATATACCCTATAGATGTGGCATAGGACTGAGGTCAGTATGCCTTTAACGAGTACATTAAACATAATTACTTGTGTGAGCCAGCTAACTCAGAGGTCACTAGAAACTTCTCGAATGAACAAGAAGGGATTAGTTTCTGACAACCGCATAAACATGACAACTTTGTTTCCCTTTAGAATCGGAACAGTTCTCAGAATCGTGGCAACAATAGATAACAGTTTCACTCAGACAATCGTGCATGCTTTGTTTCTACAGAGTTTACACAGAAATAGGTAGCCAGGCGTTTAAAAAAAGGGTTTATTGAACAGTCTTATTTCTCATGCAAGAGATATGAACTGCCACAATCGTAGGACAGAATGTGAAGTATAATACGTAAAGCGTTAGCAGTAAGATAAAATAATACTGCAATAGCATGGTTTGTAGTTATGACATATATTCATAAAATACATACATAAATAACACAGGCTAAAATGTGAATTCTCGTCTGGTGCTTCTAGCTAGTTCTACCCCAGATACCTAACCTAAGTGTAGTACGAGGTAAGAAGTAGGTGCTGTTTTCTATAGTTTAGTTTAGCTATAGTTTGGATTGGGGTTGCCAAGATTTGCCAAAAGTCCCTCTAGGTTCTAGTCTGCTCCATACTTTAGAATGAGAGAGGTTGGAATCTCTTTCCGGGTCTTGATCTCCAATACCGCGCAAGGGGAGTCAGAAACACTGGAGCTAGATTCTCTGCGAGGAGGATAACAGCGACTGGTCAGTGCGTCAGGCGGGGACTCAAATTCCTTCCGAACTTGCCGTAGAGAGCCGTATCGAGTTGAATAGCCGAGCCATATAACCGAGCCGTCGTTTGCCAGGGCAAGTGCAGGTATATTTATACCTAGAAGGTGTTTAGGAATGCCAGTATTGACGTAAAAGTCAGGCAGAGGAATGTCATGAATGAACCCCGAAGGAATAGATGTTCATGCATAATATATGAGTTCTTGGAGAAATCAATAATCCAAGCCGGGGGAAGTCCTAAAGACTTAAGAGTCTGGTTTTCCAAGAACTGGTTGTGACGTGGATGGACCATGCCTGTATTTGGTTAGCATGGATAATGCCTACATAAGGGTTGGATTTCTATGCCTAAATAAGGGCAATGAGAATTGTGCCTATATAAGGGCAAACATGAGGAAACCTATATATGGTATCTAAATCGACACACAACAGTAGCATGCTGCAGCAATGCTAAAATCCATCTCTGTATTGATTTGCACCATTGTTATTGATCGGTTTCCCCTCCCTAAGATGACAGAAATGGACTCATGTTTAACAAGCATATGCAATGCGATAGGTCTCGCATTTACTTGAGTTTGAGCTATTGGCATTGTAAATGACAATGCCTTTTATTTATGTTTTGGTTTTTAAAACAAATAAATAAAAGGGATTGTTATTTCCAATGCCAATAGCTTAAACTCACGTAAATGCGAGACCTATTGCATTGCAAATGCTTGTTTGGTAAATCCCAGCGTAGGCTACTAGAGTGGCCTCGGAGCACCTACAGCTCGGGGATGAAACTGTGTCATGTCTCATTCGCAGATGCTGCCAAACGTTGCTGAGATCAGACTTTATATTGTCACTCATACATTCCGATTCTTTCTCCTTAACCTGTGGGCATCCTCCCACCTCTAGGACACCCATAGGTTAAATATTAAAATCCTAGAAGTTAAAAGTAATAGGCGGGCCACAAATAAGCGTCCATGTGTATAATGTGTGCCTCTCTCACACCTCTTCCATTATACTGCTAGGCTCTGCCCCCAAGACAAAATTAAAGCAACTCTCCGGTCATTCAGGCCCTACACCTAAGCACTTCCGGTCAAGGATCACAACATTTGCTCGACAACCATGCAACCATGCACCCCCTCATGTAGCAGGAAATGTGCTTCAGTGCCCGGAATAGAGCTTTAAAGTGCTATGTAAATGCAGCAATAAATATGGGTATAAACACTGTTAGAGTCAAAGATGAGCGAAAATCAAAGGACGGGTCAAACTGTGATCCATGGAGCTCCGGAGAGCCGCCACTACTTGTACTGACCAGGGGGACCAATCCTTTAAAGTAAGATCCTAAATGTTCCCACCACTCTAATTTCGGAGTATATGTTCCCAAAGCCCTAAAGAATTTTACGCTACACTAAAAATTAATTAAACTAAAAATATATTTAAAAAAAGAGTTACTTCACTGTGTACCTGAGCATTTTTACGCACCTTAGGGGCCCAGAAAGTAATTGCCATGAGTCGGGGCTAAACTGAGACCCACTGCTCCTAAACATATTTCCTCTACATATTAAGCTTCAAAGTGCTGGGAGTCTCACTGCCTGTACTGACGTTCACTGCACTTCTTAAAGTGCTATTTGCTGCCTTTACTTAATGCTTCGGTTAACAGCACAGAGCACGTGTATGGCTTCATGAACTAAACATACCAGCCAGGCCAGTCTCGGGGTGGCAGACCCGATAAGACAGAGACATGCCGCGGCGTAAGAAGTCACGCAGGCCCACCCTTCCTGCTCAACTTAAAATCATCACGCCAGGAACCTTCGGACGAAGGCTGAAGTCATTTTACAAGACAGAAACTGCGGGGACGAAAAATATATTTAAATACTCGGCAACCTCATAGAAGTAACTTTCAATTTAGTGAAGCAAAAAGGAATAAGGGGGACTTCAGTCTCAGCTGCTCGCCCAGGCCGAGTTCTGGGGGTGGGGAAAGTGGGGGGCAGGAGAGCCGGATCCTCCCACGAACTCCCCGGCTCACTCAATGTTCGCACGCAGGTGACACTTCGCTAGCGGCGGTGAAAGTGAAACCGAACGCGCAATGCTCGCATGCAAGTGACCTCGCGCAAGCGGCGGTGAAAGTGAAACCGAACGCGCTTACAGGATAATAAAAAAAATCAGTGGTGTGCTCGCACCACAGAAGAGCGGGCATCGAAACCAGTGGTGCGCGCGCACCACAGAGGAGCGGGGGCTGGGGAGCGCGGCAGCAAAGCGAACAGTGCTGCGCGTAACAGACACGACTGGGACATGGGCGGTTACATTTACAAAGAAGCTGGGACATGAACACGACTTCCACCAATGGCGTGCTGGCTTTTGTAAAACAAGCCAATAGCCGCTGACGATCCCAAAAGCACACGCACAAGCTTGTGGTCAGCTTTCTGAAGCCTGTACAAGAGGTCTCTCACTGCGCACGCAGTGCTGCGCACTGCAACGCTAGGCACAAGACCTAAGAAGCAGGCAGAATGTCACTAGGCAGGCCCTAGGATCCCACAATGGGCTACTAGGGCCTTCTGCTTGGGGTGATTGAGGGTATTCCCATTTCCCCAGAAATGTACACTTTAAATGTATTTTTGATGTGAGAGAAAGTACAAATGAGCCACAGTGTTGTTAACATTTCTTGGAGTATCTTCTCTCCCATCGTATCCCCATAGTAGCCCACAAAATACACACCAAGCCTTGAACTGAATCACAAGTGCATTTTACTCAAATGAAAAGGGGGGGCCCTCGGCCCCCCCGCACGCATGGCGGCGCGGCGACCGTCGCCCCCCCCTTACTCCAGTGTGTCTCTCGGTGGTGGGGGCGGGCCCTGGGGGCGCGACCCACCACCGATTGGCCGGCGGCCTCCCTGACCCGGATACAAGGTAGAAGGTCCGGGTCAGGGGGGGCGGGCTACAGGAGGGGCGGGCCGGGGGGGCGTGCCCCCCCGCCTGGCCCCTCGGGAATAAAGAGGCGGGGAGCGCCCAGGAGACCCCCTTGTCCCTGGACGCTCCCCCGCATTACGGTGTGCCCCGCGCTCGGGGCTTCTTTGTTTTGTTAATAGTCTTGCTTTATTTTTCAGATCTCCGTTCGGCGTTGCGGAGCAGCAGGACCCCGCTGGATCAGGAGCGGTACCTGGAACGTCGTGATCTCTGTTTTTTGTTGTCCGCAGGCTGAGGGAGCTGCGACCACGTGGGACACCGCCTTTGCCCGGGAGCATCGCCTCGCCGGGTCTGGAGAGCCGTCGGGAGCACAAGGGCGCGGAGGCGTCGGGGAGTGCGGGGTAACGATCGCCTTTGAGACGGTAAGGTAGAGTGTGGGGCAGGGAACTGCAGTAACGGGCTGCGGTAGCTGGGAAACCGGAGCGGGTGGCGCACGCTGTTCATTCAGCCAGGATTCTAAACAGTTAGCACAGGCCGGGGTTCGAGACGGCCTCTTTCACGGAAAATCTGTATCATCTGAAGAAATCCTCTAAAGTGTGCTGCTTAATAATTGATAAAGGGGTGTGCTAAGCTCTCCGTGTGAAGGCTGTTAATTCATTTGTGTCCTTTGCGGTGGGGACTTAACGGTCGAAAGCGCAGGGGCGAATTACATAAGCATAATTGGGGTGAAGATCATTTAGCTCGTTTTTACGTGCATTTCCTTACTCACGCGCTGGTGTTCACGGAGCAGTTTTGAAAGCGACCGTACAGGGAAGTGAAGCAGGGTCGACCAGGGCAGCACCTGGATGGGAGACCCCTAGGTTAATTGACAATTTCAAGGATAAAGCTAGGTGTCATGGGATAATTGTTTTGTAATAACTGTTTAAAGAGTGTTGTGCATTGCCGTACCCGATAATGGAACTTGGTACTGAAAAGCTGAAGACCACAGCAAAGCTAGGGATTTAAAATAAACATGTAGTGGCGTGGGTTAATTGCATGTAAGTGGTGGTTGTTGTGAAAAATAATCTACTTAAAAATCTCTGGGTATTCATTAGCCTTCACTGACTGCATGTGTGTCCATCTAACATGAACTACTAACTTTATACACCAATGAATTTATTTGTACAAGTAGCGCAACATCAATACCTTATTGTATTGCACACTTTTCCCTAAACCAAGGTTTTACTGGTTAAGCAAGTTTTGGTAAGTCTTTTTACTATTTCTTCAGTAGTTTACTGAATAGTATCTTCTCCATTTCCTTTTTTTTTTGTTTTGTTACTAAGACACCATTCACTAGTTTAGGCCCCAGACAAACCATACAGACAGCACACCTACTTGCACCCTGTTCCTCTTTCTGAATCTTGTGGCTGAGGATTATGCACAGGGGGTTCACTATATATAAAGTCACCCCTTTAACTTCTCTTTTGAAAAAAAGAGGAGAGACATTTTAATTTGGTGCTTCTTCCAGCTCCCGCTGCTTTGGTATTCATACCCCATAAAGCAGAGAAGTAATTTGTGCTTGGCTGTCGAGATTTAGAGCCAAGGCGTTTTAGTTTCAGTAAGCAGTTTATTCAGGGCTCGAGTCGGGGTACCACGCGGGTGGACGGCGTCCCCCCAGTTATTTTACCGCCCCCCCCCCCTGGCAAACAGCTGAACTTCACACTTTGGCCTCTCTGGGACGAGGAGCTCGGCAACTTTCGTGACGTCACTTCTTGTCGTGACGTCACTTCCGGTGACAGCGTCCCCCCACTTCTATTTTTAGGACTTGTGCCCTGAGTTTATTACATTCATCCGTGTTAACAGTTTACAGTCGACTAAATGATAATGCCGGTGACAAAGTAGACACAAAATTGTATAATATAATCAGTTTCACTCCGTCTCCCGCTGAATTGTCGAACCTAGAGCGCCTAGAGTGAGTGACAATTATAATTGCCTTTAACCTCTCACGCCTCTCACAGAAAATCACTCCTGGTCGGTTAAAATATTGAATTAGGTATTCAAACTTTCCTCTATAAAACTGCAATCATTTTTTCTCGATAAACAACGTGCCTTCTATTGCGAGATGGTATTTCTAAAAGATATTTAATCACATTTAGACGATTATTTTGTGAGTTGCTCACCCTAATGTACTGGATAGCAAATACTCTGTTGTGTGGAAGGTTTCTTAAAGTGTTTATATAAGCTGGCATTTTTATTGATAGAACTGGCATCTTGAATTGTGAAAGAAAATATTTTTATCAGAATGACTCTAAATGCAAGACCATTAATTAAATGTTAAGTTCATTGCACTGTTACATTAAGTTGCACAGACTGTTTTTGCCAAAAGTGTTTCTTTTACAGTCACACAAGTTGACCATATCGCATCCTTACTTTATTATTTTGAGTCACGTGTGCTGCTGTTAGTAAATTGAACAAAATATTTTTGCTATACATTTGTTTTGGATTTCATACCTATTGACTTTAACATGTCCATCTTAAAAATAATACAATATTAGGCAACATTATTGCTGACGTACGAGAATAAACACTGCTTGGGATTGGCATATGTTTAAAAAAAATACGTGGTGGTTCTTGATTTATAGAGTAGCCTTCAGTGGAATAAACAAAGTCCCCTCTCCCCGCCCCCCCCCTGCGTGGGGGGGGGACGGGGGGGGAGGGAGAGTTGACAAGGGGGGGAGGGGGCTCGGCAAAGGTGATAGGTGGTGGGCCCAGGGGAGGGAGGGAGGGAGGGCCCATGTACTTTGCAGGGACCCCCTCCAGTTTCGTTACGCCACTAGTAGCCTTGCAGTAAAAACAAGCACTGAATATGCAATAGGTCTCGCCCTCGTTTAAGTTAAAGCAATTCTTTTTGTAATTAGGTGGTTTTTTAGCTTTGCTTTTATTAGTGTTTTTCAAACTTTCAAGTACATACCAAGCATATGTATGCATATATGTATATGTATATGTATGCATGCACTTATATAGATATGCAGATGTATATATATGTTTATATATGTATCTATATATACACATATACATAAATGCATATGTATATATATATATATATGTGTGCGTAGAGAGAGGTAGAGAGGTAGAGAGAGAGGTTAGAGAGAGAGAGTAGAGAGTGAGTAGTAGAGAGTGAGTAGTAGAGAGTGTGTAGTAGAGAGTGTAGTAGAGAGTGTAGTAGAGAATGAGTATTAGAGAGTAGTAGAGAGTGAGTAGTAGAGAGTGAGTAGTAGAGAGTAGTAGCGAGTGTGTAGTAGAGTAGTAGCGAGTGTGTAGTAGAGTTGTAGCGAGTGTGTAGTAGAGAGTGTAGTAGAGAGTGTGTAGTAGAGTAGTAGAGTGAGTAGTAGAGATTGAGTAGTAGAGAGTGTGTAGTAGAGTGTGTAGTAGAGAGTAGTGAGTGTGTAGTAGAGAGTGTGTAATAGAGTGTGTAGTAGAGAGTGTGTAATATAGAGTGAGTAGTGAGTGTGTAGTAGAGTGTGCAGTAGAGAGTGAGTAGTAGTGGGTGAGTAGTAGTGGGTGAGTAGTAGTGGGTGAGTAGTAGCGAGTGAGTAGTAGCGAGTGCTAGCAAGTGGCGGCAGTTCTTAGCATGCCTCTTTCACCCCGAAAAATTAGGACACTTGTTCCATTTTAATTGGTTTAATTAAGTTGACATTGTCTATTAAACTCAACCTGACTTTGGCAAGGATCGGCAAATAGCCATATTTTGCTTCGGATGTTCTTCTGGTGCGGCCCACTGGGGACGTGGACTGGGTTGCAGCTTAATTGTAATCTGCCTCCCCCCCCACACACACACGGACGTCACCACCCTCAATCCAGGTAGTTATATATGTGGGCGCTTTACTGTCTCAGTGGCAAGAATCAATCACCTTGAAGTTAAATAACTTGAATAAAGTATTTATTACTCGATTAACAAAATTCATCGCAATTAAAACATTCACTCACCTAATGTCCGGAAATGGGACGCGTCTGTGTGTGTTGGGGGGTAGGGTGCTAGGGGGAAACGGGGCCTCTGCAGTGGCTCACTTTAATCGATGCCCTTAGCCAATCTTAGCCACGATGAGGGATAACTGAACTGAGGGCCAATTATTTTATATAGTGGGCCCGGCAATGATGGTTCAAAGTGGCGCTATGAAGCTCCTATGGCAGATAAGGAGCTCGAAGGCGTGGAAGAAATTTGACGAAGATCACACAACTGGGTCCACTGGGCATGAGTTGAAATTCGAGTTTAAGTTTTCTGACTTCACTGAAGAGAGCCTCACATCATACTTGTACATATGGGCCTTATGCGATGGTGGGGTCAAAGTTCAGGTCTGATGCTCCAACCCAAAATATACTTGGGCACAGGCATTGGGTAGACGCGAAGAGTGACATTTGACTGAGTCCAATCAGACTCAGGGCAGTCGGCCTGACACAACGCATCATTGATCAATGCAATAACAGGTGCCACAGCCCCATGTAACAAAGATGAGGTACAGTCCATTTTAGGAATGGCTGAGTACTGCGCGAAATACATTGCAAATTGTGCTGATAAGGTGTATAATATCAGACAATTACTTAAAAAACATGTGTAGTTTGTGTGTGCGAGGCAGAATTCAAGTAAAGACAGGATTTGCAGAAGGTTTCTGCTTTGGGTAGTTTTGATCCCATGATTAGATTGTATTGGAACAATGGATGCCAGCAACAAGGGTTTGGGGGCAGTACTTTCACTGAGGGATGTTAAGGGCGGTGAGCGGATCATTCTGTTTGCATTCAGATCTCTGTCCTCTGCCAAAGACAGGTACCCCATCATTGAGAAGGAGGCATTGGCATGGGCCTTGGAAAATTTTTGTGCGTTTGTGTGGAGTAAACTTGTTACCATTAGATGCGACCACAAACCCCTTGGGGCTGGTGACCGAAACCGGATTATTCCCTGAGAACTGGGAGATATATGATACAAAAGGGGGATCTGTGTGGGAACTCAATTGTGCCTAGTTTGGACACAAGAATGTCCGTAAATGAGGAGAACACCTGTGGGAAGATTGTGAATCTGAGGGCAAATTGTGGGGCCGGTATGCATAGTATGGGGCGAGAGGAAGTATTTTCAGTAAATACTAGCAATTCCCAAGAATCTGTTAATAACTTTGTGGACCTCGGGTTAGTCCATGAAGGGAATACTGAAAGCCCAATTAATCTATCTCCCACATTAGTCCCCGAGGTCAGAGCCAGAATTGGCCCAATCCTGGGGAAGCTCCTATCATGGAACATCGCGGGATTGTCTAGCCGGTTATTATCCCAAAACTGGATAGATTTTATTAAGGGGTTCGAAGTATGCCTATTCCAGGAAACATGGGCGTGTGAGCCTATTTTTTTACCAGGGTATCTAAACTTTTCAATTCCAGCAAGTAGAAGTGCAAGGGGCCGACCTATGGGAGGTTTAACAGTTTGGGTTAAACAGGGAATACAGGCTAAAATAAAAGTCCTGGACTTGGGTTCCAAGGACATCCAATTGTTAAGAATGACATCGGACAAGAGGGGTGCGGTAGACATTTATAATATTTATGCCAGGGGTACCAACACTGGGAGCTCACCGACCCTAGAGGCCTTGTATACTTTACTTGAATCACAGTCTCTGGGAAATCAAGTGGTGGTGGCTGGTGACCTAAATAGGACATTTGAACCGTTGGACAATACTGAGAACCCATTGGGACAGGAGGAGGATAACTTATGGGGTGTTCCACCCGTAAACTTGGTTCCAGTGAAACGGTGGACCACGGACATATTGTTATTAAATGCTATGTGTCTGGAATATGGGCTGAGGGCCTTAAATGGAAGAACTAGGGGCGACCAGGAAGGTGCCTGTACATTTGACACTGGCCATAGCAAAAGTAGAATAGACTACGTTATTTGTAGCCTTAATTTATGGCAGGGTGTACGTGATATGGAAGTTGAGGGTAGATTGGAAAGCGATCACAACCCCCTCTGTGTCACCCATAATTGGTGGACACCCATGACAGGTAGCTCCCAACCTTGTGGTGGAGTGTTGCCCGACATAGCCAACGACACACGTAGACTTAAATGGTCAAGTGTGTTGGCGAATGTGGAGTCCATGGATTTTATAATCTCAGAGGTGGATTCTGCAATTGGCGCCATTGAGGTAGTAAGTCCTATAACTCCAGGGTCTAGGCTAATTGCAGATATACACAATAAGTTCTTCTCCCTTTTAAAACCTCACTTTACTAGACCTCTTAATACAAATAGGAAAGTTGTACCCAAACTAGCTAGGTGGTTTAATAAGCAGTGTAGGGTGGCCAGACTAGCATTGGGTAGAGCAATTAGAACTAGGGACAAGGTCGCGATCTCTGCCGCCAGGAAGCAATATAATGGTAGTGTTCGCCTGGCTAAGAAAAAGTGGGATGAAGATCATTGGGAAGAACTGCTTGAGGCCTCGGGGGGGAAAGACTCCAGGTTTTTCTGGAATATTATAAAATGGGGTGAGGGCAGCCTATATGTCGCGTTTGTCGACTTGCGGGCTGCCTTCGACCTGGTCCCAAGAAGTAAACTTTGGTCAGTCTTGAGCAGAATGGGGGTACCACCCGAGCTGCTCACCTTGATCATGAGGCTGCATGAGTGTAACTTCGCCAGGGTTCAGTGGGGGGTGAATGGGGAGTCCACTGCCAACTTCCCTGTCGAGCGGGGAGTACGACAGGGGTGTGCAATGGCACCCTTGCTCTTCTCCCTATTTATTAATGGAATCGTGGGCAGGATGTTGGATGCAAGTGTGGATGCTCCATCGTTAGCGGGCCTCAGGGTTCCGATCCTGATGTTCGCTGACGATACTTTAATTTTGTCCAAAACTCCGGCTGGTTTACAGCGTGCTCTCAACATATTTGATGTTTTCTGTCAGGAGCACGGCCTTGAAGTCAACGTTAGCAAGACCAAGCTGATGGCTTTTACCCCAAGGTGTAGACCTCGCCCTAGGATTTTCCTAAACAACAGTGAGCTCGAGGTAGTTAGTGTTTTTACTTATCTTGGGGTTGAGATATCAAGTAAGCCAGGTTGGTCCCAGCATATAGGCAAGGCGGTTCTGAGGCACCAGCAGATTTCGGGGGCACTACGGGTGGAGCACTCAAAATCCAAAACTAAGCCTATAAAACCAGTTCTCCTGGTATGTGATGCCAAAGCCATAGGGTCAGCCCTGTATGGGGCAGAAGTGTGGGGATTTGAACAGCTTCTCCCCATGCAAATATCTGAGAACAGGTTTTTAAAGGGAATTACGGGGCTCCCACAGAGTGCACCATTAATCCCGCTTGGTCTTGACCTAGGGAGGAGATCGGTCAGTGACCGTGCTCGATTACGGCCTATTCTTTACTGGAGACGCCTTTGGACCACCCCTGAGATTCGGCATTATGCCGACGGGTTCCTAGCTTTAATAAACGCAGATACCTTCCATAAAATACCTTGGTTAAAGAAACTCAGGGTTGCTCTGGGTGAACTTGGCCTCCCTAAACTCTGGGGTAATCCATCTGAGGAAGTATTTCCAAGCAAAAACGATATTAAGTCCCTGTATTGGGACTACATAGATGGTAGACTCTGGAGAAATACAAAACCCGACACAATGGGGGGTAGATTCCTGGAATTTAAAATGACTCCTTTATTAGAACAATATTGGGACAGTATTACCGTCCCCATGGACAGGAAGTTATTTTTTCAGTTAAGGTCCGGATCCCTTCCCCTGAGATCCCTGACGGGCAGATGGCGGAGCTTTAATATTTCATCCTGCCCAATGTGCGGTGCAAGCAATGAAAGTATAGTCCACTTTTTATTCTTGTGCACGGCATATGCCAATCCAAGGAGAGTATGGTTGGCCCCAGTTTGTCAAAACCTCGGGGCATCTAGTGGTGTTGAAGGGTTAAGAATTATCTGTACATCTACCTACATGCCGACTGTCCTGGGAACAGCAAAATATCTAGGGTGGGCGTGGTCCATTAGGTGGAGGGCTATATCTTTTTCATGCAACTTGACATTGTTTTAAAATTTCTATTAATTCCCCCATTTGATGAAGCTGCACAACTGTTCTTAAAAAAAAACATGTATATTTATATGTATGAAATTATGTTTTTAATGTTTCAAATATTTGTTTGTGCTTTTATGAGTATATATATCTCGAATAAAGCTTTATCAAATCACAAACCCCTTGTGAAGCTTTCGACTGCAGAGGGAAGTGTCACAGCTTCTGCTAGAATTGTCTATGAGGATGAAAGATTATGTGTACCGCATTGTATATGTGTACCTGGGTAAAAATAATATTGTGATGGATTGTTTATCCAGAATGCCTTGCCTGTTAGAAAAAAGCAGGGATGATCCATGGAATGACTTTAAGATAGCATTAATACAGGACTCTGGCACACATGTATGTCGTTACTTCGCAAACCATTAGTTCTCATGTTTTTATTATGATGTTTTTACTTGGTAAATGTCATTACTTCGCAAGTTTTAATTTGCATGCTTTTACCCCCTTCCGTGCTCCCGTCAGCCGTTGGCCGTCGCGAGCACTACCTGGCTGGTGCTGCGAACGGCCAACAGCCGACGCGGCCCCGCCCGTTTCTTCGAACGTTCCGCACTGGCACGGAACGTTCGAAGCAGCTATGAGGTTAAAACGCAGCTTCTTAGAAATTAACTAAAATGCTTTTACACCGCATTAAATTATTACGCATACCACTACAAAGTTTATTAACACTACCCAAACCCTTTTAACACTATACTACCCTACACTGCTCAAACACCACTACACTACCCTAAACACTAAAACACTACCCCCTGCACGACCTTTCCCCTTACCCCACTCCTGTCCCTACACTCAAACCCTACCCTGCACGACCCCCAATGACACTACCCTAAAACTCTACCCTACACAAACTCCACAGCACTACCCTAAACCCTAAATCACTACCCCCTGCAAGTCCCTCCCCGTCAGCTCCGTAGATCCAAACACTATCCTGCATGCCCCGCTTACACTTCCCTAAACCCTAAAATACTACCCTACACTACTCAAAGACCACAACACTATCCCAAACAATAAACCACTATCCCCTGCACATCCCTCCCCGACACCCAGTCCTGTCCCTACTCCCAAACACTACCCTTCACGTCCCCGACACTACTCTTAAACCCAAATACACTATTCTACACTACACAAACACAACCCTACAATCTAAAAGACTACCCCCTGCTCGACCCTAAAAACTACAAAGCCCCACCCTAAACCCAAATACAGTACACAAACACAAACCTAAAACCTAAAAGACTACCCCCTGCACGACCCTAAAAATTACACAGCCCCACTTACCTCTCTCTCCTCATGGTCCCTGTCTCCTCAGTAAAGCGTGGTTCCTCTATTCTCCTTTTTCCTGCAATGTCAGAGCTGCACGTCCTTGTTTGGAAAAGGAATCGACTAATTTTCCAAACAACGATGTGGATAGCCAGCTATTACACCGCATGCGTTCTAACAACGCTTGCGATGTAACAACTTGTGTAGTAATAGTACGCGTTGTTACATCGCAAGCGCAGTAACGCTTGTGTAGTAATGGTATGCGGACCAATATCCGCGTACAAAGGGTTGATTACCCTCTGGCACACCTGCTATTAAGAGAGAAGAGTGGGAGAAGGAACTGAAGGATGATGTGGTTTTAAAAAAGGTTTAGAATACTTGTATGAAGGTTGGCCAAGGAAAGAGCATTCAACACATACATGCAGATCATTTTAGGAAATCAGGTCAGAATTATACGAGGATAAGGAAGTGATTCTTCGGGGAGGTAAGATTATTCCTCTGTGTGGATTACGCTAGAAGATTTTGGGTCTATGTCATCAGGGATATTTTGGGGTGGTGAGAACTAAGGGCTAGATGTAGGTAATTCCCATTTACAGACTCTTTAATACCGAATTTTACCGATTCGGTATTTAAGAGTCTGTAAATGGGAAGGGGGCAGATTTAGGTAATTCCGAATTCAGGAATACCGAATCTGTAAGATTCGGTATTTACCGATTCGGTAAATACCGAATCGTTATTGCCCATTGATTCCTATGGGCCTTGAAGCCCATAGGAATCAATGGGCAATACCGAATCGGTATTTACCGAATCGGTAAATACCGAATCCTATAAGGGTGCAAGGGGTGTCACTTTGACACCCTCTAGCACCCCAAGTACAGGCTTGTGTGACATGTGGCACACATACATGCCCTAAGGGCATGTCTGTGTGTCACATTGCACAGGTGTGCATGCACAGATGTGCATGCACACCTGAATTCAGTATTTTACCACACAATAGGATTGTGTGGTAAAATACCGACTCTTAAGGGCCTGTGGCACTCTCAGGAGTGTCAGCTACATATGGATTTACCGATTCGGTAAATATACCGATTCGGTATTTTACAGAATCGGTATATTTACCGAATCGGTAAAATTACCGATTCTTAAAATTACATGCCCCTACATCTGAAAACCCAAATACCGGTCGGTAACGGCCGAAATCGGCCGTTACCGACCGGTATTTGGGCTCCTACATCTGGCCCTTAGACAGTAGTACAAGAAATGTTTTGGTGGCCAGGAGTTGAAAGCAGTGGAAAGATTTGTCAGATCCTATGGAATATGCTAGTCAGTGGATAAGTCTCCTAAGAAATTGAGGTCACCAATGAGTGAATGTGTTGTTCCTAAACAACCTTTGTTGCAGTGGATTTATTAGGCCCAGTAGGATACTTACAGGAATATGTGATGGTGCTTATGGATTTTTTCTAAATGGTGTGTTGGAGATATTGTTAATAAAGCTGATACTGCCACGGTTTTAGAGTTCTTAGATAGAGTATTTTGGTCTGAAGGGATTCCTGCTACTCTGTTGAGTGACAACGGTGTGCAATTGGTTTCCAATGCTGCAAAAGCATATTTTGGAAGAGTAGGAGTGAAACATAAAACCATGTTCCTTTATAATCCTAGCAGGAATGGCACAGTGGAGCGATTTAATCGAGTTAATAAGGGAGTAATTCAAAAGGTTGTAGGTAAACAATGCGACTGGCATAACGCCGTACGGAAGGCTGTGTAGGCACATCGAATAACTGCCAATGACACTGCGGGTTTATATCCATTTGTAATAATGAGAGGGAGGAGCCCCAGATACAAATTTACTCCTGTGTGTTTCCGTTATTGTGCAGTGGAGCCGTGGTCACCGGATTCTGTGAGAGAAAAATTGGAAGAGATGCACAATAAAAATGAGTCGTATTATGACAGCATTGATGGTGTTAAACTTGTATGTGTTAAAGTGAAAGATTGGGTACGTGTGCGAAAACCCAATAGAGTTCCTAAGGGTGAAAGTCAATTCTTTGAACCAGAAGAGGATGAAGAGATTTTGCAAAAATTCGGATACACTTACGAATGGTAAAGTGTGGAATCTTAAGCGCATTGCTTTGTGGTTTGTAGACCACTCGTGTGCTGCAGCGCGGCTGACAAGCGCTTTTCATTTCTTTTAATTCTTTTCAGCTGATGCAGAGCTGTAGCCCTTTTGGCGTTTTAATACTTGGGAGCTCTGAAGCTGATTACTAGCTTCAGCGCTCGTGTTTTAATTCCTGCTGTTCGCGCTAAGGCTGATAGCGCTTGCATCTATGTTGTGACGCTTATTTGCTAACCGCTACTCACCCGCTCCTGACCCCGGTCCGCCCCGGCTGTGTGCCGTTTGCTGCGGAGGGTCCCTGCAAGAGCGCCACTTCCGCTTTCCGGCACTTCCGCCCTGCCTCCAGACCGCGCAGGTGAGCGGTCTAGTGTCTCACGTTGGAAGGCATAAATGGCCACCTGGAGGAAGCGCAGCGGACGAGCGCAGCGGGAGCGCCGACTTCGCACCGAAGTCGCGCACAAGTCGAGCCCGTCTGCGCCCGTCTGCGGCCGACCGAGGCCAGGGGCCAGGCATGCTGCTCAACGTCTGGTGTACTCCTCTCAGGCCCTTCGTGCCCTATCCCATCATGTCCTCCTTGCACCCCATGCTATAGTTACCATTCGAGGAAATAACATTCTATCCTCTCCCCCGCTTATAATCCCTTCTTCACCTTCCCTTCCCACTTCCTCACCTCCCTCTGCTGCACCTCGGCTGACTCACCCTAGTCCTAGCGGCAGTGACCCTCTCACATTACTTTATCTCAATACTCGTTCGCTCCCTAAACATCAGTTAGACATTTTCCAACTTCTTGACGGAGGTCTTATCGACATCTTACTCCTCACGGAAACTTGGTTAAACGCTGACTCTAACCCTGACATCTTGGCCGCCATCCCTGCGGGTTACTATATTCTTCATTCTGACAGAAACCCGGGCAGACCCGGCGGCGGAGTCGCCGCTATCATTCGCTCCCATTTACAGTTCACTACCCTCTCCACTCCACCCATAGCTAACACGGACATTCTTACACTGAAATTTACCTCTCCCAATTCCTCATTTATTTGCATATTAGTTTACCGTCCCCCTGGCAACTCGCCTCTCTTCCCATCCTTATTTAGTAGTATGATCTCGCAAATAGCCATCAATTCCGCTAGGGTTTTGGTGGCGGGCGACTTCAACTACTGGCCCTCAGAACCCCAGGAATCCTCCCTCTCCCGTGAGTTCACTGACTCACTGCTTGGCCTAAATTTTTCCAAACACATCTTCGCGGCCACACACAACAAAGGCCACACATTAGATCAGATCTGGTCCACCAACCTCGACATCCCCTCTCCCTTGGTTTATCCTTGCTCCTGGTCTGATCACTTTTTTATCTCCTTCTCCTTGCACTTACTCCTGTCTACCCGCCCTCCGATCCCCCATAACCTTCAGGTTCGAAATTGGAAACAGGCTGACATTCCCCATTTCCATTCTATTCTTACCTCATCATCTCCCCCTGACTATTCTGATTTGGACTCCCAAGCCACCTCTCTTGATCAATGGCTGTCCTCTGCCTGTGACGTCGTTGCCCCCATCAAAACTGTTAAGTCCAAACGCCCCCACGACGCTCAGCGCTGGTTTACCTCCACTCTTAAGGCGGATAAACTTCGCCTTAGACAGGCTGAGCGCCGTTGGCGGCGGAATTATGACCCTTTACTCCAAGTCACGTACACTGATTTATTAAAGGCTTACAAACGATCGATCATTTCGGCCAAATTATCTTATTTTTCTCAGAAGGTCTTGTCCTCGGCATCCAAGACCAAAGAAATTTTTTCTATTGTAGCTGAACTCTCCCTTCCTGATCGGGTCACCCCTCAGCCTCTACCCTCACAAGCCCTGTGCAACTCTCTCAACTCTTTTTTTTCTGACAAAATCTCTGCGATTAAAAATAACATTCCCCTCACTACTCTGTCTCATGATTCTGTTCTCCCCCCCCCGAATCCCCATTCGTTCTCTAAATTTCCCCCCATCTCCCTGGATATTTTTCTCTCATTGCTTCAGACTGTGAGCTCTGGCTCGCCTAATGATTGCTGCCCCACGTCCATCCTAAGAGCTGCCTTCGTGGCCTGCCCCGGCCCCCCATTTGACCTTTTAAACCAATCTCTTCTGTCAGGCTCTGTCCCTAATGCTTTCAAAAGCGCTGTGGTGGTTCCCATTTTAAAAAAAACGGGCCTTGACCCCTCCACGCTGGCCAACTACCGCCCCATCTCCCTCCTCCCTTATTTAGGAAAGGTCTTAGAGACCTATGTCACCCGCTGCCTCAGTGCCTTTATCGAGGAAACTAATTTCCTCGATGACCGACAGGCTGGGTTCAGACCTGCTCATTCCACTGAGGCAGTTGTGGTGGCAGTTATGGACACGCTGAAACAGGGAGCTGACAGGAATCTGTCCCAGGCCCTTGTACTTTTAGACCTTTCAGCCGCTTTCGACACGGTCGACCATGGTATCTTGGTCGACCGTGTCAGAAATGCTGGCATTTCTGGCTTGGCCCTGTCATGGGTGGTATCTTTTCTTCATTTCCGTTTTCAATCTGTCCGGCTTTCCTCCTTTTCTGCCCCTCTATCTTCTCTTTCCTGTGGTGTTCCCCAGGGTTCTGCTTTGTCCCCGCTTCTGTTCAATCTTTATATGCAGCCCCTTCTTGTCTCTCTTCGTCAGTTCTCACTTACCGCTTTTAACTATGCAGATGATCTGCAGCTTATTTTTCCTCTCAACTCTTCTCCCTCCTCCTGTTCTAATTTTCAAAATGCCATGCTCTTCATCTATGAGTGGATGAACCTTAGTCAACTCAAGCTCAACCCCAGTAAAACGGAGCTGGTGGTGACCGGCGGTTCTCTTACTCCCTGGTCTCCCAACTTCTGGCCTGTAGCTTTGGGTTCCCCTCCTTGTCCAGTGAATACAGTGAAGAGCTTGGGGGTCACTATTTCTAGTGACCTCTCAATGCGGCCTCACATTAACACCGTCACTTCGGCCTGTTTTTTCCACCTCCGCCGAATCGGGAAGATTCGCAGGTTTCTATCCCAAGAGGCCCTTATTCTTGTTATCCTTGCCCTCATCACCTCACGTCTAGATTATGCCAACTGTCTATACGTGGGGGTCCCTGCCTGCCATCTTTCCCGACTCCAACTGGTCCAGAACCAGGCAGCCAGACTCATTTTTCGGCAGCCTAAACATCAGCATGTCACCCCTTTGCTGAAAACTTTACACTGGCTCCCAGTTGCACAGCGGTGTGTTTTTAAAATGGCCTGCACCATCTTTAAGTCCTTGTTTTCATGCGCTCCTGTTTTTATTTCTTCCTGTTTACACGTCTATGTCCCTTCCCGTCACCTCAGATCTTCGGCTCATAACCTTTTGATCATCCCTAGGTTCAACCGCAAGAAACATGGAGGAGCTTGCTTCTCCTTTCTTGCTCCTGTTACCTGGAACTCCCTCCCTCTTGCCATTCGTCTGTCTACCGATTATCGCTGCTTTCGCAATTTTCTGAAAACCTACTTGTTCCGTCTGGCGCATGGCTAGCGGCCCTGCCCCCGTATGTTCTTCTCCCACCCGGTCTCGAGCGCCAAGAAACCAATTGGTGTATGTGCGCGGTACCAAATCCTTTTTAATAATAATAATAATAATAATATTGGGTACAAACGATCAATAGAATGATAGTAGAAAAGTAGTGGTGAATGAAGTTGTAGATTCGTTTTTGTTGGATGATATGTGGAGTTAGATGCTGTACAGTTGAAGGGAACTGTGGATAATAATCTGTGTATGTCTTGTGATGCTTTGGAGGAAGCTACTGGTGTGGAGGGTAGCAGTTTGACTGGAAGTGGCGTGAACAGGAAAAAGGAAATTCCAGTATGGTTGACGGATTATGTTGTTAGTTGACTCAATCTATTTGTGTGTTAACATCTTCTATTTCTCTTTCTTATCCTTCCTTTTTTAAGGGGGGCAAGGGTATGGGCTTTATCTTAAGGCATGCAAGTGGGTAGAGTTTATAGAATATAGACTGTAAAAGAGCATTATTTATAATGTATTGTAGATATACTCATGCCATCCCTGACATAGTTGTGTTGTGTTGTATTGGCCAAAATTCTGTATCGGTCAGTTGGCAGTGGTAGCGTTATGGGGCCGCACTTTTAGTGCCCCATGGGCACATTAAGGAAGCAAGTAGCGTGGGATGTCTTACTGCTGGAGTGTTACATCCGGTCCCAGAATGCTTGTTTCCGGTCCAGGGAAGACCTGGCTAGGCAGTTCAGGCTGGACTGTTCCCATGAGGCATATAGTCAAGACTGGTTTGCATATAGCTGGGTCTGAACTGGGGTGGCGAAGTAAGCTAAAGAATGATGATGGATTCAGCTCTGATCTGTGACTGGTGGCGAGTGTCTGAAAAGTTTCAGCTCTCCGTCAATCATCTCCTTGTGTTTTCTTTGTTGGCCCTAAGTTGGCAGGGTATGCCCAGAACTGGGTCCCTTGCTCACTTTGCCACTGGATTCAAGCTAGCCTGGCTGATATGGGGTGTTACCCTGAAACCGGTCCCAGGATGCTTGTTTCTGGTGCAGGAAAGACCTGGATTGCCAGTTTGGTCTGGACTGTTCCCATGAGGCACAGGGTCAAGACTGATTTGTATACAGCTACGTCTGAACTGGGGTGGCAAAGTGAGCTAAAGAATGACCATGAATTCAACCCAGATCTGTAACTGGGGGTGAGTGTCTGAAAAGTTTCAGCGCTCCATCCATCGTCTACTGCTGGAGCTGGGGACAAGACTTCATTCCCCATAATACCGCTCTCCAGGAGGAGGGTAGGCCCTTGTTTTTGAATTGTTAAAAAAAACAGTTTTTATTATTTTGCAAAACAACGCATGGCAGTCATAAATCAATTATTAACATCTGTATCTTACATCATAATATTATTTCTAATGCCCCCACATACTCTCTTGAAACTACCAATAGTTCTATACATTGACATATTATTATTCACTTCACTGCGGGCATCTCAATGTGCTAGTTTGCGTATTATTATGAGCAGTTTGTCAGCTACATAATTCCAATACTTTAGTAATGCGACCCATATACGTATCAATAAGCCATCTCAAACAAACACGCTCCTCCTCACTCTGCAGCAGGTGTGTCCAAGTTCCTGATGTCTTATTCAGTATTATTATCAGTTCCTTCGTGCCTTATATCAAGCTATTTGGGGGACAATACCATCCGTTCCTGATGCATCTCATATTAACCCTTTCAAGCACAACAGGGCTAAACCATTAGTTCCATCCCGGCTCTTTGAACAATCAAAGGTAAACCGTTGGGGCCTCCCTGACAGAGCCTGCCTCGGAGTCAGTTTCGGGCGTCTATAATGCTATTACTAAGGCCTCCCACGCTCTCGCTACTTCCATCGCCTTCTCATTATTAGCTTGTATAGATTGTTGCAATCTAACTGTACTCTCACTCTTAGCCCATTTGAGTAACTCCGATTTCCACCTCCCTATACTAGGTCCTCGCCTTGTTTTCCATTGGGCCTTGATCTCTCTCTTAGCTAGTAGTAGGCCTAGATCTAGAAACTTACTCGTGATTTTTGTTTTGGGAGTATGTGGAAACCAGTGCAATATACAGGTGCCCATGTCAGTGTCTATGTGTCGCTCCGTAACTCAACAAAGCAGTTTGACTCCCTCCTCCCAGTATGTTCCTAACTGTCCGCAGCTCCATAGCATGTGATGTAACTCCGCCCCCTCTAAGTTACAGTGTGGGCACTGGGCGGTATCTATCTGAAAATACCGATTAATCTTGGACAGAGTTAAATAAGCCCTATGTAATATAAAGAAGTGTATTAATTGAAATCTAGCATTCCTAGTACTCTTCCAGGCCCTCCGAAACAGTTGCGCCCATGTTTTTTCAGGTGTTTCACTCCCGAGATCCACCTCCCACTTTCTCTGTAATTCTTGCAATGGTTGCAGGCCTTCTGTGACCAGGCGCCTAAAGATACAGGTAACCTCATTAAACATCACCGCTACCATTACTACATATTGGCACGCCATAGAGGTCCGCGGTTCCGATAGCCCTTCCTTCCAATGATGTTGAATCGCTGAAACCAGGGCTGCATGCAGCAAATAATCCCCTCGCGGAAGGTCATACCTGTCCCGCAGAGCTTGAAAGGTAGTAGTACCCCGTCTTCGTATAAATCTCCCATTACCTGGACACCCATCATCTCCCAATCTGCCAGTGCCGACCAGTACCCCACATGCGGTAGAGCAGTACACATGCCCAAAGGAATGAGGGGCTGCCCTTGTTAGTGTTTTGTTAGTTATTTTTATAGGCCCATTCTTCCCTTTTTCAGTCACATCACAGTTTAGTACTTTAGTCGCCTGATGAAGGACACAAGACTCATATAATAAATCCAACCCATAATCGATCTAAATGCTGTGCGATTTCAAAAATATAGACAGACTCATTTTGATTCTGCAGTCAATCGTTTTGTTGTTGCCAATGATAGTAACCTGGTACATTCTGTGGAGCTAAATAACCCTCCTGATGAAATACCACTAGATTCTCTAGATATTTTAATTTGGAACATAGCAGGTATCGAGCCAAAAAAGGTGATCTGAGTTGGTGTTCTTTTATTAAAGGGCTTTAAGATCATCTGCCTTCAGAAAACTAGGGCTGTTTCAAATTCTTTTCACCTTAATGGGTTCAGTTTAGTTTTTACTCCTGCTATTTCTGGAAATTTTGGGAGAGCAAGGGGGGGCACTTACCTTGATTGCTCTTGGTTTGAATTGCAAATTTGAGGAGATTTGTACTAACTATCTCCATATGTCAGCTATGTCACTTTCCTTTTCAAATTATATCAGGCTGATGCTTATTTTTTATAATGCCGATAGCATTCCATAGAATTCTGGCCATGTTCACTCTAAGATCTTTTTTGGGGCACTTTAGAGAAATATATGATAGGTATATAACAATTGTTCTGGTAGGCGATTTTAATTTGCATTTATGTTCTATATGTCTCCTTGCCTCAAGTAACTCTGATTTTAGTGATCAAACTTTCAGGATGCATTTTAAGCACTGTGATCGGGAATATTATGAATTCTATTTTAACCAAGCGTAACCCATACTTTGCTAGTACAGCTGGGGAGGACGAACAGGCAACCATCAAGAGTCCAACCTTCACAGGAACAGGTTGTTCCTCAGTTATAGATTTTATTTTATTTCCCCCTACCCCCCCTCCGGTCATTGGTTACTAAGCATAAAGTAATGTGGGAATATCTTAGTGACCACAATCCTCTGAGGGCTGTTTTGGCTGTGGGTGTTACTCCTAGTCCGTTTACCAATTGAGTGTCAACTGAGGTGAGAGCCATTGATCACAGATGGAGGTTAAGATGGGTCAAGATAATTCTGAGTGTTTTTTATGGGAGCCTCCTTACATTTATTTAAAGGATTTTGATGCTTGTTTGGATGTTCATTCTATATCACATGCCATTTTGTACTCATACAACTTTATTTGTTCGAATGTGAAGAAGTTGTTGAGTATACCTCTGAAGTCCATTAGAGTTGGTCAGTGGGTTTATCATTCCCGTTTTAAAACTCATCGGGATTTGATTAGTGCTCCTTTACTCATGATTACAAAAAATACCACAGTGAAACAGTCTTCTTAAATCCTGGTATCAATCTGTGATAGTACCTTTTAAAAAAAAAATCAAAAAAAATAAAGATGACCCCTGTGGATACAGGCCTATTTCCTTGACAGATTCAGTGGTCAAGATCATGGGGCACAGAGTCCTCAACAGACTGATGGCATGGACCTTGGAGAACAAGGTTTCTGCCATTCAATATGGTTTCAGATCTGGCCTAGGGATGATTAATCAGTCTTTACATTTCCATCTAATTGTAAATAAATACACTGTAAAAAAGAAGAATTCTTTACATCTAGCTTTTATGGACCTCAGCTCAGCCTTTAATAGAGAGAAACGTGGAATATCAGGATTTTCCTAGGGGTTGAGGCAAACATTCAAGAGAGGTCTTTATCTTAACATACAGGTTTCATTGAGGTATGGGAACGGAGGGGAATCTTCAGCTTCCTTTAATTTAACGAGAGGTGTTCGCCAGGGGTGCATCCTTGCTCCTTTATTTTCACTCCTTATATTAATCAACTAGAAAGCACTTTGGTGGAGGGTGGCCATGACACTGGAAGAATAATCGATTCCTGCACTATTCTATGCTGATGAGAAGGTTTTAAAAGCAAGAATGGCATTAGGCCTCCTAAGTTTATTGAATTCATTTGTAGTATTTATGGATTCTTTGGACCTAACCAGTAATTTAAAAAATTGTCATGTAATTGAGTCTGAGATCCACAAAAGCTCGTGTTTTTTAAAGTTTTAAAATGTTTTTAAGGTCAACAAGATCAATTGCTTCCATTTTGGATTTTGCTATCAGATTAGGTAATAGGGCCATTGAACCAATTAACAGATATATGAGGCAAAATGTTTTGGAGCAAGATTTTGGGGTGCGCTAATGTTTTTTCTCTTCCTCTCCAAATTGTGAAAAATCAATTTTTTAAGAGGTTGTTATAACTCCCTCTCCCCCCCAATAGCTCTGCCTTTTTTATTGCTCATGAAGAGTTGGGTGTTAGTTTTCTGACTGATATTTTGAAAAGGCGACCTTTTGCAATGGATCGAAGTTTGCTCAAACTTGAGCAGAGCTAAACTGATTGTTCATATAGGACTTGTTATGAACCCCAATATAGGCCTAGGTAGTTACACAACCCTGTACCTATATCCGTCCTACCAGTGTTCTACATAACAGGACGGACGCTGACCTTTTACCTAGTTAGGTGCTGAATAAATGTTGGTGGGTTTTCCCCGAAAAACTAGCTTAATTTGTTATGCATGAGGATTCTCAGTATCACAGCAGGATTACTATCACCTGCATAATAACTCTGTATAAGGGTCACCTCTATCGTCATCCTTGCCGGACATGCCCATAGTATACTTCTAGATAGAACCCCTGAGGGTACCTTTCGGGTATATAAGCACTACATATTGGCTGAGCAAATTAGAGGAGAAAGACTTCCAAGCACGCAGACACTCCAGCACACAGTGGTCTGACATCCCTTGCGGGGTGTCCAGCTCAAGACCAAGACGGGGTCCTTCCCTCTCTCATATCAGGTAATGGGGTTGGCTCCATCCTAAGGGGATTCTTGGCAATACACCTACATCCATGCTAGGTACATTTAGGTACATCTAGTTGGGGTTTGCATCGAAGGAGTATGCATTATTACTGTTATGTATCTGTATGCCTGCATACATTCATTGTCTTAGCAATATGGTAGAATTTTACCTTTTCTTTACTTTGCTGGTGCTCAATCTTATATATCTGTTTCTCTCTCATGGTTATTGCAGACAACGCATTTTATACTAGAATGACGTTGGCTCAATAAATACTTATTGAAAACTTCCCCACTGTTTATTCTGTGTATCTCTCTGAGTCAAATTAAGCACGAGTGACTGAGCGAAAAGTACTGTACGGTTTCCACGATCCAAGAGGGGTCGGGGTTGTCATGTTCAATAGTTGACAGAAACTATTCGCTCCTTGGTAAGAGGGGCTCCTAATGTATTCGCTCCTTGGTAAGAGGGGCTCCTAATGGCACTGTGAGCTAGTGGATCTACAGACTAACATATCCTTTGGGGGTGGCTGGAATCAGTCTGGACACCAATCCCTTAGTTTATGTTGTCTAAACTCGCAGACCCTATATAGATTTGAAGGAACTGCACGACAGACTGTCTGGCATTGAACGGATCCAACAGAATTCCATGGTTCTCTTTTGTTAAGAGATCTTTTGCTGAATCAGGGCAACCTGATTTTTGTCAATACAGAAAAGATTGCGAAGGTGGATCTGCTATGGACTAAGACCATTTCTATGTGTCTCTCACAAGGTCTAACAGGAAAAGACTGGAACTGGTCATCTATTAGATCACATCTTATGCTGATAACCATCCCAGCTCTTGAACCTCATTAAAATATTAGTAAGTCTCTTCATCACTGCTTTCTAACTAGATTTATATTGAATATTTACTGGCAGTCCCTACAGGTTGCTATAAGGAATGTTTCCCGGAGCTGTGTAGCTGTGATTTAGTTTTTAAGCAGGACACTTTGTAATGTTTTCCCCTTTTTTATAGTAATTTGCATAAAAATGTATTCCACTTTTTAATGTTGCTGTTTTTTTAGCTGGCGCCACCTGACAGGAATTTGAAGGACCTTACATCATGAAGTTGTATGTTTTATGAGATTTGATTGGTTTAGATCAAGCGGCAATGATCAGGTCAAGAGCGTGACCTGCAATGTAGGTGGGTGTAGGCCTGAATGGACTGACACAAGGAACAGGAAGACACAAGATCAGATAGGTGGCTAGTGTGTAGATTGTCTAAACAATCTAAGGGAATGTTAAAAATAACCAAGAACACAAGGAACTGCCTGTAAGGTGGGTAGTTAGTACTTAAGTGAAATCGTTTGTGTGAGGAATTGGCTTTTTGCAGGTTAACCCCACTTTTTGACAATTAGGTACTGGTGTAGTGACTCAGAGTGCACTGAGCCCTGCTAACCAGACCTCAGTGCCAGTGCACTGACCCTCAAAAGTGTATGTTTAATTGGCTTATACCCAACTGGCATAAACTAACTTACTTATGGAGAAGTGTGGCTCACTGGTTAGAGCGGCAGACTCTGAAGCAGAGATCAGGTCCGGGACCAGGGTTCAAGTCCAGACGCGGCAGGGTCTTGAACTCAATGTCCACGGACTCGATAATTCTCACCTTGGCGCCTACTCTAATCATGGGTTCCACGCTGCAACTCTGGGCAATAGCTTGCTTAATCTCCACAACGGCCTTGAAAGCGCTGGGATCCCTGGCTTCACCTTGGGGGTGCCCAGGAGGGGGCATCTCACAGGGAGAGCTAGGAAGGGTTCCACAGCGTTATACAGCGCCGGGACGCCCCGTTGGGGCAGCTGTGCGCTTTACAAAATACACAACAACAACAACAACTTATAAGTCTCTGGTATCTGGGACCAGGGGTACCCAGGGTCGTAGGTTAAAGTGTCCCTCAGGAACTGCAGGACGTATGTGCCACCATGAGAGTGGCAAAGTAAAACATGTCTTCCAGGCTGCCACCGCAGACTGGTAGAGCAGTTTTAAAATGCTAAATGGACTTTTTCATTTAAACTAAGGGGTTTATTACGATGACGAGGGGAGAGTCCCGCCATCAGGTTTTCAGCGTTCTTCCCATTCGCTTCCCTGTTGGTCTTACCGCCCGATCGGGAAGTGAGCAGGAACATCGTCTCAAGACCACCACCTCTGCCGACATTTCTGCTCCAGTGGCAGGAGAGGCAGAGGTGGCCGTGGAGGCAGTCTCAGCATTTTCCCAGCCGGGCGGTTTCTGAACAGCCGTTCTGGTGACCTTTACCTGACGGGGACACTGCCATGCATGAGTCAGCAGAAGGGCAGTAAATGTGCCTGTGATTGTGCCCCTGTGTACCGCCAGTGGTGCACATGTAAAGCGCTCCAATACCTTTGGTTCGGGTTCGCGCTGTGTCACACAGCTCACTTATCGTGCACAACATACGGCGACTGACTGGAGCCACGTTGTGGGTGTGCCAAGGAGTCTGCAGTGTACCTAGCATTGCATTCTGGCTTGTTTCCTGCAGTGATACGTACCGCTGTTAGTACTCTGCCGCAGTGACACCACAGGCCCGAGTGAAATTCATAATACTGCAGGCGGGGAGGCCGGCTGCTTGGTGGAGTACTTGGTCCCACCGCCATGGCGGGACCCTGGTAACATCGTACAACTCGTAATCGGCCCCTAAGTCCAGACCTTCTTTTTTAATATAAACAAGTCACCCCTAAAATAGGATTGTCAAGCCCTAAGGCAGGGTGCTGTATATTAAAACGTAGGACATATGCTTTGGTATATCCTAACAGTAAAAGCCCCTACACTGTCGGCTAGTAATTGCATTAGCAAGAACAGGGTTACACACCGACTGCTCAGCTGTGTGGGACTACTACAGTTGGTGCTTCAATTTTTCAAAAGAGCTGTTGCATTAAACTCAACTCAATGCCCTAGTCGAATTTAATGTAACATTTGAGTAAAAAAAATGTTCGAAAGTTGCCCCTCTGTTGCCCAGGTTTTCTCATGGCCATATACGGTTGCTGGTCATGAAACAGCCTTTTTCCGTCCTGAAGAGAAATGTGAACGACTCAGAGGAAAGGATAGAATTAACACCTGCCGTTGGAAGAGGTGTTTCCTCTCCCTGGCAGGAATCCAAACAGGGTGTGAGACCAAAAGGGGGCGCTGCCTTTGATGGACACATGGTAGAGAGAAACAAGAGGGGCTGCTCTTTAGTTCCTGTAGGCAGGTTGGTGCTGGGGGCAGAGAGGGAAAAACCATTTCCAAACCAATTTTTCCGTGGGCATGTAGCCCTCAGGTAGCCACACCTTCAGGGTGCGCTACCGAGCTCTACACACTGAGAAATGGGTTCTGCCATCTTGGGGGTGGGCAGAACATTGCACTCAGGGATAGCCAGATGCCACACATTGCAGGAAGTAGCCATCAGGCTGTAGGGGACCTGGTAACCCATTGGCTAGTAGTCACAACATCCCTTGGGGCAAGTTGTGGGCTTAAAAGTGGTGGCCAGCCCTCCGATCACATCTGCACTGAAGAGAGGACCAAAGAAGGACTGTCCACTGTTCCCTGGAACCAGCAAAGAGAGATTGTACCAAAGACTGGACTGCTCCTGCTGATCCTTGGGCTAGCAAAAGGGAGACTTGTGGTGACTGTGGGAAGTTGGCATGGCATATGCTGTCGACTATTCTAGTGGGCAACTTGCACCAGTCCAAACGATCCCTTATTGATGGTAGGTTAAAGACAACCTTATAGACAGGTATCCTAGTGGTAGCTGTGGAGAGCAGCCTTCAGGCTAAGTTTTGAAGGAATGTAAAACAGCTTGTTTTACCAGTCTATAATCTCGTGAATGACCAAATGAAAGGAGAACCACGCCAGGTATAGATGTATTTATTCTAAACACACTCTCTGTATGAAGCTAGAGGCAAAAGTACATCAGTAAAACTTATTTAGCACACTGTAAATTAGCACAGTATACGTTTAGCCCCAGGGGCCTCACAAACCATATACTAAGAAAGTTTTATAAGAACCACAACTGACAATAAGGCCTAGAGCCTTTAGAACCGCTGGGGCAACCAGGAGCCACACAAGGTAGTGACAAAGGGGACCCACGGGGGACGCGTGCAGTGTCTAAACACAGCCGTGTATCACCGTTAACTTCTATGGGGAAAGTCGTGGTTGGAAAATTACAAAGGAAGGACACTTAGAAGAGGACTTGGAGCAAACCCCTTTAGAACTAGGCAGTTCTAGAGTCAATACGCACGGGAGCACCGGAGTACTCGAGTTACCTCATCCAGGGAAGCCAGGTGCATAGGTGTCTTTCCGTGTCGGGTTTTGTCGCCGTTTTCAATGGCGAGCTGCAAGAAAGTGCTGCAGGCGACCAAGTCGAAAGTGTCCGGATGGATCCAAACCTGGATCGGAGTCGAAAAGAACCTGAAAGCAGAGGGGACAGGGTCTGGGTCACTAGCCAGTGACCAGGAAGGCGAAGAGGAGATGCCAACCAATGTCGGGTGCTTGCAGGTGCAGAAGGTGAAGCTTGACACTTCAGCCACGAGGAGCAGGAGGCGTCGACGACGTCCAGGTGCTGGATTCGAGCTGTCCCCCAAAGGGTGTCGAGTGCTGCGGTGTCGGATTCCGGATGGGACCAAACAAACCTTGGCAACAGCAACCCTCACAGAAAGTAGAGATTGGCTTTGGTGGAGACCAGCAAGGTCTGAGTGTCTCACCCTTTGGAGGGGAGTCAGGGCACATCTGGAGCAACCAGGAAAGCCCAAGAAACAGAAGAGTTACCTTCGTGGGGACCCACCAGTCGACGGACCAGGGATCGCGAAGGAGCCTCGAGCGGAAATGCTGAAAGCGGACCCACGAAACACTCGTGGAGTGTAGGCCCACAATCTTTGGTGCAAATGGTGCTCGGTACTTGGACTACGAGTACCCCAAGGCACAACTTCGGGAAAGCTCTGGAAGTCGATGCACTTGCAAATGTGCACGGTGTCCAGGAGTTCCGGTCCCATGTCTCTCGTGATGGCTGTGGGTCTCAGCTTTGCTGGGATTTCGTGTCGGCGTCAGAGATGTCTGGAAGTCCGTGTCCTGTGTCGCAAATCCGTCGGGATCCGGCGGAAGCCTTGGAAATGCAGACCGGCAAGATGCTTCTTTAGTGCCTGTTTGAACAGGGGAGTCACTCCTTGACCCCAAGGGAAATTCTTCTGTCTTCTAGTCGAAATAGAATGTCGAAGTTCCAGGATATATGTTGCGGAGTTCCGTACAGGGAAACCTAAAGTCCTAAGGACTGGGTTCCCATACTTATACTAAGTTTAGGGGTTGGAATTACTCTAGGGACCCACCTTTGGGTGGATCCAGGGAGGGGGTGGTTACACTTACACGGCAAACTATGGGAGTTTGCCGATACAGCCTTGAACTGAACTGGAGACTGCTTTGACTGCAAGGTAACGGTCCTACTAAGGTTTATAGGTCCCTCGGATTTGCTCACTGACAGAGCTGGTCACTCAAAGTGGGCTGGAGTACCAGAACACATCTTTATAAAAAGTTTTCAAAGTAACTGATGACTGCAGTAGTTGCCAATGCTGGTTTGTATTTTAAATGAGAGGCTGTGATTCATGATTTACAAAACAAAATCATGTTTGTTGTGAGGTCTAAAAATAAGATCTATTTTTATAAATTGGTGTCGGATTTCCTTTGTTTTGTATTCTATTGTTTTGGTACTTCTAAATGCTTCCTTTGTTACAGCCGGACTACTCGAAGCCACAGATATCCAGGGTTGAGCTTTGGGTTTACAAACGAGCCTAACTGGAACCAAGAGAGGCCTGTGAGTTTATTACATGGAGAGGTCGCACAATACTACTATATCATAAACCACATTTCCTCACAGTTAGTAAAAGATTGAGGATAATCAATGGCCCATTATATCAGCATAAATGTAAAAGATTGTTGCAGCTGTGGAAAGACTTTGATGGTTTGTACTTCTAAGTCGGTTAAAAATGGGAAGGGAAGTACAGTGAAATGCACCGCCTCTGTGAAAAAAATGACACCACATCCTTGTTTCTCGTCTTCTCTGTTAATACGAGCTCAATTAAAGACAAAATGGCCAAAGCTAGTGAGGGATCTCGCGAAGGCTTTAGAGAGAGCTGAGTCACAAAAAGGCTTATGTTTAAGTATTAGATCATGAACCACCATGGTCTGATTGGAGAGGGAATGTGTATCCACTGTTACAATTCTACAGTGATTAAAGGAGGCATATTTAGAGGTTGCTAGGTAGTAAGAATCTCTGAGAGACTAGTACCTGTGACAGAATCTGATAAGGTGGAGTTGACTTTGGTCGTTTCCACAGATGTGTGGAAGCAGAAGATAAAGTGGCCGCAGGACTGCCTCTGGCTCGCCTTGTTGCTGATGGGATCGCCTTTGGAATGCTGTTGACATACCTGCTGCATGGGTGCACTCCAGGCCGCCTTTTAAATCTACTAGGATCCCCCGCACATGCTTGGGAGGTGAAATAACAACTGGACTGCCTAGAACCAACTATGCTGGGAGAGCCTCATTTCCAACAAAGGGAGTCACGCAATGGACCGTAACGAAAAGTAAAACTAAAACCTAAATGAGGACAAGAGGTAAATCCAAAGGACATCAGAGCACCTTCAATTCATAAATTGTAAAATCAAAGTTGTATTTTCAAACTAAAATTAAATACAAAACACTAGTTTGCAAAGTCATTTCTGATATTAAAGTCCACATGAAATTGGATTGCTAGTCCTGCAGATGATTAAATTTGCTGTAGCTTGATGGGGACTGTTTTTTCAATAATTTTTCTATAAATGGTAAATAGGTGATAGGGCTGAAATTGGAGATCACCCAGGTACAGTGTAGTTTCTTCAGCAAGTGTAGTATCTGTGCTATCTTTAAACATCTCAAAAGTTCCTTGACTAAGGGATGAGTTGACAGTGTTGAGGGGGTTCAGAGCAACTTTTGGAGTCTGATGAAGAATGAATGTTGTCTTCATAGTGGTTTTTATCGAAGAAAGCCTGGATTAATTTTATTTAGGTTGCATTATTGGGATTGTTACTGGGGCCAGTGGGAAGCATTGTATTGTGTTGTCTGCTTTTGTGCAGATTGCGCAGATATGTTTGCAATTTAGGATAGGTCTCTGAATGACTAAATTTCTTCACCGCTGTTTAAAATGATGTGTAAATAGGATAGTTAACCTGACTTGGGAGCATCTGTAAATTGTGGAGTCTTTTACACATTCTTCTAAGTTTTTGGTTCCTTTAGTTTAGCAATGAAAACTTCCTTTTTATGGACTGAGTATGGCTGTGATGTATATATTGTTGGCTGGCATATCTACTGGAGTCTAATTAACGATCCATTTTTCACCAGTTTTCTAGTTTGTGTTTTATTCAGCAACTTTCATTGTTGATGGCCTAATGCGCTCCCTTAGAGGCTTGTCTTAAAAAGCACAGGATTTTGTCTGTGATCATTTGAAAAGGTAATGGTGTTCCTATTTACAAATGAACACCAGCACCATCAACATCCTTGTTGGCAGACGCTTCAACCCATCCACCTCAAAGTCGATTAAGACGCATGGAAAGATTATTGGCTTCCTCAAATTTAAATATTTTATCTTTAGAAGCCAATTTTTGCCTTTGTGCATATGTGTCAAATTTTAGCCCAGCACATTGAAATAGTTGGCAGATAAACTCCTTTCCAGTTCCGAACAATTGTTCGGAATGCAAATACGAGCAATTGAGCAATGCATCTGCTTGCAAGAGAAGAAGGAAACACATTTTCTTTGTGAACATTACATGGAAAGGCTATCATCTATTAACTGAATACATTCAATATCCCTGACTTGCCACGAAGCCTCTTTCAAAGTATTACATCTTGGCTGTGAGTCAACCACATATGCAAAGACATCACATTCCCTCCAACATTTATCCATCCACCAAACATTTCCTTAATCCGAACGGGCACTAAATTGCATTTAAGCATCTATTTATATATGATTTCTCTATCCAGTATATACAGAAAAGAATGCCAAACTCATCAATTTCTTTATCTATGAATCTTCAAGTACCTCAGTTCGCAACTCTTCATCCCATTTCAACGTGTATCAGGAGGTGGATGGAAGCTTGTTTCTTTTCTAACACAATAATCCTGTTATTGCCTTAGTCGATGGTTGATGTGCCAACCGACTTTCAAGTTTAGTAAGCTTCCTAATTCCACATTGCTTTACTGTATCTTGCTTGCCCTTTACAAATAGATCCTAGAGTAGTAATCCTATCTACCCAAAAGGAATTTGGGGAGCAGATAAAGAACCTCCATGTATCTTTCATAAGACCACCATCTCAAAACCCACAGAGGGATGGAGGGTTACCTGCCCATTTGATAGTTACGGCCAACCATCCCAAGACGGAAGTCTGTAATCAAGGCTATAGACATCAAGGCTATGGGGTAGGTCGTGGGTCTGCACAGCCTGGCACCAGTAGGGAACCGTTCGCTTGGAGGAGTCTTGTAGGTGACCCGAATTATTAATCGGTGATAGCCAAGAGAGTCGATGTGGGGGGTACATGGTCCTCCCTCATAAGGAGATTTGAACTGAAAGTATAATATATATGGTAGAGTATACAAATTATATACAGTTTGTATATATTGGATTTTTTGAAGGGCCATTTAGGGCTGAAATAAACTAATTTTAATAACATAAATGTAACTTCTGTAGAAGTTATTTCATGTATCTGGCTCGTCTGCACCTATATTTGAGAATTCAGTCCTATATCTTACTGTGATGAATGTAATGTCCAATGGAATTGAATTGTGACCTGATACCTCAAACGATGCTGAGGTTTCTTTACAAAATGATTGGGCAATATGTTGAGCGTGTCAGCTAAGGCTGGAAGCCAATGTATGGTGAGCCCTGACCATTGTGCCAAACCCTATACACATTATTTTTCTGGTGAGGTTATATTCTGAAAATGATTTCTAGAATACTCCTCTTTTGAAAACATGAACTAGATTTAAAATCATGTATTAGCATAATTTGAACCAAGAAGTAATGATGGGTTAATGAAGACTTCATAATATGAGTGCTTGGATACAGGAGTTCCAAATGTCTGCTGATTTGAATGTTGCAGTCCTGGGGGAAGAGGGGTATATGTGGTGGTGGGTTAAGGTACTTGCAATATACAGCCAGGTTTAGTCTGTGAATGTAGGTCACCTGTATTAAGATTTCTGAAATCACTTGATATTGGTGCATAAGCAGAATATATTTTGGCAAAGAAGCTGCTGATGGGTGTGTTCCTGTTCTGACAAATTCACCAACATGGCATGGCATCAGAGTGACATCACAGACCTTTTGATCCAGATGACATCACATTGACCTCTTTTCTCACCCATGGGCCTACCACAGCCTCCTATTTATTGGCTGTTGTTGGTCTAAAAGTAGGGATAGTAGTAAAATCTACATACAGAAAAGAGGTAGATCATAGCCTTTTCATCCCTGCTGCTGCTTTCTTGAAACCATGGAACCAGGAGTAGCAAAGGCAGTGATGGGATACCTGCGGAAAAAACACTGTTAGCAGTGGATCTCCCTGGCAGCTCCTAATGGACTTCACTGCATACATTACTAGGGAGGATCTAGGCATTTTACAGTGTATAGGAAACACATTAAAGAGTCATACACAATTTATTTACATATAAAAATATAATTATATTATAGAGCTAACGAGGATGAGTAGAACAAAATGATGTTTGTGCAAATTAGGTTTCCATTTATGTTAAAATATATTAATACATAATCTATACATACAGTAAAACAACATTTCCTATTTGAGGTTGGGATTGAAAGATAAGTCATATGCAGTTTCATCTGTAATGGTGAGCCAACAATAAATTGCAGCTGTCCAAAGAACAGTAACAACTGAGCTAAAGGAAAGTCCAGAGAAGTTTTATGAAGTGGTAACACTTCTCAGAAGCACGCTGTTGACATGTATGAAGAAAATGAACCATTAGCGCCAGCAGAGCTCATGACAAAGCATAGGACAGCATTAAAAACTTTGATGGCAAATTCAGTAAATTCAAAATACCTAGAACATACTATAAAAAAGATTAGATTTTCAGTTTCTAAGTCAATAGTAGTAAAAATACAATACATGAATGTGGCAAAAGGACTTATTTTCACATAATACATCTCAATTTAATGAACAGGTCTAATTAGTTAACAAGTGGATATTTAAAATGAAATGAAGAACCACTTTCTTTAATTCAGATTCACTGTCAATAAACCTCCATTTAATAACCCCAGTAACACATTTGGTGTGCATATTTACACAATACCTTTCAAAAACAGTGCGTTCTCCTGTGCATTGGGCTGCAATAGAAGCAATTGAAACTACAGGCATTTTCTGCAAGGCCTGTGGTCAGTTCTCAACCTAATCTATAAACGTTACCTTAATCTCAGATGCTTAGCAGGAAACACTGGGTAAACGTACAAGTCGCTTTCATATACAGTGCAGTGAGCAAACTCTGAACAAGAACCTTTGTCGCAGCTGGGCAAAACTGCAAAAACACATTTTGTTGAATATTTAACTGATTACCTTGTAATGCCACTAAGGCCAATGTATATTCGGCATAACACATGAAATCCACCAATGAGCATAGAATTCTATGCTTGTTCTGCACTTGCACAGAAATGTGGAATTGTAGAATTGTGCCCATTTAATCTGGTCAGAAACCAGGTAAATAGGCAGACAGTGGTGGAAAGTTGTCAACTGCTGGTCTTTAAGAATTCTCTATTTAAATAATGAAAGAACAAAATGGTATGAGGATTTAAATAGTGCCTATTATCCACCTATCAGAAGCTTGCTTAAGGCAGTGGGAGAATGGAAAGTGTGCATTCTGCTTTACAAAATATTGAAGCAAGAGAATGGCCCAGTATTCGCCCACAGCTGTCTCACCACTAGCTTTACATTCTGTACAGTCATACCACTATTCCCATGTATTAAAACATCCGATTAGTTGTAATCAGAAGTCAGAGATGATACACAGATGGAGATGGATAAGACTGCCACCTACTATGAATACCAGCACAGACGCTGGAAGTAGTTTGGGGTGTGGGGGGTGTGAGGGATGCTGCAGCACCCCAAAATAACCATGCTGGATTTCTGAAAGTGAATAAGCAATAAAGATGCTTATACATTTTATTTTTATCGTGTAACATTTGCATGTGCATTCAAAGACAGATCAAATTATCAGGCTATGTCTTCAAAGAAATTGCTGCCTATTCCTTTAACATGGTCATTTGTATTTGCTTTTCATTCTCGGACTGAAACATGAGAGGTTTTTGTAGCATGAGATATGAGAGTGTCTTGCTGGTGTGAAACGAAAGGCTGCGGATGTAATTTTTACTAACACAAAACAGAACTTATTAAATACCTATAAATGAACTGTGCCAACATTTCAAACTATGGGGCACATTAGGATGGCGGGCGGATTTTGTCCGCCCGCCATCCCGTCGTACAAAGAGACAGACCGCCATAAGGGCGGGGGTCCCGTGGGTGCCATTAGGATGCGCCCGCCACAGTGGCAGGAAGGAAGGCATGTTGAGCATGGAACTGCAGGGGAGTACCATAGGTACCCCCCATGTGAACCCCCCAACCCCCTCGGAGTCCCTGGGAGACCGCAACAGGCCCCCCAAGCAGACTCCGCATGCCTTTCAGTGGCGGCATTGAAAGGCATTTCCAAACACACATTCTAATATGGCTGGCGGTGTCTTCAGACCATGTAGAACCCTTTTCCGCCCGGTCGACATTTTGACCTGGCGGAAAACCGGCGGACGGTCTTTCCGTCCGACGCAGACCCCCCAGCCATTGTAATATGGCGGGGGGTAATTTCTGCACGGATGGCGGGCAGATCAACCCCGCCGGTTTGGCGGGGACTACTGCTGGCCCGGCGGGGGCGATCCGCCCGCCATCCTAATGAGGCCCCATATCAGCAGTTAGGAAAGCACAACTGAAGTGTTTTTTTATGCAATTCTTAAGTGTGATGGAAACAAAGATTTTAAAAAGATCAATAGAAATCAAGACACTTTACTTGGTAATGTGCAAATGACAAATATTTGTGGAAACTGGAATTCCACACATTATCATTTGTGCGCTATATAGTTTTATCAGGAAGACTGTAGCTCTTGGCAAATGTAGAGGCCATTTCAAAGGAGAATGTGCTGTCTGTAAATGACAGTGCGCTACCACACCATACTTTAGTCATGTACTTTAGACAGTGTGCGCTACAATGAGCCACCGGCTAGGTACTATCCCTTTACATGCTATTGCCGAATGGGTGTGGCTCATTTGCCACACCTGCTGTTTGTGCGACACTTGGATTTTTCACAATCCTTATGAGTTTTGTGATGGAACACTGAGGACAGCGCCTTCACTCTAAAAACCTTTCCAACACCAAAATCGACTGGTGGCATTTGCAAACATGTTTTTCAGCTCTTTTGTGTTCCTGCCAATGGGGACAGATATTTCTAAATGAAAATACATTTCCCATGAAGTTACTAGTTCAAAAGGAAATGTCCCTGTGGTTTAGGTTTCTATGCTGGCAGAAGCATATGCATTTCTCATTCAAAGGGTCTCTTGACAGCAAAATTGGACAAAAAAATAGGATCCTTTCAGAGTTTCCTTCAAAGCCCACTGAAAGCAAAATAAGCTCTTACAGGATTCATTGCGGATGGTTTTGTACCCAAAATAGCCCGAATGGAAATGCACTAATAAAAAAACTATCTCAGAAACATTACATTTTTGTTTTTATGGCCAGCAACACAACTTGAGCAATTTGCTCTTTATATTTGTGACTAGGTGGAATCAATCTATATTATCTTTATGGGGTCTGAAAAAAAGGAAGACTGATGTAATTTCAAAAACTTGTTTCTTTAAGAGCTCAACCTTCAAAGTACAGCAGTAGGAGGGTTAAAGAGTCCAGCCTTCCTTCAGCAGCAGCAGTTAAAGCCTTATCAAATATTCTTAGGCAGGACTAGAAGAACCAAGTACAGAAAACCGCTGGACCTACGGTTGGGATATCAAACTCACCAGGTGATCACTGCTGCAGCAGAATGTCTGATTCACTTTGTAGTTATTGCTGGAGAATGAAAATATCATAGGATTTTCTCTTGTCTGCTCATTAGAAACCCTGCCATCCAAGGCTCAAATGGTGAGCAGGTGAATTGCGCCTGGTGCAAAGAAGCCCAAATGTGGTGATGAAGAGACAGTAATTTGAAAATGAAGAATGTCTGTGAAAGTAACTTATAGCGTGCTAGGTCGTCACAGCATGACATTCAATAAGTGTTTGCTTTTAGATTTTTCATTCTGAGAAGATGAGTTGCTTACAGAGATGTTCTGCCTATAAATGATCACAAAGTCTTCCGTTGCCTGTTGGCACAGGAAGTGGGCGCCACGCTATAGTGTTCACGTGCGGAAGACGTTCGGAGGTGACCTATCAAAATTGTGATGACTTAAGGACAATAAAGTTCATAATGTCAAAAACTGTTAAATCAAACAGGATAGGCTGGATAAGCTTGCCTCCTAAACAATGGAGGATGCCTACATCCAAGTTGGCTTCAGTTGGTCTTAAATTGGGAGGATTAGGTCAAGAATCTCCTGTTTCTTGACAAATTGATGCAGCTTGTTCTTCAACAAACTTCCCAATACTTTTGCTGCCTAAAAAAAAGAATAGCAATAAGACAGACATTGGCCAGAACACTGGGCCTCGTGAAAGAGTTGGTAAATCTAGTTACAAGAGGTTTTGACTACATCCAGAAGGAATCGCTTCATCAGGTTTGGATCCTGAAAGGGCTATGAGCTTAGGAATCGTAGAGGGTCCTATTTAGGATAGGTAGCAGTCCGGTTTTTATTTTTTATTTTAAATAATCCGAGCCACAGATGTAAGGCCAACCGTCTCAAACTATTTTCCCATTGTTTAAAACTGATCCTGGAACCATATTCCTAGAAATGCTCTTATACCCTCATGTATGTTTCAGCTTAAATGGCTTTCACATTGTCGATAAATAAAAAGTGAAGGATTTAGAAATCAAATTTAAAAGGCATAAGAGAGGACGCAAGACATGAATGGGGCAAAGAGAATCGAACCATTTGAAAAAAAAATGCTTATTATCGACACAAATTTGCTGTCCAGGTAGATTTCTTTTTTGCAAGATGGCCATTTTAAATTTTGTCACTCCCAATTTATACACCTTCATAACCTCTTTTGCCACAGACTTCATTTTGAACTGGCAACTGGCCCTCCTTTTACTGACAAGAAACCAATTAAACTCTGGATTATTAGGGCCAACTCTGCCGGCTGAAAGTAGACCAACTTGAGTTGATAGTTCTGGCTTAAGCTGCTGGAATCTAGCCAAACATTGTATGCATGCTTTTTTGTCTGGTTCTGTTAACCTTTACCATGCTCATGACGAGCTCAGCTCGTCATGAGGCACGGTGCTCCGGTGCTCATGACGAGCTCAGCTTGTTATGAGCCGTGGAACGCTCAGGTGCGGGGAGAATTCCCCTGCTGTGCTGAGCGTTCCACAGGAGCCGGTGCACCTGTGACGAGCACAGCTCGTCATGAGCACAGGAGCGCTGTGCCTCAGAGAATGCGGGTGCTGTGCGCCCCCCCCCCCCCAGCACAGCGGGGGGAATTACCCCCGCAGCGAAGGGGCTAGGTCTCCTAAAACAGGTCCATTTGAGTGATACCCAGCCACTGAACAATAGGACTTGTGCTGCCATGGAGACTGCTCAAGCACATACAAGCATTACAAAGTGTTGCTCAGGAAAGCAATCCATGCACTGAATACTACTAGTCTTGGTGACTGACCCATAATGACGACAATCTAGTACTGCCCCGGTGACTGAGCCAGGCACAGACTAATGGTAACAATGCAGCTGTGATGACTTGCCAATACTCAAAAGAGTGTTAGAAGTATACCCTAGCGACTGATCGATCACCATGGAAAGGTTTTATCGCTGCACTGCTTGGTCCAGGCACAGGAGGATGGTTCTAGCGCGGCCCTGCCATGCACAGGAGAACGCATCAAAAGTTGTTCACAATCTTACCATTAACAAATCAATTTCAGCAATGACGTACATTTAAGTGCTACTATCTGCATATAGTGTAAGATTTTTAAGCAGTACATACAAGGATACATTACTTTTCACATAAAATTGCAAATCTGAGTATCACTGAATTAGGCCAACCTGCACAATGTAACATCAAAGTACCCAATTAAAAATGGGCCATACAGTAACACAATTCTACCTTGTGATCCACCTCACACTTCTAGTAGTACAGCCATAACTTGACCAGCAAAGAATACTTAAGCTGTAGTTTTGGCAACAAGTCTCATGATTCCTGCTTAGGGAAAGATTATAATACTCCACAAAAACTGAAATTATGTTGCTTTACTAAAATATGAAAACAAGTCATAACTTTAGCTCGACCCATGCATAAGTGCATACCAATTTTGTGTCTTGGAAAACATGTTCCTAATTTAGGAGTACTACTTTACAGGTCCTATACCTCTCTTACTGGAAATAGATCAAATACAGTCGCTCAAGATGGGAGACTTTCACACAACATTGGAGCCGATGGATGTCGGAGTCTCATCAGCACATTGTAGTGCATGGAGGAACAAGAGTTCTGAGCTACAATAGCAGAACACGTAAACGGTCCTTTCTGTAGCGTTTAGATCTTCAGGTTCTGCATCAATAGGTTAGAGGTTCTCCGGGACATAGCCTGTGTTTAAGCAGTAAACTGACCACTTATCCCAATACGCTCTGTGACTGTCCGCAGACAAGCACTGAGTACATACCCAGAAGCAAGCCCTATATTTATGTATTTAGCACCAGTTGACAGAAAGTTACATTCTCAACATATATGTTGAGATAAATACCAGCATAATGATCATATGACTTAAGTAACCCAAGAAACGTTTAACAGCAGCTCTATTAACTGCAAGCTAGAGGTCTTTAACATTTCAACAATTAGAAAACAAGTATATATCAAGTCTGGTCTCTCTAATGAGCTAGGATCCAATACCTACAAGAGAAAATACATTCATGAAAAGACTAATTGTGGCCCTGGGCAATCGGAAAGTTTACTACCGGCTGCCAGAGCCTAACCTGTGTTATTTGTTATGCCCTCTAAAAGAAATAATTGACATGATGCATTAAGATTTGGATCAACACTTCAAAGGAATATTTCTGAAAAGGCCTATTGATGACAATGCTGAAAGTAAGGAACTATGGTGGTTATCACACTGTGAGAGGTAATTCTGATTGAGGCAGAAGCAGAGTTTTCTGCCCTAACTAAAGTTCTAACTTTACCAGATATGCGCCACCGATATATCACCAGGAAATACCCGGTGAAATGGCAATAGGGAAAATGCTTGGGATTTTATGGAAAAGCGGAGGAAACACCAGTTTCTGTGGTTATTCCTCATTTTCAGTTATCAAACTTGTGACCAGGAGGGAATTCCTAGTCTAAAAAGTACTGATCCCCATTGTACCAGTAACTCCAGGGTGTAGGAATTCACACCCAATTGGCAAGTGAATTATAATGAAGACCTAAATCTTTGCAGACTCTGTGAAATATCTAAAGGCTTCTGTAATTGACATTTTTTTGTAATACAGAAAATAATAGTTGCTAGATTGAAACAATTTACTACCAATACCTGTATATAAGCTACAAATATAGTTTGATTATTAGTCTTATTTTAGACATTAATACAATTTCTGACTTAAGCAAAATTGAGAAACCAAATGCACAATTTCTACAAGCATTCCTTTCGAAAGAGGTTACATTTTGATTCAATCCTTAATTGCCTTTTGGCAATGGAAACACATGGATAATAATATACCTAACTCAATTTATATGTACTTTGTTTTGAGGATTTAGGGTATACTACAACAAAAAAATGGCTATAGTTCAAATATTACTAATTTTTAAATATTATAAGATGGCCAATAAAAAGGGTGACTTTTGAACAGCAACCAGATTGTTATCACTCAATAATACCAACAACCTCCATTATCATAACACCCACCCTGAGGTTATTACACCACTGGAATAACATCTGGGTACCAATTTGTGGAAAAATCCTAAAATTTAAATTCAAGATGACAGAACAGATACACAATGAACCAGGAAAGATTGCTAAATTTATATATGTACCCTTCACCTCAAAGGGAGTTATTAAATTTAGAGACTAGAGATAGGTATGTTATTTGACTGATATATTTATAATCTTTAGGTTAAGTCAACGTTAATTATTGTAAGGACAATTGAAATAAACAGCTCCTTTGAACACACCTAAGGACTGCTACATCTTGTCTTGACAATATACTTTTTTCTAAAATAAGGTTTAATTTGTTGATTAAGATTTACATGCCACCTAATAGTTAATACAATACATCAGGGAGAGTGGAGGATTAGAAAAAGGTTAGGAGGACGTTAGGGGCAAGTTCCTTGATTATAAACTCTTAGACAACTGCGTAAAGAGGAGAAAGAATGAGTTTAGGGTCTTGTGGTAAGGATATTATTTAGAATTACGAGGCTAATGGAAAAATGCAAGACATTGAACAATATCAAATGATCTGATATATCTGCTAATGGGTATTATGCTCTCATCTCACTGAAATGTTAACATTCTTTGTTTCAATTCTATAAGATTCTGTGAACATGATACATTTATATAAGGTTAAGTTTAAAATCAAGGTTGAATTTTTAACACTACAAGTATGCAGGGTCAAAAAACGCATTTCATAACTTAAACAAAATGCCTCAAAACCTTTTCTGCTGAAGCCTTATGTGCAAAGGAATCTCAGAAGAGTCTACAGTACATACCAAAACAACTTTGAAATATGTTTAAGAAAACTGACAGTGGAAAAGATAATTTGACTCTAGTGAGAGGACAGTGGAAGAGGTGTTGCATGAAAATCAAGATACAGGACACCATAGGGCTGTCTGACCTAGTAACTAGCAAATTAGGGTTTTCCATAAAAAAGAAAGTATTACGTATTCTTTTAGATAAAGTGCTTTATACAGATACCTAAGTAGTTTGTACGTAGAAACACACAACATAGGAGAATTGCTAAGTATGTCTATGTTACCTTGTGGTTCAGAGGTGGGGGGGTTGGGCACAGTAAAACGATGCTACTGAAGATACGGAATAATGATCATCTATGTAGCACATACTGCAATCTGCCTAGCCACCTAATTCCTATATGCAAGTCTTATGTTTATGGTACTGATGGAAAACCAACTGCATTAAGAACATCAATGTCTTCTTTGACGTAGAGCCCGGTGCTAAGCATTTTCACCCACTACATTACCTTATCTGCCAGCAGCTATGCGTACAAAAGGTAACTCCACCGTTTTGCCTTCTTCACTTTATGCAAAAATAAGTCAGTCATCAAAGAAAATTGAAATAGGAGGCCTCAGTTTATGGCAGATTTGTGAGTTCATTTTAAATATACCTAAATAATTAAATTAAACAAGGAGAAACATTGAACCTAAAACTTCCTATGCTAACAAGAGAGAGTACCAAACACTATTGCACTGTGTTTTTCAATTGTTTTCGTACACATAAAACAACATACAAATTGCTTCTATCTTGGGTACTCAGTCAAAGACTTCTTTTTCAGTAGTAGTTGGTTCAATTTTCGTAGCCTGGTATGCCTTTGTGCATGAAGTCACATGCCGATGGAAACTGTCCCGCCACATAAACCTTTTTCCACATATGTTGCACTCATATGGCTTTATACCAGTGTGGATCTTCATGTGGCCCACAAGGTGATGTTTCATTTTAAACTTTTTACCACAGATCCCACAGCCGTATGGCCGGAGGCCGAGGTGCATACTCATATGCCGATCCCTCTGACTCTTGTGAGTAAAACTTTTACCACATTGGCAAGGATAAAGTTTGTAAACAACTGACGTGAATCCAGAATGTGACGTTTCCTCTTTAGAGCCCATTTCCATTTCAAGGTTATCCCCAAATCCTGCTGTAGCCAAGTTATCCTGTACGGCAGGGTCATGAGGTCCCTCTGTTCTATCGTTGGTAAATTCTTCCATAGAAGCACCATAGAAATCCACTTGCTCATCATAAAAGTGCTCTCCACGCTGGTCGCCCTTTTTATTACTACCTGTAACAGAAACATCGGCAGCACCTGCAGAAGGTACCGCAGTCTCAGTCTGAGAGGTGTTCATAGACTCAGCGGCCTGTTGCTCCTCGTAAGCAGTTTGCACTTCAACGCCTTCACAGTTAGGGTCAAACCTTTCTGGTTTGACATGAATCCACTGTTTATGTGACATAATGCTTGGCTTGCTGTAGATAAGCCTACTATACTGATAATCTGTGCTATCACTCGCCCCTTCCTCACCATCCTGACTTGTCATTTCTGTGCTAAGCCGATCATGCTCTGTTGAAGAATTGCTCGGAAGATACTCCTGCTCGGTTATCTGCGATGAAAGTTCATCATCTTTGGGGCTCTCGTCTTCATCCCTCGGCTCCTTTTGAGTTGGACTTTGAAAATTGGATTGTCCTGCGGCACTCGGCTCACAGCTTTCTCCAAGACAGTTATAATTACTGCTGCTTGGTGACTGATGATTACTCTGGTTCGATTTCTGGCAAAGCACCAATGGGTTACCCTCTAAAAGTTGCGTACACTTATCGACCACATGCCACATCTGAAGAAAGCTTGCAGCTGTTAAATAGCTCACAATCTCTGGTGCTGGAAGCACCAGGCGTCCAGTATATGTTGACAAAAGAATGTTTTCAAACACCCTAGGGTTCATGACATTTGGCAGAACAACTCGCCTACTATTCTTCAAAAGGACCTGGTCACAGAAGTAAGGAGAGCTTGCGGCAAGAACAGCCTTGTGTGCTCGGAAAAGCTGGCCTTGCACCACAATGGAAATGTCGCACAGCTGTCCCAACTGGCGTTGCTGATTCAACTTTTGCAAAATGGTGTTAGAAAAATCTGGGAAATCCACTCGGAAAGAGCTTGTTCCAGGCTCCATTTCATCACCAATCATGCGCAACCCTGCAAAAGAAAAAAAAACTATATTATCCATTTTCCGGTGATTTTATTTTTAATACCTTAACCAAAATAAAAGTAGTATTATGTTGGTTGGTGAATGGGGATTCTAAAACCTTTTTTACATATGTCAATTGAATTACAAAAAGGAAGGTATCACTGCACGACAGGCATTTCAACAATCATTTTCCCAGTGCACAGGGTTATTTACTTAAGGTTTTTGAAAATTTTACTTAGATGTTTTGAACACCTCCCTCGGCAGAAAGGGGTGTTTGTATGTTTGTGTGTATTTACTCAATAAGCTGTGCATTGGAACTAAGGGCCACAAAAACATAGAAAATCTGAGGCTACAAATACTTTTAAAGATCTTAGTAAAAAATATTTACCTTCAAAGACCAAATACGCTATGTTGAATATTTCACTCTTAGTACTGAAACTATTTCAGAGTGGTACTGAAATTAGGAGAAAACATCATGATATTATACATTGTCTTTATATAAATGTATTCATCTTTAACACTTATTTGAGAAAATATTTGGATTTTAGAAAGCATGATGCTGGCAATAGGAAATCCTAATAATTGGGTTTCCAAAACAGTTCAGCATACTTCTTTCCACAAAACAGTGAATTGTCTATAGGTGCTAGTCTGACTAAGCAATGCATGCATGAAAGATATTGACTCTTAGGACCATTGCACGTTGATAAGCTAAGATATTGTCCTGTAAAGAGAGAGTGCTAAACTTTTCATGATGGTAGTAAATGCCTTAACACTAATTCTGGCTCCTACCAATATCCAGTGTAGGCAATATGTAGCCTCTGCAATGTGAGCTACTTCACTCAAACCAAGGAGTGGTCTAATCTTCATCTTTTGTGCTTGAAGAAGTTGTGTTGGTCTATTGTTGGCAATGCCCAAGTACAGAGAATGGCTGCAATCTAAAAGGGATCTCACAATAGCGTCAACAAGAACGTTTCTCAGTTGGCACGGTATGAGAACAATGATTCTTCACAGGCAGGCACCGTGAATTCTAGGATTCTACTTGGAGTGGTCTACCTAAGCTCCCCCAAAGGACAGCATTTAATCATAGTATAATTCTAGGCTCTTGATCTCTGGATTTTGGTGCGAGTGTTGAATCCATGATGGAGAAGGAGGTGACCTCGGCTAGAAATCTATTCAGTCTCGTCCGGGAGTGAATGAAAATTATCACAGTATTTTCAGTAGGAGCCAACTCTGATTCATTCAAGATTGAATATGGTAAGGGTGCACCTTTTGCTCCAGCTGAGCACCATTATCATAGAAATGAAAGTGCAATTGTTGATGTCCAATGTAGTCTATCAAAGTTTGAAACCGAGAGTACACATAATTTGAGAAAGAGAGAATCCCTGAGGAAATCAACAAAATGCCACCACAGGAATAAAATACAATGGTCCTAATTTATCTTTCAAATGTCTTTAATATAAAATGTAATATTTAACACATACCTTCAGCCACTTCTGAATTAACCTCAAGCTGTTAGTTCGGGTGCCCTTTCATGTAACTAAAAATTGCAGATATGTAGATTTCTTTTTTATGTCAATAACTTTTTACAGTATCAGATTATTTTTTTTAACACACTGTCTTTTTTCTGCACTACAAGCTACATTTCTGCGTTGTAAAACTGAACATAGGTTACCTTTGACAAAAAGTTCAACTGAAATACTACAGGTGAAAACAACTTAATACTGACTGCAAAGTTGTGAGCTACTTTAAGTTTGGGAGAGGGAAAACTGTAGTATTTTTAACTATGTCTACATCATGGTGTTAACTCCTGGGGTTCAATTTAGTGTACCTAATGTAATTTAAGAATGTATGCAATAAAACAGCCCAAGAGAAATCAATGGCCGCTTTGTCCGTAGATTGAGATCCGTCCACATCCGGAATGGGACAGTAGAAAACAATGTCCACAAGATATCCCTATGGCTGGGCTGAGGCTATGGAATAGACAAACCCAGGAGATCTAGGGCTCAAGTCACAAGGTTTATTCTGATGTGCAAGCCCTATTTAGACATAGAAAAAGTTATCAATTAGCATCCAAGACTGCAACATATTTTTTTAGCTTTGTCATTAGCCAGGACCTTTTGATTTTAGTAAAATTGTATGTATATTATACTTATAGAATCTTTCAGCTAGCTCTCTTCATCCATTGGCCTGTTACTGTGTCATTCCCATTTTTTCCTCCTACTACAGAATACACCATTGGGGAAAGGTTCAGTTTACTTCAGCCACTGGCTAACTTAAAATGTGAGTGATGGAATAATGCCCTTTAAAAAGTGGCACAATCATGCACAAAGTAGTTTCTTTCAGTGCCAGGGACTAGAATGGCAATTTGTGCGATCTGAGACCCCAAAAATATTTTTGCTTTAATCAATGTCGCTTTTTAGATTGAGAGCTAGTAGTTTCCCCAAAAATAACAATTTGCAAAAATCATGACAAAACAAAATAACCATTAACAAAGGCAAAAAGCTGGCGGCCAACACCAGGTGTATAGCCCTTGCCAATTCCTGTTTTATCAGTGCAGTACAATGGAGGGGAGGAAAGGGGGGCTGGAGAAATACAATTCTATTAGATAAACAACCGAAGAGTCTAACCAATATTTGCTATAGTTTTCCTTACCTTGTCTTGATTCCTAAAGCTATACTTCCAGAGCTGGCCACAAAAAGACCACCACAAAGGTTAATGAAACCACAAAAGATTGAAAACACCACTGAACACACTACAACGAAAATTGAGGAAATTCAAGACATGAAACAGACAAAAGTGCACTATAACAGTGATTACACAACAGTTATCAAAATAAAAGTAGTATTATACGCGACTCCCCACGCGTAACTGAAGCAGAGTGCTATTCTAAAGGACTCCATAAAATTCTAACAGACTTCCTCAATTTAGAGTGCCAAAACACAGAACCACGGTGATCACAAGACTTCTGTGACCACAACACATGACTGACTATCATAGAAGGAAACACCAATACTAATTCATCAATGTTTACTTTCAATACCCTGTCGCAAAAAGGTTTGCTCGATATTATCATTACTGCCAGACCATCCGTATCCTCTTCTAGCCCAGCACCTTCAAAAAGATTTATAGATATCCTCTGCTCAACCTGTGCATGGGAGGTAGCTAGATGCCTACACGAGAAGTCCCTGGAACTAGGTTCATTCTCACTGGAGCTGAAAACCTCCTACATTAGACCCCTCCTCAAAGAAAAACCTCAACCTATCCGACACAGAAAACTAAAGTCCATATCAAATGGATCTTTCTTTGGAACATTTACTGATTTGAGACAGCAGTGTTTACTAAACCCTCAGAACCTAATGACTTAATGCAAGACCAAGAATCCAGCTTCAGACCAGGCAGAGGCGCATAGTCAGCCTTCATATCCATCAGGGATTATCTACAACACACAATGGGCAAGAACGGAGTAGATGCCTTTTTTGCTTCTCGATTTAACAGCTGCATTTGACACTGTCCATCACCACGTGTTACTACAAAAACTCCACGATGTCAGAGTTTGTGAGCAAGTTCTAAAATGGATTGCTTCTTATCCCATAGACAGACAATGTGTAGTCTTCCTACCACCCTTCACATCACCTCCTCACACACGATACTGCGGGGTTCCTCAGGAGTCTATCATATCGCCTTATTATTCAACATCTGTCTAACCACCTTACTTAACTTGATTAAATCATACAACCTCACCTGTTACAACTCTGGAGATGAGACCCACATTGTTACACTTACACCTCTACAATTTGAAACTTGATGAGTGCCTTTGTGCCATAAGCACAAGTATGACAAATAAGTATCTAAAGCTCAGAACTGCAAAGAGAGAGATAATGAATTGAGGACAATGGCAAAGTACCAGCCTGCCGCCATATGGCCTAAGGAACCTGAAGCCCCTCTACTAGCATCAGAAGAAGACAAAAACCTAGCGGTAGCCATGGATTCATACCTATCTTTGATACCGCATGTTAACATCACAAAGAGTGCCTTCTACATAATGAAAGCACAATGTCACATTTCCCATACCTTGCATAATAACAAACTGCAAGTCATCCTCACAGTTGTAGTCTCTAAAATTGACTATGCCAACAGCCTATACCTTGGGGCAACTGCATTCTTCATACGAAAAATACAACTCACCAAAAGTGCAGCCGAAAGGCTTCTTCTCCACCTTATCCAAGAGAACACATGACTCCTATCCTGCAATCACTACACTGGCTACCAATAGCTAAAAGGGAAATGTTCATGCCCTCGGCATTGTCCACAGAGCCTATCGAGGAAAAGGGAGCTAAACCTACAAGTTACATTCAGGCAAGACGAATCAAACAAAACAATGTGCACCAGGCTTGCATCACCTCTCATACCACTTTACATATGCAATACATAGAGGCACTGCTTACTCAGTATAAGCTGCCATGCTCTGGAACTCGCCACCAGCCAGCATTAGAAACACCCAGGAGCATATAAACTTTTGAAGACAGTTGAAAACATGATTATTTCCTAGATAACTGCACCACCGCACACCCCAGCAACAGCGCCCAGAAAGGCAGTCGTACCGTCAAGCACAATCCTCAGCTTGCAATGCGAAAATTGGAAAAAACTCAACCTGCAAACTGCTTTTGGTATGCAGGTAAGCAAAGAAGGGCTGCCCAATGGTTCGCTGTGGCATTATATTGTTATGTACTTGCATATTTTAACAGCTATGGCCCACAATAATACTAAGACCATAATATGTAATGGTCAGCAGCAAACTGTAACTTATACCTCTTACATTCATACACGACATATCTGCTACAAGGGTTGTCCATCACCAGCAGTGTACAACCGAAAAATACAGACATCACCAATTGTACAGGGATGGAATAACTGAAGAGATCTGTCACACATTGCTGGGCAATTAGGAGGACTTTAATATAGTCCATCACAGCAGGGCCCAAATATCTACACCTTCACTGCTTCTCTGCATCACAATGACACACAGATATGGGAAGATAAAAATGTCCATCCCAACAGATCTCTCCACTGCTCTCTCCCTCCAACAATGCCAGTTCAGGACCACAAATATACACAACAGCTCCGATTGGACAACCGAATGCAGTAAATCCCCTAGCAGTCTGTATTATATGAAATACCATGAAGGGACCTGCAGAGATGTTCAAAGGTGGCAGCTTGCTGAAAGCTATGAAACTGTGCTTGTCTCGCAGACGTCATCATCCACCATATTGCTACACGCTACATCCCATAACACAATGACCGCACATCGGTGGTCATCATGCACGACATGGAAACACTCCCCACATAGGATCAAAAACATTGACAACATCCTTCCAACCACACACCCTACACAGTGTGGCATGCTACCCATGTTGGCAAGCGATTCTGCGCCCCATGTAGCGGTAATAAGCGCTATATAAAGGTTGCAATAGAATACAATACAATTTAATGAACCAGGCAAGGTGAGTCAGAAAGTGTGGAAATGTGTGTAGAACATCTGCTTTTTCCTGCAGCCTGAACAGGATGGGAAAATATGGAGGAATAAAAACTACAAAAATAAAGCTAAGACAAACAGACAAACACCACGAAAGAAAATTGTAAATTTCCTTATGAATGCCTTTCGGCACTCTGCATCACTGCACACATCAAATATCTCCCCGATTTGCAGCCATATGTGTATGGATCCAAAAATTTACGTCTTCTTTGTGAATTGAACTCATAATTCTCACATAGTATCGTCTATAGTCACAAGAAAAGTTCTCTGGAGCTTGCCCTAGTTTCATAAAACATTTAATTTCAATCACAAAATATTTAAGATGAGGCGCTTTATCTTTAACAAGAAAGTAAAGGCTGACAGGTGGCTTCAATCTGCTGCAGATGGGGCACCTCGGCTCAAGTCCTGAGTCCTTGCCACACTGTTTAGATAGAAATATAACTCATGCTTAGATTTTACTATAGTATTGACTATTATTCATGTTTGATTATTCACTTAATACCCTTATATCACCACGATACATCCTATAGCCCCCTTTGTCCTCTCTGGACAATAATTGATTGCTATGCGTGAACTATTGATCTTATGTTTATTTTACTACCCATGTTTGACTCATGATCCGATTGTTACCTTCCCTACAACTGTGAAGCGCTCTGATATCCTTCGGGATCTAGTCTGCGCTCTATAAAACTTTATAAATAAATAAGTAAAAATAGAAACCCTCTCTGTAGTTTGAGGTGAAAGAAAGGTAGGTGGAGGAAAAGGACAGTCACAATTCTGATACCCACCGTGTACTGATTAACTTTTACTCACTTAGTAGAGATTTATTGTGTGTCAGCACAACCTGAAAGAAAACACATTGGCAGGAGCTTTTATTTTTATTACCTGAGGCGCATACTGTTTGAACTGAGCTTCTGAGATGAAAGACTCCTGTCTCTGATGTTGGAAAAGTTGAATAATTACAAGGAACCATTGGGTTTTGAATTAGGCCTAATCCAGGAAATTTAAAGTTTGCTTTCAAGTAACTTCAAATGAGGAACTTGGGCAAGCCTGTCACAAGGAATAAGTGGTAAATCAGCAAATTGCTAATACCCTTCCAGGCATTGCCACGCTGGGTTCTGAGGGAAAAGTTGCTCATCACATAGAATTAAGGGATGTTTAAAGGCGGCTATATTTCTAAAAATCATTTTTGGAGAAATAAGACGTTTTGATCTTCTGTTCTCACATCCTTGGATGTTTCCACCCCTGATATATGTTACTTAACGGTGACACAAGTTCTCCATCATATACATCTTTATACACAATACATATCCACAACTACATGCAGGTTCTGGAATACTTCTCATCAGAGAAATACAAAAACTTTCCAATTGTAAAAAACAAGGCTCATCCACTAAAGGAAAAATTATTTTTTTTATCCTTTAATAGTTGAACTAAATCTTAAAAGTCTATTGCAAATTCAAGGTAGATTGTTAAAGCACAAGTACAAGGCATACTGAACATAATCTTCATTTTCGTGATTGATCTTTTAAAAGAGAAATCATGTGAGGAAACCCTCGGATACAGAATAATAGCTTCACACAGAGGCTGCACTGGTGCTTTAAGGCGCCAAGGAGTTTTAGTGATATCCCACAATGCAACACAGTAGCTGCTGGACACTTATTTTAAAGTGCTGGTCTGGAGAAGATCCCTTCATCTAAAGACTATAAATAACTCTTGTTCCTCACGTCTATCAGAGAGGAGGTGGATGGTTAATAATTTAATAAAGGTATTAAAGGCAGTGTTACTGGTAAGTAACTTGTAATTCGCCATCAAGGCACCTTCAGCACTCTTCAAACAATATTATCCAATGGGAGGAGAGTCCCAGGCAGAGGTGAAGTCAGAGGTCCTGAGAGAAAGCCAAGTGCCCTCATTCACACCGGCCTTATGAGGCGGCAGGACACAGACGTGATGCAGAATAACAAAATAATGTATTGGGAATAAAAAATAAATAAAATGGCAGCTGCTTCCAACCGCTGCAGTCTCCCCAACCGTGCTTCCCTCTCTCCAATTTGCTCCGGGCAACTTCCCAGAACTGGCAACGGGCGCTTCCATCACTCTACTCAACGAAGATTGGTGGTTGAGTAGAGATCACTCTCTTCAACCAAGATTGGTTGAGTATAGTGATGGACCAGATGGTAGTAGCGAATTCTGAGACAACCTGGCTCTAAATGCACAGAAAGGTGTTAAGCTCGTGACACGAAGTGAGGGGATGGGGTATGCCCACAAATGACCACGAACAGCATCCTCCTCATTCATGCCTTGGGCTATTGTTCCTCTGGCACATTCATCCACAAGTCTGTTCATTCGCTCAACCAAAACATTGCCTGGGTATGACACAAACTAGTCCTTTTGTGCTCAACTCCTGCCATATCACAGATTTTTCTGATTTCATTCGAAGTAAATTGCCCTGACTGGCCTGTTACTAATTCTAATGGGAAACTCTTTCTGGCAAACATTGGTGAGAAAAAATACATTTGTAGTATTGGGTTCACGTACAAATCTAACTTCCAACCACTTGGACAAATAATCGACTAGCACTACCGTAAACCTCTGCTCAGCAGAAAGGAAGTTAAATAGTCTCAAAAATCAATACAGAGCTTATCGCACACCTTTCCAGGGCATCCAATCTCGACCATGGGTAGGACTCTGAATTTAAGACCTTTAGCATTCTGCACAAAAGTAATGCATTTACCAACCCATGTTTCTACATCACTGTTCACAACAAGCAACCAGTGCAGCTCTCACATCCTTTTCTTATTGTGAGTCTTGAAGAGATGCGTTTCATGGCTCATCTCCACCAATGGAGGTTCACAAATTAATCAACCATCCTCTACCGACAACTCGGTTTGGACTTCACTATACAGCTTCACATTGACTTGCAGATTGCTTTCTCACTGCTAGGCTTTCCTCACAGTGTGCATTACATTCAACAGAAATCGATCAGTGGAAAAAAAGCTTTTCCCCACTCCTCACTGAGGCACTTGCACCTAGTCCAACAAACACTTGCCACAGCACAATCACTATCTTTTTCTTCTGCTACTTCATCAAGCACATAAACAGACCCTGGAAGATGAGAGACGCAATCTGCTTCCATGTTCCTTCCAAGGGAACACGTTAAACATTAAAGTGATGCTCAAGCAATTTGGCACTTAGCTTAACTAACCTGGCTGCAGCCTTACTTATATTGACAGTAATACCACTTAAAACTGAAATAAGTGTCTTATAATAACTGTGCAACAAAAATGTTATACCCTACGTATATGACCTGAATCTTTCACTATCAATGTGCATGGAAGCATCTCTCACTGGATTACAGAATAAAGACGTTATTGTGGTCTCAGAATGCGAGATGCAATGTCACGATTTGCTCCTGTGTTCTCGTGTCCACCACCAGGGGGCTGAACTGTGACACTCTCCAGTGTTCTAATATGCTTCCAGACACTCCCCTGCATGCATATCTTGACTTCCAGCCATTTGGACACTATTTGGGAATTGATATCTATTCCCAATCCATGCCGGGTTTGTGGAAGACATTCAGCTCATGCCTGAAACTCCTTTACCCAGAATTCCCTGCTCACTGCTTTGTCTCCACCCCTGCAGGTCAAGGATGGGTGGAGGAATTCAGCTCACCTATGGCTCGCTGCTGCTAGCCTGCTCCCACCTGATGCATATGATTACTGTGAGCTCTTTTAAGCCCAGGTTCCCTTCAGGCCAGGATTGGTCATTGTAGCTGTTTACCGGTGAGACTGATCCTTGTTTCCAGTGCTCCTGAGCTTTTGCTGTTCTTGTTTCCTGAGCTTTAGTTATGCCTTGTTCCTGACCTGCTGCTGTTTTCCTTGTTCCAGAATTAGCACTGCCTGCAGTTCTACCTTGACCCCTGAGCCTTAGTATTCCTTGTTCCTGAACTGCAGCAGTTTCCCTTCTCCTGAATTAGCACTGCTTTCAGTGCTACCTTGTTTCCTGGGTTCCTGAGCTATAGCTACTCCTTGTACCTGAATTAGCACTGCCTGCAGTGCTACCTTGTTTCCTGGTTCCTGAGCTATAGCTATGCCCTGTACCTGAATTAGCACTGCCTGCAGTGCTACCTTGTTTCCTGGTTCCTGAGCTATAGCTATTCCTTGTACCTGAATTCGCACTGCCTGCAGTGCTACCTTTGTTTTTGTTTTGGGCTTCAGTTATTTCTTGTTCCTGATTTGCACTGCTTGCAGTGCTCTCTTGACTCCTTGACTCCTGAGCTGTAGCTATTTCCTGTTTCCTGAACTAGCATTGCCTGCAGTGCTACCTTCACTCCTGAAGCTTTGGTAATTCCCTGTTCCTGAACCGGCACGGTCTGCAGTGCTGCCTTGACTCCTGAGCCTTAGCTCACTTCTTGTTCCTGCCCCAACACTGCCTTCTATGTTACTTCGTTTTCTTGATTCCTTAACCTGCACTATTCTAGTATACCCTTGAAGCCTCCCCTTCTGTATATCCCTTTCCAGTCCCTGCCTTTCTTCCCATTTCCTTGGTTCCAGTTCTAGTTAGCTGTCTTTCTATTCTGCTGTCTTACTTCTGTTACCTTGTATGTTTGTTATCTGCTTTCTACCACGTGTGCCCTGTGATTTCCTTCCTTTCCTTTTAAGCACTCCTACTTGCTAGCACCTTGTCTATTGTGCTTGTGTTTAGTTCTACCCCCTTGCTGTTACTGCCTTGCCTGTTCCTGTTTGATCGCCAGGATCCGTGGCCACAGCTGACTTCCTAGGTGGTATTTCTTGTTCACTGTGAGTATTGTCTTTGAGTTACATTTATAACATCACCATAGGTATAAGCTCCACAGACCCTGCCTACATGTGGGTATTTGCAGTTAGTATCTGCAACAGCAATTGTGGGTAAGAAACTTACTGAGCTTCAGTCTTACCGTGTGGAGATCCCGAGTGCTTTACCCCACACCCCCCTTTATTGTTAATGTTGCTTCATATATATATCTTGCACATTCGCCCTGGGTGTAGTTATTCTGAATGCTAAATTGCCTTGGGAGTGCCCTTCCTTTCGGAGTCTTACCAATCTTGTTCACTTCTACAGGTTTCACCTTTCGATCCCTTTTTCTCCTCGGATTCCCTGTATGATCCTGGGCAGCGCTGTACTCCTCTTCCTGTGTACGTTTTCTACCCAGTTCTCAGTCCTTGCCCAAGTCCCTGACTGTGTCCCCCATATTGTCCCGGACAGTCCCTGACAGAATGACCAAACTACATTTCCAGGGTCACTTGTGAGGTGTTTTTTGCATTCAGTTAGCTAACTTTTTTTTTCTCAGAGCTCTCCCAGTCAGTTCTTGCCAAGATGTTTAGTGTCAGATCCAGAAAGTCTGCTCATGTTGGCAGACGTCCATTACCAAAGCAGCTCAGTTCCATACAACATATTGGAAAGTCCTTAGACTCTAGAGATCGATACATGGAACAAAACAGACTCTTACGTGCTGAATATTATTCTCTGTGGTTGGCTGATCCTTCTATGTTAGATTTTCATTCCATCTGTAACCCTGATCCTCACCTGATGTCAGCCTGTGATCTACAGGATGAAAACGAATTTCTGCAAACCTAGGTAGCAGCAGAAAACCAAAATAGTAATTTAGAGAGTGGTACTACTAGGGGAAATGTTTCTGAAGCTTGTAACTCAGAGACCCCCTGTCAAGACAATGTTTTTTTTAAAGACAATTTTCAGACACAGTTTTTATCGACACCTTACCAAACTAGTAGTTCAATGATACCAGTTAAAGCCTGATCAACCACACAACCAGAGAAAGAGCAGATGCATTTCATATCCTCTATTTTCCATTCAAATAATGTTACCCAGTCTTGTAGTCCAGTAAAGATCACAGTCCCAGATACTAAAGGGACCTTGGTAAATACTACATTCAAAGTAAACAATCAGTTTAACAAAAGAGAGAAAAGACCTACTAGAACACATATGGCTAATAGCCAGTTTGAACAAAATCCAAGGTTTAGTTCTGTTGCTTGTTGTGAAGTTTACCGCTGTCCTTGTAGAAAAAGATCTACAATCTTTACAAGATATATTTGAATCAAGGGTTTTGGAATTACAACAAGAGAACAAAATGTTTCAGACTCTGTTAAAAAACTATAACCCAGAGTTTAAGTGGGAATCTAAAACCCTGGTACAAGACTACTTTTCAGCTACTATGTTAGCCTCCTTAGAAATAGAGAATTAAACCTTACGCACTATTTTGCGGTCCCCTCAGAGCTGATCCAGTAATTGTGTAAATAATCCTGTGGCTGATCAGTCAGATTCAACTCAGAACAGCAATAGTACCATGTCTCAAAGTGCAGTTAAGAAAAGTATTTGTTTGAATTCTGATTTTTCTAACTCCTCTGTTTTGTCTTCTAGCGCTAAATTACATCTAGGTGCTACATCTGTGATGTATCTCTCCAGTTAGGAGGAACCCCAAATACCAGGCAAGACACACAACCTCTCCTTGCTTTTTTTTTCCTCGTATTGAGGTCAGTTGAATCTCGGAGATAACCCATAGACAGGCCATTGACCTACAGATAAAATCTGAACCATTGACCCACATATTCCCTGATGTGACAATGTCCTGTGACTCAGACCATGCTCTTGATTTAACTGCTGCAACTGAAGTCCACCTCCTTGCTGAGAAGAAACAAAATCCTCACCCCTTCTTTGCTGTTTTACCTTCAAGCACACCACATATTGAAAAGTCAGGAAATTGTAGTACAGTATGCTCTGATGCACCTGTACCACCTTCTAATGCAGAAGAAAACGAGAACATTTCCAAAGACCAAGTGATCTCTTACCTGTTTCCTCTGACTAAGACATGTGAACTGCCAAACGGTAAAGGGAGTCTGATCATCACAGACGCTAAGACAAGCACTATTCTGAGCCATCCAGAAGAAAGAACTTCAGCGAGTTTTAATGTGCAAAGCAACTTTGAAGATTTCACTACTGACAACAAGGAATCTACTGTTCAAGGGCTATCGCCCTTTCCAGAATTTAAAGCCTATCATCCTTGTGCCCCTATGCCATCAGCTTGTCTGCTTTCAGAGTCTCCAGAATCCTCAGTTGGCCTGCCATCTGAGCCCGAACCTGCAGCCTTCCTGCCATCAGTATCGGGACTTCAAGACTACCTTCCTTCAGAGCCCGAGTCCTCAGCCCGCCTACCTACGGAACTTCAGACTGCAGTCTGCCTGCCTACTGAGTCCAAACCTCTGGACCGCCTGCCTCCAGCACCAGAACCTGCAGGCCGCCTGCCTCCAGCACCAGAACCTCCAGGCTCCCTGCCTCCTGTACCAGAGCTTCAAGACTCCCTGCCTCCTGCGCCAGAGCTTCCAGGCTCCCTGCCTTCTGCGCCAGAGCTTCCAGGCTCCCTGCCTTCTATGCCAGAGCTTCCAGGCTCCCTGCCTTCTGCGCCAGAGCTTCCAGGCTCCCTGCCTTCTGCGCCAGACCTTCCAGGCTCCCTGCCTTCTGCGCCAGAGCTTCCAGGCTCCCTGCCTTCTGCGCCAGAGCTTCCAGGCTCCCTGCATTCTGGCCTTGAGGCTCTATTTTGACAACTTTTTGACCCTGTGCTTCCAGTTTCACAGCCTTCAGAGGTCTCAATACATATACGTTCAGAGATTAAACCTCCAGCACCAGAGACAAAACTCTCAACATGTAAGCCTCCAGGGCCTGGGTCTCCTGCATACCTGCTTCCTAAGTCTCCTGCATGTGTATCTTTTGTATGTTTTCGTCCGGGGCAAGAGCTTCAGGTCTGCTTCCTATCACCTCCTTCATTTTCAATCAGTTTGTCTTTGACCTCTGTGCCTCCTGCCAATTCGTTATCTGCTTTTGACCCTACAGTCAATCTGCCTTTGTTTTCAGAGTGCTACTCTAGCCTGTCATCATCAGGACTTCAAACACCTTTAATGCAGTCTTCTAAGCCCCTGTCACTGGATTTGGACTCTTCAAAATCTACCTTCAATACTGCTGTTAATATTATCCAACCCTCCAGAACATCACAATTTACCTTCAGTCCTCTGATAGCGTGCACTGAATTTCTGATGGAAATTGACTTAATTCTTAGGAGGAAAGGCTTTGGATCCAGTTCCACACTCCGGGAGACGGTCTTTGGAGGGGGGTACTGTCATGATTCGCTCCCTGTGTTCTCGTGTCCACCACCAGGGGGCTGAACTGTGAGACTCTCCAGTGTTCTAATATGCTTCCAGAGACTCCCCTGCATGCATATCTTGACTTCCAGCCATTTGGACACTATTTGGGAATTGATATCCATTCCCAATCCATACCGGGTTTTGTGGAAGACATTCAGCTCATGCCTGAAACTCCTTTACCCAGAATTCCCTGCTCACTGCTTTGTCTCCACCCCTGCAGGCCAAGGATGGGTGGAGGAATTCAGCTCACCTATGGCTGGCTGCTGCTATCCTCCAGACACATCTGATGCATATGATTACTGTGAGCTCTTTTAAGCCCAAGCTCCCTTCAGGCCAGGGTTGGTCATTGTAGCTGTTTACCGGTGAGACTGATCCTTGTTTCCAGTGCTCCTGAGCTTTTGCTGTTCTTGTTTCCTGAGCTTTAGTTATGCCTTGTTCCTGACCTGCTGCTTTCCTTGTTCCTTGTTCCTGAATTAGCACTGTCTGCAGTGCTACTTTGACCCCTGAGCCTTAGTATTCCTTGTTCCTGAACTGCAGCAGTTTACCTTCTCCTGAATTAGCACTGCTAGCAGTGCTACCTTGTTTCCTGGGTTCCTGAGCTATAGCTACTCCTTGTACCTGAATTAGCACTGCCTGCAGTGCTACCTTGTTTCCCGGGTTCCTGAGCTATGGCTATTCCCTGTACCTGAATTAGCACTGCCTGCAGTGCTACCTTGTTTCCTGAGTTCCTGAGCTATAGTTATTCTTTGTTCCTGGACTTAGCTATTTCTTGTTCCTGATTTGCACTGCTTGCAGTGCTCTCTTGACTCCTTGACTCCTGAGCTGTAGCTATTTCCTGTTTCCTGAACTAGCATTGCCTGCAGTGCTACCTTGACTCCTGAAGCTTTAGTAATGTCCCTGTTCCTGAACCAGCACTGCCTGCAGTGCTACCTTGACTCCTGAAGCTTTGGTAATTCCCTGTTCCTGAACCGGCACTGTCTGCAGTGCTGCCTTGACTCCTGAGCCTTCGCTCACTTCTTGTTCCTGTCCTAGCACTGCCTTCTATGCTACTTTGTTCTCTTGATTCCTTAACCTGCACTATTCTAGTATACCCTTGTAGCCTCTCCTTCTGTATATCCCTTTCCAGTCCCTGCCTTTCTTCCCATTTCCTTTGTTCCAGTTCTAGTTTGCTGTCTTTCTATTCTGCTGTCTTACTTCTGTTACCTTGTTTGTTTGTTATCTGCTTTCTGCCACATGTGCTCTGTGATTTCCTTCCTTTCCTGTTACGCACTCTTCCTTGCTAGCTCCTTGTCTATTGTGCTTGTGTTTAGTTCTACCCTCTTGCTGTTACTGCCTTGCGTGTTCCTGTTTGATCGCCAGGATCCGTGGGCACAGCTGACTACCTAGGTGGTGTTTCTTGTTCACTGTGAGCATTGTCTTTGAGTTACATTCATAACATCAACATAGGAATAAGTTCCACAGACCCTGCCTTTGCATGCATATCCTACATGTGGGTATTTGCAGTCAGTATCTGTAACAGCAATTGTGGGTAAGAAACTTACTGAGCTTCAGTCTTACCGTGTGGAGCTCCCGAGTGCTTTTCCCCACACCCCCTTTATTGTTAATGTTGTTTCATATATATATCTTGCACCTTCGTCCTGGGTGTAGTTATTCTGAATGCTAAATTGCCATGTGAGTGCCCTTCCTTTCTGAGTCTTACCCATCTTGTTCACTTCTACAGGCTTCCCCTTTGGATCCCTTTTTCTCCTCGGACTCCCTGTATGATCCTGGGCAGAGCTGTACTCCTCTTCCTGTGTGAGTTTCCTACTCAGTTCCCAGTCCTTGCCCAAGTCCCTGACTGTGTTCCCCACATAGTCCTGGAGAGTCCTTGACATGCAAACACCACTGTGTGCTCTGAATCCCTTCTCCCTTGAGACAATACAGCACCAACTCCAACATTCCTCAAGTCAACAGAGACAAAAAGCATCTTTCCAGGTATGCAAGCACTGAATATGCTCCTTCATATAATTGAAAGCATATTACTGTTCCACTCACCAGACAAGCTTAGATTTTTGTTTGAACAGCTTGTGTAGTGTTGCAGCAACAGTTACAGAGTATTGGATGAATTTGGTGCTTTCAGTAAATCGGGTGATGGTGCTCTTCCTTTCCTAGAAAACACGACTGAGAAATTCCAATTTATGCACTCCAAGCACACACTTATCCATGCACAATTACACCCCATCTTTTGATGTACAGCATCTATCCTACAAATCTGTTCCATGTACTACTTTCCAAAGTCAAGATGTAATCTTGGAACACCAACTCACCGTTGTGACTCCTCTGTACTCCATCCAAGAGTCGCTGAAACACAGCTGCAGCTAATTCCCATCCAAAAGACATCCTCCAAAATTGAAAAATGTCACCAGGAGTCAGAAAAGCAGTGAAATGAGACTATTCCACAAATTAAACCTGATGGTAGGTCAAACAAACATCAAACTTTGAAAAATCTTCAGCCCTGACAAAGTGGTAACCATGTCATCTGAGTTGGGCAGAGGATAACCATTGACCCATGTTGCTCTCTTAAGACTCCTGGGGTCTATACACATGATCAACTCATTGTTTCTCTTCTGTGCTATAACAATGGGAGACAATCATAAGGACGGCTCCTCGTCTTTTATCCGCCCTTCATCATAAAGCTGCTTGAGTAATCTAATCAACTCTTCTCCAACATGCATAAGCATTCTAGCAAATGGGTTATGCCAGTTTAGTCTACCGGGATTTCGTGCAAATGATTACCAGGTTTTTTGAACTTTTACTGTGAGTGAATCTCACAACCTGAGTCTCACTAACAGTAAATTCACAGTAATTAGACTAAGCATATTAACCGTCAGTGTCTACTTTTATGACAAGGTCGCTGCTGCACAGTTAAGGTAAGAGGCGCTGGGATGGTTGCACATGAGTACATAAGTGTGTGGGCTGCACGTTTGAAACTTTCATTGTGTGCAGCATGGGATCTGCGCAATGGTAGCCTGTTGCAGAAAGGACTCTGCAAGGATTGCTAGGGACACGGGCAGACCTTATAAAATAAGCAGGCATCAAAGTGTAGGTCTGTAGTGCTTACTGGAAAAATCTCTGGTGTTTTCACTGAATTATACATATTGGAAAAACCTGCCCCAAGTACTTTTTCGCTCCAGTTAGGCCTACAGGGTCCAGCAAGGTACCGGCCTGAGGTAAAACACACTCAAATTCACAGTCCCCAATAAAACACATCCACATCTTATGGGGCTTCATGAATCGTCATATTTCTCTGGCTCAGCTCAATTAGGTTCCAAGCTTTTGTTCCCCATAGTGGGCCACGTTAATCACTCTACGTTCCAGCAGAAGCATCAAAGGCCACCCACACAACAGGGCAATCAAGAGCGATTGACTCAGTTCCTTGGTAAGGAAGGGGTAAGGAGAAAATTTGCATCTGATAATTACCTTGTTCTACTGTACCTGCCAGGCCCATTGGAACAAAGGATGGAGCTTAGAGCTTTGGAATAACCACAGGAGTGTCTGGCCTTTGAAGTTTTGGTGGAAATTGATCAGGCGGCTGTGTCAGCTAGGGTGGGAGTTGTGGCCCTCAGAGGAGCTCTTACCACAGAAAACTTGAAATCACCATGTTGTGTTGGATTATCCCAGAATGCTCTGAAGGAGGATTGGGACCGGGGTAAAAGGTGATGTGGCATCCTAGGTTTTGCCAAGGGTGGTCCCTAAAACTTTCCACCCCCAATTAAAACTCCTGCTCAAAGAAAAGACAGTGAGAAGCCCCTGGAACTGGGCGTCAATGATGGCGGACGAATGGCAGCTGAAAGCAGAAGCATCCTGATGCCCTGCAAGGATGGACTAAGGACTTTGACTACAGCTGAGAGTCGGTACAGGGATGGGCATTACCTCATGCCTCCTGAGAATCAATGGAGTGAGTGGACTTGGAATTCCGCAAAACAAGGCCACAATTGTTAAGCCTGGGCCAAAAGGGGCTGAAAAACAAACCTGGAAAGTTTGGTCCATTGAAAGAAGAAAAAAATGAAAAACGGGAGCATAGCTCTCTGCTGCATTTTAAGGATTTTCTCTTGGGAAACCAAGCCCCCGCCGGGGGTCGGCACATCTTTAATTTTCTTAATAATTGATGGGGAAGAGTCGTGCATTGGGCCACCTCCCTGAGCCAACTTTCGTCCCCAGGGACTCCATCTCCCGGGGCCCAACACACTTTAGCCCTTCTGGGGGACCCCTTCCCCCTGGGTCAGAACAGCAAGCCTGAAGAGAGGGGCCAGAAGGCACACGGTACACTGCCCCTGGCCAATCAGCTTAAAATAGTTTCATAAGTTTCCAATAAAGAAGGCTCACCCACTGCTAGGTATCCCCTTTAGTGTTTAAGTTATTAAGAATCGGTTTCTAAGACTACAGGTACAGACGTTCAGAGCAATTACTCCTGTGAAGTCATAGTAGACAAGGGCAGTCCAATTTCCTAAAGGCCAGGCCAAAGTTAATATACAGAAGGCGACATGGTTAGCAACAAGCATTGGCAAAGCCTATAGGTCTTCCCATCTACCATGTGTGAAGAGCAGTTAGCTTTGCAAATATTGGTCAATAAAGTACTGATTGAAAGTTAAACAAAACACACTTTCCAAAATACAAGAGGTAAAGCAAACAGGGTATCTCAAAACTGTACAATTAATTCAATGGTTTCGAAAATCATAAATGGCATGGTTTATTTACAAATACTTTTCATTCAGCTAACTCTGAACATAAGTTAAAAAGAATAAGGTGGTGTCAGAATGTAAAAGAAAACACTTGCAAGGCCTAATTTATTTTCTATAGGATTCATCCATTTGGTCTCCTACATTAGCCTAGTGAGCAGATTTATGGGCTTCCGGAAGTGTTATGCTAAGTATACTTCTCTCCTCAGTGGAACAGATGGCTCTACCCCCTGTGGTGTAAACACCTTCGTGTTCCAAAGCTTGTGATTTTTTGCTATTTGTGGACTGCGGTGAAAGGGCAAAAATAATGTTTAAAATCTGGTCTTCAGACATATACCAGCGCAAATATCCCTGTTGCTGTGCTTTTACAGACCAGCTGGGAGAGGTGGGGAGCAGTGTGTATTTGAGGGTGGGGGCAGCAGCACACAAAGGAGAGAGCTAGAAAACACATCCGCTATCATCGAGGGAAGAATGAAAAAGAAAAAAGTAGTTCCCCAAATGTGAGGAGTGGAAGGATACAAATCAGACAATCATAAAGAGGCTTTGATCCAGGGGAGGGACAGACACAAGAAGAGGAAGTTAGCCATTAATTAAGAAGCAAGCATATGAGACTGAAAATAAGGCCAGCCAATGGTGAGCAATGGGCGGGCTCTAAGTTCCCATTAGACCTTTCGCAACCAGAAGGCTTGAGCTGTGTGGCCGGTGGGACATACAATTGGTATTTAGATTTTAGTAAAACAGCCCTCACAGTTAAAAGTATTTTATAATAAAGCTGGACACAGATCAGATCCCTCTACATTTAGAAGTCCATGAAGTTAATATATACAATTAACTCGATACTCCAAAATGTAGTCCAAGAAAAAAGATACGGTAACCCCAGTTTATCAAATCATATACGTCACCTAATGGGCTGTCTCTGTGTGCGCCTCGTCCTCGGTTACCATTTCCACTGGGCGTTTAGTGCATCACAAGAAGAAACACGTTCACCGAACTTCACTCAAGGGCAACAACCTCTGCAAATCTAAAACCAGAAACAGAACCACTGAGAAAGCTGCAGCCAACACTTCGCTCAATGTTACCAAGATGAGTGTCACGAGGATGATTGTAATACACTTTTTTTAAGTTCAAGTAAAGGTTTATTTAGAAATTAAGGTTATTGCAAAAAACAATACTTCATACAGGCAATCATTTACCGATGCATATTAAACAGAAAAGGATATTTAAGAATACTATTGATGTACAGAAATCTTCAAGGGATTATTAATATAACTTAAGGAATGATATGAATACATTTAAAGGTTCATAGATATTGTAAGTAGTAGTACATGTCAAAAAATATACAATTGAAAGGGTGTAATAGGAAGTGATAAATTGAGCACAATAATGTGAAAACAAACAGTAGGAAGTCAGGGAGGCTTGGTACCTTCGTGCATTGAAGGAACTGGTGAAGAAGTGTTCTTTGGTGTTGTATTCAGAAAATGCGCGAGAGGAGACCAGAGGTGTAATTTCTTCGCAGCTAAAGAGACAGGGTGGACAAGGGCTGTATCTAAAGGATGGTTATGGCACACTGCATACCACCATGATAAATAGGATAGTTTTGAAGAGTCTTTGCAATGTTTTGAAATCTGTTGAAACGCTACAGCCAGTAGCAAGTCAATGAGTCTTAGTTGGGGTTGATGTTCCCCCCTGTAATACACTTTTATTATGATAGAAGTGTGCATGAAGCACATCTTGGTTGGGCATTAGTGGCTTGTACACACAATACTCATTCAGTCATTTCAGAAAAATTAATTAAAAAAAATAAATATGGAATCTGCTGAGCCAGGTTTACAAGCAGTGGTCGATGTGTATCGCTGAATTAGAAAGAGAATTCACATGACATTTATTAGGGCTGTGCATAGTAATTTTTCCTGCATAAATACATTCACATTTTGCAAAACGATACTTTCATACAAAATGTGGATTATTACATCTAGCACAACTTCTTTTTGAAACCAGCGCACACCTGGTGAAATGAATCCCAGACACAGACATGAGACGGGTTCGACCGCAAAATGCCTCTCAGATGCACCTGCACACAGATCATTCTCCCACCTCGCCGCCAAGACATGGAATGCCCTCCCCATTTGCCTGCCACAGACCGAAGACCTCCTAACCTTCAGGAGACTTCTCAAGACCTGGCTCTTGGAACAGTAGCAGCGTCACCCCCCCCCCCCCCAGTGCCTTGCGACCCTCACGGGTATGTAGTGCGCTTTATAAATGCTATGATTGCTTGATTGATGTGCAAACCTTTCTTTCCCTGGTATCTCACAAGACTTTTTTTTCACACAAGGTTTGTGTTTGCTTTAAAAAAATGCACCAAATGGGAAGCTTTGAGCCAGTTACAATTTTTGCTCTGGCCTAATTTACATAGTATTCACAAACATTTGTGCGCCGCGATGTGTATATTGTGTACCAATAAAAAGTCATCTGTGACAAAGTTTCACTTTGTGACTCAAAGAATCAGGACAAGTGAAGTCTTTAATCTTGCATTCAAGATGATTGACAAAATGACGAAATTGGATTTTTCAGCATTCTATGTTTATGGTTAGGGGCGGGAATAGGGAAGTGCCCGGGGGTGCGCTTGAGAAACGTATTGAATACACAATAAGTTTATGGGTACCCACAAAGATTTTACCTGGCCATTGCCGCCGCCGAAACACTTGTAAACCTGCCTCAATGGTGGGAACAGGCAGATATGATCCCGCCCCTCCCCTCCCTCTCCCCCCAAGCAGCCGTTGTGTTAGTGCAAGTACCTCCAACAATATCACAATTCAACAATTGCACAGCAGCTTGACACCGCTGTGCCACGTATGTCTGCAATATATAGTGAGCCAACGTTTGCATGTGATGTTGATAAACTCCACTTCACCCCTCGCATCCAGAGGCTGAATTAATTAGTCCCTTATGTTAGTGCAAGCAATACACCAGAGGTGTGCATGAAGGTGCCAAGAGTGTCTAGAGTTTGGCCCATTAGGGCAAGTATTAGGTATAGTAGGGCAACATCATGAGAATAATGGAATAAATATAAGGGATAAAGTACCCACTACTAGACATTATAACATTATTGCAAGTCACCAAGGAGTTCTATAAGCATCTAGAGGAACAACAAGGGGCACTTTATCCCATATAATACATGGTCACCTTTCAAACAAACCACTTAAAACCTTGCTATGTAGCTCTCTCATATGAAAGAGCGAGCATGTTTGCAAGCATGAAGAATAACAATACAACCTTTAATACAAAATTCAACACATCAAAACCTGTTAGATATTTGATGCAAACAGATTTTAGAAACAGTTCAATAAAAGGCAAAAAGAGTCTAGCTTTTCTCTATCTGCTTGTCAGTCAGTCAAAATCACGTTATCCGGTTAATTAAAACCATATAAGCATACTACAAAAAAATAGGTCTAAGACAATAATGTGACATAAACGCACACCGAATATAATGAACATACATCATAATCACAGTGAACAGTTCATCAGGTAATTCATTAAAATTTCTTCAGCAGGAAAAAAATACAAATTGTGTGTCCCACAATGGGAACAGTAGTTGATATTCCAACAAAGAGGTTTGAAAACAAGTAACTAAACAAGCATTTGCAATGCAATAGGTCTCGCCTTTGTGAGAGTTTGAGCTATTGGCATTGGAAATGACAGTGCCTTTCATTTATGTGTTTTGGAAACCTGTAAGCGGTGCGTAAACACACACTTTGCACTTATAGTCTTTGCGTACGAGAAGCAAGGCTGGCAGTAAAAGATTCGCAGTTACTGCCAGCCTTGCTTCTTGTAAGCAACGACTTTAAGTACAAAGTGCGTGTTTACGCACTGCTTGCAGGTTTCCAAAAAATAAATAAAAGGCATACAATGCCAATAGCTCAAACTTTCGCAAAGGTGAGACCTATTGCATTGCAAATGCTTGTTTTCTACTTTTTCTCATCACCGGCTAATCTTATGGGGCAGACTTTAAGTGACAAATAGCATTTGTGCAAGCAGCACGTCAAAAGCTTTTTAGAATGACTATGTTTATATGAGTCGGCAAATTGAATTCACAACAATTTTCTTTGCCAAGGGTTCTTGTGCTAGTAATATATGGCAGCCCTGTGTAAAGTCGGGGACAGCTCTCAGAGCCGGGAAGTGCTGAATATTTCCATAAAAATAAAAAAGATAGACAAACCAAGTACAGTACCAAGTAAACCCCCAAGAACGCTTAGTAAATGAATACATCTCTAAAAATTAAAAATAAATACCAAACTGACCTCGACTTTGTCCATTTCTCCTCGTTCTGCTAATTCCTGTAGTACTTGTGCTGGCGGCATGAATTCACAAAGGAACTACTGCCAAATCCAGATGTATTAGAAAAGACCTATTCCTAGACCTTTTAACCTGAATCTGTGTCCATAACTCATCTGTCCATATTTGTCAACTTTCCTTGCTAAACCCCATTGAATCCTCGCTCTAGTTTAAATGACCCAGCATGAATAAGCATGTGCTAAATCACTACATATATACTACAGAGCTAACACTCTGTAGTATATATGCCCTTTCGATAGCTCTAGGCAACTAATTATGTATGGAAGGGCACACACACTTGACTGCTTACTCCCCTTTTATCCCCAAATTAAAAAGATAACTAGAATATAACATTTCAATAACTAAAACATCGGCGTAAAATAACGATAACAACTAACTTCCTTTAGACAATAAACACCATTCAATAATTAGTCAGGCATTCTCGAATAGTGTGACTTAATGTAGGGCAAACTGAAATACTTACTAATAGCATGAAAAACGAGTTCGGGGCTGCATCGAGTAGCGTGCTACCAGTCTGCCAAGCGCTTCAACACCTCTTCAGAGCAGTAAGCATTGTACAATTTCACAATACAATAAATACATTACAATGCTATAGCTACATTACTATTCTTTGAGGGACTTGAAGTTGTGTTTAGGGGCAAGAAGGATTGAAACTTTCTCAGTGCCCATCAGAAGTATCTCTGAAAAGGAAGGAAATGTTGCCAATTTACATGTCAAAAGTGTTTTAAAAGCTAAAACGGAACATTTTAGTGTATGTAATGAGAGAAAATTAAAAGTGAAGCTCAGCTTTTTGGCGCACGAATCAGCATGGAATATGACTTACAACTTTTTTTTCTTCTTATATTACAAAATGTCCCCTTCCAATGTCAACTTAAACATTTACCACGCTTGGGATGTTTTAAATAACATGTTTTTATTGTGATAAACTGAAAAGCGCGATTGAGTAGCACTCTATTCACATTGCTTAACCCTTTACGTTATTTTCCCTAGCTCACATTGTACGTAACTGTGTCAGGGGTGTGTGGGAGAAAGCCAACTGAATTATTCACCGCAGGGCGCGAGGGAGGCATGGCTTAAATTGCTGAACCTCAAATTTTCAGAAGGGTGGCTGTCTTAGTTCAGCCTTCGGTGTGACTGTACATATCTACTGAGCCTATTGCGGTTTTTTGGGGGGGCCAAGAGAGCCTGCTAGAACCCATGCTTCGTGGCTCTTTAGGTCACGAAGGTAGACTGATGCTTGCAGTTGTGGGTTTGCCTGTCATCGGATTTCTGTGGGAAGGAGGCAACCAGAGAGAGAGAACAGGGTGGAAGGAGAGGGTGGAGAGAAAAAGAAACCAAGAGCAGCGGAAGAGAACGAAAGAAAGCCGGGGAAAACCACTACCTGGAGCAGGAGAAGCGCGAATGCCTGGAGAAGAATGGTGGATGGGATGGATTCTGCAATTTTTTCAACAAAAGGAACACGCATCAGGAAAATCAGAACTGTACCACATACAGCGCAATACTTGCAGCTGCTGGAGTCGGACTGGCGGTGAGTTCAACCCCCGCCTACAATGCCCAGCCGCCCGGCCGGCCAGCCAATTGCATCGCGGCCCGGCCGGAAGTCCCGCCTCCTCGAGCACCCGAGAAAGGAGAGGAAAAGTCTTCCCGCGGCCCGGGGCTCCTGTGAGCTTCGGAGAGCCCCGGAGCCGCCTGCGCAGAGGAGTAGCTTTTGTCCCGCGGCCCCGGAGATGAGCTGCAGAGCCGAGGAGTCACACCGGGAGCAAAGAGAAGTGCTGCGGAAAGAGCCCCGAGGAGCGGGAGCTCCCGTGTAGCCCCCGCCAGCAGAGCCCGGTGCCGGTGAGTGTTGTCAGGTGGGGGGGAGAGCTGCGGCGGGGGCGGGGGAGGGGGGGGGAGAGCTGCGGCGGGGGCGGGGGAGGGGGGGGGAGAGCTGCGGCGGGGGCGGGGGAGGGGGGGGAGAGCTGCGGCGGGGCGGGGGAGGGGGGGGAGATGTCTCTGTATGTATGCGGCGGCCGGGGGGAATGTCTCTGTATGTGTACGTGCGTGTGCACATTAGATGCAGGCAAAGCGCGCTCACGAGGTCAAAAGGCACTCCACATGAACAAACAGACCCATTGACGCGTGCACTTTGAAAGTGAAACTGACTAAAGCAAGCGCCCGGCCCACGTTAAAAAAAAACACACGCATTAGATGCAGTCAAGGCGCGCTCACGAGGTCTAATCTCCAGCAGAAGAAATTCGAAACAGTCTGCTGTCCACATTCCCCGACATTCCCCAGAAAGGCTGGAGGATGCGGATTATCCGCTGCGGACTGAAGAAATACCCCCCGTCAGATTAGGATGGCGGGGGGATATTTTTTCAGTCCGCAGCTTTTCCGCCCGCGGCGGAAAAGCTCTAACATGTCTGGCGGTGTCTATCAGACACCGCCAGGCATATTAGGATGTCTGCGGTACTATGCCGTTCCACTGCGGCATTTCCGCCGAGTAAAAGGCATACGGTCTTTTGTTTGGGGGCCCGTTGAGGGCCCCCAGGGGTGAAGGGGGGTGGGGGTTGCACATGGGGGGTACCTATGGTAACCCCCTGCCTTTGCGTGCACGAAGCGGCAGGCACCACGCGGTGCCTGCCGCTTCGTGCATGCAAAGGTAAACATGCATTTTTAACCTTGCGGCGGGTGCTGCCTGAAGCAGCATCCGCCGCAATGTTAAAGGTAGGGGATGTGACCGCCAGGGTGGCGGTCACATCCTAATTGCCAAGGAGGACCGCCGCTGCCCACGCGGACGGTCCCTCTTCCTCGTGGGTGGCGGACGGACGCAAGTCCGTCCGCCATCATAATAGGGCCCATAGGACCATGCGAAAAGATGCATTTGTCAAGGAACCAGCAACAAGCACGGAGCTATCTGTAGTGTTAGCTAACTGGAGTGATGGTCAATCAATCAATCAATCAGGGTCTTATAAAGCACGCTACCCACCCGTGAGGGTCCCAAGGTGCTGGTTGGGTGGGGGGTGGGCTGGTTTTAGGGGTAGGGGGGAGAAAGGGGGCAAGCTCCGGTTCAGTTGAAGAGCAAGGTCTTGAGGTTCTTCCAGAAGGTAAGCAGGTTTGGGGAGCGTCTGATGTTTGCTGGGAGATCGTTCCAGGTCTTGGCTGCGATGTAGGAGAAAGCTCGTCCGCCAGCTCTGTTTCTGCAGATGAGGGTGGTCTCTGCCAGGGCGAGGTTGGCGGTGCGGAGGTTTCTTTAGGGTACATGGAAGGAGACTCTTTTGTTGAGGTATTTGGGTTCGATGTTGTGGAGGGGTTTGTAGGCATGGGTGAGGAGTTTGAAGATCACTCTCTTTGCGACGGTGAGCCAGTGGAGGTCTCGTAGGTGTTGGGTCATGTGTTCATGTCGTGGTGTCCCTAGGACGAGTCTTGCTGCAGCGTTCTGGATGGTTTGGAGCTTGTGTAGCAGGGTTCTGTTGATTACGGCGTAGAGGGCGTTGCCGTAGTCCAGTCTGCTAGCTATGAGTGCATGGGTGATGGTCTTTCTGCATTCGGGAGGTATCCATTTGATGGTCTTTCAGAGGATGCGAATGCAGTTGAAGCTGGTGGAGGTGACGGAGTTGATCTGGCGGGTCATGGTGAGGGAGGAGTCCAGGATGATGCCGAGGTTCTTTGTGTGGTCTGTAGGGGTCGGTAGCCTCCTGAGGGCAGGGGGTCACCAGGTGTTGTCCCAGGCTGAGTTGGAGGATCCTAGGATGAGGACCTCGGTCTTCTCCGAGTTGAGCTTCAAGCAGCTGTCTTTCATCCAGCGCGCAACGTCCTTCTTTCCTTCCTGGAAGCAGAGTCTGGTGTCTTTAGGGTTCTTCGTGAGGGAGAGGATGAGCTGGGTGTCGTCGGCGGATGAGACTATGCTGAGTCCATGCTGTCTGACGATGGCGGAGATGGTGGCCATGTAGATGTTGGAGAGCGTGGGGCAGAGCGACGGTCCTTGGGGCACTCCGCAGTTGATCTCTGTTGGTTCGGAGAGGAAGGGAGGGAGTCTGATCCTCTCAGTTCTGCCGGAGAGGAAGGATTGGATCCAGTTGAGGGCGGTTCCTCGTACTCCTGCGTCGTGAAGCCTGGCTGTGAGCCTGTGGTGTGAGACGGTGTCAAAGGCTGTGAAGAGGTATAGTAGGATGAGGGCCGCGATGTGTCCCTAGTCGAGTAGCATGCGGATGTCATCCGTGGCGGCGAGGAGGGCGGTCTCGGTACTGTGGTTCCTGCGGAATCCGGACTGGAGGGAGTCTAGGATGGAGTTCTCTTCGATGAAGGTGGTCAGCTGGGTGTTTACGAGTCTTTCAGTGACTTTGGCTTCTCTAGAATTTCAAGTAGGCTGATATGCATCAGGCTCCTCTTCAAACAATGCGATTTCTTGCATTTGCACCATTCCAACTGATGTAGTTTCTATCAATGGTGTACATGAGACTGCAGGAGCAGCCATCGTTGATATAGCACCAGAAGGTGATGCTTGCACCACATCCAGCTCATTACTTATTTTTGACTAGTACCAGGTGCACAGCTGGAGTCACAACAAGCTCACCAGCCCCCAAATTAGGGCCAATCATTTTAACATAATTGTACTCTTCTTAGACTAACACTAGAGTAGGGAGAGAACGTACTGGCCTAGTTTGAAAGCACTTTGGCACAATCAGCTACATTATGCTTTTTGATGCAATCGATCAACACATTTCTATTTTCTTTACACCAGGAAGTGTTGGCAGCATTACAGTATCTATTTTCTACCTCAAGACCTGGAACATATGATATGTAAGATAGGTCAAAGATTTGCTTGTCAGGGATCTGTTCCTGAACTGCCACTCTAGGGAGCCACCCATCCGCAGCTTTGTCTTCAGTAATGTCAAAGCCCTTTTTTGCAGAGTCTCTCTCTAATTTCCAGAATATTCTCCAACAATTCCAATTGTAAATCAGGGTCAGATGAATGAGTTTTCGACTCCGTCACTCTTCCATGGGGATAGAGAACAGAGACATAGAGCAGAACACTGAACATCTGATATGGTGCCTGCCACCTATTCTGCCCCTAGGTAAATCATTTAGTAGTCGGAGTCTCATACACATTATGAAGCCATGGGAGTCTTGACCAGACCCACAACTTCCCCCTGAAAATTACTAAGAACAATCGAATACACCAATTCAAAATTGCCGAGCAATCTCATCCTCAAATGAGCATCTGCTGCAGCTCCATGTTCATTCTTTATTTTGTTTTAACGCCTCTGGTATTACCGCCAATGAGGGTGTGCCATGAATAATACTATAAGTACTTGCAAAAGTAGTTGCACCATACCAAGCATTCTTTGTCTTGGGAGGAGGGGTGTGCAAGTATATACCGCTTCTAACTGAGCGATTTTGCGAGCAATCCAAAATGGACGTTTTCATCTCGCTTTTCCTATGAATTATCGCAACTTTGACAGTATATTTCACAGACAGCAGAGACTTGAGTAATGGTTTCTTGTCCAGCACAACAAATGCATCATCCTGCAGTGAAGACAATTGCTCCACAGACTATTAGTTCAATCGGCCCATCTCTCTCCTCCCATTTGCGGCCAAAGTCACAGAGAGACTCGTAAACGCCCAGCTGATCACCTTCATCGAAGAGAACTCCATCCTGGTTGCCTCCCAGTCTGGATTCCGCAACAACCACAGCACTGAGACCGCCCTCCTCGCCGCCACTGACGACATCTGCCTGCTACTGGACCAGGGACGCACTGCAGCCCTCATCCTCCTAGACCTCTCCGCAGCCTTCGCCACCGTTACATTTTGCACGCTCGCAGCCAGACGTCACGACGCGGGAATACAAGGAGCCACCTCAACTGGATCCAATCCTTCCTCCTCGGCAGAGGATTCGACTCCCTCCCTTCTTCTCCAAATCCACGGAAATCAACTGCGGAGTAACCCAGGGCTCATCACCCAACCCGACTCGCCTCCATCGTCAGACAGCATGGGCTCAGCATTGTACCCTACGCCAATGACACCCAGCTCATCCTCTCACTCACAGAGAACCCCGAAGACTCCAGACTCAAGTTTCCAGTTTATTTTATTTAGCAGAGTTACTTAAAACCATTGTTACAAAAATCTCATTGCAAGTTCAAAAATTAAAATCGATGAAAAGACATTACAGTATTTACAGTCCATTAAAAGAGAAAGCGATTATTCTAACAGCGTCAGTCTCTTTCCTTGTCAGCTGCAATGCTGATCTGATTCAGCATTTTCTTCTCCACTTTTCCTAAAACTTTTACAAACCTGCAGTTAAGCTGCGACTCCAGACTCTGCTTCCAGGAAGGAATGAAGAACGTGGCAGCATGGAAGAAAGACAGCTGCCTGAAACTTAAACTCAGAGAAGACTGAGGTCCTCATCCTCGGACCCTGCAACTCCACCTCGAACAACACCTGGTGGCCCTCCACCCTCGGGAGCTCACCCACCCCTACAGACCGCGCTCGGAATCTCTGCATCATCCTTGACTCCTCCCTCTCCATGAACCGCCAGATCAACGCCGTCGCCACCACTATTTTAAACTGCCTTTGCATCCTCCGTTAGACTTTGAAATGGATCCCCCTCGACTGCAGAAGGTCCGTCACCCCCACAATCATAACCAGCAGACTGGACTATGGCAACACCTTCTACACCGGATTCAACAAAACTCTTCTACATAAACTCCAAACCATCCAGAACGCCGCAGCCAGACTCGTCCTCGGGACCCCGCGCCACGAGCACATGACCCATCACCTACGAGACCTCCACTGGCTCCCCGTCTAGAAGAGGGTGACCTTCAAATTCCTCACCCACGCCTACAAATCCCTCAACAACATCGGACCCAAATACCTCAATGAGAGAGTATCCTTCCACGTACCCAAGAGGAACCTCTGCTCCGCCGACCTCGCCCTGGCAGAGAACCCCGCATCCGCAGAAACCGAACCGGTGATAGAGCTTTCTCCTACATCGCAGCCAAAACCTGGAAGGAGCTCCCGGTGAACATCAAACCATCCCTGACCCTGCACACGCTCAGTAAGGACCTCAAGACCTGGCTCTTTGACTGACTCGACTGATTCGGAGCTGCTCCCTTCCCCCAGCAGCACCTTGAGACCCTCACGGGTGAGTTGTGTGCTTTACAAACCCGATTGATTGATTGATTGATTGATCTCATAACAAGTTTGCTAGATGACAAAAAGATTCATATTCTGCAGGCGTAGCAACAGCTTCTTATGTGCAAATAAAATCTTTTACGATCTACAGAATCAAACTCCACCCCGGAGTCAAATATTTCAAAGGGATTTGCAGCATATGTATTTAAAACAAAAGTTACTTGACCCCTGTCTCAGTGAAACCCCTTACTGGGGAGATAGTCAAAACACCTAGACAGTTAAGGACTAATGCACCACACTACCATTTAGTCCCCTTACAATCATCAAGTTATTGCCCACCTCTAGGGGTTTGATGTCTAACAACTCAAATATATATTGAATAAGAGAGGTACCAAATAAATCAAGTTCACTCTCAAAATTCTTTAGTGTAGAGTTTCCCAATTACTAAATAGCAGTATTGGTAGCCAATGACACATTAAAAAGGTTCTTTATTCATAATATCTTAATTAAAACCATCCAAAGCGTTTCACTCATAAAGGGGCTTATGGTATATGCCATGAACATATATGAAAATAACTGCTGTCCATGGTCTTTTGAAGATCTTTGACAAACAGCGGCATATCCTTACAATCTTCACTGTATTGGGTTGTCGTGTACGGCAAGCGGTACATCTGTCTTACTTTTGTAAATTGATATTTACGGATTGTGGAACTCTACACCAAAGAATTTTGAAAGTGGACTTGATTTATTTGTTGCCCCTCTTATTCGACATACCCTTACTAGGAGATGCAGTTAAAGGTGCCCTGAAGTCTACCCTTTGAACACGTTGTGCCGCAATTATATAACCGATTCAAGACGAGATTCAAAACTGAAATTGGAACGGGGGAAGACCTGTACTAGTCAAGATCCTGACAAACCCACAGTAGAGAAGAGGTTCACATCTGAACTGAGTGAAGAAACCAATATTACAACAGATGTCTCCGCTCTGGAGAAGAAATATGGAGTGGAAACAAAATTAAGATACAGGTGAAACGACTAGAGTGTATCATGCAGCAATTAAAAAGGCCCAAGTGACCTTTTTAATGAGAAGGAAATAAACCTTGCAGCTAATTCTCCATGCAAAATGTTTTGCGTGGTGAAAACTCTTTTAGAACCAGCTACATCTGGGCCCACTTTAGAGGCCACATCTAAACGGTGCAATGATTTAGCTTACTTTTTTCATTAAAAAAATCCAAACCATTTATGACACGTTTCAACCTGCTTATCAAGTCAACATTGTGGGTAACAAGGAATATGTCTGTCCTAGCAACACAATAAATTGTCTGCTTTTCCTCCTCCGATGCTAGATATACTCTCAGACTTACTGAGTAGAATTAAGTCAGGCTCTCCTGAGGATCCTGTTCCCCCTCGCCCCCCATGTATTTTACCCATGGGGGTTGAGGTAATTGGTCCCACTCTACTTGAAATGTTTACTCTTTGTTTGGCCTCAGACATTGCTCCACTGGCATGGAAACATGCGATGGTCAAACCACTTTTAGAAGAAGAAGAAAACAATCTAGATCCAAGGGCTTTGGCTAACTTTCGCCCCATATCCTTGTTACCTGGTTTTAGTAAAATACTCGAAAGACACACAAACTCTGTGCTCTCGGAACTCTTAGAGAAGCATGACATCCTACATGCCACCCAGACTGGATTGAGGCCTCTTCATGGCACTGAGGTGGCCCTCCTGGCAGTGGTGAAACAAACAAAGGGGCTTCTTGATCAGGGAGGTGTTCAATACCGTAAACCATAACATACTGGTGGAGAGATTGCAGAGTGCAGGAGTTGATGGACCTGCCCTGGATGGGCTCAAATCATTCTGGAAGCACGGAACCTTTCGAATTGTTGAGGTGAACTGTACCTCCGATAGCCTTCCACTTAAGTGGGGAGTTCCACAGCGCTCCTCGCTGAACCCAACTCTTTTTAATTTTTTACATGAGACCCTTGCTAGTATCGTCCTCCCTTTTGGAATCTTTTGAATATCATATGCGGACGATACACAACTGATCTTCTCTATAACGCAGGGCCATGATCCAGCTTCATCATCTTTAGGCTCCTGTCTGGACAGCTTTGCTGAGTAGATGAAGAGATCATGACTCAAATTGAACGGAGACAAAACAGAGCTCATGTCTTCTCTAATCCTGGGTTGACCAAGCAGCCCATGATCTCCCCTGACCCCCAAATTTTCAAATCGGCTGGAAGAGTCTCTCAACTTTGAACGTTAAGCTGCTAAACTTGCAGCCAAGTGATATAACATGTTAAGAATAATGTAGAAGATTCTTCCTCTTCTCCCGGCGATATCGAAAAGATTGGTTGTCCAGGCTCTTATCCTCTCTCACTTGGACTATGGCAATTCACTTTATCTTGGAGCACCTAACGTGACCATAAAGAAGCGGCAGGTGGTGCAGAACACTGCTGCTCGGTGGCTTCATAACATCCCTAAACATCAATCTGCCCAACACTCCCTTCGCCTTCTTCGTTGGCTTCCTGTCAGAGAGAATACAATTTAAGTCCCTTTGAATTGCACATAGGTCGTTTAGGAACAGAGGACCTTTTATCTTTCGCTCATTGATTTCTCCTTACACCGGTCGGAGAACACTGCGTTCTTAAAACGCCTACTTGGCCAAGATGCCTTGTATTTTAAAAAAAAAGCTAAATATGGAGGGCAGGCGTTTTCATATAAAGTGGCTAGCATGTGGAATGACCTGCACTTTGTGTTTTGAACAGAAGAGGATAAACTATTTTCCGAAACAACTGAAAGCATGGCTATTCCAGTAGGGTCCATAGCCAAATTCTTTCACCCTCTGTGCCGCACTATCAACACTCGGATGCCTACAGGTAGCTATGCACTGTATAATTGCGAATAGAATAGAATATAAGCAACATCGGAAAGTTTAGTGTGATTCATTCAAGATTGCACAAATATCAGCCCAAGATGGATGCCGCACGATGTGTTTTTTGCTATTCTAAGCAAAATACAACCAGAGATTAGGTTTTCTAGACTGCTGGTGAAAGTGTAGGCTTGATATGCCAATATACCAACTAGATACAGTAATCTGGTGGACTGTGCTTATGAACCACCTAAACATTACATGAGGATGGTGCCTTCTGGGTAGCGATCAATCCGGTTAGACTCACTGAATTAGTTGATGCGGTTAGAGAGTTCCAACTCTTTTCACAATGAATAGAAATACTCAAGAATTTATAAATATTTTTTATAATTGTATTGAAATCAACGTTCTGCCTTAGGGCATATAATGTATATCGTAGTAATAATAACAAGCATTTACAATGCAATGGTTTCGCCTTTGTTAAAGTTTGAGCTTTTGGTATTGCTTTTGACAAATGGTCTTTTCTAACTTCTTTGAATTATGTGTAAAACGTTGATGTGTTTTACTTTACACAGAAATATGGATTGCATTTATAATGCAATTAGTTGCAGATGCACAGTGAATTAGAATACACGTTATTTCATAAAGCATGTTAGCATGTTCCTAAAGCCTGGAGTGTGAGAGAAGACAGGAGATAGAGGGCAAGAAGGAGAGAGTGTAAGATAAAGAGAGAGGGCAAGAGGGAGAGAGATGGAGACTGAGTGCAAGAGAAGAAGTGATAGATATAGAAGTTAAGGAGAGCAGGAGTAAGAAGGAAGAGAGGTCAAAAGGAAGAGAGGGCAGGAGAGAGAGGGAAGGCAGGAAGGAAAAGAGGCAGAAAGGAGAGGGAGGGCAAGAAGGAGTGGGAGGGCAGGAGGGAAGGTAGGAGTGTGTGAGAGAGGGCAGAAAGGAGAGGGCGGCAGGTAGGAGAGGGAGGGCAGGAAGGAGAAGGAGGGCTAGAGGAGGAGAGGACAGGAAGGAGAGAGAACAAGAGAGAGATGGAGGACAAGAAGGTGAAAGAGAGCAGAAGAGAGGTAGAAAGGGAGGGCAGGAGGGAGTAAGAAGGCAGAAAAGAGTGGGATGGTAGAAGAGAGAGAGCAAGAAGGAGGGCAGAGGGAATAGAGTGAGAGAAGGCAGAAGGGATAGGGAGGACAGAAAAGAAGAAGAGAGTAGGAAGGAGGGCAGAAGCGAGAGAGTGTGAAAAGAAAAGCTAAGGAGTGCAGGATACAGAGTGAGGAGAAAATGGGGAAGTAGATGGAGAGTGAAAGGCAGGAGTGTGAGAGATGTAGAGGGAAGGTAAAAGGAAGAGAGATTGAAACAGAAAGGAGAGAGAACAAGAGAGAGATGGAGGACAAGAAGGTGAAAGAGAGCAGAAGAGAGCTGGAAAGGGAGGGCAGGAGAGAGTAAGAAGGCAGAAAAGAGAGGGATGGCAGAAGAGAGAGAAAGCAAGAAGGAGGGCAGAGGGAATAGAGTGAGAGAAGGCAGAAGGGATAGGGAAGACAGGAAAGAAGAAGAGAGCAGGAAGGAGGGCAGGAGCGAGAGAGTGTGCAAAAAGGAAAGATAAAGAGAGAAGGATAGAGAGTGAGGAGAAAATGGGGAGGTAGATGGAGAGTGAAGCCAAGAGTGTGAGAGAAGACAGGAGAGAGAGGGCAAGGAGCACATGTGATAGACACATTTGGAAAGGAGCAGGTGAAAAACATCAATCGAAGTGAGTGTGGACATCACATGCTTAGGGGCATAGCTATCATAAGCACTGCAGGTAGGGTCACAAAATTAAGAAGCCGTGACCAGAAACCAAAATATCTGCTTCTTTCACCGCAGTGTAACCACTGGCTCACGTCTCCTGCCATTCGTGGTATCCTCGGACCAGTTTTACTAGGAAGTGTCGGCCCATTGAGAAAAATACTCCTTTGGGCTAATTGTACACATAACCCGACGTATCTGCAAGTGCCGCAGACTCCAGGCAGCCTTCCCCTCAGAGGCTCCTGCTCGTCAGAGGGGGATCCGGCCCAGGAAGTTTAGCGGGCTCATAAAAGTGTTGTCGGGGCCGGAGGTACACATAGCATATTTAATCTGCGTACTGCGCGCGCCTGGATTGATTTCAGCGAGATCTGAGGCATGCCCACGAGCTTCGCCGGGATCTGGGATTATGGGGGTCGAGGGGGGGCTGACGTCACCCCGAGTAGCACTTATCCCAGGTCCAGATGTCTAGTGTAACAAATCCCGTGCTACAAAGAGGACACCCCCTGCAAAGTGTCAGGTCACACATTGAGGTCCGCTGTACAGGTCGGAGACTCACGCGCAATGCAAAGTAATCTCACCGGTCCTCTCCAGATGTGCTTCGAGTAGGGTAAAGAGACAGGCGTGGTAAAAAAACCTCTCTGCGGGAGCAGCCCAGCCCTGTCCCAACTGCGAGCAACGAAAAACAAACTCAGCGGGAACCGCGCAGCACCCCGGGGCCAATTAGGCAGCTCAGGCCGGGCTCTGACACCCGGGACGGAAGTCCCACCACACACAGAAGACCTCCGTGGAGCCCGGCACCGGGCCTTACCTGCAGCCGTTCCCGGGTCTCCAGGACCATGCAGCGCACAGTGCCCCCGCCGCTTTGTTTGGGCTCTTCCCCTGCTCCGGGACGCGGCCCTCCGTGACTTCCCCTCTGAGCCGACCAGGCTTGATCGGCTCCTTGTAACCCGATCCCCGCAGTCAAGCCCCTTGACACCCCTCACATGTGTACAAGTATTTCACAGTTGGACCGGCGAGGGCTGCCCGACCACAACTCACACCAGGTCATCATATGTGCAGTCGTGCTGATGCGTGCAAAGCATCAGCACGAGCAAAGCGGAAAAAATAACACTTACATAGCAGCTCACACGGCACGGGCAAACCTTCCTTACCTGATCGCTTCGTGGGAACTTAAATCTTGCAGCCATTTCATTAACACGTTCTTTGCATCCTCAGGGAAGAGCTGTCTGAAGCAGCAGTGTCACGGCATTCATCATCATTACATCAGCAATAGGGAAGTTCATACTGATTGCTATCAGCATTCAAAGTGGCCCAATCACCGGGCCAGCAAACACTGCATGCTTCGTTTTCAGGGGGAACTGTGGGCATTTTGGGCGGGTGTTCATGTGCGCAACTTTGATCAACGCGACAGGAAGCAGCCTTTGGGGAGCAAGTAATCCTCAAGCAGGGAAGCTGTGCGAAAGTGGAAAACACAAGGGGGAGGCCCGAAGAACAAACAGGAAATTACCGTCCCTCTCTCAGCCATAAAGAACCCTTTATGAATGTTATCAAAACGTGTTTGCCAAAGTCTGGAGGGAAACCACAGATATACAAGAAATCAAAAGCACTTGTTCTGCCACAGAAACGCTTAGGGCCACATTTGCATAAGATAATTTCAGGCCAACACACAAGAGGTGTATTATGCCACTATGCTAGGTTATATGGTTTAGACTGCCAAGAGGTGTATTATGCCACTATGCTAGGTTATATGGTTTAGATTGCCATGTGTACAACTGACAATCGTTTACATCTGAAATACACTTTGTTGCAATAATGTGTATCAACCTTTATTAATGTGAGTTCATGCTTACTTGAGACTCCTGTAGATGGCATGTGGCAGTTTTAGAGTAAGACCACAACATATGCTCTGACTGTCCCAACGCACCGCACCCGCCGCCAGAGTACAAGAGGCGCCTGGTTCATTGCTCGATGCATCATGCCTGACAATAATAGGAGTTTGTTCGGATTTAGATTATTGCACTAAAAGAGTTCGGGTAACTAACTCTGTGCACAGTAAGGTGTGTGCCATAAAGCAAGTCCCTTTGCAAATCCAGTAGAACCCGAGATGACTCTGTAGCGAAATCTGATTCGGACTCTGTTGGTTGTTTCTCATTCGTTTTACCTCCGGGGGATTCAGCCGTCTGCGCCTCAGGCAGTCTTCTGAAGTCTGTGCCAAACTGCAGACAGAGCGAGAGGGCGGAAATGCTTTGTTCGCCCCTTCTTGAAGTGTGAGCAAGCCCCTGACACCGGGTCTGGCCACTGAGGATGTGGCCGTTGACGGATGTCACACATGCGGGCCCGTGGCGCTGAGAAGCAGGAGGTGAAGCCGCCAGCAAGGGCCGCACGAAGAAGGCTTCACAAAGAGGTCTGTAAAGCAAATCAAGCATTTACAAGTGGTGCGGGAACGGGCACACGGAGAGCGGGGGGGGGGCAGGGGCGGGAACGGGCACACGGAGAGCGGGAGGTGGGTCAACAAAGACTACAGGGGGGCAGGAAAGGCACGGACAGCGGGGGGGGGGGGGGGTGGCGGGAACGGCCAGCACTCACCTGGACCTGGACTTCCTCCGGCGGCGGTCGGCCGCGGAATGGCCAAAACAAACCTCGACGAGCAAAAAAAATAAACCCCGCCCACCGCCGCACTGACGTGACAAAAGGGGCCGGATGAGTAAAATTCTCAGAAACGCCCACGAGTCGCCTCGCAGGATGACGGACGCCTCTGTTTGCCAATGGCTAGCGTCCATTTATGGAGCTAGCCAATGGGAAACAGAGACGGGACGAACATCCATACTGTTAACAAAAGTTTTCGCCTGGGCGGAGCACTGCGTGCTACGGCCAGGCGAAACCTAAAAAGGAACAAAATAGTGTCAATAAAAATGGACAGTAAACAAAATATCAGAAAGAATTGCAACATTGTTTGGCGTTTCAGAATTTCCCCGCATGAAAATGATTGAACCCATATCTGTTCTCCAGTTCTTCATTTCTTGCCTCTCATTAAGCTGCTTTGGCACCAAAAGGGCCTGTACGAGTTTCTATGGTGCCTTCTCTCGCACATACTTTAGTGAAAAGCATAAGTGTTGTCCTGTATGAAGAGGATTGTTATTTGTGTCTGTGCTCAGTCGCTATATTATCACAGCAAGCCGATAAGGCCAGGCTGCTCAGACGTGCCTGCCTGCGGCCTTCATAAAGAGTGTTTATAGCTCCTGCTTGCTTGATAATAGTCTCCCAGGAAGTCAAAGATTCCTCTCTGCCTTGTACTTGCTATACCAGCTAAAATATACATTTCCAATTATTTCTAAAAAGGACAAGTTTCACATTGAATGATGTCAAATGCAAGAAATAACATTAATCGTGCTGTTAATTTATTTATTTTTATTTAGTGTCTGCTGTCCGGGCCCGGCTGCCATGTTGGGGTCAGGCATAACACTCGGCAGAGGTCGCGGTCAGGGTATTCAGTCACTGCTGACCGGGAAACGTTTGGAACCATTGTTGGATCTTAGTCAGGGCATCACTGAGGTTAAGAATGTCTGAATGGGAATTGATTTTATAGTAGAGCTGTCCCTCTACTTAGTTCTATAAAATCTTATGATTTTATATATGTGGATAAACGATACACTAGCAACTATAATAAAGCAAATTTAGTGTTATAGCTGAGCAAACATCATTAAATGAAAAATAAATGTATAAATGAGAAATATGCACTCAAAATAAATGAATGTATGAATGATATGAAATGCAATAGGCAGAAATGCAAAGATTGTGTCAACCTTTTACTGCTGTGTAACTGGACACAGTCATGCATACAATTAGGGAGTACCGGTAGTTAATGGATTTAAGTGTAATATATAGTTTTTGTTGATACATGAAAGGTATTTGTGAAACCATTTTGTCTGTAAAAGCAGGTTTATGGATGGAAATGGTTTTGAGAATTTAGCCCTTAGTCATTGTTTCCTCTAGGTTACTGGTGGGTTATCATCTACAATGACTGACACTGGAGTACAATGTATGTGTACAGGTGCCTGTTGGCTCCTACCTCCTCGGTTGTAGTCTCTCGGTCTGTGCAGGGCTGAAACAATGTAGTGGAGGGTGCTGGTCTGGAATAAGGTGTTTTAATAACGGGTGGTACAGACAAGCTTTACTTGTTACATATGTATGGGAAAATGTTAAGAGCACAGACGTACTGATTGGGAATGGGGATTTATAAGACATTTCAATACATGTATGTGAATGTCACTTCAAAGTGCAAGGCCCTACCCACCTTACAAATTATGTTATTTTTGCATTATTAGAGTGCATTTCTAAATTGTTTTATGCCACCATATAGCTTTCAGAGTTTGGGCTCCATTTGAATGAATGAAATAGCACTTCTAAAGCGCCTAGCAACCTGAAGGCATCCCAGCGCTGAAGGGTTCATAGAGGTAGAAAGAATATCTAGGGGAAAAACCATGTCTATAGCTGTTTGCATTCAGGTATGGGATCTTCATTCAAAAGGATGCCTTTGGTTAGTGAATATTGATTTGCCTAATATTTTGTTTAATTTTTTATTTTATTTTTATCATTTTTTGTTTGAATATGTTTATTGCAATTTAGTCATCATACAACATTACACATATGCAAACATGAAGAATCCACCGAGCTGTAGTGCAAATTATTCATCATAGATCAATGCGGTCAACATTATACATAGAAGAGCCTAGCAGTAAGGATCATAATATAGGCAGCATAAATGAAACAGCATGGTCGGTTCGGTAAAGGCTGGCTAATACGTAAAAGAACAATAATCAATAATTGCAGCACTCGATGATGGAGAAAGTCAAATCCGTTTCCTGATGGCACCGCAGACTTGTTCATTGTAAGTGCAAAGGATGTTGTAGTAGCAACGTTAAGGGAAGTGGGCCCAACAATTGCGCAACATATATCCAAAGCTGCATTTCAAATCAATCAAATATAAAGAACAATCCAATAAACATGATAAACAAAAGAGTGGGTGGTGTCTAATAACAAGTATGTGAGTGTGGGTGTTGGTCGTGGGGTAGGTGTCAAACCGGTCCAAATCGTCCCTCGTTAGTTAGGGGGGGTTTAAAGCGCCGAAGGAGTCGCGTGTGTGCCAATGGGAGGGGGAGGGGTCAGTAGTCATACAATGCCGGCCTGTAGGCATATCTGGTGATAGGACGCTAAGGCGATGTCCCAGTCTAGCGCTATTGGGAACTTGCGGAGCCCCGCCGTTTCCTCTCTATGGAGCGCTACACTCTCTGCCTGTGCCCAGTTATCTAATGAACTACGCCAGTGTATTGGTTGGGGGGGGGACATTATGTTTCCAGCGCTTAGTAATAAGCCGTTTCGCTGTGATCAGCCCCAGATCCCAGAATCTCGCCTGGACTTTCGTCTGTTTCGTCCTTTTAAACAAGCCCAGTAGGCAAGCCTCCCACGTTATCGGCAAGCTGCCCCCCCGTTGCCTTCGCTAATGTCTCTGCCACCGCAGTCCAGTAGGTGTGCAGAGTAGGACAGGCCCAAAGAATATGTAGGAACTGCGCGTCTACAAGTCCACATCTGGAGCACGCTGATGTGGTAAGCCCAAAGTATTGATTAATCTTATCAGGGGACAAGTACACCCGGTGCACGATGTAATAGTGGATGATCTTGAAGCGCGCATTGCGTGGTATATTTTGCGTCCCAGCCAGAATTTGTGCCCACTCCCTGTCAGTCCAATCCCGGCCCCTGTCTGCTGTCCATTTATCTCGCAGGCGCTGAGGGGAGAATTGTGTATGTGTATGTAAAGCTTGGGCGAGCCAGTGCACTATGTGAGAGCCATTATCCATCACATGTAAATACTGAATGAGTAGGTGCGTCGGCGGCTCATCCGCTAGTGGGCCCCAGGCCTGTGTCAGTGTACGTAAGAGCTTCGCATGGGTCAGGAATTGTCCGGCTGGTAGTCCTGTGCTGTCTGCCAGTGTCGCGAAAGGGAGTAGCGCATCGTCCTCAAATAAATCGCCCAGTCCTTCCAAACCGACTGTCTCCCAGTTGTCCAACACTGGCGATGCGAACGCACCTCCCTCCCAAGGCGTGCCTAGGAGCGGTAGATTGGGCGCATATGGATTCATTGTTGCTGTAAGTTTTAAGCTTCTTGTGTAGCATTTTCGCGCCACCGCGAGATGTAGGTGGTCCGGAGAGCGGAGCTTAGACAATGGGTGAAATAGTGCATGTATCTGCGGGACCGTCATTACTGCGTCCTCCGAGGCGGTATCTCCCAAGTTCCTCCCACTCAACCAGTAGGCCACCCATTGTAACTGCACAGCTAGGTAGTACAGTTTGTGGTTAGGGACCGATAGCCCGCCACTTTCCGTCGCAGCATATAGGGTTTTCAGCGCGACTCTGGGCCTCCCCTCGTTCCAGATCAGTCGCCTGGTCAGAGTTTCCAGCTCACGGAAGACGCGGGCAGGAACATACACTGGCAAATTCGCATAGAAGTACAGTAGCCTAGGTAGGGCAATCGCCTTCGCCAGCGCGATGCGGCTGGGTACGTTCAATGGAAGTGAGTTCCAGAATGAGACTTGCGCTGTAAGAGACGATATGGTCCTCGTAAGATTACCATCTAGTATGTTGGCGGGTTCACGATAAATTCGTATGCCTAGGTATCGAAAGGTTGTCGAATACCAAAGGAGCCGTTCACCCATTACCGTTATCTCGCACTCGGGAGTGTCGGTAGCGAAAGAATAGACACCAGATTTAGCCCAGTTAACCCGGAGTCCAGACATATCACCGAAGGTGCTGAATATGTCAGTGAGCGCGCTTGGAAATCGGGACAGGTCTTTAACATAGATCAGCAGATCATCCGCATATAGGGACACTGAGTGTATCCCATCCGCCAAGAGGATGCCCCAGGTCTCGCCTGATGCGCGTAGTCGCGCCGCTAACGGTTCCATCATGAGTGCAAATATCAAGGGGGAGAGGGGGCACCCCTGCCTGGTGCCCCTACAAACACGTAGCGGGGCAGAGAAAAGCTTTCCCGTTCGCACTCGCACCACAGGAACAGAGTAAAGGAGTTCCACCATACGAAGGTAAGCTGCACCTAGACCAAATTTTTCCAACACTAGCGCAAGATAGGGCCATTCCACCGAATCAAACGCTTTCTCGAGATCAAGAACTACGCAACCCGAGCGGGGCCATCGGGCCACAGCTAGATTTTGTACCTGAAACAGCCTCCTGATGTTGTAAGAGGTGCTGCGGGTGGGGACAAACCCATTTTGGTCAGCATGGACTAAGGTAGGGACCAGGGGTGCTAATCTCTGTGCCAGCGTAGCTGCTAGAATTTTATAGTCCGTATTAAGGAGGGCAAGTGGCCTATAGGATCCCATGTTCAGTGCATCTCTGTTGGGCTTCAAAAGCGAGATCACATTCGCTTCATTTAATGACAAGGGGAGGGCAGCATCGTGTATCGCAGCCGCATACACCCGCAAGAGTTCTGGGATGAGAATGGTAGGATATGCCTTATAAAACTCCGCCGGCAGACCATCGGGCCTGGGGACTTTCCGTTGGAGAGAGAGAAGATAACAGCACGGAGCTCCTCCGCCGAAAGCGGCGCGCCGAGCTCCTCACACTGTGTATTGGTGATCGTCGGTACAGGTATGTCTGATAGGTACTCCGTTATATCATCACTAGTGGTGTGCAAGCGGGAACGGTATAAGCTGTCATAGTGGCCCGTAAAGGCTTCATGTATAGCTTTCTGAGTGTGGACCACAACACCATGCGTGGTGCGAATCGATAATAATGGCGGTGTCTGGGTGTCCTTCCTAATCAGCCAAGTCAACAACTTACCAGGCTTATCCCCAGCGTGATGTGTACGAGCCGAGTGTGCAGTGTAATTTAAGTTCTTCAACCTATCCAGGAGTTTCGCATGTTCCCCCCGTTTTTCCACTAATCTCGCCTCATCCCCCTCTACCGCTTCGCGTTCATCTGCCAGTAGGTCAGCCTCTACCCGTGTAAATTCTCTATCCACCTGACGTCTCAGTCCCGCCTGTGCACCCAGGCAATGGCCTCTCATGACTACCTTAAATGCATCCCACTCAACCTGTGGGGTGGATGCAGTATCAGTGTTGTCCTCAAAATAACGCAATATACAAGTCGAAAGCAATTCTCGGAAGGGGGCATCTAATAAAACATCTGTCTGGAGTCTCCACGTGGGGATCGGGGGGTGTGGGCGTTACCAGGCAAAGTCAAGAGTGTGCGGGTTGTGATCGGAGTGGGTGCGGCCCAAGTAACAGGAGTCAGTGACGAGGGGCAGTAGGTCACTAGTCAGCATAAACCTGTCAAGTCTGACGTGCAGCGCATGGGCTCCCGAGTAATACGAGTAAATCTTCGTGCTGGGGTTGCGACTAGGCCAGGCGTCAATAAGATCCCAATGCATCGCCCAATCAGCAAACGCTCTTAATGTACCATGCATCGCCGCATGTGGCAGAGGGGGGGATGACCTGTCTAGTGTGGCATCAAGTATACAATTATAGTCACCTCCTAGCAAAAGAGGCACACCCGGCCATGCAGCTAGCGCCGTCGATAAGCGTGCGAGGAATCGCCCTTGGTCAACATTGGGGAGCATAAATAGAGGCTATGACTATGTCCTGTCCATCCAGCCTTATCTGAAGTAACACAAATCTGCCTTCAACGTCTATGTTGCTGCACGTGAGTGCAAAGGGGACCCCCGGGCGAATCCATATTAGAGCCCCACGTGCGTATGCTGAAAAAGCTGTGGCATATAATTGTTCCCTCCACCTACGGCGTAGAGTATGTACCTCCGTGTCTGTCAAGTGTGTCTCTTGTAACAGTGCTACTTGCACTTGGTGTTGCTTGAGATATGAGTACACCTGGTATCGGCGTGAGGGGGTATGCATCCCCCTAACATTCCAGGTGCAAAACTTAGTGGCAGACATGTCTGTTATCCTTCCCCACCTCCCAGATACTCCCCCCCGCCCACAACCCCTCGACCAACAGCGCAACAGATCAGAGCAACATAAAATGCTTTGTGGTCAGACCATACTATCCCACCTCCCCGCCAGCACATACCGGAAGTAGGAAAAAGAAGCATGAGACCCATAACAATGGAAAACAGAATTACAATGCCAAAAGGTCGACTGCGGAACATGCCGTCGTCCAAACGCTCTAGCGAGCTCTAACTGTTCTTAAGTTGAAGGGGGGTTCACTGAGTGTTCACGTTAAGTATGCAAAGGGTTCATGTAGGTAGGGTGTGGGTACACTCCCCCCACCACAGGCTGGAAGTGTCTTATAGTCCTTCGCCAGCAAGAGTTCCCGGTGGCCGGGGCAGAACGTTCAAGGAGGCCGAGGGACAAGCGACCAGCAACCACTCTGGGCGAGGCACATGCAAGCACTTACCAAAGTCAGGACTCACCCTCGGCAGAACTGGTGGCTGCAGGGCACCAGTAGAAGGCCCGATAGCCAGTCTCACAATATGTGGGTTAGTCTCTCGCCAAGGTGTCCGCAAGTCGCCGTCAGCAGCTCCCATGGCCAACGGCAGTGTACATGCACAGAGAGCACGGGCGGACATGTTCATTGTCCGCTACTGGCGGTCAGCGACCCTGTGTCATATTCAGTGGAGCAAATCAGCCGTCTGTGGCGCGCTCCCTTGACCCTCAGGACTTGCTTCTGGGGCAGGGATTTCCGCCAACGAGCCACTGATCTCTGCCACCCTACGGATAGCTTCCTGTTGTTCTTCATGACGGTGTTCAGGTGTAGGGCCCACAGCTGCTTCCTGACGCACTGAGCTGGTCGTTGAGAGCCTCCTGAGCCTCCGCCGTCGAGCACCTCCGCCGCGGCGTGTCCTCGGGGGCATTCCACCTGGCTCCGGGTCAATCCCCGAGTCGAGCCAAGTCTCCGCCGCCTCCGGGGTGTTGAAAAAATGAGTCTTATCCTGGGCCACGACCCGCAGACGTGCTGGGAATAGAAGTGAATATTTGAGGGCCAGGTGGCGGAGTCTCTGTTTCACGGCCATAAAGGAGTGACGTTGTCGCTGCACTTGTATGGTGTAATCCGGAAAGAACATGATGGTTGCATTATCAATCCTGACTCCGGTAGCTTTCGAACCTCACGGAGGATGGCATCACGATCGCGGTAGTTCAACACGCGAATGAGCATGGGTCTCGGATTTGAGCCCTCAGGGGGAAGTCGGGTGGGCACGCGGTGGGCACGCTCCACCACAAAGTGTTGCGAGAGGGTACCTTCCGGTAGAATATCTCTGAGCCAACGCTCCACGTGTTCCGGTGCCTCTCTCGGTTCCCATCTCTCCGGCAGGCCCACTATGCGGATGTTGTTCCGTTTCGCTCTCCCTTCCGCATCCTCCGCGCGATCTTCCAAAAACTCCACTCTGTTAAGGAGGTTTTGAACATGTTTGTCCATCTGGGTGATCTTGGGGGACAGCTCTGTCACCGTAGCTTCCAACATAGTTGTTCGCTCAGAAAGTTTTTTGTGGTCAGCTCGGAGATGCGTCATATCTATGGCCACGCTATCAATTTTAGTCTCTAAAGAGGTACGGGTCAGCTGCATTGACTCCTCCAGTCTTTCCATAGCTGCCAACATCGTGTCCAGCTTAGAGGTTGTGTGGTCCGCATCAGTCTGCTTCGCCATTTTCCCCTTCACCTGCGTGCCCCCTGTCACAGCCCTCGTTTCAGGTTCCACCGACATGGGAGGCTTCGAAGTATCCAGCTATAGGTGTGTTCCAAGGGAATCTCCCTATGCCGCCTTCAAGGTGTGGCCCTCCGGCAGGACTCCGCATGGGACCGCCTCCGAAGCTCAGAGCCACAGGGCTCCACCAAACGCCGCTGGTGCACCTAGTGTGGGGACGGGCAACTCAAATGGGAACGGCAAGTACAGAGCAGAGCTGCAGGCCTCAAGCACAAGGAGAAGTTAAGGGTGTAGCCAGTCTGCAAGGAAAACGACCCATGCAATATTGCAGCGCTTCAAGAAATGTAGTCCAAGCAGGGTGGTTGTGCCTGTAAGGTGCATGCCCCTGCGCCATTGCCAGAAGTGCCTGTGGTGCAGCAACGAGGACCGTCATTGTGTTGCACCCAGACCCGCTCGTCGCGGTCCCCGGACCGTCCCCTCCACATATCCCGCAGGCACCCACACCAGGGACGACGTGTGTACTCCCACCGTGAGGGGGAGCAGTCCGTAGGGGGGGGCCAGGTGGGTGATAGCGCCTCAGCGATGTCTGGGTCCGTGTCCACTACTCCAAATCACCGTTGCAGCAGACGCTACTCTGAGGTCCTCGCCCCCAGGCTGGGCGACTCTGCAACTTGAATCCGGGTCCCGGGCCGAGCACACAGGGTGCGTTATCTCACAGGGGCCTAATATTTTGTTTAATAATGGTTTCTACAGCTTGATGTAAAAAATGAAATGTGTCTGATCCTGTCAGACAGTGGCAGAATGCAAAGCTATGGGTCCCCCAATGCAGAATAATGAGAGGCCCCGAAGTTTCCCATATCTCACAAATATTCATTGGTCTTGGGCTGCATGGGGTTCCCCTGAAAGTCTAAGTAGCACCCTTTAGGGATGGGCACACCCCTGCACCACAGGGGTTTCAGGGGCATTCATTGCACCCCTGGGTAGAGATCTTTTTAGAGTAGCATGTATAAGGATGCGTGTGCCAGAGCACTTTTTGTTTATATCATTCGACTCGGTGAACGGTTGCCAACTACCAGCCAAGAACTGGCACTACTAGACAAATAACTTGGATGCAAAGATGAGCACATGAGGGTGTCATAAGCCTAAGCCAACTTGTTTTAATTATTAGATGAATTTCAGTATATGTGAGTGAGACTGTCCTCAGATGACAATATTTTGCTGCCTAAATGAGTTCATCCAGGCAGTGATTTGCCCATTTCAGTAACATGAGGCTGCTCTTCAAAAACAACACAGAAGAGCAGAAAAACAAAAAACAGGAGATCAGTGTATGGCTCGCATCGAAATGTCCTCGAATCCTTCAGGCAATCTACAAAAGCCCCTGCTGTAATCCACGCAATCAGTGGTGAATTAAATTCACAGATCTGGATGAAGGATGGGGATGTCCTCCAATGTCCAACCCAGAGACATTTCTGTTTTCCACCTCTGGAGATGTAAGAAAGAGCCAATTGAGGGTTCCTCTACTAACAACAATTAGAGGACAGTAGTATCAATGCCATAAAACCACAAATGTGTTACAAGTAACGTACGATAAGCTTGTGGCGCCATATCAACCGAAGGCAATGACCTCCAAGGCGAGGTGGGAGAACGGTTATGGACATTTTTAATATTACTTGCATAAGGCATTAGGCAGTACTGTTATTGTCCCCTGGCTCAAGAACTCCTGCCAGTTAACAAGAGAGATCTACATAAATTAGATTCAGTGACCAATGAGACATACAAGGCTGTCTGCAGGTTGATAAATTGCAACTGGATTGTCAAGAGTGCGTTGTCAGCTCAACATTCATGTCAACAACTTTATTGATATTTCTTTCTCAATTAGGAATGAAATTAGAAGTGATAAGAAGAGAAGTAAGATTAAGTGTCTTAGAGATGCTCAATGAATGGTAGGGTACACAGGGCTATCCCCGAGAGTCTGACAAGGGTGGCGTGTGATTGTGTATTCCGTATGTCAGTTTGGCCCGATACTGCCATTGTAGGACATACTTAGCAGGTCAGAGGATGGAAAGTGGCCACTGTGCTCAGACACTTAACCCCTTTAAAGCTAGTAAACAAGCCTCCCCAGTGCTGCGCTGTCCATTATCCGGTGCTGAACTGGACGTCCAACGGTCGTGCGCAGCACTGGGGAGGTAGTGCCCGTGACGACCGTTGGCCGACGGCAGCACTTAAGGGGTTAAAAGATTACTTTCTAACCATTGGGCACGACCATGCAGATTGGAGGATATACTGAGGAGTAATATCACTGTTAATAAATGGAACAAAACAATAGTAAAAACCACTCGGTGAATCAACTGGCTCTTGGAAGGTGTGTGTGAGAAAGTGGCTCTATATATACTGGACCAAGATAAGGTACAGTGTTTATAGAGTCCACAAACCCCAGAGTTATAACCGAGGTTAAAGCCAGGTGTGACCTTACTCTCTAAAGTGGTAGCTTGGTCGAGCAGTAAGGCAGTACCAGAGGACAGTGTAAAGCATTTGTTGTACACACTCCGTCAGCAAAAGGTTTCACACACTCAAGAACTGAACTCCAGGCCAATGTTTTTATATCAAAAGATATAGTTGTATTTTTAGAACCAACAGGTATCAAAATATACTTTTCTCAATATGAGTGATCTCAGATGAATACTTTGCAGAAAGGCAATAAACTTTGTAAACACAATAGGTATAGGGGTTGCAGAAGGCAACACAATTCTAAACACAATTTAGCATTGAGCTCAATGGGTTTTCCTATATAAACACAGCGGATTACTTTGTAGATTACTTTGGTAGTGCCGTCTTGGGGTCTAAGCTGAAAACAATTTAGTAAAACGTTTTAGTTATTGCCGTGATTTTCAGGAATATAAAGTTATTTTAAAAGTTCAAACTTTTCAACAGAAATCTGGCAATGTTATCCAATGGGAGGAAATTCAGGTTGTAGGTAAAGTACGATCTTGTTACTTTTGTAATCCAGTACTGGGCTCCTAGGCCCAGCACTGGGATCTCAACTTAAAACAGGTAAGTAATTACATTTCAGTATTTCATATGATTTTTGAAGAATATTTTGAGTTTTCAAAAGTAGACAGAAGAAATTTCATAGAAAAGCAGACAATGGATTCCTATGGAGAAAATGCAGGTTACTAGTAAACCCAGTAAGGATTACTTTTGCGGTTCAGTACTGGGCTACAAGATGCAGTACTGGCTTCTCTCCTGATCACAGGTGAGTACTTCGGAATTCAGTTGATTTTATATGAATATTTTAAGTTTCCAAAACTCCACACTTAGAAGATTTTTCGAGTCAAGCCAGTCAATGTTATCCAATGGCAGGTAAGTGAGTTACCGGTTTCCATGTGAGTACTCGACTGGTGAAGTTATGGTTCTGGGCATAGACTCAGGGGTCCCCCAGGGTCAGGTAGGTACAGTTGGTGCACCCTCAGCGGCGCAGGGGCAGCCGGGTGCAGAGGTAGTTAGGCCCAATGTTATTCAATGGGGGGCAGGGGGCCTCCGGTTGGTGGCGGCTGGCTAGCAGGCCACGCGGCTGTGGGAGCTGGGCTCCTGATCACTTGCTCAGGGCAAATGGGGAAGTAGGTTAGAGTACAGGTTGCACTGCCAGGGGCACTCGGGTGATTGGGTGCAGGGTGCTTTTGAACCGTCGGGCGCTCAATGTTATTCAATGAGGTACTTGAAAAGGGAACAAAGGCTGCAGGCTCGGGGACGGAGGGTCTTTTGGAGCGACCAACACTTCGAGGGGTAAGTTGGGATCTTGGAGAATAGGTAGGCACCCAGGAGTTGGGCACAGGGGGCCGGGGGGCGCCGGGGTGTCTTTTGAGGTCGGGAAATCTTACCCCCTGCTGGTCGCTGTTAGAGGGATCCTTTGTCCTGAGGTTGCAGGCGTTGTTGGGGTCATCGAGGAGGGTCTGTGAGCACTGGACTTCGGGTCCCAGTCGCCGGGGGGACGTCCTCGTGGTCTTGGATCACTCGGGCACGGGCCGGGCTCGGCGGGTGCAGAGTGGGCTAGTCCGGAGCTTCCTGGCTGGCACCAGGAGTGTTGTTGCACCAGAGCCTCTGCTGATGGGAGTCCCAGTCTTTAAGAGGTTCAAGGCAGGCAGGTCCTCTGGGTGTCCCAAGGTTGCTGTCCGAGGGAGTCACCGGGATTAGGCAGGAGCATGTTCCAAGATCGACAGGCCGGTAGGGCTGGGGCCAAGTCAGTTGTTGTCTTCCTGTTGTTAGCAGCTGCACGGCGGGTCTTCTTCCTCTTGATCTTCTTTCTTCTTTTCTTATCGGGATCTAAGGAAGGAAGGTTCAGGGATCCCCTAAATACTGAATTTAGGGGTGTTACAGGTAGGGCAAGGGCAGGGACCAATAGGCCCCTGTCCTGGGGTGGGTACACCCCCTAGCCTGCTCCTCTCCTGTGGAAGGGGGGCAGGAGCCTAGCTGTGATTGGGAAGGGCTCCCCATCTTCAAGATGGCCGGAGCCCGGGGTTGTGCTTCACCTCGTCTCCCCCACCTGAGGGGTGGGGTTGGTACAGGCTGGCACCCCCCCCTTCCTGACATAGTTTTTCCCGCCAGTCTTCCCGCCAGAGTGGGGGTCAGGACTGGTGGGTGCTAGTAGCTGGGTACAGCAAATGGTCTGGAGAAGCTCAAAGAGGCGGCATGCCTTTGATTCCCCCTGCCCATCCTGGGGGAGGAGACCTAGCACCTCGCCCAGGATGTGCATTGTTGCAGGCCCAGGAGAGCGGGGGACTCTCCCCCCAGAGGTCCAGCAACATGTCTGCTGTGTGGCAGCCTCTGCAGCCACTCAGCCCAGACGTGGATTGTGGTTAGGTTTCAGGGGGCATCTCTAAGATGCCTTCTGGTGCATTTCACATTAAATCTCACACTGGCATCAGTGTGGATTTAATGTGCTGAAAAGTTTGATACAAAACTTGTCAGTCTTCAGTGTAGCCATTATGGCGCTGTGTAGTTCGTAATGTCGACCTCCCAGCACCATATACTCTTAATGGCATCACTGCACTTACAGTGCCCAGGAAAGGCCCTGTGTACTGTAGGGGCACAGGGCTCATGCACCTGTGCCCTCACCACTAGCTTAGGGCACCCAGCTAGCGGGGTGACTGATGTATGCCAGGGCAGTGGGTTTGTGGGCATGGCACACCGGGATGTGTGCCATGTCGACTCTGTGTAGTTCTGTACTTAGGCCCTCAGCCTGCAAAGGCAGTGTGTGGGTGCCAGGGTACAGGGCCCCTAAGGGTGGCACAATAAGTGCTGCAGCCCTTAGAGGTCTCCTCTGGTCACCATGCCCTGGGTACCTAGGGTACCATTTACTAGGGGCTGACAGGTGGCTAGAGATGCCAATTGGGTTTCAGTTCCAACACAGTTTTAGGGAAGGAACACAGGCCCTGGGTACCTGGTTGGCAGGAACCCAGGGCACACTCAGTCAAAGCACATGAGCAGTTCAGAAAAAAGTGGGGGCATACCAATGCAAGAAAGATGGCACTTTCTCACAGTGTGAAGTAAAGGATTAGATCTTGTAAGAGAGGGGAAATGAGAAGAATGTAGTTTTAGCTTACACAGACGTCTTCAATTTCCTCTTACAGTTCATCAACTGGACAGCATAAGAGTCTGCGGAGAACAATGGTCAAGCTGTGGAGGCCTCAAGGCACTGAAACCAGACACTCAGACTGTAAACAAAAAACATCAATGCTAAGCACCTTCCATTTACGGAAAAATATAGTAGGCTAAGGCTACACCTTTGGTATACAAGACCTTTATCAATTTTAAGAACTGTTTTATAATAGATACAAATTGGCTGGGTTGATTTCATTAAATTATTCCAAAAATAAAAAAATAATCTGGAAAATAATCTCTGAAGCAATATATACCTGAATCCAACTGCGATGTGTTTGATCTATTGGAGGAAAATTGACTTAACCAGGTATAAACAACGTATGGAGCACATGAAAGAACTCGAATAGATAGTTTGTAAGGAGCAGGGTCCTCCAGTTAACGTATTCAAAAATGAATAGGAAAATCTGGTGATGCCTCTCAATGATCAAAACAATGTCACCTGCGCTCTAGGAACACCAGACTGCATGGATGGTATATATTTAAATATACTGGGAGAGGTGTGGCGCCGCGGCCAGGGCGACTGACGCTGGAATCTGGGGATCAGGGTTCGATCCCCAGCTCCGGTGGCAGGTTAGCCCAGCACCATGTGACTCTGGGCAATAGCTTGCTTAATCTTCCCGACGGCCCCCAGCGCCTAGAGACCCTTACGGGTGATTGTGCGCTTTACAAATGTGGATTATTATTATTATTACTGTGAGCAGTTGTGCAACACAAGTGAAACAAACATGAATACTGTTATGGCTTGTTTATAAAGAAATGCGATAATATATATATATATATACATATATATATATATGTTTTTTCTATTACATACTTTCCTGCTGAAGAAGTTATAAGCTGTTTTGTTAAAGATAACAAAGGTTGCAAAGTTTTTACAGATGTTTAGACCATGGTTCTCCAACATTGGTCCTGGACAGACGGATCCATGCCAAGATAACTACATTTTGTCTAAATGTGGATATGCTAAATATCTGGCATGAATCTGGCCCTCCAGGATTGACATTGGAAAACCCTAGTTCAGTCTGTTATTTTTGTACTACGCAATGTGGTAAATGAATGACACGCATTTTCAAGTTATATTTACGAAGCCTTGCAAAGCCACTTTGTGTGGCTTTGAATGGCTTTAAAAACATGCGGTAATGCAACGGAGTGAAAATCGTTGATTTGCATTATTCAGGGAAAGGGAGGTGTTTACTGGGCGTTAAAGTGTTTTTTTAATGTAAATCAAATGTTTTTTGATGCATTCCCAGGTTTATTAAACATGTAAACTTGGGAATGTGTTAAAAAGTTCTGCCTACCCATGGGGTGGAAGTGATGTATGCGGTAGGAAGATGGCGAACATTTCACCAAATGGAATAGGAACGGGGAGATTAAGTAAATGTCGAAGGACACCCAAAAACCACATTTTTTTATTTAAAGAGTTTTATATAGCGCTGGCTAGACCCGAAGGTATCAGAGCGCCTTACATGAGAATCAACAATGTCACAGAAAAGATCAACAATTACACAATACAAAAAAAAAAGGCAATACATTAGGAGAGGAGAGAGAAAAGTAGTGGAGGGGGCAGGGGAGGTGAGAAAGGGAGGATAAGGGAAGATACAACAAGGAGAGACGAAAGGAAGTCTGTCTAAACACCGACTGGGTAGGTGACGACCTAGGAGGGAATCCACGGCCCATCTCCTCTATAGCTAAACCAGGTAGCTCCATCGGGCATCAGACAAAATAGTTCAGTCTCAATCAATTGAGAGAGGAGAGCCATAAATAGAGGGAGGATGCGGGAAGAGACGACAGGAGAGACGGAAGGAAGTCTGTCTAAAGACCAACTGGGTAGGTGACGTCCAAGGAGGGAATCCCCGACCTGTCTCCCCTGTAGCATATATTCCCCGACCTGTCTCCCCTATAGCCTATAGTATCCCCTATATGCAGCCGCAAATATTTTCCGCCTATGTAATGTGCAGGAAAAAGGCTTTGGAAATGGCTGTTAAAGTATTAAGAAGTGAACTGTGTTAAAGCATTAAGACCTGTTTTTAGGGTTAATGTTGTATATGCTATTGGAGGAAGCATTTATGGGTAGGATGTGTATGAGTTTGCTTGACGGATTTCGTAGTATCAGACAGTATTGTATTTAGAGTACAAAAATATCATAAATGTTTAAAACAGCCTTGGGTGAAGTGGATGTTGTGTGGGGATGGGATTTGTGAAATCTGAGTTTATGTGGGAAAGTGTCGGAAATCTCACCTAGATTTTGCCACAGGAGCAAGGAGGAGGTCACGATGCTAGGTCCCAGCTTCCCCATCAATCAAGACAACCCAACCGAGGTCAAAGTCAATCTTGACCGAAAGGGAGGGAGGGAAGAGAAAAGAGAAGACCTCCGCGGATGACTGTACTGCTGGAGTTGTGTCTAGACTCTCGCTGTGTGAAGAGACAAACGGTTTATCAGAAATAACCCCTATCAGGTAATTGTTGTTTATTTCAAACCGATAAATATATCATGTAATGTTTTTATACGTGTATGAATCCCTTCTTCCATCTAATGTAGAAGACAATGAGTTCAAGTGGTAATATCACTTATCTAACAAAAATAAAGAAAGGGAGAGACATATGTGTACGAGTTAACACTACTAATGACACATGAACAGTTGTCACATCATACCTCAAGCATTAATTATGTACTCTAAATGTAGTCTTTACAACATGGCTGGAGAGTACATTATATATATATATATATATATATATATATATATATATATATATATATATATATATATATATATATTACCTACTGGCGATAGCCAGTAGGTATATATAGTTAGGATTGTTTTCCATAGGGAAATCGCAACATTCTATTGGGAATAACATTTGTCGCCGGTTGAGGAATCTTTCTGAAATTTTCCTTAACTTTGCTTCGCGGCGCTCCGCTCCTTCCCTTAAAGTTTGGGGGGGATTCGTCAAGCGGGGGCCGAGATAAAAGGGGGGTCCCAAAACGTGTTTTCCCCATGTTAATTTCCATAGGGCGGTTGGACTCACTTTTAGCCCGAACGGCTGAATGGTTTTCCACCAACCTTGGCAAAATTGTAGGGACTGGTAGCCCGATGTGCCTTTGCTATGTCTCAAGATATGTGCTCCAGTGGTTTTTACGAAAATTAACTTTGAAAAAATATATATTGGGCTACATTGGGCTATATATATGTTAGAGCCCAAATGTAGCCCAATGTTGCCCAATGTAGCCCAATGTAGCCCAAAGATGGCCACCAGAGACAAAAAAAAACAAATGTAGCCCAAATATCAGCCAGATGTAGCCCAACTATAGCCCAATGACAGAATGTCCCAGAGTGTTCTAAAGAACAACTAGAGCGCTAACAGTCTTACTTATGACAACATTTTGACACACCTGAAGTCATCTTGATTGGAATAAAGTGTTAACACTTAAAACATTTAATTTGCAAAGGAACAAAATGAGGGGGTTCATTTTGCCATAGAAATTATAATTAGTGCTGAAGAAAGAAAAATTAGGGCACATTTTGAGTGACTTCTCAAATCCTCTTATATTTCATTAAAAAAATTCTGATATGCAGTCTCCCAAGATGGCCACCAGAGACAAAAGAGCCCAAATGTAGCCCAAATATCAGCCAGATGTAGCCCAACTATAGCCCAATGACAGAATGTCCCAGAGTGTTCTAAAGAACAACTAGAACGCTAACAGTCTTACTTATGACAAAAGTATGGCACACCTGAAGTCATCTTGACTGGAATAAAGTGGTAAAACTTAATACATTTAATTTGAAAAGGAACAAAATGAGGGGTTTCATTTTGCCATAGAAATTTATATATATATATATATATATATATATATATATATATATATATATATATATATATATATATATATATATATTCACTGAAAAAACCATAGGTTACACACCAGTTATAGTTAGGAATTAGCATTTAAAAACCTTTGAAATTTACTGAAAAAAACCATAGGTTTCACACCAGTTATAGTTAGCTGGAAATTTTACTCGCATAAAACCATTGAAATTCCCACGTTATAGTTAGTTGGACTCACTATAACTTGCACGTCTGCAATGCACTGCTGATGACGCCACATATTACATCACTCATGCATATATTTAAATATTTAAACATTACTCGCTAATATATGTATTCACTAAGATACACTTAATAAGCCAGTTAACCAATCAGTTTTTTTTTTTTTAAAACACTGAAAAAACCATAGGTTTCAGGCCTTATATAGTTAGGAATTAGCATTTAAAAAACCTTTGAAATTCACTGAAAAAACCATAGGTTTCAGGCCTTATATAGTTAGGAATCAGCATTTAAAAAACCTTTGAAATTCACTGAAAAAAACATAGGTTTCAGGCCTTATATAGTTTGGAATTAGCATTTAAAAAAACCTTTGAAATTCACTGAAAAAAACATAGGTTTCAGGAGTTATATAGTTAGGAATTCGTTTTTAAAAAACCTTTGAAATTCACTCAAAAAACTATAAGTTTTAGTGGTGTTATAGTTAGCTGGACATTTTACTCATACAAAACCAATGAAATTGCTCCTATATAGTTAGTTGTACTAACTATATTTCGCGCACCCGCAATCCACTGCTGATGATGTCACATATTAGATCATTCATGACATGGTCAGTGACATCACTGATGACATCTCAAATGACATCACTGATGACATCATCCACGTGACAATCACATACACCTTTTCATACACTATTACAATTTTTCATCACTGTTTGTAAAATACAGAGTATCATATTTAAATCCATTGTCACAGCAATACAAGTATCCAAAAATCCACTCAGTGATTCATAGATGTATACACACATCTAATCACTTACCTATAGATTCACTCATACATGCTGTCAATGAACAATAGAACACTATCAAAAATACTTATACATCTATATCGACATTAAACAACAGCACGCATCCTATTCACATATGAAGTCAGCCTACTCACTTATGCAAACAATGGATCATACTTACATATTTACTTAGCAAAACACTTATACAAACACCACTTCTTCTATTCATTTAGATAGTAAGTCATACTTATTGAATTATAAAATCATTATTACAAGTATACAGTTATCCATACAGTCACTCACACAATCATTGTGTCTTATGTATACTTATTTATATACAACAACTGACACATACACTGCCTTTTATTTTTCTAGTTTGTTGGACCTGTACCTTTGAGAAATAGATTTGCTCATCACCACACCCATAAAGAGATTCCCTCACCCAAACTGTTAGAACATGTAGTTTTAACTTCATATATCTACTGAATCAACTATTCACACATCTTTGGACAGTCACACCCCCCCCACCGAACCACACACACTTTCACACTCCCATACAAATAATCAGTTAACTAATCAATAACTAATATAGACTTTCACATAGCTAGTAACCAACTGTAGAATAAGTTTACACAACAACTGACAAAGTGATACAGATATTCACACAGTTTAGTCACTATCCACTATATTTAGTGAGACATTATAAATTGGTCAAGTAAACAGTCAATTACACTGCTACTAAATCCTCCATCCAAATATTTATTTATATATATCCACTCATTCTTCAATGTAAATTGCTACATATATAATGCATATTTAAATAACGAAGCAAACCACATTCACTGGATGATGTCATCAGTGATGTCATTTGAGATGTCATCAGTGATGTCACTGACCATGTCATGAATGATCTAATATGTGACATCATCAGCAGTGGATTGCGGGTGCGCAAAATATAGTTAGTACAACTAACTATATTGGAGCAATTTCATTGGTTTTTTATGAGTAAAATGTCCAGATAACTATAACACCACTAAAACTTATAGTTTTTTGAGTGAATATATATATATATATATGTTTTTTCCAATGGCTCTGCAGCAAAGGATCACCCTGTGACAGGCAAGTTGAAAACTTGTATTTATTGCTTCTCGAAGATCAGTTTGCTTCCGTCCTTTACCCTTGTCATCCCAACGCGTTTCAGTGCTGTCTGCACTTTCTTCAGGGAAATTATGGCAATGCGGTGTGTGTAAGACAGTTCCCGCTGTCTTTTGTAGTACAACATGGAAGGAGCTTAGTAGCACGTGATCCCTCTCACTGAGTTCTGGGATCAGTAGTCCTTACTGCCAATTGTTATAACCCTCAGTGGGTCCCGCAATGCATAATAATTATCCAAGTTCGCAGCGGGTAAAGGACGGAAGCAAACTGACCCTCGAGAAGCAAGAAATACAAGTTTTCAACTTGCCTGTCACTGGGTGATCCTTTGCTGCAGAGCCATTGGAAAAAAAAATATATATATATATATATGAGTGCGGGGAGAGAGTAGGCAGTATGCATGCTGCCTGATAAGGATACCAGCAGAGGTAGAGCGGGACGATTCTATCAGGACATTGTCTGCGAGTGCTGTGCCCAGCGCCCTGAACTTGGGGCATCACTTGGTGTTTTGGGTCTGCTTCACTGTATGCTGGACCCAGTTGGACCACAGCACCCAGCATGCACTTTGCCCTAATCCACAACCACACCGGCGCAAAGGAGGAGGAGCCGGGAGACTGCCTTAAGGGAGGGGTCTCTGAGTCCAGGGATGTGACCACCAGCCTGTGAGACCGGCACTGATGACGGCCGAATCCGGCTAGAAACGCGTCTGCCACAAAGCGTTTCACGGACTGTGAGGACTGGTTTGTGCTGTGCTCAACAAATCCCCTGTTGCCACAAAGCGTTTCACGAACTGCGAGGACTGGTTTGTGCTGTGCTCAATAAATCCCCTGTTGGTATCCGGAGCTGTGTCCTGCTTGTTTTCAGTGGAGAGAAGCAGTGGTATGGATCTATAATGCCGGTGTGCTGATACCGGCTTAAGGACACACCCTCTCGTTCTGGTGCTCCGCATTCACTCAGCAAATCTTTCGGTGTGAGTACTAACAGTGCTAAAATGCGGCGCCCCCCCAAACAACTAGTCATTGGCATTTGGCGGTTATTTGAGTGCGGGGAGAGAGTAGGCAGTATGCATGCTGCCTGATAAGGATACCAGCAGAGGTAGAGCGGGACGATTCTATCAGGACATTGTCTGCGAGTGCTGTGCCCAGCGCCCTGAACTTGGGGCATCACTTGGTGTTTTGGGTCTGCTTCACTGTATGCTGGACCCAGTTGGACCACAGCACCCAGCATGCACTTTGCCCTAATCCACAACCACACCGGCGCAAAGGAGGAGGAGCCGGGAGACTGCCTTAAGGGAGGGGTCTCTGAGTCCAGGGATGTGACCACCAGCCTGTGAGACCGGCACTGATGACGGCCGAATCCGGCTAGAAACGCGTCTGCCACAAAGCGTTTCACGGACTGTGAGGACTGGTTTGTGCTGTGCTCAACAAATCCCCTGTTGCCACAAAGCGTTTCACGAACTGCGAGGACTGGTTTGTGCTGTGCTCAATAAATCCCCTGTTGGTATCCGGAGCTGTGTCCTGCTTGTTTTCAGTGGAGAGAAGCAGTGGTATGGATCTATAATGGCGGTTTGCTGATACCGGCTTAAGGACACACCCTCTCGTTCTGGTGCTCCGCATTCACTCAGCAAATCTTTCGGTGTGAGTACTAACAGTGCTAAAATGCGGCGCCCCCCAAACAACTAGTCATTGCCATTTGGCGGTTATTTGAGTGCGGGGAGAGAGTAGGCAGTATGCATGCTGCCTGATAAGGATACCAGCAGAGGTACAGCGGGGCGATTCTATCAGGACATTGTCTGCGAGTGCTGTGCCCAGCGCCCTGAACTTGGGGCATCACTTGGTGTTTTGGGTCTGCTTCACTGTATGCTGGACCCAGTTGGACCACAGCACCCAGCATGCATTTTGCCCTAATCCACAACCACACCGGCGCAAAGGAGGAGGAGCCGGGAGACTGCCTTAAGGGAGGGGTCTCTGAGTCCAGGGATGTGACCACCAGCCTGTGAGACCGGCACTGATGACGGCCGAATCCGGCTAGAAACGCGTCTGCCACAAAGCGTTTCACGGACTGTGAGGACTGGTTTGTGCTGTGCTCAACAAATCCCCTGTTGCCACAAAGCGTTTCACGAACTGCGAGGACTGGTTTGTGCTGTGCTCAATAAATCCCCTGTTGGTATCCGGAGCTGTGTCCTGCTTGTTTTCAGTGGAGAGAAGCAGTGGTATGGATATGGATATGGATATGGATATGGATATATATATATATTACTTCGTGCATTCAATAGGTTAGCCATATCACCAGGGTTAAAATCCATAAACCAAAAATAAGCCCAATCAAAATCAGGTGTGCTTGAGAGAGTTCAAAGTGGCATATATGCAGGTCATCAAGGAAACACAGTTCCTATTTAATGTTTTCTTTTTAGGATCAGAAGCAGAAGAAATTGATAACATCCAAGGCAGATCAGCAATACTACAAAGTCAGATAAGTATCAAGTAGTAAATAACAGGAATCAGGTTTTAAACTATGCCAGTGGGCTAGCGCGTTACCACTCGAAGTTTGTGTGAATTGATGCTTTGCTTCTTTGTTTTTACAGGAGTGTCGAAGAAACATCTATGGTTCAGAAGAAGGTTTCTGCCAAAGCAGCCACTGATGAGGCAAGACAAGAACCCACCCAGTGAGAGGAGCCCATGAAGGATGCTGAGAACAGCTAGGAGAACCCGGAAGCAGAAGGTAGGTGACACGACGGCAGTAGGCTGCAGTTCACAAACAATCCACCCTCACCGTGTTTGGCCAACTACGCGGAAGGCAGCAGGTATGACAATACGTACTGACAGGCAGGAATCTATTTGGGCCAATTACACCAAATGGGGGCATTCTCTGTGATATTATTTTACTAAGCTGAGTTAATTGTGTAGTAACTGGTGTTAATATAATGCACACAAAGATTTCTAGGTGGCGTTGGTGCTATATGAAATAGCATGTAATGTAAACTTGGTAAAAGTAGTGTTGAGAAACACAGGGAAAGAACAGCACCAACCAATAGAAACGGAGGCAAAGTAAGTGGCAAGCACAGCAACAAATGAAAAGTAAGGGCCAAATGTAAGCCCCTTTTAAGATACAATAGATTTCACGAGCACAGAGCAAGCACTATGCAGGTGAAAGCTAAAAATGAATAGGAAAATCTACTGATGCTTCCCAATGATCAAAACAATGTCAGTTATGCTCTAGCATGATTGGATTGCATGGATGGTCTAATTTAGCTCTAAATTAATACCTTAGGTGGTTGGCTTGGATGGTAGAATGGATGCAATGACCTATCACTGATTGGCATAAATCTCACTATGTGCAAAGATTTTCCCACAGTGATTCAGGACCAACTATTGGATTGGCAGATGAGGGCTTGTCTCCATTGGAGATCGGTTTTACGCACAGTGCTTTGACATGCATGCAGAATTCTCTAAACTGGCATCCCAGCCTGGGAGATCTGAAGTTCCACCACTTTACTGAGCAATCACCACTTTTTCTCAGCCTTTTACTGGGGTAAAAAAAGCTAAATTTAGGACAGTGATGAAATGAGTTCAAACTTAGAACGCATAAATCTGTATACACAGAGGCATGCGTTGATATCTTAAAATCTAAATAGAAGTGTAGGCTATGTAACAATAAACTGTAATCTCCTCTATTTACCATTTGGGTGCCAGGCCTAATATGTGAGATTAATCTTCACTTGACAGGAAAGGAATGAGTTTATTTGTTATTTTAATTTGGTGGAGTGGTGTGGCTCACTGGTTAGAGGCGGCAGACCCGGAAGCAGAGAACGGCCCGGGACCAGGGTTCAATTCCCGACGCGGCAGGGTCATGGACCAGGGTCAGCGGACTAGATAATTCTCACTTCGGTGCCTACTCTAACCAGGGATCACACTCGGCAACTCTGGGCATTAGCTTGCCTCATCTCTACAACGGCCCCCCACATTCGCCGGGGATGCCTGGTTTCACCTTGGAGATACCCAGTAGGGACCATCTCACAGGGATAGCCAGGACGGGTTCCCCAGCGGTCTACAGCGCCACGACGTCTCAGGGCAGCAGTGCGCTTTACAAGACACATACATTTACATTTAATTAACTGAAAATGTAGATAAGATACATCATTACTGAACTGATTAAGTCAATGGAAAGGTAAGAATCCGTGGAGATTTGTAGCAGGCAAATTACTGCATAAGGGAAAAAATGGCTGATATTTTATTGTAATGTTGTTACTTTAGTCCTTTTAAGCAAATTGGGTATATTTAGGACTGGCCTTTCTCACAGCAGTTTAAACTGTCTAGTCAGGTCAGTACAACATATATGTAAATGGAAACATTTACTTATGGAAGTTTTCACTTTGAAGACAGACAAGCCCTCATGTTGAAATCTTTGAACAAGTCCCAAAGAAGCATTTTTGGATTGAGACATAGGGCTACATTTACACACTCTCTGGATTGAATTGAATTGCTGTACTTACTCTACGTAAATTCCAAATACTTTAGTCTTGTCGACTTCCTGAGTCCTTGGTGTGCAAGCGGGGTGCATTGAACGGTGTGGTGTTGTGCTGGCTGTTGAAAGACATCTCAATGATGCTGCGTTTGTGCAGATGCTAATTAGCGCTCTATACTTTGTGTATGGTTTGTGTGTGTACTACAGATTTGGGGAATATTCATCAAAAGGTATGGGTGACCCACTCCTTCCACAAGTCAAAATGAATACACTGGGTGTTACCAACATGTCCAAAACATCAACAAAAGACACATCTACATTCTGATACATAGGGAATATTAATACAGGGAGCTCTTACAATCAAGACTCACTTTAATATTATATATCTCTTTCTCATTGTAGATGTTATATCTCTTTCTCGTTGTAGATGTTATATCTCTTTCTCGTTGTAGATGTTATATGATTCAATCAAGAGTTAACTTTAGGAACGAAATTCACCACCAGCAATAAAGAACAACATTCAACATCTACTTACAATTCAGCTCAGCAGACCAGATGTTTCTGCATAGTGCTGACCAACCCCTCAGAATCAGTTCATAGGCCTGCTCAGCAAACTGGAAGTGTCTGCTTAATACAGAACAATCTGCAGAATCAATGTATAACTCTATTCTGAGGTCTGGGGGGCTGATAACAAGTGACCTGTTACACTATGATCCCAACAAATTTTTACATTTTACATTTTTTTACATTTACAACACAAACATCTGTTTGCACTGGGATTGTAATTATAAGGGACTATTCTTCAAGCAGAACATGCCATGAGCCGGGAGGAAGGGGGCTGACCATGGGAGTACCTTTTCTAATATGTTTCAGAATTGTCCATTGCATTGCCCATTCAGAGCTGCTTTATGTATTGCTACAAGGGCAAGACGTACTCCAAGCACAGTAACAGCGTGGGTTCAGATGTCTCTGCTCTGTGACTGAGACATCAAGCACCAGGGTGGGTCATCTAGAGATGTAAATCAATAAGTAGAAGCTAGAAGTCCTGGGCCTCGAGGAGCTCTAGAGAACACACCAGTGCTCTACCCAGTGAAGCGTGCAGTCTGGAAACTTACTTTTCAGATCATTTGAAAAGGTGAAAGAAAATATGAAAGCCATTGGTATCCGCTCTTTATTTCAAAATATTCTAGTGAAAAAAAGCATTTGCAAAGTAGAAGCCGTATGGATGACGGAACCAGAGCCAGGGGTAGGGTAGAAGTTCCTGGTGCATCCTGTCCTTCATTTTGTGTGGAGTGGAGAAGTGTGGCTCAATGGTTAGAGCGGCAGACTCTGATGCAGACCCTGATGCAGAGGTCTAGCCCGGGACCAGGGTTCAATTCCCGCCTCGGCGGGTCTTGGGCTCAAAAATTCCACAGTCCTGATAATTCTCGCCTCGGTGCCTATTCCAATCATGGAGTCCCACTCTGCAACTCTGGGCAATAGCTTGCTTAATCTCCACAACGGCCCCCACAACGCTAAGGATGCCTGGCCTCCACCTTGGGGTTGCCCAGGAGTGGACACCTCACAGGGAAAGCCAGGATGGGTTCCACAGCGGTATTCGTACAAGCGCCTTGAGACCCTTGCGGGTGAGTAGTGCGCTATACAAGTATCAATTTACATTTACATTTTATTTTCTCCTTCTGACTGACCCGGTGTCTCTTCCTGTGTAGGAGAGTTGTGTCTCAAGTCCCTCATCAGAGTAATAGACTCTGTTGGCATGATAATTATGATGAAAAACAAGTATAGCGAGCACGGTCAACAAATAAGGGCATCCTAGCAGTGATTGTAACAGAATCGGGCAGAGAAAAGGTGGGTTTTTTAAATCTTGCAAGAAGCAAGATGATCATAAGTTAAATAGAGTGGAAGTGGAAAGAGAATTCCATGCTTGGTGGCCAGGAAAGAAAAAGAGAAACCTGCAACACGAGCAAGACAGATTTTAGGAATGATGAGCAATCTTTGATGAGGCAGAGCGAAGAGTTCCAACATCCCTAAAGTGAACAAATTGGGATTAAAGATAGTCTGAACTACAGCACTGAGAGGTGTGCCGGACCAGGCAGAGAGCCCCCCCCTGGAGAAGTGTGGCTCAATTGTTAGAGCGGCAGACCCTGATGCAGAGGTCTAGCCCGGGACCAGGGTTCAATTCCCCGCCTCGGCGGGTCTTGGGCTCAAAATTCCACGGACCTGATAATTCTCGCCTCGGTCCCATTCCAATCATGGAGTCCCACTCTGCAACTCTGGGCAATAGCTTGCTTAATCTCCACAACGCCCCCCACAACGCTAAGGATGCCTGGCCTCCACCTTGGGGGTGCCCAGGAGTGGACACCTCACAGGGAAAGTCAGGATGGGTTCCACAGCGGTATTCGTACAAGCGCCTTGAGACCCTTGCCGGTGAGTACTGCGCTATACAAGTATCAATTTACAATTTACAATTTTACAATTTACAACCGAATTCTGCTGGGGACAGGGGTGGCCAGTGAAGGAGGTATACCGAGCAGTAAAATGAAAATGAGGTGGACGTTGGCAGCCTTGGTGCTGGGTTCTGAACCTTTGCCAACCTCTCACGAACAGAAGCTAGGAGATCGAGAGAGACAACGGGTATCATCAATTCCAGAGATTAACCACTTAAACCACAATTTGCTGAGCAGAGAGTGGGCACAAGCAGTGTCACAAAAATCTTCAAAAACATTCTGTGACTTAGGATTCACAACTTGCTAACATGCATCCATGTAATTTTTAAGTGCCCAAGGAATTGATTGAATTTTGGCCTACAGTGATTATTGCTGAAATATCCCAGCTCTATAAATAACTATTTCCGGTAGTAGTAGGTGTTAGTCAAATATCTTCCCTGGTGGATTGTTGCAGTGTGTATCCAAAACAAAGTTGCTGTAAGATCACACATTGCTCAATATGTCACTGCAGGACGAGCAATGGGCACATTCCGCATGCACATTTAGATGGGTGTGCCCACTGCACACGGGCAGTGACTGATTTACATTCTTACAGCACAACTCCAGGCAGCCTCAACTAGTCCGAGTGAACGCTCTTCCGAGGAAGCAAATGCAGGGTTTAAACTTCATTGCATTATCTTATTATCATTCTTATGACACATTATACTAATAGTCTTTTCAGGTTTGGGTTAAATGTAAATGTACATGTATTTATATAGCGCAAATCACCGACACGGTATCTAAGCGCTTGCTTAGGGAACCCGTCCTGGTATTCCCCTGTGAGAAACCCCAGTAGGGTGTCCACAAGGTGAAAGCCAGGCATCCGCCGCGAGGGGCCGTAGTAGAGATTAAGCAAGCTATTGCCCAGAGTCGCAGAGTGTGACCCCGTGAGTCGAGTAGGCACCAGAGCGAGAATTGTCGAGTCCGTGGAATTTTTAGCCCGAGACCCGCCGAGGCAGGGAATCGAACCCTGGTCTACGGTCGATCTCAGCTTCCGGGTCTGCCGCCTCTAACCACTGAGCCACCAGGGAGAGCTTCTTCCAATGGTTCCTCATTCTTTGACCTGATGCAACAGTTACACAGGGGTCAGTTGGGTGACTCTTGCTACTTTAAAAAATTTACAGATCTCAAGTGGCTGAGGGGGCTGCAAACTAGGACGTTCAGAGAACAGCTTCCAAAGATTGTTGCATACGCTTCTCTTCACGTACAGCCGGTAAGTTCTATTTGCAGCGTGGAGTGATCTATTTCCAGTGTTTAGAGAAGAGAGGGACTGTGAGAAATGGAAAAGACACTTTTTAGGTGATTGACTCCACTCTGAAGAATGCCCTTTGTGCACTGGGTAGGAGCCCCAGAAATGCACATTAACAGACTGAACATAGCATTATGGGCACAGCTCAAGGACCTTCCCCAGCCATAAAAAACACAAGGTGATGGATGAAATGCTTGAGTATAACTCAGCCACTGATAACTACTCAAGCCCCATTGCAGTCCATCATTTTTCACCCATCTCATTTTGATGCCATAACTGTGACCAGTATGCCAGACTTACGTCCCGTGCTGATTGTGCCACTGGAACCAAGCTGCACCCGACTGAAGAGGTGCCAAGAGGCAAAACCAGTCTTGAGTTGCTTTTGTTGCGGTTCCGAGAGGACCTGGCCTAGCAGCTTGGCTGGACAGTTCCTACTAGATCCAATCTAATCTGAGGAGGCACGGTGGGCAAAAAAACAGATGGATTGGGATGTGGCCCAGAGATATTACCAGTAGCTGAGATGAATGCATGCATTTCAACCACCACTTTTTGTCTTGCCCATCCAGGCCATAGAGAAGATGTAATGGCATGTCTGATCCTGGATGCCTACTGCAAGTTCAGCTATCTCATCAAGCTGAGGTAACAACACTGATGGGGGTGGTTTGACAGAAAGGATGCAACCCATTTCAGCACTGTTCCCTGAATTTCGTACTAGGGTACATTCTGGAGGCAGGATGGTGCACTATGCCAACTCTAACCACGCGATCGAAGAAAATAATAGAACCACCAGCAATGTGCTCAGTCAAGGCTTGACCAATGCTTGAAAGCATCAAGCATGGGATTTTCTTCCACTTAGGTCAATGGTTAGCTTGCTAATGCACACTCCACCAATTCTGTTGGAAAGGTCAGTTGTCACGAGAGGATATCTTTCCTGTATCCACTGGGTCCAACACCTACCTTAAAGGTGAGGTAGTTACAGCGGATTTAAAATCACAGGTCTATCCTAACTGCAGAATTAAGCAGTTTGAGAAACTGGGCAGTGGTGATTTGAAGAGGAGGAGGATGTATACAGGTGACTAGATACTCAAAGGAGCCCGAATACAACATAATCTTCAAGAATGGTACTGCTCCATCACTGTTCTTTAACTCTTGAAAATAAGAGGTGTTTATGTTCTCCTCTGGGGTGGTGGTTCAGACTTTAGCAACCTTGTCTGAAAACAGTTAGCTAGATCTTATGAATTTGGAGCATGGGTTTACCCAACTGTGCTGTCTTAGGAGTCTTCAGTTTGGCTATTAGTTTCAGCAAATCTCTTGATTTGTATAGTGCGATAGTGGCATTGTAGGAGAGTTAGGCCTAGAAACTTCAGTAGGAAATTAAGAAATTGTGAAGAATGTATCTTTCAATTCCTAGGATAAGAGAGCTGGTCTAGTGGCTAAGCTGATAATTCTGTAATAAAATAACCTGGATTTGTATTGAAGGGTCGGTAGCTGGCCAAAACGTTTCTTAACAATTCACTTAAATCATCTTGAGCTTAAAATCAGTAACGAAACAAAAGAAAGTCTGCCCGTACTTCAAAAGTGACTATCCTTCCAGTAGTTTTGTTCCATTTAAGGAAAACAATATATTTTCTTAAAATAACCCTCACCCACCAAAAGGTCCCTTGGTTGCATGCTTCATCATCGGGTTCTTCCCGCCACGCTGCGGGCGTGCTACAACCAATGAAGACGTGGGAGCACTTTGTGAAGTGTGGGCTATATACTAATGTTCTTCTTCAGGACAAACCTAATTGATCCCTTTTGCCACTCCTAAATAACCTACTTGGTCTACTAAATTATTATTAAGGTGAAGATCAAAGGTTGTCATGCAAAATACAATACCTAATCAGTATATTTCTTCTAAACTATATGTTTGTTGCCTAAATATGGCTCTGTGAGTGCTGCGGGGGAGGGGCGCTTGTAGTCACACAGTTGTAAAAGCTGCACCCTCGCTCTGCCTACTATGTCTACCCGTGGCGCCGAAGAAATATACCGAATAGGTATTGTATTTTGCATGACAACTTTTGTACTTCACCTTAATAATAATTAAGTAGACCAAGTAGATTATTTAGGAGTGCCAAAAGGGTTCAATTAGGTTGGTCCTGAAGAAAAGCCTAGGGGGATAGGCTTGAAACATATAGACAAGGGAGAAAAACACCCATTATAGCGTATTTCTCCTTCTCCCCCCCTTTTTAACAACACCAGCTACAGGAATTAATCAAGTTTAGGCTCGACGTAGCCAAGTATTTTTTAATCCACAGTTTCTTGACTCTACCACTCCAACATTAGTATTTAGCCCACACCTCACAAAGTCCTCCCACGTCTTTGACGGTCGTAGCAAGCCCCATCCCGCAGCGGACGGGAAGCTTGCCACCAAGGGACCTTTTGGTGAGTGAGGGTCATTTTAAGAAAACTTATTGTTTTCCTTCAATGGAACAAAACAACTGGATAGTCACTTTTGAAGTACGGTGGACTTTCTTTGTTTTTTCATATAAGACAGGAGGCTGAGTCCACAGTGAACCTAACCGCTTCCTCCCCCCCTCCGTTTGTTTTTGCAACTTAAAATCAGTAACTTCAGTACATCTAATTATGTGATTTAGATGTAAAACCCCCACTAGATCTTAACAATCTTGCATTGTCACCCAACCCCTTAATGCTCAGCACTCTGATGCTTGCCAGCAAGGTTTGATCTATGTAAATAGAAATACAGAAACGTGCCAGGACACCATTGATCTGACCGAAGTACAAGGGTGTTATGGTATTATACACTTTTTCTTACACTTACATGTAAAAAAAAGGATCTGAAGTGGATCTGAACTCCTTCATACTTTATCGCTTTTGTAATTCTTGTGCTGGTTCAACGTCGAGCATCACAACGTACACAACTCTCTACTGGACCAGCACTGTCATGTAGTTTCCACTAGTCAGTAGTAAACGAGCATTTGTGGATGGCATAAACTTTGGGATGGTGCCAGGCTGATTTTGTGCACCCCTGCAGGATATGTTGTCCCATAGACCAGCTAGCTCACAGTGTCACCATAAGCACCCCTAAACCTAGACAAGGAGTAAACAGATTTGGCAACTACAGAACATGACAACCCTGTTCCCTCAGGAACTGTGGTGCCAGACCTAGGACCTTTCACTCAGACACTCATGCTCTCTTTTGTTCAGAGGAAGATACAAAGTTTACACAAAGGGACGTTTTCAATGTTTATTCGACCAATGTGATTCTTGTATAGAATACGTGTGCTGTAATACTCAATAGACAGAAGCAGACGAAAGTTATAAGAAGTATCAAGACAGTGAACAATACAAAATGTTCCACCATTGTGCTGAAACAAGGTATGTATGCAAGCATATGAAATAATATAACTATTATTGCTTCTGGCATACTCCTACTATGTGGACCCTAACCTCCGAGTCTAGGGTGTATGTGTATGTTCTGGCAAGAATCCCCTTACTGGATGTTTCAACCCCTTTACCTGGTGGGTAAGAATGTAGGACCCCGTCTTGGTCACGAGCTAGACATCCCTCACGGAGAGGTTAGTCAGCTGCTGAGTATAAGCGTCAGCCTGTAGAGACCTCTCAATGTCAGCAGAAGATCTCTCCTCGGACTATACCCAGAAACACATGTTTATTTATAGAAAAAGTTATCCTTGCCTTGGACTGAGATTGTGATCAGGCTGCCATTGTTTGTGTGCTACAGATAGCTGTGTCGCCATTTGGATGAAAATAATAAACACATTTGCACAACGTACATGCAGGCCTTCCTTGTGCATAGTGTTAGTGCCCTTGATAGTGTCCTTGTGATGTTTACTGTGTAAGCAAGGTCGGTGTACCCAAGAAACCATCACAAAATGTCACAAATGCAAATGTGTGTCAAACGTCGATGTGACAAGTGAAGGCAACTTTTGGAAAGCCCTGTGTTCTCAAAAAATGGCCATGTTTCCTTCTAGACCTAACCGGGACATATCACAGCATTGTGGCAAAATGGGAGGGATTTGAGAGAAGAGTTTAATGCAAAGGCGTCCCAGGATGTTCCTCTATCTGGCTAATTCTGACAAGGCATGCTACTGACAACTTGGTACTTTCAATGACAATATTTAGACACCCATGCTTCCATGAATCGAAGAGGAGTATGAACCATGGTGATACACTGATAACAGAAGTTGAATATCAAAATACCAAGAAACCTAAGCTAAGCTACAACCTAATCAAACATGTTACTGAACTCATAACCTAACTTAAACATAGGATAAGTACAATAAACCCTTAAAGTACTTGTTTGGTGTTTTTTGAAAAGCAGAGTATTTTTCAAGGGGCGAACGTAGATTGGTAAGCATTGAGATTTGAGCCAAGAGTGGCCTCCATAGTGAAAGGATTGAAGCAGTATCACCAATGGCATGAAAGATGAAAGAAGGGTGTTGGTGAGGTGTCTTTGTTTCAATCAAGGAGACAGTCAGTGTTGGTTGATTCTGTCTGGCTGAACGCAGCAGATCTAATAAGTATCAGTTTGGACTAATTTGAGCCAGGGGAATGGCAGAGACTGCACACTCTTGGTATGGCCTTTTCCGTCACTAGCATTACAGCCGGGGCAGAAAGAGCAGAGAGGAGCAATTGCTTCCAATGTGTTATGTTAGATTCTACTCAGAGTTTCTCAGTGCTGGGAAAATAATGGGCAAAGCCTTGCCTACACACAGACTGTAACTACAGCACAAAAAGGTCAAAGAGAGTTAAACAGGCTTCCTAAGTCGAGATAAATTGATGTATTTGCTTAAGGAAAAAGAGAATGGTCATTAAGAGTGTAGGTCTCAGAGTGGAAAAGGCTTTAGCACCAAAGTCTGGTTTTCAGAAGCATATTCAGGGATACAAAGGATCTTTGACAGATTTAGGTTTGTTTTAGTCAAGACAGGTTCCCAGTGGGATTTCAGAATTTCTAGCACTGGAGAGGTCTCTTGAGGATTCCACAAATATGAAACAAGTTGAGCAAGACCTCAACTTGTTTTCTTCTATTTAAAAGTGACCAAAACCTGGAGGAAGGGAGGTGAAGAAAAGACTGTCTGTCCTCGATAACAGGTATGGGTGTGTATCGTCACGCTGGTTACAATTTTGAATCAAATCAAGTGTTTGCACTCCTCCGCAGAGCGGCAACTTGGACTATGTGATGACAGCCGCGCCATTACACTTTGTTGTAATGCCTCTGAATACATTTGTTTTCATAGTCACAAGGTAAAGATGGCCTTTTTCCAAGTGGGCTCTAAAAACAAGCAGCATGGTTCAACATCCTGTGCAATGGGCCTTGCTTAAAGTTCCATGAAGCCATGCCTGTAGGTGCCTACAAAATGACACAGGTGATTTTTTTCGCCATTTACCGAGTTTGAGGATCAGTGATTAAAAGAAAAAAAAGTCGTGCAATATCTATTTTTATTTTTTATTTTTGATACCATGTGGTGGGAGCACCTCAGAGGGTGAGGGTGGAGGAGGAAAGTATCCCAAAGGATGAGGGAGGGGGAAACAACACTCCAAGCAAGGGTGATGGGTGATGGGTGATGGGAAGCATCAAAATGGTTCTCCCAGAATTGTAATTGCTGTGTGGCTGTTACATTTTGTATATAATAGGTGCTGAAGAGCTTTTTAACCCTTTTATGTCCTTATATGTTTAATTAACTCTGAAATAAAATACTTGTATTTTTTAAGTTTCTAGCCTTTGATGGTGGTGGTATTATGCTCTGGTGATATGAGTATGTGTATGATTGTATGTGTTTTGGTGAATTAGGCTGCCCAAAGGGGATTTCTTTTTGACTGGGGACTACGTGGTGTCCTACTCCTTTGCTGGTAAAGGGGCACCTCTCATTCTTTTTGAGATATGAGGGCCATTCGCAACTCCCTGAAATTTGCTGCCAATTACGAATTGGTGGTCCACAGGGGACAGAAGAACTTTTTTTCCTGTATTCCCAAACGAAAACCTTACAATATAAAGTAAAAAAAACACAACAGCTTAAAGGGACAGGTGCTTCCTTTTTCCAAAAAGTTTTTGATTTAAAGGACATCTGAGAAAGAGGGGAGGAAATGTACAGTGGTTCCTTGGACGATAGCCTACTCCCTTGATGTCACCCAACAATTCATAAAAGGGGAAACCTTCCCACAGAGACAGTTTTCCCTTTGAGAACCAGAAACCACCCAGTCTAAGGTCTTGGTGTTTAATCAGTGGTTTGTGACCGCAGTTGAACCTACAGATGTATGTAAGTGCAGCTTAAAACCAGCAGTGAATTATGCCTGCAGCTGCCCTCCGAATTGTGACTCGAAATGAGTGGCATAAACCATTTTCTAACTTGCAAAAGGGCTTTTCTACATCACAAAACACTCTTTTGCAGCTGCAAATGCTGTGATTTTGTTAAACACATTGATTGCAACCCTGAAATAGTTTTGTACAGTACACCCCTGGTCATGTCACTGGAGCGCAGTATTGCCTGTGGCCATGGGACACCAATGTTAAACAACACACTGACCACGGATTGCCAAAAAAACGTGATAAAAGGCTTTATAGGGGTAAACACAGTCAGAGACACAGATAGGTACAGCAAACTACATACCCCTTGTCTGACCATGCAGGTAGCCAGAAATAGGTCTACAGCTCAAAACACAAAGGAATTCACACCAGAGTTAACGCAAATGCCCCCATGGCACAGACCACACACAAATGCACAGCTTTGACTTCAATAGACTGTACTCAAACCTCTGGCCACCAAGAAACCCAGAATTCATATCAAAGGTACCCAACAGCTCAGGCTACGCGGATTCTCATAGTTTGGGCTATATGGTTGCCCAGACCACACAGGTGACCCAGCCTCACAGGTACCCGCTCCAATTACCACAGCACGGGTCTGAGAGGCTCTGAAATCACAGGTTAGATTCACAAGCACTGGGATTTTTATATAAAGCAGGTGATCCCAACACCAAAATTGATGGTTCACCATGAGACAAGATATCCTGGCAAACTTACAGTCACTGCTTCACTGGCACTCGAATTTCATCCATGTGCACGGTTAGCCCATAATTCATACCTGGTACATACTCTGGACTCTCCCAGCAATGAGCTTCACCTGGCCCTGGGTACTATCTGCTCACTTACCCCGCCACTCTTTTTTTGTGTCTCCCTGACACCTTTATCCCTGGGGCTTGCTAGTTCAGCATCTCTAAAACTACCCAGCCCTCCCCGTGGAGACCCTGGTGACGCTTCCTGCCACCCACATGCGTGCACCTGCCACCATCACGGAGCTGTTCCTAGCACCAGCACACAGCTCCTCTCTAGCGCCTTCACCAGCCGTTCACTGGTGTTTCAAAAACTCCTGCTCTGCTTTGGCACTATTCCCAGACTCTTCCCAGGACTCTTAGTGGCTCTTCCCTGGAACAATCAACGTGCACTCACAAGCACTTCTTCATGGCTCTCCCCTATCACAATACTCTGCACTGGCACCTTCATCCGACTCTCCCTTGGCATCACCAAACATTCCCAAGAACCAGGTCATGGGTTTTGCACTGGCATCATCACCTGGCATTCCCTCATCGTTATTGTTGGTTCTACCCTAGCACTACTGTGATACACTCCCAGGCACCAGTGCGCGGCTCTCCACTGTCACAGGGCACCATCCTCGCCCAAACACCAGTGCCTGACTCGGCACTGGGACCTTTACACTCCATGGATCTCCCCTGACACTATTACCATGCACGACTGTCTGGCTCTCTCACCTTTGCTCTCTCCTGACACCATCACCATCCAAGACCGCTCTACTCTACAACGTCACCCCCCTCTGCAGTGATCCAATGCTCTGACTTTCCGGTCAATTGACATTGACTCTACCCTGGTGCCACCAGTGTGCACACCCAGACACCACTACCTGTCACCATCATCTCGCTTTTCACAACAAAATCACCCACCTGTGCTGTCCCTTGGTACCCTCACTGTGCAGACCCAGGCAGGCATCACTAGCTACATCTCCTTATCACCATCATCATTACACTTTTCACCGTCCCCCACCTCGTCTCTGACGCCTCCACCTTGGTCTCCCGTGGGACCCTCACTATGCCCACCCAGGGACCACTGTCTGCCTCCCCCTGTCACCATCAGCATCCAACTGTTCACAGCACACTCACTCACCCCTAACTGCTACCACCATCCCCCTCTTAGCATAATCACCCCCCTCTGCACTCCCCTGGCGTCTCCACCTTGGTTTCCCCCCAGGGACCCTCACTGTGCACACCCAGGCACCACTACTACCTTTCTCTCCCTGTCACTATCATCCCACTCCGTACTGCCACCATCATCATCACCCCGCTCTTCGTGGCACAATCAACCTCCTGGCTTCCACATTTTCCTCCCCTGGGACCCTCACTGTGCACACCCAGGCACCACTATCTGCCTCTCCCTGTCACTACCATCACCATCCCACTCTTCACTGCACACACCCCTCACTGCCACCATCATCACCCTGCTCTTCGTGGCACAATCACCCCGCTGGCCTCCCCCTGGGACCCTCACTGTGCACACCCAGGCACCACTATCTGCCTCCCCAGTCACCATCACCATCCCACTCTTCACTGCACACACCCCTCACTGCCACCATCATCACCCTGCTCTTCGTGACACAATCACCCCGCTGGCCTCCCCCTGGGACCCTCACTGTGCACACCCAGGCACCACTATCTGCCTCCCCAGTCACCATCACCATCCCACTCTTCACTGCACACACCCCTCACTGCCACCATCATCACCCCGCTCTTCGTGGCACAATCACCCCGCTGGCCTCCCCCTGGGACCCTCACTGTGCACACCCAGGCACCACTATCTGCCTCCCCAGTCACCATCACCATCCCACTCTTCACAGCGCACACCCCTCACTGCCACCATCATCACCCCGCTCTTCGTGGCACAATCACCCGGGGTCCCAGGGGGGAGGGCAAGTGGAGGTGCCAGGGGAGGGAAAGTGGAGGTGCCCTCCCCTGGGACCCCGGTGCCCTCCTCCTGCTCACGTCTCCCCACTCGGAGTCTCCGCCCCCGGTGCCAGCAGCTCAGCCCCGGCTGGGTCCCCCCTGTCCTCGGTGCCCCCTCCCAGGGCCCCTGCTCCGCTCCCCGGGTCCCGGGCCTGCTCACCTGCGGCCTCGCGTGCTCCCCGTGCCCGCCGCGGCTGGGCGCCGACGCCGTCTGCTGCCCGCCGCTGCCAGCCCCGCTCCCGCTCCGCCCCGCCGCTGCCGGAAGCGACGGCTGCCCGGCTCCCGTGCCAGCTTCCGGGCCTGCGCGGCGGCGGCGGCGGCTCTCCGGCCCCCGCCCCCGAGGGAGGCGCAGAGCCCGGGCCTCAGGTGCGCGGGGCTGGGGGCCGCGGGGACGGGGGGGATCACCAGCATTGCACCAGGGCGAATCACCAATATGTCACCAGGGACAATCACCAATATGTCACCAGGGACTAGGGCGAACCACTAGTATTTCACCAGAGACTATAGTGAATCACTAGCATTTCACTAGGACGAATCACCAATATGTCACCAGCGACTGGTGCGAATCACTAGTATTTCACCAGAGACTATAGTGAATCACTAGCATTTCACCAGCGACTGGGGCGAATCAGTAGCATTTCACAAGGAACTAGGGGAGTCACTAGTATTTCACTAGGAATTAGGGGGAATCACTAACATTTCACCGGCGACTGGGGTGAATCACTACCATTTCACAAGGAACTAGGGGAGGTACTAGCTTTTCACTAGGAATTAGGGTGAATCACTAACATTTCACCAGCGACTGGGGTGAATCACTACCATTTCACAAGGAACTAGGGGAGTCACTAGCATTTCACTAGGAATTAGGGTGAATCATTAACATTTCACCAGCGACTGGGGCGAATCAGTAGCATTTCAACAGAGACTATGGTGAATCACTAACATTTCACCAGGGACTGGGGTGAATCACTACCATTTCACAAGGAACTAGGGGAGTCACTAGAATTTCACTAGGAATTAGGGTAAATCACTAACATTTCACCAGCGACTAGGGCGAATCAGTAGCATTTCAACAGAGACTATGGTGAATCACTAGCATTTCTCCAGGGACTAGGGGTGTCACTAGCATTTCACTAGTGATTGGGGTGAATTTCACCAGGGACTAGGGAATCACTAGCATTTCACCAAGGACTGGGGTGAATCACTAGCAGTTCACCAGGGGCTGGGGCAAACAACTAGCATTTCACCACGGACTAGGATGAATCACTAGCATTTCATCAGGGACTAGGGGAAACAACAGGATTTAACCAGCGACTGTGGCGAATCAGTAGCATTTCAACAGAGACTATGGTGAATCACTATCATTTCACCAGGGACTAGGGCACTCACTAGCATTTCCCCAGGGACTGTGGCAAATCACTAGCATTTCATCAGGGCTCAGGGACTAGGATGAATTACTAACATTTCATCAGGGACTAGGGGAATCAATAGCATTTCACCAGGGACCATGGTGGTCAATCACTAGCATTTCATGCTAAACAGATACAACCTTTCATCGGTACTCCTGCCTCCAAAATGTAAATTTAGTAACATGTTTGTAATGTGAAATCTAGACGCGTTCAACCCCAGGCGCTACGCAAAAAAATCTTAAAACAATAATTTAAAAGAAAATCTCAGTACCCAAATCAAAGCTTGGGTCTATTTATATAACAGCCCCATTTGGTCCGAACTCTCAACGTTTGAGAGTTTTAATGAGTGGTGCCTAGATTTTTTAAAATCACACTCTGGGATATTGCACGAATTTAGAAGTAGGGCTATGGTTTTACGTACACCGAGGGGCACAGAATAATTGACTTAGCAGCACCGACCCACTCAGACAATGAGGCACTAAAGGGGCATTAAATACAACGTCATCTCTATTAATCAGATTGCTTTCTGATAAAGACTGTGTCAGGGGAGTCAGGCAGGCCCCCATGGAAGCCACGTGGTGCAGGGTGGGGCCCCAACCCTTCATGCCACCATCCTCATTCAGCCGAATGCCAATGCATTTGTGGGTAGTAACGAAAACTTCTAAGTGACCAAAAGGGTCACGACTGTTCACACTTAAAAGTGTGAGAGAAATCCCATGGTGTCTTCCATGTGACTGTGGCCTCAAAGACATCTTGCTCTTTCTCTTCTCGGCAGCTCCTGCGGCAGGGTTGGCACTGAGGCGGGTGCCTCCGTGTTATTACCACCCTGGCTTCTGGCAGTCGTGATGCTCTCATTGGCACAGAGGTCCATTGCTCCCACGGGTCATTGCCAGATGTCCATTGCAAGCCTGCCTCTGTCTCAGGGCTTGCAGAGGACAGAGATCCCTATTTGAACATTGAACCATGGTTTGCAACTTGTTCATGTCCTTTAAATCCAGCTATGAGTGTTTTTGTAACTGCTGTCACGTTCCACGAAGAGCTGCCAAATAAAATTCGACATCTTCCTCCGGGGTACCGGCCTCTGACCAGAACTTCATCTTCATCACTCATGTCCAGCTCCCTGGTTGTCCATATCTTTGTTTCTCTGTCTTCTGTACTGGCTCATCTCCCACATCAACTCTATTGCCAAGAACGCACGTTACCATTTGCGCCTTCTATGGGGGATCCGTCGGTTCTTCCCGGAGAAAGACTTAAAAACCTTGGTAAAATCGCTGGTTTTCTCAAGACAGGATTATTGCAATTCTCTTCTGACGGGGCTACCCAAATCCCACCTCCCCCCTTTCAAATCCATCCTCCATTCAGCAGCTCGCTTCATTTCAGGGTCTAAACGAAGCGACCACGTCACTCCTATCCAGTCCTCTCTTCGATGGCTTCTGATCGAGGCAAGATCTATTTACAAAACTGCCTGTATCACAAACAAAGCCTTGCACACATCCTCCCCTTGTTACCCGATGAATACATTGAAATTGTCCGGAGGCTCTCGACCCTCTCGCAATGCGGAAAAGCGTCTGCTTGAGCCCCCCCCCCCCCCCCCCCCCCCGTCTTCAAAAGGGAAAGATCGATGGCGCAATCCTTCTCAGGCAATGCGGTGAGAATCTGGAACTCACTTCCCCATTGCTCCGTGTCACCTCCTCTACCCGGATCTTCAAAGCTGACCTCAAATCTCTTCTCTTCCAAAGACACTTTCAGAACTAATACTTTCATTCTCAGACCCCTCTTGGAAGTTCGCTCTTCATTGTAAATTTGTATTTTTTTACTGTACATTCCTCACCCCTGAGTGCGGTGTTGGATTTTGTGTTTGTGTACCCTTCATTTTAAGTCTCCTGTTTATCTTTGTAATGTTCTATTATGTGCCACTTTTCTCTTGTAACGTAACCGGCTCTATGTACAGCGCTCTGACACCTTCGGGTAATGTCTGCGCTTTATTAAAAATGCATTAAATTAAATAAAATAAATGAAATAAAATCTTTGGATCCAAACTCAGAGGAACGCGAGGAGATGGCACTGGTGTGGTGTCCGTGTCCCATCCCGGATGGCGCGATCAATCACTGCAGAGGCCGGCGAGCACTAGGCGGCATTGGGTGGTGTACTTCTCTGAACGTTCAGAATATTGTGAATTGTCGATTCTACATTTTCACTGTGTTCTTCTTCTATTCGGAGTGTCTTATTCAATGTGCACATATAGCATCCACACTGGCCTGAGGCCATCTCAGCAGAGTGATATTGTCGACATCAAAGCATTAATGTCTTCAGGGATTCCTGAATCTCAGTTCCCTGGAACAGAGGGGCACCATCTGTTCTGAGGATGGTTGGCCACTGGTGTGCAGAGAGCACTTGCTCTCACCTGGGCTTTATATGTTCAACTGCTGTAGTTGAGGCTGTTTTTGCCACAGTATATTTCGAACAGGCATCCCATGAGCACTATCAACTGCTGTCATCAGGCACACATCCAACATCTGCCCTCACTCTGGACCATGGTATTATGCAACCACCTTCTGTGGAGAAGCGTGGCTCAATGGTTAGAGTGGCAGACCCGGATGCAGAGGTCTGGCCCGGGACCAGGGTTTAATTCCTGCCTCGGCGGCTCTTGGACACAATTTCCCCGGACCTGATAATTCTCGCCTCGGTGCCTATTCTAATCATGGGTCCCACTCTGCAACTCTGGGTGATAGCTTGCTTAATCTCCACAACGGCCCCAGCAGCGCTTAGATGCCTGGCTTCACCTTGGGGATGCCCAGGAGTGGACATTTCACAGGAAAGCCCGGAAGGGTTCCACAGCGGTGTAAATACAGCGCTACGAGACCCCAGGGTAGAAAGCGCTATATAAATACAAACACATTTACATTTACATTTATGCAACCACCTTCTGTTGTTATCACAGTGGGTTGGCTTGTTCCTGCCTCCGTCTCTTCACAGACTTGGCAGCATCTCATGGTCACATCCACTAATGCGTACTTCTGCGTGACCACACTTTTTGATGAAGACATGCTTTCGTTCTCTCGAGGTTCTCATGACCCTAATAGACCAACTATATCATCGTACCAGTACCACAGCAGTGGTCCGACTCCGAGAATCACCAGCTCGGTGCACACTCCACAGCGCAGTGTCTCAGCATCATTGTTACAAATACCAGATAGAAATGTCTTCCATGAGTTTGATTTTCTTACAGCCACTGCATTTTATTACAGCCACTGCCAACTGTAGACAGTCCTCCTCTGCTAACGATTGTGCAGGTTTTTTTGTCATGGTTTCCTTTGGGCACACACTTCTTGATACCTGGGATACACAATTGTTGGTGCCTACTGATTGCTCCTGATTGTGGGTACTATAGGCTTCTAGTTGGCATGAGGGATTGTCGGCTGGATTGTCAGAGCCTAGTCGGTATACAACTGAAAGGTTATAGTTTTGAGATTGAAGTTCCAACTCCTTGATCTCTTGACTGGGGATTAATGTTTTGATTTGTTCCACATTCCACCCATCATTTGTGTGTCTTTTACTTTCTCGCCCTAAGTATGCCGGGTATGCCCAGACGTGGGTCCCTTGCTCGCTGTGGATTCAAGCTAGCCTGGCTGATGAGGGGTGTTACCCCAAAACCAATCCCAGGATTCTTGTTTCCGGTCCAGGGAAGACCTGACTTGGCAGTTCGGCTGGTCTGTTCCCATGAGGCACAGGGTCAAGACTGATTTGCATATAGCTGGGTCTGAACTGCGATGGCGAATTGAGCTAAAGAACGACGATGGATTCAACCCAGATCTGTGACTGGGGATGAGTGTCTGAAAAGTTTCAGTGCTCCGTCCATCATCTCCTTGTGTTTGCTCTAAACTGTAGTGGCCTTGTGAGCAAAAGAAAGATGGATTTAACGTAGATCTCTTGACTGGGGGTGAATGTTTGGTTTGTTCCACATTCCGTCCATCATTTGTGTGTCTTTAACTTCTGAGTCTGGTCAGTGATTATTGAGAAATTTCACAGAACAGGAGGCCTGTGATCAGTAACTACCCTGAATTTGGGGCTAGATCGGTATAAGTGAATGTGAACTTTATGGCTGATGGCTCATTCTAGTTTTTTTCAGCATTCTTCAGTGCCCTACTTGCAAAATCTATAGGACCCCACTGGTCTGTTGAATGCCTGCATTGTGGTCTCTCTTACGATGGCCAGCCTGTTACTCTGGAATACACGTCATGTGTGTCAGAGCACTGCAAGGCCGTCTTTGTACTAGTGAGGTTACGAACGGGCTGTGTCAGTGTACACACATTTGTTATAAATCGTCACTAGTAGTGTACCTTTCCCAAATTACTTAATACACATTTTGGGGTCACAATGCTTGGCAGATGCCCTCAGCTTTCCTAAGGTACAAAAGGGGGTGGTGATGGACGGAGCATCTGAACCAATCAAACACTCACACCCAGTCAAAAGATCTGGGTTTGATCCATCACCGTTCTTTAGCCCACTCTGCCACTGTTCCCATGAGGCACAGGGTCAGACTGATTTGCATATAGCCATGTCTGAACTGGGGTGGCATAGTGGGTTAAAGAACGGTGATGGATCAAACCCAGATCTTTTGACTGGGTGTGAGTGTTTGATTGGTTCAGATGCTCCGTCCATCACCACCCCCTTTTGTACCTCAGCTTTCCTACGTCCATGCAAATTCCTTGGCTGGAAAAATCATATTGACAAAAGTTTTAACAGTCTTTGAAAAATTCACATTTCATTGTTGTGAAACGTCGAACCTGACTCGATTAGGTGTTGTACAATGTTTCTTAGCCAACAGTATGTTCTGCAACATTGTTGGCTTGTTGTCAAGGACTGAATATAAAGTCGGTCTTTCATGAACACACTTAAACGGCCCATTGAAAGAGTGACTCCTTCCAGGAGCCTCAGTTCTCGCCATGCATAAAATAATGTATGTGAAAAAGTAACAGGTGTCTCCTTTGTCAGGTCACACTTGGAGGGAAGGGACAAAGGGTGGATGTCTTCTTTGGTAATCTTGTGATGCTTAATTGGGAATTTAAATAGTGTTTTTGATAACACGAAGGCACCAAACTCTTCTTGAACACCAGGAGGGAGAAAAGAGTCAAGTAGAAGAAACAGATCCAAGGAAAGGAGTGCTACAATGAGAATCAACTAGTTGTAAAAAGGGAGTGTTGGAACCATAGGCAGAAAACTTAGAGTAAAAAAAAAGAAAAATCGTAAATGTGAAGGAAAAATTCAGGGACAAAAAAGATTAACTGGTGGGCCCTAAGTGGGAAGAAAAATCAGGGAACAAAGTGTGTTTTTCAGGCTCCGTTTTCATGGCCATGCACTTAGCATTGATTCTTCTGTCACCACTCTGGCACTTAATGTGAAACCTGGGCCGATAATCGTGAACATTACCTGCGCCATCTTGCCCGATGGTCCCTTTTTGCGCACACGTAGGCCGCAGCCATTTTGATCGACCGCGACCATTTTGTGTTCTGTTGTTAACCCCTGTTTCACCTGTACTTCCACAAGTATCTGTATAACCTTCTGACCGACTTGGTATGTGTGCTAAGGGTCATAATCTAGCGGACATGCCCACGTTTGATGTTAGCTTAAGAACGACATTCTATTGCCGCCGCAAACCTCTGCATTCCTTGTTCCTCCCCATGCCTATGCATGTAGCCAAAGATTGTAGATACCAAAAGGTCCCGCACTAACCTGGTTTATTGCACCCCAAAGAATTCACCTCCCGATGGACAATGGAACTTGTTTTCCTATCAACAGTGATAGAGCGCGCGGGTCACCCGACCAATAATTTCGCCACTTCCGGTCTTCGGGCCCATATATTTCAAATCACCATATACATTGATCGGATGACCTCACGGTCTAGTATCAATAATTGTGAGTTCCTTTCGTTATTCTTCAGAATACCCGACTTACCATCCACCGATGCGGGTACCTATGACCACAATGGATCAGGGAGCTAGCTGTAAAAGGAAAGGCAGCAAAATACAAACCCCACAAATAACATTCAAACTCTTTCCAAATGACCACGGACAACTGGAAGTTTTAAAGTCTTTATCTAAAGTTCGTTCTCAGAAATCATTAGATTTACAAGAATAAGACAATCAATAATCAAGATAATGAAAAGTACATAACTATACAGAAATAAAGTCAGGGTAACCATTGAAATTCTGATATGAGATGCAACGGGAATATGCTATGCAGATTTAGAAGAAAGTTTAAGAATGGACATTCATCTTAGGAAACAATCTTATGCACGTACTAGAGATTCTTTATTGGAAAAGTTTATACTATGGTAAATTCAAAGATCCTATATAACTATAGGAGAGTCTATGAAGAGAAACACGCTATGCATCAAGGCAAAAGTTCTTTAGACAGTTTAAGTAAGGAGGTTCTAGACCATATGAGAAAGTGACAAACTGCAATGCAGAATATAATTTCTAACAAGTAGGGTAACATAGGAACACGTTATGAAACCAAATGCAAATGACTTTATGATTCAATGGTTGCGGAAAAGCATGGAAAAGTAACATATGCAAAAGGTATGTCTTTATTAAAGCAAAAGACAGGAAATTTAGAAAGGTGCAAGATTCAGAGTTTTCAGAGGAATATTTACCTAGACTGGTGTGGAAACCAAACCCTGGCCACGGGTCAGTTAAGGACAGGAAACCCTCAAGGAAGGATACCCCTCAATGGACAGCAGGTGCAGAATGGACACCCAGGACAGGACAGGAAACCCTCAGATTAGGAATCAGGACAGGACCTCTCGGACAGGACCCTCAGGACAGGACCAGCACCCGCAGTTCGGAAGCAACGCCTGCGCTCCACCCTCTCTGCAGCTATCGATCAAGACCCCGATTGGGTCAGCGAACTCCCAGCAAAGTGCTCCGCCAGCACTTTAAGGTTTGGTAAAACCTTAGTCTATGGTCAAATTTCGGACAGAGTGCTCCGCAGCTCTCTGTATCTTCAGTCACCTATTGAGTGCGTTGGGTCAGTGACAGGTCAGCTAAACCAGACAAGTCGGACAATTTCCCTAGGTGAACCCAGGGTAGATATACTGTTTTGGGACGGTGTACCACCCCCCAATGTTGCAAAGTGTCAGAATCCCTCTTTTTGGATTGGTCCTAAGGTAGGATTTGGGTAACACACCAATCAGAACAGACTATTTGGAAGCCTAATTTGCATCTCTGGGTACCGCCTAGCAAGATTGGGGTTCCCATGGGAAGTCGCAGAGAATACAATGGAAAGAATACATTTCGATACAATAGAACATAATCATGATGCTTTTGCTGGGTGAAGGTGCACTTTCCCATGGTGGCTCTGGCATCAACCTTCTTTGGCCTGAGTTCAATGTCATGGCAGCCTCTAGTGATTCTGCGCAGAAATACCCTCCAAGATGGACTCCCCAGCCCCAGCACCCCTCCGAGTCGAGGATACATGAAAAGTAAGCGAAAACAAATTAAAACATAGAAGTGACGGTATGAAAAACACATCATTGGTTTTGTACTTTAAACTTATCATTATAAAAATATACTATGCAGTTTAAACATTAGCAACATATACACGAACACAAGAGCATTCACCACGTTATTCACGAAAGCTGTGTATTACGCATGCGCACCTTTTCCCACCAAACTTATGACTACGTCAGGTCACGTGAGTGTGACTGACGCATGCGCAGAAGCAATTTTTCAAGCGGCGGCCATGTTTAGGGACATGGATTAGTTGTATTAGAAAACACATATGCAAGCTTCATCTATTTCGTTCGTATATAGAAATAAAAGATTAGTAAGACGTACAAATTTTATTAATTGATTACACACGGGCGAGGTTCATGACTCGAGCAAGTCGCGATGCGAAGCTTGCTCTATCAATCCCCTCTTTGATGATATTTACTATCATCACAAAATATATGGAACCAGATGCCAACTTCTCACACTTTATACAACTCTATCTCTTCCAGCAAGCGATTCAGCTTCTCTTTTTCAATTTTGGTAGGGTGAGAATTTTTCACCTTTTTGTATATCTGATTATTCATTTCCTCTAATTCAAGCTCATCCACACTTCGTTTCACTCCTCTGGCATTCACTTGATGCTTTCTGGTGTGCTTACGGCATTTGCAACAGACAAATATGAAAAATAGGATAAGACCTATAATTCCAATTGGCATCAGTACCTTAAACAATAAGTTTTTACCTAAGCTAGCAAGCCAATGACCTACATTTGAGAGACCATCTACCAGTCTCTTCCAGGCACTGTCAACCTCGAGTGGTTTGAGTTCCTTTTCCAAATTAGTAATGTTTTTCACATATCTTTTGAGCTGCACACTTTTGTCCGGAATATAAGTGCAACAATGTTGCGCCTTCAACATCCGGCAGACTCCGCCCTCTTTTGCTAATAAGGTGTCAAGCGCAAGTCTGTTCTGCAAAACCATTGATCTAATCGCAACCATTTTGGTATTGACCAGCAGAAATCCATGAGCTGTGTCTGTAGACAACACATCCACTATAGTGGACAATTTGCAAATTCTGTGAGTGTTCAGAACCACTCCCACTCCAGGTATCAGTGCACTGAAAATACTACCCATTATTTCACTTACGCTTTCTCTTTTACTACGCACTAAGCCATTAGTATTTTCACTGCTTCCAGCAACTTCATTCACATGGTATATTTTCGGGAAGACAATGCCAAAATAGCAGCTTCCATACCAGTGATCCGGCAATTTGAAATAAGCCTTGTCTCCACATATATAATAAATTCCAGGAAACACAGGCTCTGACCCATTTTTGAAACCCCATCCTCCAATTACCTTGTAATTATGTTCACATTCACTGGAACCAATGAAAATGTTATTATAATAGCTAGTCTTCTCGCGGTGAAGACATAGCTTTCCCTTCCTTTCAAAATCCAGCAACAGAGCAGGTCCCGCCCCACCCTTTGAGGTGCCTCTCATGTCCTCAGCCCATTTTGGCGTTTTCTGTCCCTCATCATCTGCCTTTCTTTGTATTTTTATTCTCCTCTTCTCTGCCATGTTCAGGAACATCTTTTCCTGTTCACGCAAAGAACAGGTCAAGTTATCTCTGTGTGCGTCACCTATGTCTATATTACCTATAGTCAGAAAGTATTCGCCCATATAGCGAGTAACGTCACTTTTGGTATGTACAGGATTCAGGTTCCCACGTATAGGAAGTGCAGAAAAGATCACGTCATTGTTAGAGTAATAGTACTGTAACGGTCCTCTTTTGTAAAATAAGCTTGCTAAAATGCTACAGGATATTCCGTATGTCAGGGGCAGGTGATGGTATGTCACGCCTTCAGCCACAGAGGTAGGTAGCTTCATGCAGACATAGCAATCTTCAATTTCCATAGTCTCTACATAGTGTATTAACAAGTTTGCGAAAACATTTAAATGTGTCTTATTCTTAACTTCATGATAATGTAGTCCTCCCTCATCTGATGCTTCTAGGTCTCGTTTTGTTCGTTTGAGTGCTTTCTCATGTCTTGCTACACTCTGTGTTGTCAGTTCTTCACTGTCAGTATTTACAATCTCAGTAGGATCAATATTAGTATTTTTGCTCACCGCAAAAGGAATGAAAACTGTTAGTCCTATCCAAACTAATATCACTATAATTATACTACATACACATACCTTGCAGCATGTTTTGCAACAACTGCGACTAGGTCTACCACTCACGTTTGAATCAGACATTTTGGCTCAGAAGAAGTTTCTCGACCCCTCTTTGTGTCTCTGCACGAGTAGCTTACTTTTGTGCAATTTCACGGTGGCTCGTCTTCTTCTTCGGCAGAGTACTCAGCAACTTGTTCTCCGTCGCTTTCGTCAGTTATATCAAGATCTTCAAATTCTTCCAAAACGAGCGTCCATTCAGGAGACTTGTACTTTTTGTTTTGTCTTTTTATTCGATCGCTCCTTCTTTTGGAAGTGTCTTCTGGTTGCTCTGATATGCGAGAACTCCTCCTTTCCTCGGCACGTTTTTCTTCTACCGTTTTTATCCTTAGCCTCAATTTCTTTATGAATCCAGGCTCAAGGTGCTTTCTTTTCTTAAGTCTTTTAGTTGGCACTCGGATTTCGTTTTCTTTTATTGCTCTTTTATTTTCATTTGTTTGTGGCAATTCTGCTTCCTTTTCTTCCCTTCCTATCTGACTAGTTCCAGGGCTCGTATCTATTTCTTCTGCCTGGTTACTAAACTGGCCTTGTTCAGGAGAGTTTTGTGTTTGCTTTTCAAATGTCTCTGTTTCTGTGTCCTGAACACGTTCTTCTATCCCTATCTGATCCTGTTCGAGCACTTCGATCCCTTGATTTTCTTCCGCTCGAATCTCTTTACTAGGTCTAATCTGTTGTTTTTCGACTTCTGGAGTTTGGGGAGGTGTATCAATTATTTGCTCAGTCCCTGTCTGACCTTCTCCTTCCTCAGTTTTGATGTGAATCTCAATAGCCTGAGGTTCTTTGCCTGTGCCTTGCTTTTCCTCTCTATTCCACTCTCTACCTTCCCAAATTCGCTCTCTTGTTCTGATTGGGTCTTCTGTGAGGTCAATCAAGGGTATCCACTCCTCTGGCCATATGCTCGGCAGCTCGTCATCAGCTACTTCTGGACCAACATCTGGGAACCCTTCAGCAGGCTTGACTCTTGGTAGCTCGTCATCAACTACCCCATGACCAACGTCTGCGGACCCCTCAGCTTGACTGGTACTGGGCTGTACGTCGTCAGCTACTTCTGGTCTTGCTTCTGCAGGCCCCTCTGCTGGACGGTCTTCTTCTCCAGGCTCCTTGTCTGGTAGTACCTTCTGGGTGTGGCTGGCGTGGATCCAATGGGGTACACCTGAACACTTCACTGCTGTGGTTGTTACCAGGATTACTTGGCGCTTCTGTCCCCACCTTGGTGCCAGGCAGCTCGACCGAGTATGCTTCTTGATTTTGACCCAGTCCCCTGGAACCAGTTTGTGGAGAGGAGTCGTTGGATTGGCGACGGCGTCTTCTCCGATCTGGCGAGAGATATAACGCACTTGGTCACCTAATCTCTTGCAGTATTCAAGCACCAAATCATCAGTAATACTCAATAGTTTGCTTCCTGGTACCCACGCTTGTCTCATCACTCTTCCCATCAGGATTTCATGGGGGCTCAGGCCTGTTTTCCGGTCTGGAATACTTCGGAGTCCCATCAGAACCAGAGGCAGGGCCTTTACCCAGGTCATGCCAGATGCATCACACAATTTCGCTAGTCTTGTTTTGATAGTCCCGTTTATTTGTTCCACCACTCCAGAAGCCTCTGGATGATATGCACAGTGGAGTTTTTGCGAGATCCCAAAGGCCTTACAGAGTTGATCGATCACATCATTCTGAAAATGTCGGCCTCTATCTGATTCAATAGTGACTGGAACCCCGAATCTAGGTATTAGTTCTTTCAGTAAACACTTGGCTACTGTCAGTGCGTCACTTTGGGGAGTAGGGTAAGCTTCCACCCACTTCGAAAATAGGCAGACAATGACAAGGACATATCGCTTCCCCTCACAACGTGGCATGGTGATGAAATCAATCTGTATTCTCACAAAGGGACCCCCTGACCTCCCAATTCTCCCTAGTTCCACCATTGTTCTCTTGCCTGCATTGAACTGTTGACATGACAAGCACCTCTGGCAGAGGGACTCTGCTACTTTCCTGAACTTTTTGCTGTACCAAGTCTGTTGAAATACCAGAATCATGGCGTCCCTACCAATGTGTGATCCCTCATGTATCAGTCTAGCCATTGTGCCAAGCAAGTGTCTGGGTAACACAGGCATACCATTTGGGCCCAAGATGACACCATCCTCACGTCTTGGTCTACACCCTTCTTCCTTCCACTTCTCTCTCTCTTGCCAGGGTGTTGCCTGCTGCCATTCTCTCACTTCATCCCATGTAGGCACTTCTTCAAACACTCGAAGTTGGCAGCTGTTTCCGGCCCCCCCCGTTTCGAATTGATTATCAGTCGATCCGTGGCGCATAATTTTGCCACTCGATCAGCGAAATCATTTCCCAAAGATACAGAGTCAAGGCCCTTCTTATGAGCAACACACTTGACCACTGCCAGTTCCTTTGGTAATTGGATTGCCTCCAGAAGGTCTTGGACAACTTTTCCATTTCGAATAGGGGTACCTGATGAAGTCAGGAACTCCCTCTGTAGCCATAATTGGCCAAAGTCATGCACAACTCCATAACAGTACTGACTGTCAGTATACACTGTTAGGCGTTCATTTTTCCCCAATTTGCAAGCTTTTATCATGGCGATCAATTCGGCTATTTGTGCAGACTTTACTCCAAATAAATAACCTGCTTCTTCAATTTTTGTTAAGGAGACTACAGCATAGGCAGCATTCAGGCCTCCTTGTTCATTTCTTAGGCATGAACCATCCACAAACAATTCCATGTCATGTTTAGGCAAAGGTGTTTCTTTAATGTCTGGGCGTGGCTTTGTGCTAAATTCTGTTAAATCAATGCAGTTATGCTCATCTTCCTCCCCATCTTCCATATCCATTGAGTTGGGAAGCAGAGTGGCGGGGTTCAGAATGTTGCACCGGACAATTGTTATATTGGCAGCACCCACGAGAATCCTCTTGTATTTAGTCAGCCAACTAGGGGTGAGATACTGAGTTTTCGTTCTTGTTAGTAAAATCACCACTCCATGCGGAACATACACAGTTACGGGATGTCCCATGACAATGGATTCACTTTGCTCTAAACTGGTGCAAGTAGCAGCTACTGCTTTTAGACATCCTGGTAATCCAGCAGCCACTGGATCCAGGGTGGCGGAGAAATATGCCACAGGCCTCCTGGTCGTGCCATGTTCTTGGGTTAGGACTGACAATGCGCAATTATCGCGAGTGTCACAGAACAGGGCAAATTCCTTGGAATAGTCTGGCATTCCCAACGCAGGGGCTGTACACAGACAATCTCGCAATTTTGTGAAGGCTGTTAAGCTTTCATCATCCCATTCTACGATATCCGGTGTTCCTCTCTTGGTCATTTTTTATCAAAGGTCTGGCTAGGACTGCAAATCCCAGAATCCATTGCCTGCAGTATCCTATCACTCCAAGGAACATTCTGACTTCTTTCTGAGTACGGGGTAACTGCAGCTTTTGAATTATTCTCACTCTTTCTGACGTTACTTTCCTGATGCCTTTCTCTATCTGGTGCCCCAGATATTTCACTGATTTTGCACAGAACTGTAATTTTTCAGGGGCCACTTTATGTCCCTTTTCACTCAGGTGATTCAGTAGGGCAATGGTGTCAATCACACAATCTTTATGACTTTTGGACGCCACCAAGAGGTCGTCAATGTATTGCACCAAAACAGAATTTCCAGGTAAGACCAAAGTTTCCAAGCATTTTTTCAAGATCTGATTAAAGATAGAGGGGCTCTCTGTGTACCCCTGGGGGACCCTATTCCAGACATACACGTGACTGTTGAAAGCAAACGAGAAAAGAAATTTGCTGTCCGGATGCAAGGGAATGGAAAAGAATGCATGACATAGGTCTATCACAGTGAACCACTCAGCATCCCAGGGAATCTGATACAGAATCACTGCTGGGTTCGGGACAATAGGGCAGCAAGGAACCACTATCTTGTTTACCTTTCTTAGGTCCTGAACTACCCTGTACTTGCCACTAGGCTTTTTGATGCCCATAATGGGTGAATTGCATGGGCTACTCATTACTTCCTGTATGATGTTTCCTTCTAGCAGTTTCTGTATTTCTAGGGCAACACCTGCTCTTACTTCTGCATTCATTCTGTATGGTTTAGTATTAGGGTATACTGCATTGTCCTTTATTGCTATCTGTATGGGGTCTACGTTTTTCATTAATCCTACCTCTTTTCCGGTAAAGTCCTATACCTCTGGCTTCACTGTTTCTTGTAATTCTTTGGGCAAATCCTGCATAGTCATTCGTTTAATTTCTGAGTCGGGTCTGATTAACATTAATTTATAAATGCCATCTTCATCTGGGGTCTGAATTTCAACACCCTTTGGTGTGCAAAAGATGGTACAGTTCATTTTGCACAGCAAATCTCGTCCCAGTAAGTTCACTGGACTGGTGTCACAAACGACAAATCTATGCATTTCTTTAAAGTTTCCAATTGAGATCTCCATGTGCTCGGTAACAGGAGTACTAATCAGTTGATTAGATACCCCCACTACTTGGATTGCTTCTCCCGAGAGGGGTAGGTTTGGAACGTCCACTGTTCTCACAGTAGAACGGGTAGCGCCAGTGTCCAACAGAAAGGTGACATCATTTCCGTCAACCTTTCCTTCAATGTATGGTCCTGACTGGTCTACCGGCAAGGAGGCGCCAAGCACGCACTCCTCGTCCTCCCCTCTCAGGCCCCGTCAGTACTGGTCATCACAAAGGAAGGTATCATTTAGTAAATACTGCGAAGTTGCTGAATTTCTGTTCTCATTGCTCCCCCAGATTTCTACGTCCTCACCCTGCGTCGATTTTCCCTTAAATACTTGCTTTGGTGCTCGGGGCAACTGAATCGTTTTTACCTGTTGTTGGGTCTTTCTTGGTCTTTCATTCTGCGTCTGTGGAGTTAAATCAGGTGTTTGGGAGTTATCATCCTGCAAATAGGGACACTCGTCTCGCCAGTGTCCAATTTCTCCGCACTGGTGGCAGGGAAATTTCTTCTTTGCCTCCTCCCTGCTCATTTTGGGCCGGGGCTTTCCTCCACCCCCACCCCCAGGACCTGGATTCGGAGTAGTTTTGGCTATTTTATTCAATTGTTTTTCCTGCTGTTCTGCGAGCTTCACTTGAGCCCACATAACCTTCTCCTTGAGAGCCTTTTTCTTTTCTGCCATCTCGTCCTCACAGTACTTTGCGTACCGTAGGACCTCATCCATCTTTTTTGTGTGCCAACAAATTTTGTTATCTTTGATCCATTGACAAATTTCGGGTCTTAAACCATTTACAAACCTGTAAATAAAATGTGTCATATCCTTCATCTCGATGTTGTCTATACCGCTGTATGTTTTGAACACCTGCAACAGCCTTTCGTAAAAGGAGTGCACAGTCTCGTCTCTTTCCTGCGTGGTTCTATCTATCTTGGTCCAATCAGTTTCCTTTGCTGGCACCTTTAGTTTCAGATGCTGAATTACCTGATCATATTTTCTCATTACTTCTTTCGATGGTTCCCCTGTTTTGTCATCTCTCGGGTATTCCTCACTAGGCCAACCTATGGCTATTTTACACTCGGTCCACAGATCTACAGGGACCACTATGTCGAAGAACCCATCCAGGTCCTTCCACAGGCATTTTTGCACCTTTACGAATCTTTCCACCTGCCTGTACCAATCTACGGGCTTTTCGCGTAATTTCGGGAAATCGTTAGTGAAGGACACAATATCTTGTCGGGACCATGGAACGTGCACATACTTTCCACCTGGTACTTCACGCATAGGGCATAACTGTTCCGGCTTGTCAGCTTCCTTGAGGACAAATTCGGGAGTTGCCTGCCTAGACCTGGCCTCATCCTTTTTCTTGGCCCATCTGGCTTTCCACCTTTCCACATCTCCCCATTTTTGTAATACTGTCAATAGTTCTTTGACCTGTGCTTTCTTCCCTGAAACATTCAAGTTTTCCAAATCCTTGTCTGAGAAATCTGCCCTATATGGTTTCTGCAGCGGTTTCGATTTTGAAATATCTATTCCCATGCTAGCAGCAGTGTCTGTCAGTTTTTCATGAAGTACTCGGGTATTTCGGGTGAGACTCTTGCAGATAAACAGCATTTCGTCTTCAGAGTAGGTATTTAATCTATCTAATCCTACGTTTCCTGCCATCAATTCCTCTATTTCTATTCTCAGCTTGTAGAGATCTAAAGGTTTCGTTGGGGACGCTGGTTTTTCAAATTCTTGACACCATCTTTCGATTTCTTCAGGAGTCACCAAGGTGACACTCTTAGTACCTGAGGTCGATTCCATTTGAATTTCCCTTGCGTTAAAAGGATTATGTCTTTTCTGGATCCTTTTTCCTGTATTTCTAACGGGCAGATCTAGCAGCGAGACCTCCGACTCACACTCACTTGTCTGGTCATCTAGAATTAATGGTTCTGGTCTAGTCGGTGCAATGACAGGAGTAATTACTGGAGTTTTCGGAGTCCCTTGATGGTCCCCGTACAACGGAACCACTGGTCCGATAGTTACTGGGATCGTCAAGGCTTCAGGACTTGCATTTAGCTGTGACATTTTCTGTATTATCTCAGCTCTCTGGTTTGCTAGCGCTTCCCGCTCTTTCTCTTCTAATAACCTGTCCAAGGATTTGTCATGTAACACCTGCGGGGTTAGAATGGGAGCATAACTCGGGGCAGTGGGATGTGTCTCACTTGGTCCTCCGCCATAATTAGGTTTCTGAAACAAACTTCCTGTGCCTAGAATTCTCGGATCTTCTTCATCCCGTGGCTGTAATAATGGCATTCCTGAACTTAAGGACCTCACCTCACCTCCGTAAGGGGGACGAGAGCGAAAATCTCCTTCACGTGAATATCCCGCCTCCCCACCAATTGGTCTCCTTGGGTAAATACTTCTGGTTTCTACGGGTCCTAGATTTTCAGTATAAGGAGGAATTAGATAATCCCCTCCTACACTTGCGGACCTGACCCCTTCCCTTTGTGGAGAAGCGTGGCTCAGTGGTTAGAGGCGGCAGACCCGGAAGCTGAGATCGGCCGTGGAGCAGGGTTCGATTCCCCGCCTCGGCGGGTCTCGGGCTCAAAATTCCACGGACTCGACAATTCTCGCTCCGGTGCCTACTCGACTCACGGAGTCACACTCTGCGACTCTGGGCAATAGCTTGCTTAATCTCCACTACGGCCCCTCGCGGCGGGATGCCTGGCTTTCACCTTGTGGATACCCTGCCGGGGTATCTCACAGGGGAATACCAGGACGGGTTCCCTAAGCAAGCGCCTTGAGACCCCTGGGTGATTCGTGCGCTATATAAATCGAAATACATTTACATTTACATTTACTTTGTAGAGGTCTCCAGGGAACATCCCCTGCACTCGAAGGTCGGTGGCCTTCATTATAAGGAGGCGGACTTCTCATGCATATGTCATCTAACAATTCGTCATCTGATTCTCCGAGGGGCCCCCAGTGCTTGGATTTCTCTGTCCTTTCCCCCCCCCAGGAGGATCTTCTGCTGGCATCATGGGAAACAGTCCCTCAACAATCATGCTCTGTCTCCATTCTTTCATCTTTTTGTCTCGGGTTTCCTGTTTCAGTTTTGGGTAATACTTTGTCAGCCCTTTATCCATTCGGGGCTTTTCTCTTTGGAAAGCCTCGATCTCCCATTCCTCTAATGCCTCATACTGCGTTAGTCTCGGTCTGGGATGTAATTCATTCATTCGGGTTCTTAAATTGAATAGGATCCTACCATTAAAGGTACCTTCTAACGGAAAGGCCATTATTCCGTTGTCTTTTGTGTATTTCACCCAATTTTCTAACCACACACATGTATTGTACCCTCTGTCGAACATCATGAAAGATGCAGGAGTATTTGGTGGTGGAATAACAATGCCCTCTCTAGTTTTAATCGGCTTGTCCTTTTTGAAGTAGTTCTTTACCTTGTTTACAAGGGACAATTTTCGCTTATTTCCGTACATAATGTCGTATCTATTAGCCTTCCACTGATCCCTTTCAAACCCTAGGTTTCTTGGATCGGGTCTAGTCTCTGGAGTATACGAATGCCACATACGATTCCTACGCTTAACTTTGTTTACCAAATTACCTCCAATCAGAATGCGTCTTGTAATTCCGTGCGACCAATGAGGTGCACGAGTTCAAATAATTTTCGGCCAATGGGTGCGCGGCCCTTTCGCGAGACCGTTCTCACGCTCCGGCGCTCACCCCTCCTTCACAATTCCAGCCCCGCTACCCGCCCGCTGTTTCTACCAATCCCAGCGCGGCACGGAGTGACGTCAGAGACGCTTCGCGACTGACTCTCTCCCTTCGCAAGGTAACGGAAACTTTCTTTCTTTCTAAAGTGCTTAGTACTTGGTTATTTTACGACGAATACACATTCGCCACAGTGCTCAAGTGTCTAGACAGGAAAGAGTTGTTTTACTGCAAGTAAACTACTTCCATTTACTTTTCACACACTACGGGTAGATCTCTTCCGCCTACCCTTCACTCTAACATCAGTGAACCTGTTACTTCCCTAGACCCATCCACTCTTTCCGGGATATATCCGAGTCTAAGGTTTCCCAGCGGACCCCTTTGCTTTCACCCAAGCTCCGATGAACCTGCTACTCTTCCGATGTGACCCTTATTAGGTTACGCCACTATGGGAATTTTGCCAATGAACCTCGTTACTAACATTTATTCACACATGTATTCAGAAACAGCCCTAGTTAGTGCTTCCGGTTCTACCTAACCTGCACCTAACCTTCCTTGAGCCTGCGACCTCGAGGCAAGTAGATTCTATTCACCACTTGCCATTCAATTCCCCGGGGATTTCCGACAACACTTAACAAACCGTTTTACATACGCATGGATTAATACATATAACAATATAAGAACAAGAATAACAATTTTAAAACAATTCATAAAATTTAAAAGCAACACATCTCAAAGGAGTGATCAATTCCTCGAAACGGCCGCTCTTGTAGCAGCAATAATGTTAGCAGCTACCGACTTGGCTAGTCTAACTAGTCCTACCTAACCTTTAACTATTCCCTAACCATAACTCTGCTACCAGAAAATTACTGATAGAGCGCGCGGGTCACCCGACCAATAATTTCGCCACTTCCGGTCTTCGGGCCCATATATTTCAAATCACCATATACATTGATCGGATGACCTCACGGTCTACTATCAATAATTGTGAGTTCCTTTCGTTATTCTTCAGAATACCCGACTTACCATCCACCGATGCGGGTACCTATGACCACAATGGATCAGGGAGCTAGCTGTAAAAGGAAAGGCAGCAAAATACAAACCCCACAAATAACATTCAAACTCTTTCCAAAGGACCACGGAAACTGGAAGTTTTAAAGTCTTTATCTAAAGTTCGTTCTCAGAAATCATTAGATTTACAAGAATAAGACAATCAATAATCAAGATAATGAAAAGTACATAACTATAGAGAAATAAAGTCAGGGTAACCATTGAAATTCTGATATGAGATGCAACGGGGATATGCTATGCAGATTTAGAAGAAAGTTTAAGAATGGACATTCATCTTAGGAAACAATCTTATGCACGTACTAGAGATTCCCTATTGGAAAAGTTTATACTATGGTAAATTCAAAGATCCTATATAACTATAGGAGAGTCTATGAAGAGAAACACGCTATGCATCAAGGCAAAAGTTCTTTAGACAGTTTAAGTAAGGAGGTTCTAGACCATATGAGAAAGTGACAAACTGCAATGCAGAATATAATTTCTAACAAGTAGGGTAACATAGGAACACGTTATGAAACCAAAGGCAAATGACTTTATGATTCAATGGTTGCGGAAAAGCATGGAAAAGTAACATATGCAAAAGGTATGTCTTTATTAAAGCAAAAGACAGGAAATTTAGAAAGGTGCAAGATTCAGAGTTTTCAGAGGAATATTTACCTAGACTGGTGTGGAAACCAAACCCTGGCCACGGGTCAGTTAAGGACAGGAAACCCTCAAGGAAGGATACCCCTCAATGGACAGCAGGTGCAGAATGGACACCCAGGACAGGACAGGAAACCCTCAGATTAGGAATCAGGACAGGACCTCTCGGACAGGACCCTCAGGACAGGACCAGCACCCGCAGTTCGGAAGCAACGCCTGCGCTCCACCCTCTCTGCAGCTATCGATCAAGACCCGGATTGGGTCAGCGAACTCCCAGCAAAGTGCTCCGCCAGCACTTTAAGGTTTAGTAAAACCTTAGTCTATGGTCAAATTTCGGACAGAGTGCTCCGCAGCTCTCTGTATCTTCAGTCACCTATTGAGTGCGTTGGGTCAGTGACAGGTCAGCTAAACCAGACAAGTCGGACAATTTCCCTAGGTGAACCCAGGGTAGATATACTGTTTTGGGACGGTGTACCACCCCCCAATGTTGCAAAGTGTCAGAATCCCTCTTTTTGGATTGGTCCTAAGGTAGGATTTGGGTAACACACCAATCAGAGCAGACTATTTGGAAGCCTAATTTGCATCTCTGGGTACCGCCTAGCAAGATTGGGGTTCCCATGGGAAGTCGCAGAGAATACAATGGAAAGAATACATTTCGATACAATAGAACATAATCATGATGCTTTTGCTGGGTGAAGGTGCACTTTCCCATGGTGGCTCTGGCATCAACCTTCTTTGGCCTGAGTTCAATGTCATGGCAGCCTCTAGTGATTCTGCGCAGAAATACCCTCCAAGATGGACTCCCCAGCCCCAGCACCCCTCCGAGTCGAGGATACATGAAAAGTAAGCGAAAACAAATTGAAACATAGAAGTGACGGTATGAAAAACACATCATTGGTTTTGTACTTTAAACTTATCATTATAAAAATATACTATGCAGTTTAAACATTAGCAACATATACACGAACACAAGAGCATTCACCACGTTATTCACGAAAGCTGTGTATTACGCATGCGCACCTTTTCCCACCAAACTTATAACTACGTCAGGTCACGTGAGTGTGACTGACGCATGCGCAGAAGCAATTTTTCAAGCGGCGGCCATGTTTAGGGACATGGATTAGTTGTATTAGAAAACACATATGCAAGCTTCATCTATTTCGTTCGTATATAGAAATAAAAGATTAGTAAGACGTACAAATTTTATTAATTGATTACACACGGGCGAGGTTCATGACTCGAGCAAGTCGCAATGCGAAGCTTGCTCTATCAACAGTAAAGGACGTTAAACCCTGACCAGTCTCACATGTTCCCGACCCTGAGGCAAAGGCCAGCTGCCTGATAAACATCATATGTCCGACTGTTTATGATTGGGAGGGTACGAACCCACTTGTCTGAAATGTATGGCATTATGTCCGGGGCGGGGTACCAAGCCTACATGACACCGCTCATAAAGATTGTATTGTCGAAACACTGTATAAAATTAGCCTGTTGAAGAGTTGAAGTTAGAACACCTCCCTGAGAGACATCCCGGTGTCTGCGGTAGACATGCTCTCCTCTAGAGTAAATAAACCTCGTTCTTGCCTTCCAGTTTCCAGCGCCTGCCTCGGTATTTTAATAGAATCAAAAGTGAATTATAGGTGATTAGCCAAGCAGCTTCGGGAGTCTCAAAGGGGGCTGCTTTTCATCAATTGGCGTCCCAAGTGTGGGGCCCATCAGCGACTCGCCTGTCCAAGTAGGAGAGGTCCCAACGACGGAGTGAACAACTAACCGATTGGGGTTAACCTGCCTTGAGAGGACCCTCGTCTGGCAGCCGATCAACCTGAACTTCACCAGTCCTGAGCTGACCTCTCTCTCGAGTGACCTGCGGTCCTGACTGGGACCCTAAAGGATTGCCGTATCGATATCGGAGTGAGAGGACAACCAGGCACTGGAAGGGGAAGATGAATAACTGTCCATACGGTCCGGGTAAGGTCGTGAAATACGAAAAAATTGACTGTCTGATTGTATTGAAATTGTTTGGTCAAATACTAGTATTCCGTTCTTGAAGTTATTGGTAGTAATTGAGACATTCCCTGCTTGCAAACAACGTAGAATAGGAATATTTCCCTCTTAGCAGGCAGCGAAGGGCAGGTAGTGCGGACCTTTGTCCACGACCTATTGAGATATTTATATTGACCGCTTGTACGTCATGCCTGCCTTCTCAAAATTGTTTGATTGTTTTGGACCGGACCGTTTGTTAGAGGTCAGTCATCCAGCACCGCCGGAGGGCACCCCTAACAAGGACAGGTATGTTAAATATGGAGTAGCCATGGTTGCTTATAGCAAACTGTGGCACAAATACACTAGGAAGGACCGGGTAAATCAGTGGCCACTGACGAGATATTTTGATCTCGCTAAAATAGAAATATTAGAAATAGCGCTCCACAGAAAGAAAGCTACGCCAGCCATGCTTTACAGCTTTGGCCTCCGGCGAAAAGAAGCAACTCAACGAAAGAAAAGAGACGAAGCCAGGCAGGATAAAGAGATACGAAAGTCTGCTTACCAGACCGGTAAAAGGTTAGAAGGTGAAATAAAAGAAAGGGAAAACGATAAAAATGAACAAGAATCAAAAATATCAGGCCAGTACCCTGTTAGAATGCGTTCAACTCTTTACCCCGAGTTACCGGCTAAACAGAGAATAAATGATGACCTTTTGTTAGTCTCCCCGATCATCTACATGCCACCTCCTTATGCCCCTACTCATCCCGTAGTACAACGCCAAGAACAGCAAGGTACCAACGGAGACGTCACAGTCCAGTCGAGCCACTTGCACCAAGTGTCTCATCAACAAACGCATTAGTAGAAATAGGATCAATAGAAAAAGAGTCGCCCAGGGTCCCACGATTAAGTACGCACGAGCGGGCAAACATTGACAAGCTAGTCAAAACCCTCGTGGAGAGAAGAGAAACCGAAGAGTATGTGACTGACATATGCAAATCATATGTCGAGAACCACAAACGATTCTTCACTGTGCGCTTCTGTTACTACGCACTTACTGCCTATGAAGAGAAATATCAGGATGTAGGGCCCGGGAGACTAATGACTCTTTACAGAAAAGTTAACAACGGAGACAAAAACGACAACGATGTGGCAGAACTCTTTTCGTCCACGTTAGAAGTATTCCGCCACCTCATAGAACAAGGGCAGATATATACAGACAGGACATCGAAGCTAGTAAACCCCCCCGTAGAGAAGCTAGATAACATGATGCCAATAAAGGAAGCTGCCGCGTATTGGGTTTCCCTTAGGAGGCAAGGGACTAATGACGACATAAATCATCAGGACGCTAAAGGGAGGGTGGTCTACAATAGGGTGTATCAGCCATGGGACTGACAGGACATCCTGACGTTCCGGAAATCTCTGCCGGATTTACGAAAGAATCCCATTGGAAATCCCAATGCCCGGCCTTATCAGGAGCTGGTAGGGGCAGAGGGGGAAGGGAAATAGCAAGTGAACAGAGAGGAAGAGGACGTGGGAGAGGGTACGCAAGTGAAGCAAGAAAAGAAAGACCAGGAAGAGTGAACGCATTTGATCGTCCTAGACAGAACCAGTATCAACAGACAGATTACGACAAAGCGGATGACTTTGCATATGACAGTCAGGGGCAAGGGAGGGATCCAATCAAGCTCTATGTTGATCAACAAGGCCCTTATGTTACTGCAAAGGTCCTGGGCACAGAGTCGCCATTTTTGGTAGACACGGGAGCAACACGTAGTGCACTGTCCAAACGACTGATTCCAAGGGCACCCTTGTCTGGCTCACATGTGACCTCAATAGGATTTGATGGTGAGCCCTCCACCAACCCTTTGTCCAAACTGATTCCTTTCAACCTTGACAGCAATATCGTTGAAACGTCATTTTTCCTTCTTCCAACACCCCAGACGCCATTATGGGTCTTGACCTTCTGAAGCACTTCTATGCGACAATCAGGTGCTCTCCAGACGGAGTGCGTGTCATCCTATATGACACCCATCAGCACCATGGAGATAGCCCTTCCTAGCACATGTATCTCATCTCTGAGACTGACACATCCCTACTGGACACTTTACCATCACACTAGAGCTGATTTGGACGTAGGATGAATGATGATTGACCCAGGTCACGTGACAATACGACAAGACGCAATCCTACCGAAGGTATCACAGTACAGAATCTCACCAGAGGGTGAGAAGGCACTGACGGACATCATACACTCTTTGATGGAGGCAGGGGTGGTAGAGGAAGTAGTGAGCAACGTTTGTAACAGCCACATACTACCGATAATAAAGAGACAGGGAGAGGGAGATGGAAAAGCCTACCTCTTCATCATTCACCTGCGGGAAGTAAACAAAATTGTAGTACAACAGTACCCAGTTGTTTCGGACATTACTACCATTCTGACCTTAATTCCCTCAACTGCTACCACCTTTACCGTAATCGACCTCAAAAATGCGTTCTTCTGAATACCTATTGACAAAGAGAGCGGCTATATATTCGGATTAACCCTAAATTCTCGCTCATATAGATTTTGTAGAGCACCCCAGGGGTACACAGAGAGCCCGAGCATCTATAGCCAAGCGCTTCAAAGACAGTTGGATGCTATACAATTACCAGACGGTGTGACGCTAATACAATATGTAGATGACATCCTTCTAGCAGCAGACACCACACCATTAGCTGTCACAGCCACCATCAAACTGCTCCATTTTCTTGCCAAGAATGGTCACAAGGTCTCCCGAAAGAAATTACAATTTTGTAAATCACAAGAAACCTATCTAGGCCACCTCTTATCCAAAGAAGGGAGGAAACTCACACCCGACAGAATACAGACAATCCTAGACACTCCTGTCCCCAGAAGTCAGAAGCAGGTCCATTCCTTGATAGGTCTCCCCTCCTTTTGCCGACAGTGGCTGCCGAACTTCAGCCTCATCGTCAAACCCCTTCTCTCCCTCCTAGCTAAAGACATCCCCTCACCTCTCCCCTGGACCCCTGAATGTCAAACTGCCTTTAAAGAGCTACGTGATGCACTCTGTTCGGCTCCTGTCCTAGGAACCCCAGATTACTCCAAACCATTCTCCCTCTACACACACGAGAAGGAGGGATGTGCATTGTCTGTCCTAACGCAATCAATTGGTAACAAGCAGCGCCCTTGCGTATATTCTGCCACCCTCGACCCAGTAGCCAGAGCTCTGCCAGCGTGTTTGCGTGCTCTAGCAGCCGCAGCAGTATCAATACGACAAAGCGAAGGAATAGTGCTCTCCAATCCAATCACTGTGTTAGTACCCCATGCGGTTGACACACTCCTGCTCCAGACCAAGACCCAACTTTGACTAGCGCCCGACTGTCAGAATAGGAGTTGACCTTGCTAGCGCCACACATTACCCTGAAACGGTGCACCACCCTCAATCCAGCCACATTGTTACCACTACCCGAAAACGATCCTGGTGTGACTCCACTACACGACTTTGTGACACTGACAGACGAACAGACAAAGAGTAGAGTAGACCTTAGAGACACTGCCTTTTTAGAACCAGACGGAGAACTGTGAGTGGATGGTTCCTGCATCAAACTCCCTGACGGCGCCACCTCATCCGCATACGCTGTCACCACAGCCCAAACCATTCTAGAGACAGCCCGCATTACTCAACGCTCTGCCCAGGCAGCGGAACTCATTGCCCTCACACGAGCTTGTATTTTAGCAGCAGGTACGACAGTCAACATATACACTAACAGTCAGTATGCCTTTGGGGTAGTTTACCATTTCGGGATCTTATGGAAGGAGAGAGGGTTCCTGACTTCACATGGTACACCCATCCTACATGGAGACTTAGTCTCCGCATTGACAGAAGCAGTCCTCCTCCCCAAGAAGCTAGCGGTGATAAAATGCCAAGCACATAAGAAAGTGACTGATCTTATTGGACAGGAAAAACACACTAGCTGACGTTACTGCCCGAGCCACGGCAGAAGACAGGACTACAACACGAATGTATGTGACCAGCCAACAGTGGACGAATGCTAGAACCACTGTAAGAGACATACAGTCGACAGGCACGCAGGACGAACTGACTGAGTGGGAAAGGGTGGGACTGAAGGACGAGGAAGATTGCAGGAGAACTAAAGATGGGAATAAATGGCTGTTGCCCAATGCCTACTTAATCCCTATATTGACCATGGCACATTTACCCGCACACATAGGCTCCTCCCCCATGATTGAACTGATCACCAGAGTGTGGCATAATGCTAAGATAGCCGAATCTGCCAAACGCCTAGTGCAACAATGTATAGTCTGCCTACAACACAACCCGGGGAAGGGGACCGTAGTCCCACGGGGAGGGTTTGGACTCCCTGACCACCCCTTTGAAGTCCTACAAATGGATTACATCCAACTAGAAAGGTGCCATGGTCTGAAATATGTCCTAGTGGTTGTGTGCGCTTTTAGCAAATGGGTGGAGGCATACCCCACCCGCGACAATACTGCCTTAGCCACTGCAAAGGCATTGCTCAAAGAATTCTTCCCTCGCTATGGCCTTTGTAGAATTTTATGGAGTGATAACGGCCCCCACTTCATAGACGAGGTGATACAGAACATCCTGAGAGGGTTGGGGGTAAAACAGAAGTTTCATGCCGTCTCCCACCCCCAATCAGGGGGCCCGGTAGAAAGACACAATGCAACCTTGAAGCTAAAACTGGCCAAAATAGTTGCCACAACCGGGTTAAAATGGCCCAACACCCTCCCATTGGCATTGCTATCAATGCGCTCCACCCCAACCAAGAACAGACTAACTCCTTATGAAGTAGTCTTTGGCAGGCCTATGAGCATTTGGGCAGCTCCAAAACCAACCTCCATTAACGATGTCCCGGATATACTAATGTCCGACTATTTGTATAAACTGACGAACGAGTTAACACTTATCCTCCAACAGGTGCAGCAAGCCTTGCCAGATGTATCCAGGGGCCCAGAACATGAGATAAAGCCCGGAGACCATGTCCTCGTGAAGAACTTCCAGAGAACCAAGAGTCTGGAGCCGAGGTGGACAGGCCCCTGGCAAATCTTGATCACCAACCGAACTGCTCTTCGAGTGGAAGGGAAGTGAAATTGTCTGCATGCCCACCACTGCAAGAAAATCCCTCCGACACTGGCAACCTGCGAAGAGGTGGAGGTGCTCGAGGAAGTTCTATCGAAAGACCGGCCAGCTCTGAGTTGCTATCCACAAGAAGACACACTGCAACTCACAGAAGTTCCTGACCCCACGGTGCCGTCCAAGAAGGGGTACAATCTGAGATCAGCGAAAGGAGGGTGCTCCGATAACCAGGCCACTCAGTGAGTCGAAAACCTCAGATCGGTAGCACAGCCAACGCTACCAGGGTAAAACGCTAGACAAAGTCTGTGGTCCTGCCAGTCACTGAGCCCCTTTGAGGATGATAGAAGATATCGAACACTGGAAGAACAATCGTAAAGCCTCCAAGACCGTCAACTTCCACGGCACAAAGACATATGCACTTGCAGCAGCATTTCTCACCTGTCTCCTGCTAATGATCAGTCTGGATCGTTGAAGAGAATGCTCCTGCACACAAAACAATGTTTCCCACCTTGCAACCTATCCCCCAGAAAGAACATTATCTGATATCACTGTCGCCTCACCTCCGAGAGCGGCGCAAAGAATTTTGGAACAACTCTTTTGTACAACTGTTGCACCAGCACAGTCTTGCCACTAACGCCACCAACTGTTGGGTCTGTGGACTGCTATCGCATGCCACTGAACGATCTATCCATTCATCCTTTCACCCTTTTCCGTTCATCGATATTGCCTTGCCTGGATGATGCTCCTCCAAGAAAGTTACAGAGACAATGCCACTTCCGGAGAAACAATTGCTCGTTTCTACACTATGTTCTGGCTGAACAGAACAGGAAGAACAGCAGCTCCTTTCTGTCCTCACTCCACCAATGTGACATTCCCAATAAATGTCCCTTCCAAGGAGCAAGTGAAAATCCAAGTTTTCAACAATCCTGTCAGAACCACCTTTTCCTACATCAAAAAAAGAACCGCTGCAACGCTGACCGTGGCCCTGTCTGTGATGAATGTCTTGGGCCTTGTGTGCATCAAAGGCCGTGGGACTAAAAATGTGGGACACAGCACGTGAAATATCACAAGGACTCTGAACACTGCCGACCCTCCTGCATTTGTGGCCTCACCCAACATGTACTTTGTCTGCGGAACCAAGGCCTACACCTGGCTCCCAAGGGGCTGGGGAGGCGCGTGCTACATCGCCTTTGTCCTACCACCAACCTACACGGCCCCTGCTGAGCATCATCGAGAAAGGCGTTCCAAAGACACCGACCAAGCAGACTCTGCTGCATGACAGTTCATCGATGCAGCGAAAGGGCTCGTTCCACTATGGGGACCAATGGCAAACAGCCGAGCCATCAGGCACCTGACTCAGGCAGTTGAAACTGCCCTGAACATCACAGCTGGCATCCTCACCAACAACACTGCCGAGCTTCAGGCAGTCCGTCTGGTGGCCCTACAGAATCGTATGGTCCTGGACGTGGTACTAGGGGACCGTGGAGGAGCATGTCGCATCATCGGTGCCAGCTGTTGCACATACATCCCTGACACTTCGCCTTCTGTTTATAAAGCTATTGAACATCTCCACAGACTGTCTTCGGAAATCCATCAAGGAACAGAGACTTGGATACTTGGAAATTGGCTTTGGGGCATCCTAAGGGAGTGGGGTTGGAAGTTATTAATGATCCTCTTGGTCCCAGTACTGGCAATATGTGGTTGTTGTTTATGTGTACACTTTATACCGCCTCTGTGTTCCCTTTTTATTAGTACCTTGCGCCCTAAGACTATGGGCACTCAGCTGACAAAAATGAGAGTACTATATGAACAAGAGATACAGGACATTATGGGGATCAAAATAAACTGACAAGCTGGCTAGTCATGTTCAATGGGCGGACTGTGAAACCTGGTCCGATAATCGTGAACATTACCTGTGCCATCTTGCCGCACACATAGGCCGCAGCCATTTTGATCGACCGTGACCATTTTGTGTTCTGTTGTTCACCCCTGTTTCACCTGCACTTCCACAAGTATTTGTATAACCTTCTGACCGACTTGGTATGTGTGCTAAGGGTCATAATCTAGCGGACATGCCCACGTTCGATGTTAGCATAATAACTACATTCTATTGCTGCCGCAAACCTCTGCATTCCTTGTTCCTCCCTATCCCTATGCATGTAACCAAAGATTGTAGATACCAAAAGGTCCCGCACTAACCTGGTTTATTGCACCCCAAAGAATGCACCTTCCAATGGACAATGGAACTTGTTTTCCTATCAACAGTAAAGGACTTTAAACCCTGACCAGTCTCACATGTACCCGACCCTGAGGCAAAGACCAGCTGCCTGATAAACATCATATGTCCGACTATTTATGATTGGGAGGGTACGAACCAACTTGTCCGATATGTTTTGCATCTTGTCCGGGGCGGGGTACCAAGCCTACATGACACCGCTCATAAAGATTGTATTGTTGAAACACTGTATAAAAGCAGCCTGTTGAACAGTTGAAGTTAGAACACCTCCCTGAGAGACATCCTGGTGTCTGCGGCAGACGTGCTCTTCTCTAGAGTAAATAAACCTCGTTCTTGCCTTCCAGTGTTCAGCGCCTGCCTCGTTATTTTAATAGAATCAAAAGTGAGTTAAAGGTGATTAGCCAAGCAGCTTCGGGGGTCTCAAAGGGGGCTGCTTTTTATCACTTAACAGTTCGTGAGATCAGCTCAATGTTAGTATGTCTGTAAGAAAGTGGGTTTCTGTTGCAGTAACACCCCCCATACTTTTTGCCAGATGTCGGATGCACTTTGACTGAGGGTGCCCTGGGTCCCTGCCAATCAGGTTCCCAGGGCCTGTGTTCTTTTCCCTAAACTGTACCATTGTTAGCACAATTGGCACAACTCTGGCCTACCTGTAAGTCCCGTGTAAGGGGTACCTATGGTACCAAGGGCATGATAGCTGTGGAAAGGCCTCTGAGGGCTGTAGCATGTATTATGCCACTCTCAGAGGTCTCTCACCACACACAGGCACCACTGCCATTGAAGCCAGAGTGTTTTGGTGAAGCTGAAAGAGTCGACACAGCACACGGCCCTGTGTGCAATGCCTCCTACCAGTCACTGCGTGAGGCATAGCTAAGTCACCCTGAAGGCAGGATGCACTATACCTCATGTGAGGACCCATCACCATGAGCAGATAGGCGCCTATAATATCCAAGTCCATTCTTAGATATTATAAGTGCAGTAAAGCCTTATACAAGTATATGGCCTGGAAACCAGTCATTACGATTTTCACAGCACCATAATGACTTTACTGAATCCAGGAATGTTTGGTATCAAACATCTCAGAATAAGGAACCTGCACTGTTTCTAGTGTCAGATGTATTAACCCATGCACTCGAGGGTCCCTTTTAGAGGAGACCACTAAACCAAAAAAGCCTCTGGTGGGTTCCCATACTGGTATACACCAGCCAGCAACCGCAAGACAGGTTTCGGGACCCCTGAGGTGAGAGCCCTCACTTTCTGGGTCCAGAAACAAAGCCTTTCCTGGGCGGAGGTCCTAACACCTCCCCCAGGTCTGGAAAGGCTGAGCAGCTTGAAAGGCCCTGTCGCCTTTATACTGCGATCCCACCCCTCTTGCTAGCAGGAGGAGGCCCCCCTCCTGTCTTCACCCACATTAAGGCAGGCAGGAAAGGTTAGCAAGCCTGGGAGGGGTGCCCACCTCAGGTGGGGGAGGCGGGTGTAGCCCACTCCTCAGTGCTCACCATCTTGCTGATGGAGGGTATCCCCCAATCAGTGTTAGAGAATGTTCTCACTCCCCCATGTTGGGTCAGCAGATCAAGGGTGAAGCCCATTGACTACTACGGCAAGACCCCTAAACTGCCACCTAAATACAGTATTTAGGGGGCAGCCCTGAACTCTCTAGATTCCTGCAATCTTTGAAGAAGAAAGGCAGAAGAAGCTGCACAGCAGAGAAGGCTGTAGAGAAGACCTGACCTGGCCCCAGCCCTACCGACCAATCTGTAGTTTCCAGAGACCCTGTAACAAAAACGGCCCCCATGGGCCCAAAACCGTTCCCCACCCTTGCGGCGCATCAGGGGATTGCCCGGTGCCCGCAACGGCCAGTCCGGGCCTGCTTGAACCACCACTATACCTGTCGCCTACAGCCTGAGTTCAAGTGGCCCACTGATCCCAGTGATGTCCCCCAGCACTCCAGAGTCTGAGTTTACTGGGGGTTGACCCCTCAAGGACTCCCTGACAGCGCCTTCAACCTCTGCATGGAGCCCCCTCCCAACCACGAGTGGCCCGGTAATGTGAAATCTAACCTCAAAAGGCACCCCTGCATCCAGCCGCCCTGTAATAGCGAACCTGAGGTGCAGTCTGCAGCCAAAATCCAAAACTGGCGACCTCTGTAGGATTGCTTTGGGCTCCCAACACCTCCTAAGCACCCTGCACCCGGCTGTCCCTGTGCTGCTGGTGGTGTGGACTTGGTGCTAACATGGGGCCCCCCTGACCTTAACTATAGGAGCTTGTCACCCAAGACTCAGTGGCCTGCCCGTGAGCAGTCCCCAACCGAGGTGCCCCCTAGCCCAATTTGGCTAACATTGGTACCCTGCACTCTGCACACGGCCACCTTCGTGCCGCTGGTGGTGCACTATGAATGCCAACCTGAACCTTGGGGAACTTTGGTTCTATGCCCCCAAAACTCCCGTCTCAAAACCGTTTACCTACCTGCAAACTCAACATCGGCCGTTTGCGATTCCAAATTCACTTTTTGGAATGCATGAAACAAATTTTAAAGAACCGCAATTTTTTGGATTTCCAAAAAATGCGATTGCATTTAAGGAATCGCATTTGTGCGATTCCTTAAATGCAATGCATGAATTTTTTAAAAATTGCGAATTTGGAAATAGGAGGTGCAAATTAACACGAGGTTGACCCTCGTGTTAATTTGCGAAATCTTTCAAAAATGCTTTGGACATGTGTGTGTGAAACTTGCACTTAAAAAACATTTCAAGGGTGCAGGGGGGGGTCCTTTGGACCCCCCTCAGCACCCTTGAAATGCATCAACAAATTGCGATTCGCAAATTAAAAAAATGCAAAAAAATGCAAAAAGGCATTGATTCCTATGGGCCTCTAGGCCCATAGGAATCAATGTAATGCCATTCCTTAATTGCGATTCGCAATGAAGGAATCGCAAATACCGAAAATTAAGAAATCCTAAAAAGTTTAAAGATTTCTTGATGCATAGGATTTTGCAATTCCTAAATTGCGATTTCTTAATTTTCGCAATTTAGGAATTGCAAAATCCTACAATGATGCATGTGGCCGTAAGTGCCCGTAAATGAGTTAACCTGCTTACTAATATCTTGTGTTGGTTAGACTGTGTTAGGAGTATGTTTCATGCTAAACTAGGGAAGTAATCCGAAAGTAATCTAACAAAATGTTAAGTGTTTTTGAACAGTTTAGCAATTATTTTTCTCAGTGCAAAAGTAAACCAATAATACTGGTATTATTGGAACTCTCGTCAGCCTTTGATACCATCTCCTATATGAGGCTGATGGAGAGGAAACAAGAAATCGGCATCCAGGGTTTGGCATTAAAATGGCTACATCATTTTATGACTGACAGAGAACAAACTGTCATCATGGGTCCCTACTCTTCATGCAAATCATTCCTAGATAATGTAGTGCCGCAGGGCACATGTCTGAGCCCTACCTTATTTAATATTTACATGGCCCCTTTGGCGGGGATCGCAAAGCGTTTTGGCGTTGATGTAATTTCTTATGCTGACAATACCCAGCTGCTGCTCACTCCTGGCCAGGACCTGGTGGCAGAAAAAGAACGGTTCTCCACAGGCATGCTAGCCATTTCAGACTGGATGAATAAGAACTACCTCCAGCTGAATGCAAATAAGACCGGGTTGATGCTGTTTGGGAAAGCCCCTGCTTTGTGGACTGATGACTGGCGGCCGCAGCAGCTGGGTGCCCCCCCGTCCCCAATCATGCAGTAAAAAATCTGGGGATTAAAATTGATCAAGATCTAACTATGAGAAATCATATCCTGACCACTACTTGCTCTTGCTACCACTACCTACGCATGTTATTATTATTATTATTATTCTGAGTTTTGTATAGCGCCTGGTTACCTATTAGGCATCCCAGCGCTTACCAGAACATAACACTACTTAAAGAATGAAGGGATTAAACAGAAAACAGAAAAGTTTTTAAAAGTTTTCGAAACCGAAGCAGGCTAGCTTCCGAGCGCAGTTGTAGGGGCAGCGAGTTCCACAAAGAGGCCACATTTATTGAAAACCTTCTGCCACCCGTTCTTGCCTTCTTCACCCTGCCAACCTGAAGGAGATGTTGGTCGTCAGAGCGAAGAGGACGGGGGGCCTTGTAGGGCTGGACCATCTCCCCCAGAATAGGTGGACCTACCCCGTGCAGAACTTTGTGGGCGATACAAAGTGACTTAAACTTCACTCTGTCTCTCACAGGGAGCCAGTGCAGTGCCCTCAACGCCGGGCGAGCAGATTGACGCCTGGGGAGACCCGTCAGAAGTCTAGCTGCCGCGTTCTGCACTTGCTGCAGTTTATTCAGGGTAGATTCAGGTGCACCCAGGAATAACGCATTGCTGAAGTCCAGCTGCGAGATGATAAGTCCCTGGATGAGAAGTCTTCGGGTGGGCGCTGGGAGCAGAGGCAAAATCTTCTGGGCTGCGCGGAGCAGGCCAAAGCACACGCCAGCAGTCTTTTTGGCATGAGTTTTGAACGATAGGTCCTGCTCCAGCCATACCCCCAAACTCTTGATCTCCCGTTTAGGGGGGGGAACCGGTCCCAGACAGTCTGGCCAGCTGCTGGGGGACAAAGATGGAGAGGAGTTCCCCAGCAGCATCAGTTCCGTCTTGGAGCCATTTAACTTTAGGGCTGAGCTGCACATCCACGTATAGATCTTCTCAAGACATGTGTGCAGCCGGTCGGGATGGTATGCCGACTGGGAAAGGCCAACCACCAGCTGAGTATCATCAGCATAGCTGATGATTTTAATACCCAGCGGCAGTACCACACTCTCCAGGGGGGCCATGTAAACGTTGAATAAGGTAGGGCTCAATGAAGAGCCCTGTGGCACACCACACTGGAGAGGGGTCGAAGATGATTTTTCATGGCCTTCCCACACCTCAAATGAACGATCTTCCAAAAAGGAAGCGAACCATTTGAGGGCCAGACCCGTGACCCCCACTCCTGACAGCCGTTGGAGAAGCACCTGATGGTCCACGGTATCAAAAGCAGCGCTGAGGTCCAGGAGGATCACTGCCACTGATCCCCCCGCATCCAGCATGCTCCTAGCATTCTCCACGACCGCCAACAGGGCAGTGTCAGTCCCCTGACCGGGACGAAAACCCGTTTGGGAGTCGCCCAGGAGGGAATTGGCTTCCAAGAAGTCCGAGAGGCGTCTGTTCACCAGCTTCTCAGCCACCTTACTGATACCCGGCAGCAAGGAGATAGGCCGAAAGTTGGCGAGGTCGGCGGGATCGAGGTTAGGCTTTTTCAAAAGGGCCTTAACCACCGCTCCTTTCCAACTGGGGGGGACTACCCCGTGGGCAAAGGACAGGTTTATCAGGTCTGTCACAGGGCCACCAATCACAGAGGACACCTGTTTAAGATATTTAATAGGTGCTGGGTCTTTCGGAGAGCCGCTCTTCATTGTGCCCAGAACCGCCAGAACTTCCTCCATCGTAACCGGACCCAGGGAGGCCATCTCCACCGATTGCATCTTAGATTGAGAGCTGGAATTGTCCACCAAGGCGGGGACCTCACCTGGCCGGGGGAGGGAGGCCAGTATGTTATCAATTTTTCTTTTGAAAAACGAGGCCAGTTCGGTGCATTTTTTGCGAGGGTCCTCATGTAAAACCCGGGGTTCAGGGACATTAAGTAGCTCCTTAATAACCCTAAATGACTCTTTGGGAGAGTTGGCCGCAGAATCTATACGCTCTTCAAAGAATCTTGATTTTGCCGCCCGTATAGCGGATTTATACCTACTCAGAGCCGTACGATATTCTTTGCGACTCGCCTCACTCCAATCTCTCCTCCAGGACCGCTCTAGCTTCTTGCACCCCTTCCTCAAGGTTCTCAAATCCGACGAATACCAGGGTGCCGAACCCATTCTCTTCCCCTTTGTAAGTTGTTTCTTTTTGGGAAGGAGGGTATCCAGAGAGTGCACGAGCCAGGTATGTAAATTCGCGTCAGCGACTATCGGATTGACTCCTTGAGGGGGCCGCGTGGCCTCCAGGTGTGCCGCCCAAGTGTCAACTGGGAGCCTCGACCAGGCTCTCTCAAGGGTAAGAACCCTTGGGGCTGCCGCAGCTGGACTATCAAATTGCCAGGTCGCGGACACCAAAAAGTGGTCTGTCCAAGGCATGGCAAGAGCCGGAGATGGAATAAGATGGTCCAAGTTGGAAAATATGGGATCGAGCAGATGGCCCTTCTCGTGAGTCGCGCCCGAGTTGACCAAGTAGATTCCAAACGAGTTGAAATCATCGATCAAATCGACTCCCGCGGTGTTCGTAGGGTCATCCAGATGGATATTAAAATCCCCGAGGACGACAAAGTTGGCAGTAGAAGAGGCAAGAAGTGCGGTAGTTTCTAAAAGAGAGTTAGGGAAGCTACCCAAGGGTCCAGGGGGGCGGTAAATCAACAAGCCTACCAGAGATACTGTAGGTGACAACCGAAGGGAGAACTGTAAGCTCTCACAATCAGTTACCCCTCCGTTCTGGATCTTACAAGCGAGCGTGTCTCTATAAAGAACAGCAATTCCTCCTCCCCTCCCTTTCGGTCTATCAAGGTGGAGTATATGAAAGCCTGGAGGGAGTGCTCTAACCATGTCCGGGCCAGAACTGGTGGAGAGCCAGGTCTCCGTAAGAAACAGCACATCAAGCTCGTTGTCCAGAATAAGTGAGTGGATTTCAATGGCATGGCACGACAGAGACCGACAGTTAAGTAGGGCCATAGAGAGAGCACATTTCACAGCCATTGACTTATGGCCGGAGAAACAGGCTCTACACGGTAAAAAAGGACTAGTCCCCACCTGTGCGAATCTACAAACAGTTGGATGAGGTGGACGTAAGGCGATGAGAGCATCCCTCCCATAACGGAGCTTGGTAGTAAGAGATGGCGAAGAGTCGGGCATGATGATAGGCCCTGAGCCCGTCTGGGCCCGGACGGGCACAGACGGGCTGAACTCTGGCGTAACTCCGGCGTCAATTCGGCGTCCCCGCTGCGCGTGACCGCTGCGCGTTGGCATGGCTACCTTTATGTTCACCCAGCAAGGTAGAGAAAGGACTAACTGCGCGCTGCTCCCCCTCAACAAAGATGGCCGCCTCGAGACAGGGCGAAGGACCCGCAAAGAGCGGTGAGTTGACCAATTAGGGTGCAAGCTAGGATGGCAGAGGTGGGGGTAAGTGGACCAGGCACTTTTAAAAAACGAGGATTAAGTATCCTAAATTAACTATAAACGAAATACAAAACGGGAGCTTAAAAACGAGCAAGCTGCCACTCCACACACACTTCTCCGAATAGCGCCACACGCTGGTAAAGGACGCACTGCGCAGGGTTGCCTACCTTTATGCTCACCCAGCAAGGTAGAGAAAGGACTAACTGCGCGCTGCTCCCCCTCAACAAAGATGGCCGCCTCGAGACAGGGCGAAGGACCCGCAAAGAGCGGTGAGTTGACCAATTAGGGTGCAAGCTAGGATGGCAGAGGTGGGGGTAAGTGGACCAGGCACTTTTAAAAAACGAGGATTAAGTATCCTAAATTAACTATAAACGAAATACAAAACGGGAGCTTAAAAACGAGCAAGCTGCCACTCCACACACACTTCTCCGAATAGCGCCACACGCTGGTAAAGGACGCACTGCGCAGGGTTGCCTACCTTTATGCTCACCCAGCAAGGTAGAGAAAGGACTAACTGCGCTCTGTTCCCCCTCAACAAAGATGGCCGCCTCGAGACAGGGCGAAGGACCCGCAAAGAGCGGTGAGTTGACCAATTAGGGTGCAAGCTAGGATGGCAGAGGTGGGGGTAAGTGGACCAGGCACTTTTAAAAAACGAGGATTAAGTATCCTAAATTAACTATAAACGAAATACAAAACGGGAGCTTAAAAACGAGCAAGCTGCCACTCCACACACACTTCTCCGAATAGCGCCACACGCTGGTAAAGGACGCACTGCGCAGGGTTGCCTACCTTTATGCTCACCCAGCAAGGTAGAGAAAGGACTAACTGCGCGCTGCTCCCCCTCAACAAAGATGGCCGCCTCGAGACAGGGCGAAGGACCCGCAAAGAGCGGTGAGTTGACCAATTAGGGTGCAAGCTAGGATGGCAGAGGTGGGGGTAAGTGGACCAGGCACTTTTAAAAAACGAGGATTAAGTATCCTAAATTAACTATAAACGAAATAGAATCGTGGAATCTTCCCTTATCTTCCCATCACCGCCTGGAGAACGCTGGTTCAGGCCTTAGTCATAAGCAGACTGGATTATGGCAACGCCCTGTTGGCCGAGGCCACAAAATCTCTCATTTCTAAGCTTCAAGTCGTTCAAAATACTGCTGCAAGGCTTGTACTCAACTGCTCGGCAGGTACCCCTTTGGCGCCGCTGCTGAAAGAATTACACTGACTTCCGATAAGGAAACGCACACACTTTAAAATCTGCTGCCTTACCTACAATGCCATGAAAGGCATAGGGCCACTTTATCTTCAGAGGAGGATAAAAGCATACGGCCCCTGCCGTAATTTAAGATCCAACTCGAAGACACTGCTGTAGATCCCCCGCATCCGTGTAGAAAAGTCAGCCCATATCGCACCCGATGCCCAGGCCGCTGGTGCAGGGCGACTCTTCGTTTTCATCTTGACTAAATTACCAAATAAAGAGACGGGCGCTGAAGGCAGGAAAACAAGAACAGAGTTTATTACTCATGAGGAGAGCATGTCATTTGGTACACTCGCATAGTGTCTTCGGGAGGTGCTCTAACAAGTTTCTCTGAGGCTTCGCCTTTTATACACAGGTTCGTGGCACACAGGCATCCTTTTATTACAATCAATACATTGTGTAGTATGAAGGTATTCCAACACGTGGCTACAGTAGGGGCCCTTATCCTTCATGCAATAGGAGGGGGCTGTCACACAGCTGAGAGTTCTGCTGATTCCATTGGAATGTGTGTGCCTGATCGAATCTCAGGGGGCGGGGTGGCCATGATCAATAGTGGCTTCTTTCAAGAGAGACGAGTGCATACAGTAGTGGGCAATAAACTGTATCCTCGGGCTAAGGGATGACCAGCGGTCCGTGCAAACAATTAGGTTCAGAGGAAGAGGTCATCACAGGAGGGGTATTCATGGAGGGACAGGAAGTGTTTGGTCAGGCGCGGGGTGCGATTCTCAGAGACAGAGTCATGCGGGAGGGCAGGGCTCATGACTTGTGCATGTGAGAGCGGGGGCGGTCAGGGTGCATGGGGGAAACTTGCAGGGTCAGGGAAATGTGCCGATGATCGATCGTGAACAAGGAGACCATGATACCTAAAATGGCTGTCGTGTACGTGTGTGCATGGGTCTATGCTAGCGGGATAACACTGTCAGGGTTTTAGCGATATCCGTTCTGCTTACAACAAGGGGTACAGTGAACACAAATGAACGCCGCTTATGTGTATATACATTGCCAATTTCAACAGTCGCCGCTTTTAAACATAGCTAGTACATTTGTGTTTACCTCAACTGAAGGAGTGTACATATAGTCATGTGTGGCCAATTAAATAACGTTCGTCAAATGCTAGCAAATTGTGTATAGCCATATGCAGTCGATACAATTGGCGGAATACGGTACATGTGAATTTACATTTGCTGCGTTATTCATACAAATCTAGAGATCGGCATAACACGTAGTCGAGGGTAATCAGGAAAAACGTTCCGACATATTATAGACTCAGGTTCTGACTTTCTTTTCAATGTCATCAACATATAGTAAAAAGTGCTATATGAGACCTTTGGACTTAAGTGACCGAAAACATTTTTGAAAGCAATAAGAATTGAGGGAGGAATTCAGTTCGATGTAAACAACTAGTCAAGGGGTAGGTAGAAAGTTCAGGAAGGGGGGGGTCTTAGTGAAAATGTCTTTTTCAACGACGAGCCACCACTGGTAGACTCTGTTAGTCCGTTTTTCTTTTCGTTGGCGCTTTTGAGCACCGGCGGTGGAGCTATAAGTCCAGCTCGGAATCATCCTTACGCTTTGCAGGGTGCGATCAGTCCTCTGCTGTTAGATCACAGTCCTGTTTCCTAACTGATCTTCTTAGGGGTGCCTAATGCTGGGCACCTGCGTGTCTTTCTTTTTCCGTGGCAAAATCCCAGTCCATAGTCAAAGTTTGTATGAAAAGAGTTTGTTGAATAATCGAGGGAAGAGAGGGCGGAGTGGGGCCAGATCTTCGAACACACCAAGAGACCAAGGGAGCAAAGGACAATGAGCAGGCAAGCCCAACAGTCGGACTCAAAAAGGGGGACGGGGACTTCAGGCACGAGTGGGTCAGCAAGTCGAGGGCTTCAAGGTAGCCCTTCATTCTTTCATCTGCCGAGTTTGAGAGTTGTGCCTCGTCCCGCGTCTCGTTGCTCTGCGGCTCCACCTTTGGTCGTCACACGTGCTTCATGATCTGTGGCCAGGCTGTGCGTCACGTCCAGCTCCTCTCCTCCGGTTATTATATCTTTAAATGAGTAGAAAACAAGTTTTTAGAAAAACGGGCAGGAGAAGACATTTATACATCTCAATTCCGTCCCCAATCCTATGTAGGTGGGGGATAAGTTCATCGGTCACAGTCAGAAGTCGTTATTTATGGAGTCTGTAGGAGTGCATTGCTATGGAATTCATAACCCTGTTCGGCGCTCATTTGTGACGTACGTGGAGAGAAATTGGACCTTTATAAACAGTGTATTATATCAAATTCAAAATCGAGTCCTTATGTAGCGACTCGTCCTTCCCTTTAACCCAAGCATCGACCATCTTACATCTCCCTTCGGGGTCGGAAACTCTTGTAAGTGGGGCGTTATCGTCATGAAGAAGGGGAAGGGGTTGGACGTAAAACATGCTCTTCTTGGGGAGTGAACGTTAATCAAGGTCATCAATTTCGCTTTCGAGGGTAGATGACATGAAGCTGGGGTTAATCGGGGGAAACGGGGCAACTTTGGACAGGGAGCTGGGGGTCGATCGGGAGAAGTGGGGTACTCTGGACATTCGTACTCAAGGGCAGAGGAGCGAAGTAATTTGTGCATTGGGAATTGCATTTTTAGCGAACTGAGAAACAGAAGGCCATTGACGTTATAGTCCCCCCATAGAAGGCCAGATTAGGGGACATCCGTCGTCTTACCTATCCTTTCCTTCATTACCAACTCGGGTTCTATCGTTTTGCAGAAAGGAGAGGTAGTAATATGGCGAGTCACAATCGTTTTGGGTTTTGGTCAATTTTGCTGAACACCTTTGTGTTCGAGGAGTCCCAATTAGGTTCGTGCCGGTGGGGCACAACGTTCTTGCATAAGGGAGGAGGGAACAGGGGGACCTTCAGAGAGAGAGAGAGAGAGAGTGAGAGAGCGAGAGAGCGAGAAAGAGAAAGAGAGAGAGAGAGAGAGAGAGAGAGAGAGAGAGAGAGAGAGAGAGAGAGAGAGAGAGAGAGCGAGAGAGAGAGAGAGAGGGAGGGAGAGAGAGAGAGAGAGAGAGAGAGAGCGAGCGAGAGAGAGAGAGCGAGAGCGAGCGAGAGAGAGAGAGCGAGAGCGCACTCTAAGTGGTCCATTCAGTACACGTGCGACATAGAGAGAGAAAGAGAGCGGGAGAGAGAGAGAGTGACGTGTACAATAATGGACCATTCAGTGCGCGCACAACATAGAACAACAGGGGTTAAGTAATACGGAAACACAAACGGAGGGATGACGTAGATCCATACATCACGTACATACAAACTCGGACGGGGAAGACAGTACATGTGTTATACACAAAAATCCAAGACAAAACGTAAAACAGCTATTGGCCAAAATTATCCTTTTCTGTATGCTGTGCATCCTTGTCATCCTAAGCTCTTTTGTTTACCATTTTCTTCTCTTTTATTTGTCGGCTGCCCTTACTGGTGGCTTTGATTGTACACACTTACGCCGTTGGCAATTGGTCATGAACTGACCTGGTCGGGCTAATGCTCACGGTGGTTTATTCGAGTCATTTTTAGCAAGTGCGTTTCTAGGCTGAGGCAGCAGTTGGTGTCAATTGGAGAACAATGGGGCAGCTTTTGAGGATGCGAAAAGGAGGTAGTAGATTCTAAATATTGGCAATATTCCTAGTCCTCTCGGCGGAGGATACTTGTGTAAACCTTACCTCGAAATATACCCTAAACCTTTCCCTATTTAGTTAAGCGTGGAGTGCTTAATCATGTGTGCACATTATTTTTGGTGGTATTATTCGGAATGCGTGGGCACCATAATCGAACGCCTTTTTCCCGTCTTCTTCGTCCGCTAGATCACCATTTTCCTTCTTTGTATTCCTAATCGATGTTCCAAGGTGACCTGCAGAAAGAGGGAAAAAGAAGGGGGGCGGGGGCAGCATTTAAGAACACATCAGCGCGCATAAACCCGAAAAGGCTTTTACTTACTACATATGCGGTCTATCTCCCCGGAACGCAGTTCTTGCCAATTCGGCATTTAAGCCCAGATGAACCTTTTAGTGTGCGAGAGATGATTATCGGAAGCCGGTGGATAGCATAGGTCACCCAAGTGTGGTATTACGGATCGTATGTAGGGAGGCCAGATGGCACTCCTTTGGAGCGACTTAGGGGCATTTTAGCCCAATTTTTCTGATACAGGTAGCATATAAAGTATAGGCTGAATTCCAGGGTCTTTTAGTGGTTGCTTTAGGCCGCACAAAGATGCGCAAAGTACATACAACAAAAACCTGTACCATTCATTTTTGCAGTATCTCTGCGTACTATACTTTTTAATCCTTAAACAGTGGTCATTTATTCAAAACTTACTAATTCACACGTGACAACTACGTTTGCTTTTTCCAAAAATCTTTAATAAGAATGTCAGTGCATAAATATGGGCCTACAACCCCGTGGGCCGGCCACGGAGCAGGCTGGAACTGTAGATGTGGGGATTCTTTATTAGTAAAAACCTTAGTGGAGTCGGTGGTCGTTTATTTCATAAAAAGTGCGAAAAACGCAATAAAAATCATATTGAATCTTTAGTGTGAGCGAATATCATAAGCATCGAAATTTCGAACTTTCAATAATCATGATGCGCCAAACTTAACAATTCATTGTCCGAATGTTCAATTAATACCCATCTGATGTCAATTTACATTCTGAACACATAACCAGTACCCATCCAATATCAATTCTTTGTTCGAACATATAACCCGTACCCATCTCATATCAATTCATTTCCCGAACTGACAGTATACATCCTATATCAATCCATTGTCCGAACTCATAACCAGTATACATTCTATATCAATCTATATGTTTAAAAAAACTTCATACATATCCTATGACATCAAGGCTGAGCAATCGGGGTACAATAAGGAGTTGAGAGTTTCATTTGCATCGGCGCCATTTTGGGTGCAGTCAGGCAGAACCAGGCATAGTCTAAATCTCTACTAACTCGTGGTTGGCCCAGAGCTTCTTTTGGCAGTCCAAAAGTTCCGTTAAAGGGCAAAAGAAAGGATCGGTGGTCTGAACCATCAGTCAAAAGGGGAGGGAGGCAACAATCTTTTTTTCTACCGGGTCATACTGTGCTTTCACCGGAACTGATCCGAACTGTAGTCTGCAGGATTCTAGTCATTCAAACTGAGGCTGGTGACAGCATGGGAGCGCCGACGTCCTGCGGCTACATTTCCGTCGTTCCGAGGGCAATCATGGCAGTCATTCCCCATCGGGGATATTTGCGGGAGTCGGGGACTCCCGCGGCTCCTCTAGAATCTTCAAGGTTGTGGAGAACTATGGTGGTGGAGTCAACTGGTGACCGGGCCATTCCTTCGTGCTGGGCCCGCTCTTGCCAGGTCGATCGCCATTTTGAAAGTTCGGCAACTACCGGCGATCGCGGGGTCAAAGGAGCGGACGGGCTCCACCCTGCCGGGCGAGGCGTTGCAGCATCGCCACAGTGGAAGAACCCTTTTTCCGGGCGCCTGGAGCGCTGAGGGTGCAGCTGGGAAGCCTCCACCTGGGGAGGCGGGAGAGGCTTGTTCGCACCGCCTCTCCCTCCCAGCGCACCCCACGGCCTCTCGCTTGACATTTGTTATGGCCGGACCAGGCGATGAGGACGAGGGGGGGGTCGGAGACATGTGCAAGACATCCCCCCCAGAGTTGTCGCAGCCATTATAAAAGAAAGAAGTGGCGCCTGGCGTGTTGTCGCTGCCATTACGGAAGAAAAAAGAAAGAAGTGGCGCCTGGCATGTTTTCGGGTCGGGCCTCTGGTTGATGGCGGCCGGACGCTCTTCGCCATGACTGGGGAAGAGAGAGAGGGTCAACCTGCAATTCTCCAGTGTTACCGCCACCGCGGCCGGATCCCGTCGGCCTCGGCCTCTCTTCAGGCCCTTCATGGATGTTGGTCCAGAGTGGGAGAGAGAGGGGGGGGTCGAGGACATAGACATTCCCCCCCCTGCAACTCTCCAGGGTTGTCGTAGCAATCCCCTTGGCCGGGTCCCTTTGGCCTCGGCCTCTCCTCCGGCTACACCCTACGTGATGATCTCCAGCCGACTGTTGGCAGCAGGACCCGCCCTATATGTGTTGTTTCCGGCTGGGCGTAGCCGTAAACTTGTTGCACTTTGGAAGTTTCCAGAATGGGGCGGATGTCTGTTGCTTTGTATCTTTCCCAAGTTGCCGTTATTTGGGCATGGCAGGTGGTGGGACAGACATGTTTGGGGCAGTGAGGGGCAATGAAGCCTCGTTGCCTTGTGACCGTTGCAATGTCACGCTTGGTTTCTCTTACTGTTTTCAAGTTTCTTATTACGGACTTTTTCTAACGCTTCTTGTTTCTAGGACACTCATAGTTGTTATCTTTAAGTATTGTTATCGTTTCCTTGTTCGTTATTTAATAAAAGTTCATCAGTGGCCTACTGATTTTCGCTTTCCTATTCTTTTCTTTCCAGGTGGTTTCATGCTAAAGTTTTCTGTTAACAGGATATAGTGATCACTTCGCTATTATTGTATATGTCCTTTTCACAAGGGGTGCTCTCTGGTCGGGCCAGATGACCTTCCTCTAGTAAATGGTCTGGGTGAGACTGGCGTATCAATCAGTGGGGAGTAGATAGGCATGACAGATTACAACGGGGGACAAAGGTCCGCATTACCTACCCTTCACTACTTGCAAAGACTAGAGTATGGCGACTCTGTGCTCGTTTGCAAAAATAGAGAATACCTCCAAAAGAACCAATTCCAAACAGTCAATGTTCGGTCGTTGGGCGCCAATTGATAAAGATCAATTCAAAATGGTCAGGCGATTTCAGTAGTTGTTTCCTAAGTTAAATTTGCCCGGCGTAAAACGCCTCTAATACCATACGAAGTTATTCAATAAAGAGGCAGGCGCTGGAGACAGGAAGACAGGAAACAAGTTTTATTCCGACGGAGTAGAACACATCAGATCGGACAACAAGGTATCGTCTCGAGGTGCTCTTTCATGGTGGTTGGCTGGACAGTGGTTGGCAACATCTGGTGAGCGGGCGTGTTTTCCTCCAAGATCCAGAAGGAAGTCATGAGGAGGAGGCAAAAGAGGAAGAAAATGAAGAAAGCGATTGTCTTTGATTTGTGCAAATTGTCAGTCTTTGGATTCCTGTAGTGGGTATTTCCTGTTGCTTCCGACGTCTTCTTATCTGGCGCTTCCATCATCTTCTTATCTGGCGCTTCCATCATCTTCATCTTCAAGGTGCTCGGTAGTGGGCAGAACCACAGACTTTGTTTAGCTTCTCTCCGGGTAACCCTTGGTTGCTTTGGGTCACCGTTCTGAGATTTTTAACTTAGTCAGTGGCCTACTTAGCCGAAGCTCCCTCCTTTCGACGCAGGAAATACCCTTCTCGAGATGGCACAGTGGGATCAGAGTGTTTTGCAAGTTCAAGTGCCTCGGTATCAGGATAGCAGTTCAGTGATGGTCGGTCTTTGTTCAGGAGCTCTTCTTGGGTGCTGACGTTGTCTGTCGTGGACAGGGTCGAGGAAACCTTCTTGCAGTGGTGCGCATGTAGCCAGTTCTTTTTCCCCTCCACTCAAAGAGCCGTCCGAGTGGTGATCAGTACTTGCCAGGGGCCCGTCCACCGGGGTTCCAGACTCTTCGCTCGTTGAAAGTTCCGGATTAGGATGTAGTCCCCCGGTTGGATATCGTGACCGGGACCCCTGGAAGCATCGGGGATGGCCTGCTGCACCTGTTGATGAATGACAGACAATGTTTTAGTTAACTTGTATAAATAATCTGACAGCAGGACGTCGGGGACGTCGTGGATGGAGGTCGGTTTGGGGGCAGTCCAGAGGTTCATAGGCCGCCCAAACACAACTTCGTAGGGGGTCAAGTGGTGCTTAGTGGGAGTGGAGCGCATCGATAGTAATGCCAGTGGAAGGGCATCTGGCCACTTAAGTCCTGTGGTGGCCACTATTTTTGACAGTTTCAGTTTTAGTGTAGCGTTGTGTCGTTCAACCAGGCCAGCGGATTGGGGGTGGAAGACCGCATGGAACCGTTGTTTTACCCCCAACCCCTTCAGGATTAATTGGATAACTTCAGCTATGAAGTGGGGGCCATTGTCGCTCCATAAAATTCGACAAAGGCCGTAGCGAGGGAAAAACTCTTTCAGTAGTACTTTGGCAGTAGTCATGGCAGTGTTATCACGGGTCGGATAGGCTTCCACCCATTTGCTGAAGGCACATACAATGACCAATACGTACTTCAAGCCTTGGCACCTCTCTAATTGGATGTAATCCATCTGGAGGACCTCAAAGGGGTGGTCGGGGATCCCAAACCCTCCCCGGGGTACCACAGTTCCTTTCCCGGGGTTGTGTTGTAAGCAGATAAGGCACTGCTGGACTAGGCGTTTGGCCGAGTCGGGGATCTTGTTGTTGTGCCAGACTTTGGAAATGAGTTCAATCATGGGGGCAGAACCTATGTGTGCAGGGGAGTGTGCCATTGTCAGTATGGGGATCAAGTATGCATCAGGCAGCAACCATTTGTTCGTGTCTTTTGTCCGCCAGCAGCCTTCATCGTCCCTTAGACCCACCCGTGCCCACTCAGTCAATTCGTGTGGTGTGCTGGCCGATTGGATGTCCCTGATCGTTTCCCTAGCGTCAGTCCATTTTTCTGCTTGCGACCTGGTCACATACATGCGTGTCGTTGTCCTATTCTCAGCTGTGGTTCGGGCAGTGATGTCGGCTAGTGCGTTTCCCTGTCCAACTAAATCTGTCACCTTCTTCTGTGCCTGGCATTTGATCACTGCTAATCGTGTGGGGAGAAGAACTGCTTCAATCAGGGCGGAGACTAAATCTCCGTGAAGGATGGGCGTACCGTGGGACGTCAGGAATCCCCTTTCCCTCCACAGGAGCCCAAAATGATGAACTACCCCGAAGGCGTACTGGCTGTCCGTGTAAATGTTTGCCGTGGTTCCTGCTGCTATGATACATGCTCGTGTGAGGGCAATTAGTTCTGCTGCCTGTGCGGATCGTTGTGTGATGCAAGCTGTTTCAACTACTGTTCGAGCTGTCGTCACCGCATAGGCAGCAGAAGTGGTGCCGTCTGGGAGTTTGATACAAGAGCCATCTACCCATAGTTCTCCATCAGGATCTGTAAAAGCAATGTCTCGGAGGTCAATTCTACTCCTAGTCTGTTCGTCCGTGAGAGTCACACAGTCGTGTATAGGGGGCACATCGGGGTCATTTTCGGGCAAGGGTAACAGTGTAGCAGGATTCAATGTCGTGCATCTCTTCAGGGTGATGTGGGGTGCAAGTAGAGTCAATTCGTACCCTGTCAGTCGTGCACTAGTCAGGTGTTGAGTCTTGGTCTGGTTCAAAAGGGTGTCAACTGCATGGGGCACTAATACCGTGAGAGAGTTCGAAAGCACAATTCCCTCACTCTGGCGGATAGAGACAGCAGCAGCGGCTACCGCTCGAAGGCAGGCAGGTAGAGCTCTTGCGACTGGATCAAGAGTGGCAGAGAAGTAGGCACAAGGGCGTTGTTTGGCGCCGATGGGCTGGGTTAGAACAGACAATGCGCATCCCTCCCTTTCGTGAGTGAAGAGGGAGAAGGGCTTGGAGTAATCTGGTGTTCCTAGAACGGGTGCCGAGCAAAGGGCATCCCGCAACTCCTTAAAGGATGCTTGGCATTCGGGAGTCCAAGGGAGTGGGAACGGAACATCTTTGGCCAACAGGGAAAGTAGGGGTTTTATAATGAGACTGAAGTTTGGTAACCATTGTCGACAGAAAGAAGTAAGGCCCACTAATGAACGGACTTGCTTCTGCGTTTTTGGAATGGGCGTGTCTAGGATGGTTTGGATTCGGTCGGGCGTAAGTTTCCTCCCTTCTTTGGACAGGAGGTGGCCTAGGTATGTTACTTGGGGCTGACAGAACTGCAGTTTCTTTTTGGAGACTTTGTGGCCATTCTCCGCGAGAAAGTGCAAGAGTTGGATAGTGGCTGTGATTGCAAGTGGAGTGGTGTCGGCCGCCAAAAGGATATCGTCAACATATTGGATCAACACCACTCCATCTGGTAGCTGGACGGCGTCCAGCTGTCTTTTGAGGGCCTGGCTGTAAATGCTGGGACTTTCAGTGTAGCCCTGGGGAGCTCTACAAAATCGGTATGAACGGTTTTTTAAAGTGAAGCCGAAGAGATAACGGCTGTCTGGATGGATGGGGATAGAGAAAAATGCATTTTTAAGATCAATAACGGTGAAGGTGGTGGCAGTGGACGGGATGAGAGTCAGAATGGTGGCGATGTCTGAGACTACGGGGTACTGTGGCACCACCACTTTGTTGACTTCTCGCAGGTCGATGATGAAGCGGTACGCTTTCTCATCTCCCTCACCTTGCTTCTTAACAATGGGTAGGATAGGACTATTGCAGACATTACTAACCACTTCCTCTACCACTCCTGCATCTACCAAGGACTGAATAATCGCTACCAATGCCTTCTCGCCTTCGGGCGATATCCGGTACTGTGCGAGTTTTGGGAGTATTGCATCTGGTCGAACAGTTATGTGTACAGGATCGATCATCATTCGTCCTACATCCGAGTCGTTTCTGGCCCATAGGTACAGGGGTAGGGTATCGAGCAAGGATAGGTCAGCATCTGCTATGGCGTACATATGTTGTGCGGGGTAGGGTCTGGACATGCTCGGGTTGTCGTACAGGATGACTCGGACTCCATCCGGGGAACACCTAATAGTAGCTCGGAAATGTTTCAGTAAATCAATACCCATAATGGCGTCAGGGGAGTTGGAGGAGAGCAGAAATGTTGTGTCAGTGGGATTGTTTCCTAGGTCAAAGGAGATAGGTACAGACAGGGGATTAGTGGAGGGCGTTCCATCGAAACCTATCGAGGTAATGTGTGAGCCAGACAAGGGTGCCCTTGGAATCAGTCGTTTTGATAATACACTACGTGTCGCTCCAGTGTCTACCAAAAATGGAGACTTTGTACCCAGGACCTTAGCAGTGACGTAAGGACCTTGCTGGTCAACACAGAGCTCGACTGGATCCCTCCCTTGCCCCTGGCAGTCCTATGCAGAGTCGTGAGCATTGTCGCAGTCGGATTGTTGGCACTGATTCTGTCGGGGGCGGTCAAATGTGTTTGGTCTGCCAGATCGGTCATTGGTAGTGTCGCGGGTCTGCCCTCGTCCCTGCCCTCCAGTTTTGGAACCATTTGTCATGTCCCTTGTCTCTTTGTTTTTAATCATTTCCCGAAGGGCCAGGCATTGAGACTTCCAATGCCCAAATTCTTTGCAAAATGCACACTGGTTCTCATCGAGGTCGGTTCGTGGAGCGCCAGGTGTGGAGTTGCGGTCTCTAGGGGCCGAATTCCTAGGGGCATTCGACTGGTAGTTTCCCCTATATCGTTCCCTTCCTGTAGTTACTTCATGCAATTGGGCAATCATCACTCGTTCCTTTAAGTCCTTTTTCTTTTTCTCATTCGCCCTCTCGTTCTCGTTCTTTTGGTGTTCATAATACTGAGCCATCTGAAGGATAGCTGCAGGTTTGGAGGCTCCCCAACTACTCTCACTCGTCTGTAACTTTTGGGAGACCTCTTGTGATAGCCCTTTTACGTAGTTTTGCACGAATAGGTGTTGTCCGGTTGCGGTGGTCATGTCTTGACCACTGTAGTCGGAGAACACTGTTTCAAATCGTGAGAAGTATTCTGATACGTCCTCCTGAGGTTTCTGGCGGCAAGCCGTGACTACCGACCAGTCTACCTTCTTTTCTGGGATCAACGTCTTTAGATTCTGTACTATTTTGTCGGGGAGTTCCAGTATGTCTTTTACAGGTTTCTTTCCGGGCTCTCGCTGCCTATCTAGTTCATCGAGTTTTGTCCAGGTGTGTCCGAACAGATCCGTGTGGTCGGCTTTCCGGATTTGCTTCCACACATCAGCCGGCAGACACAACCCGAAAAACAAATCCATGTCCGATAGAGTCATTATGGTTGAGCCCAAGGCTGTGCCTAGTTCTGTATAAAATGCTGTAGGGTTCTTTCGTAAATCGGGCAGGGTTTGTCTAAAAGTTAAAATATCTTGCCGATCCCATGGTTGGTAAACCCAGTTGTACACAACCCTCCCTTTTGCATCTGCGTGGTTGATATCATCGTTTGTTCCCTGACCTCTTGGGGGAACCCAGTAGGGGGCGGCTTCTCTGATAGGCATCATAGTGTTGGCTGCTTCTAATGAGGGCTCAATCGTCTCAGGGACTGTGATCTTGACCTCTGGTTTGTGTTCCGCGAGGTGGCGGAAGACCTCAAGCGTTTGCATGAAGAGGTCCGTCACATCGCTCTCAGTCCCATCTCCAACATCGACCCTTCTATATAGAGTCATCAGTTTTGCAGGACCCTTATTCTGGTACCTATCCTCATATGCGTTCAGGGTGTGGTAGCTGAACCGTAAAATGAAATGCCGTCTGTGACTACCGGCATGTGAATTGTGCATATTCATCGTATATTCTTCGCTCTCCTTCCGTTCTACCAATGTTTTTGCTATCTTGTCGATTCCATCCCGCTCATCTTTGCTCAACCTATTTGGTCTGGCTGTTAGGTGCCTGCTAGTCTCATGTTCATCTGCTGTTGTTACCAATGCGGCTGGTGCGAAGGCCGTAAGAGCCGGGGCAGTAGCGCTAGGATCACCCACACCTGCACTTTGAACTGGTGAGTGTTGTGCTAGAGGCTGGCTGGGAGCATAAGGAGGAGGCATGTAGATAATTGGAGGACCGAGCAGTAACTCGTCATTTGCCCGCTGTTTGGAGGGAATCTCCGGGTAGAGCGCAGAGGTGGTCCTGACAGGGCATTGGCCTGCCAGTCCTGATTCTTGCGTTTGTTTAACTTCCTCTCTTCTTCTTATTTCTTCATCTAGTTCTATTGCGGCCAGATGGGCTGCTTTTCGTAATTCTTTCACTGTTTTCGCTTCCTCTCTTTTCCTGCGATGTTCTGCTTCTTTGCGCCACATGCCAATACTATTGAGCATAGTGGGCGTTACCTTATTTATTTTTACAGCTGCTTCTAGTGTTTTTATTTTATTTTCGTCAAAAGAACCTATCAGTGGCCACTGACTTTTAGGATCCTTTTTTGTATATGTATGCCATAACTTACTATAAGCTATAGCGACTAGTCCTTGCTTAGTAAACATGTCCTTATTAGGGGTGCCTTCCAGTGGAGCTGGAGGGTTCATCTCTAATAAGCGGTCCGGGTTGACCCAACTATGAACCAATGGGGAGAAGATAGGCATGACGGATTACAATGGGGGGCAAAAAGCCTGCACTACCTATCTTTTCACTATTTGCAAAGACTGGACAGAATATTCTATTCTACGCTATTTGCAAACAGAGAATACCTCCAAAAAGAACCAATTCCAAACAGTCAATGTTTGGACAAACAATCAATCAATGAGGAATGAAATAGGCACGACGTGTTAAAGGCTTGCGTTACCTACCCTTCACTACCGGCAAAGGGAGGGAGAATATTCCTATTCTTCCCCGTTTGCGGGTAGAGAGGAAGATCCTTAAGAGAACCAACTTCGAACAATTCAATGCTCGATTCAATCAATCAATCAATGGGGAGAAAAGTAGGCACGACGTGTTAAAGGTTTGCGTTGCCTACCCTTCACTATCTGCAAAGACTAAACAGAATATGGCGATTCTGTGCTTGTTTGCAAATAGAGAATTTCTCAGAAACAGTCAATAAGTAATACTAGTATTTTCAAACAATCAATTTCGCAATTTTGTCGTGTGTCACGACCTTACCCGGACCGTATGGACAGTTTCTCGTCTTCCGCTTCCAGCGCCCGATCGTCATCTACTCTCTGTTGCTATCGCGGCACTCCTGGTGGTTCCCAGTCAGGACCGTAGATCACTCGGGAGAGGTCTGCTCGGAATCAGTGAAGTTCAGATGATCGGCTGTCAGACGAGGGTCTATCGGACAGGAGCTCTTCCGATCGTTGCAGTCGTTCACTCTGTCGTTGGGACCTCTCCCACTGGATCCACGTGTCGCTGATGGGCCCCGCGTTTGGGACGCCAATTGTAGAAATGTCAGCCCATATCGCACCCGATGCCCAGGCCGCTGGTGCAGGGCGACTCTTCGTTTTCATCTTGACTAAATTACCAAATAAAGAGACGGGCGCTGAAGGCAGGAAAACAAGAACAGAGTTTATTACTCATGAGGAGAGCATGTCATTTGGGACACTCGCATAGTGTCTTCGGGAGGTGCTCTAACAAGTTTCTCTGAGGCTTCGCCTTTTATACACAGGTTCGTGGCACACAGGCATCCTTTTATTACAATCAATACATTGTGTAGTATGAAGGTATTCCAACACGTGGCTACAGTAGGGGCCCTTATCCTTCATGCAATAGGAGGGGGCTGTCACGCAGCTGAGAGTTCTGCTGATTCCATTGGAATGTGTGTGCCTGATCGAATCTCAGGGGGCGGGGTGGCCATGATCAATAGTGGCTTCTTTCAAGAGAGACGAGTGCATACAGTAGTGGGCAATAAACTGTATCCTCGGGCTAAGGGATGACCAGCGGTCCGTGCAAACAATTAGGTTCAGAGGAAGAGGTCATCACAGGAGGGGTATTCATGGAGGGACAGGAAGTGTTTGGTCAGGCGCGGGGTGCGATTCTCAGAGACAGAGTCATGCGGTAGGGGAGGGCTCATGACTTGTGCATGTGAGAGCGGGGGCGGTCAGGGTGCATGGGGGAAACTTGCAGGGTCAGGGAAATGTGCCGATGATCGATCGTGAACAAGGAGACCATGATACCTAAAATGGCTGTCGTGTACGTGTGTGCATGGGTCTATGCTAGCGGGATAACACTGTCAGGGTTTTAGCGATATCCGTTCTGCTTACAACAAGGGGTACAGTGAACACAAATGAACGCCGCTTATGTGTATATACATTGCCAATTTCAACATCCGTCTTACTCACGGTGGTGGTAAGGCTATTTCCTATCTCTCCCCTTTGTGCTGGAACAGGCTCCCGCTTAACGTACGTTCCTGTCCCAGTTATTGTAAATTCAGGAAACAACTTAAATCTCACTTTATTCTAACCACCTCCACCTCTAGTTCTGTTCTTGAACAGCATTCAGCGCAGAGATGCCCTAGGGTGATTTGCGCGCTATATCAAGTCAATTTAACATTACATATCATAACATAACCTAAATGTTCCTACCAAATGAGCATTCACTGTCGTTTGAAAAGTAACATTGTATGAAGATTTTAACTTACCTAATTCTATGTACAGCTTGGTCCTAGAAAATAAAACAACAAAATCTCAACTTTTTATACAAACAATTTGTTTGGATTCAGTCTTTGAGTGTATGACATCATTACATGCCTCAGTGTGTACAACAAATGCTTAAAAAAATCCTCTGGATAAGCAGCGGCAGCTCCACTGTAATGACAGAGGAGCGTCGCCCTACTGCCTGGCTCAGAGCCAGCAAATGAAAAGTAAAAAGTGTTCTAGCACCGTTTTATTTTTCATTTGAAGGCTCTGAGCCAACGCTGTAGGGCGGGGCGGGCCGGGCATGGGAGGCGGAGTGGTACGTGCACTCCATAAGTGCGCATATGTGTTTGGCCAGCCGACTCGCATTGATTAGCCAGGCCTGAGCGGAGTATCTTTCCAGCCCGCTCAGGCCAATCTCTGCAGCACGGGGATTGGATGGGAGTCTAACTCAAGGGGCTACTGTAGTGTAATTCCTATATTCCCAATAGGCTCTGCGCATTCGAATAATATATCCAATAGAATTGCCGTAGGACTTAGCTCGACTAGGTCTCTATTGAATATATTAAACTTAATTGTGAATGCCAGCTAGCGCAGAGGTCACTAGAAACTTTCTTGAATAAACAAGAAAGGATTAGTCTCTGACAACCGCATAAACATGACAACTTTGTTTCCCCAAGATAAAACGTATCTTCAGAGTCGTGGAAACAATAGATAGATATTTCACTGAGTCAATCGTGCATGCTTCGTTTCACCAGAGGTGCAGAGAAATAGAGAGACGGGCGTTTTCAATAAAAAAGTATTTATTGAACAGTCTTCTTTCGCATGCAGAAGAAATTAACTGCTACAATCGTAATACTGGCTGTAAAGTATAATGCATACAGCAAGAAGAGTATTATGAAATAATACTGTAAAAGCATGGTATGGTTTCTAAGCCATAAAATACATACATAAATAACAATGACTAAAAGGCACTCAACTGGTGCTTCTAAACTACGCCTACCCCGATGTACCTAACCTGAGTCTAGTACGAGGGAAGAAGTAAGTGTGGTGTGGCATAGGTTTAGTATTGTTTGCCAAGAATCTATCCAAGATTTCTCTTAGGGTCTACTTAGCTCCGTACATTGGTTTAGGATGAAGGAAAACTCCATGAGTTCTTGGACAAATCAATATTCAAGCAAGGGGAAAGTCCCTAACTGCTGAAGCCGAGTTTTCCAAGAAATCGCTGTGGCTTTTCAGGATAGTGGAAGTATCCATGCCTGTATTTGGACTGCATGGGCTATGTCTAAATATGGTTATGATTTCTATGCCTATATTAGGGCAAGGTGATTTATACCTATATAAGGGCATGAATCGGGAAAATTACACTAGGGTCCTAAAATGCTATACAACACCCACTCCACTTTATTATATTTGACATTACTAAATTGTAAGCATTTAAAACATATCTAAAGCATGTGTTTACAATCCCACCCAAAATACACAAGATGCATTTTAAAATTGGTTGTACAAGAACAATGAGTATTTGTACTGTACCCGATTGAAAGCAGTGATTTCATTTTAAGCATATACAGCTAGATTCATCAAAGAAAATTCGGCTCGCAAAGGGCCAGATTCTCAGAATCTGGCCCTTTGCGAGTGCAATTTTTGCATTTGGGATTCATCATCCCAAATGCAAAAATCGCTAATTGCGAAATTGCATATTTGCGAGGAATTGCATTTAAGGAATCTCTATTTGAGATTCCTTAAATGCAATTCATCACCCATTTTCAATTTGTGTACTCGCAATTTCTGGCCGCTATTTACCACGAAGTCAGACTTCGTGGTAAATGGCGAAAACTGGTGGTATGTTACACACACACATGTCCTCTGGACATGTGTGTGCGCAACATCTGGCTACATTTGCTTTTCAGGTGTGCTACAGGGTGTCCTTTGGACACCTCTGGCACCCTTGAAATCGCATCCTTATTTGCGATTAGCAATTTGCTAATCGCAAAAAAGGAAGATGTAGGAATCGCAATATTTTTTGCAATTCCTACATGAATCCCGTTTTGCAAGTCCTTAATAGCGATTCCTTATGAATCGCTATGAAGGACTCGCAAAACTGTATAATGATGAATCTAGCTGATAGTCTGATATTGGCAATGCTAACTGAATGAATCATGAAATTTACATTTATGAAATGGCTCTTAAATACAGAATAAAAGTTGAGACCATCCCATAGCAGATCATATAAACTGTTTTGGTTTGTGGACAAGGTCAATATTGTTTCTAGGAAGTATTCAAAGAATTCTTGTTCTCTAAGAATAGTTCTACTTCAAGCAGATTACTTTGTGCCAAAAAGGTTCAATTTTGGAAAAAAGTCAAATCAAATCGTTGAAAAATAGAGTTACAAAGTTAGAAGTTTGGTTTTTGAAAAGAGAAGGTCGAATTCATAGTTGATAGAACGCTGTTGATAGAACGCTGTGTGCTAATTTCAAAAGTTATTCTCGTTGTCAGGAGAAAACATTAATTCTTCTAATCTGGCAAAGAAATCGTCTACCACAGTAGGTGAAAGTTGGAATACTTAATTAAGTAGATCAATCGTACACAGATGAGAAGCATCGCCGTCAGCGTCAGCCGCATTAGCAATGTTCGCAGTAGAGGGTACCTGTGTGCCTGTTGGTCCACGTATCTCACCGTCAGCTGGATGTGCTAGTGAGACCTCAATGAATGCCGTCATCAGGATTGGTAGCCGCTGGGGACAACACAATGCATTAGCCGTTACCGAACCAAGCAAAGTATCAACATCCGTTGGCAGCGCTGATGGAAGTGTTAGACAGATATCCAACAAGCATTCCTCTCCACAAAGCAGGCATCGTAGAATAAGTAAGATGCAATCTTGCCAGATTGGTCTAAATGATAGGATCCACGTGGTATTCATATCTCTCAAACTTCATATCTTCTGCATTGCCAGAAGAGTGTTCTCCATGGTAATCTGGGTATCGCTGGTGGCTGGACTTGCCATATCAGAGCAGAAGGAACAAAAATAGTAGTCCTGCTACGAGTTCCAAAACGAGAGGCAGGCCGCCGAACACAGAGTGCAAGAAGTTTGGGAAAATGCCTAGACTGCTTCAAAGGGTGCTAACAGTCCCGAAAAAATCGTCTTAAATACATGTACAATACCACTGGTATCAGACATGTTTAAGATACGACCTAACATTTCTGCGAAATGTATGGGGCAGTTCGTTGATAATAGGGCATGCATCTCTGCAGAGGACCTTGCAACTTGCAGATCCTACGTCTCTTTGGACGAGGTCAGTGGCATGGTTTTTTGTAAAAGAATAGCTTTCATTCTGATTAAAGTATCAAATTATATAGAAGAGATGTTCAGTGAAGGCCATAACGGCGGCTCCCCGTCTGTCTTAGTTTTAGGAAACAATACTTGCATACAACAAGTGACCCTGGCTGACACACTAACGAGATAGGCTATTCCTGGCAACATTCCACAACAGCTGTGGTCATTCAACATTATGTAGCTTGCATTGGAAAGCTGCCTAAAAAGTGGATCTATCACCGCTGCCGAGCAACCCTGCAGGTGGCAGGATAAGTTGGTAGAAGAACCAACGCAGCCTCCATGTAAATTAATACCCTGACACAAAAGTGTACCACTTAGTGTGTTTTTGCAATTTTTACCACTAAGAAATACCTCCTTTCCCCCACTCCAACATCTGTGTGTGTATGGTAAATCTCAGGTCAACTTTATGTATTCTTTACCCAACCTTTTATACAGGCCTACTGGTATGTGTTTCAAGCAATACTGAAACTGGAAAATCGTCACTGGCAATGTAATGGTGCCATGTATTATCCATTCTACGGCTGGTTTCTCAGAAACAGTCAATGGTAATCTATCCAGTTTTTCTATGCTCAGCACCGTATAGTCTTCTCCCCTCTGTGCCAAAGAGATTTGTTTATCTGTAAGGTTAAATCCAGTTAACAATGACGTGGTGTTGATTAGACGCCAAGGCACATAGCCTGAACGAAGATTTTGTAACGTCCAGCCTAGCAGCATTATAGAACGCGATTGAGACTGTCCATGTTGTAACATGAGCAAGTCCTGTTCCATTATGTCTATGGCAGAGGATACAATACTGTCCAAAAAATAACCCATTGTCAACTACAGAGAGAACTTTCTCTAAATTAATACGATCAATTTCTCGTATTCGTTCTGCAGTTTCCATTTGCGTGATTTTCCATGCTTCATTATAAGCAGCGTATATACCGGCGTATATGAAATGTTTATGACCTGGTTTATAAGGCCCTTGTAAGAAGTCTCTCAAATCAACACCATCTTTAAGTAAAATTAAGTGTTGTTTTATGTCTGGAAGTGTGGATTTCTGTAGCCACTCAAGGCATCGTTTTCCTACACTGTATGTTGTTACTATCCCTGGATGTTGTCTCTGGATATATCTCGGATCTGGCCTAGTTACTGTAAACCCTTGTGTCTTGTTCAGGAATCTATCTTGACAGTTATTCGTGTCTGTGGGCCAGATTAACCATTTCTTCCAATCAGGATCAGTTCTGTTCTGTTGTAAAATATGTTTTACGTCTACCTCCTCATATGTAGTGCCCTTACTATCAGGTGTGGATTTAGGTATGGACAGTTTGTTGAAGGCTTTTATCTTGGATAGGCTAAGACAGGATGTCTGTTGAACAGTGTCATTCAAAAACATTATCTGTTATGGGATGATGCAGGCTCTAAATAAGGTTACTAATCCCTGTACTTGCCAAGCTTTTGTGCCCCAGACAGTTTTTGTCTCAACGTTGCCTTTCCAAAAGTCGAAACCTAATGTGGACAATCGAGCATAAAAGGCCGCAGAATAAATTTGCCTAGTATTAGTCAACATACTTTTCATTCCTGTCTAATTAACATTTTTAAAGTAAAATGTTTCTGGATTTGTGACATTAAACCTAAGAAGTATAGACATTTTTTATAAAATGTTTTTGAGCTACCTTTTGGTGGCGTTGGACAATGTTCTCATTGATTATAAGTATAAATATTTCTAGGGTTTGCAGATTTGTGCAAATAATGATGACCATAATGATTAAAACAATACATTTGTTCATAATCTGATGAACCTTCTAAGTATTCATGTTTTGTAAATTTTGCTGACATTTCTAAGTCTGCCATCATATTATTAACAGTCTCAGAGTCCCAATCATCAGAAAATGTGCTGGGTGAAACAAAGTCACTCAAGGGAAACTTTAAATTGATGTGGAATCTTCAACAGCTCTACAGGACCATAAATGTCATAATCAGTTCTGTCCTATGCTATACCACCTGGTATAGGAACGGCTGTGATGTTTACTGATGACAAGTCTCTTTGTTCACGATTAGATGATTTGTGTGGCTTCAGCTGCAAGTTGATGTTCTTACTTGCTGTGTCCATTTTACTATATTTCCCATTTATCAGCGTTCCCAAACTTAATACAAGGATTAGCCAAAGTAGGAGAAAAAGTACACCTAACACAATCCAAAGTTCAAGCCATGGTGATATCAGATATGTATTTTCAAGTTGATGAAAGAGTTCTGTTACTTGTTCTTTGAAAGTTTTATTTGCTGCCGTTGTTTCGGGCTCACTGGGATCCTCAGAAAATGTATCAAAGTTGATAAATTAGCCAGAGGCTACTCTGTCAATTGTTGGTATTGCATCCGGATTACTTGAAATCGCTGGAGCTGCTTGATCCCTTGTCATATTAGTATAGTCAGATGCTATATCATTGTAGACAAGAGTGTCTTGACGAACTGTTATTTGGGTCTAATGAGGCACAAGTTCCATGGCTTTATTACATAGTCCTTCTTTTCTCACTGCAGATTCTTCAAAGGTGATCAGTCTCTCAGTTGGAACCTCTTGGATAGTAGCAAGATTTGGTCATCGGCTACATCTTTGGAGTCCACTGGGCCAACTGCCTATTATTGGCCACATGATGTGGTTTTACCAGGTCGATAGATACAAAGCGGTTCTCCTTTCTTCCAGCAAGGGTAGGTAGTAACACTGTTCTTGATCCGTGGATTGCTAAGACAGGTACTGATTTTCTGTAAGAAGGCCCAAATTCCTTCTTGTCCGCGATCATTTCTCTGACTAGATCCCCAATCTTTGGAATCCAGACAGGTCTTGCTTGGACAGGGGGTTTTTCTTCAGTGGTCGTTGGCTTCTGTAATGTGTTGCTCAGACTTCGTCTTGTTTCATTTAAGTCCTGCAAAACAGCCAAACGGTCTTTGATATCAAAGGGTTTTTGTTCTACCACTGAAGTATGATGATCGAGGTCTTCAACAATCATTCTAGTACCAAAAAGGATTTCATATAGAGTGATTCCACCCAGAGAATTTCTTGGCAGATTGTTTTAACTACGTTGGACAATTATTAGATGTTTGACCCACCCGTCACCCGAGCCTAATACCCTAGCTGTTATAGATAGCTTTATGTCCCGGTTTTTTCTTTCCAATACAAAATTTTCCTCAGGATGGAATGAACTTGAGTACCGCAATGCAACGCCCAAACTGGCCATGGCCTCTTTGTAAGCTCGAGAGCTAAACGCCGGACCCTGGTCAGAATGTATCGTGAGTATGTGCCAATAAAGACTCGCAAATCTTTTATAATAGTTCGGGCGTCAGCCGAGCGCTGAGGCCATATCCAAATATATCTTGTCCTAATAGTTGTGGGACCGCATTTGCCAATAGTGTCGTCTGCGTGTAGAAAGTCAAATGCTGTCTAACAATGGTGCCTGGACTGGGCTGGCTATACTGTAGTCAGGTATCTGGCGGCATTATATGCTGTGATCTCTGAAGCAGAGATCGCAATCAATTGCAAATTCTTAAATGTGGGCATTCATCCCTGGCCACCAGTACATCTCTTTTAATTCTAGTAGAGATTAAGAGATCCCTTGATGTGTCAGACCCTCTCCCATTTGTGCTTCTTGTATCAAAGCACCTCTACTTTTCCTGTTTGGAATTACTCTATCCCCCACTCAAGGGATTCGAACAAAAGGAACGCAGTTTGCACCGATTATGTATGAATATTCGAGTGGATAATTTAGAGGTAACGCTGCACCGCTGCCTTTGCTTGTGGCATTGACAGCCAGCATTGTTTCGCTATCTATTTTTGTTTTTGAACGAGTGATTGCAGCTATGAAAGCCGTTTGCACAACTGCCTTCGCGGCTTCATCAGCCAATGAATGCCCTGCAACGTGAACGCCATCAAGCGGATGACTCTGTGTATGTATCACGTGAGTCTGTTGTAGTTCTTTCTGTAATAGAACTACTTGTTCCCAAAGCAACTTATGCTTGATTGTGCCACCTTTTGCATCTTTGAAACCGTTTTGAACCCAATTCTGCAAGTATTCATTGTACGATTGAATGCAGTAAAACGAATCGCACACTATGAGTGTGGGGAATTCGCGATCGGTATTTTCAAGCGCCATCTTGAATGCTTGGAGTTCAGCTCGCTGAGCTGTACAGTCTCCGAGAGATTTTGTTTTTGTGACCATGGGTAGGAATTTACCATAGCGCCAGCGACCTTTAACAATCACGCACGCAGCACTGTAAGCCTGTTTACCCCCAATTGTGGGCTGTGCTGATCCGTCTGTATAAATTATACATCCGTAATGCTCTAGAGGCAGAATCTCAGTGGGCAGAGGACATTCATGTTCGTATTGTAGAAATTCTTGAGTTTTCAAGTAAGGGTCAAAAACGTATTCAACGTCTGTTGCAGCAAGAGAGTTAACCCATTGAATCCATTTCGGATGTAAAGCCTTTGCATTTGGAATGCTTGCATTTGTCACTGCCTCTAGGGCAGGTACAGGCGTAACAACCATTATGCATTTTCCCTGCATGAGGGATCTCTCTTTTGCTACTGCAGTTTGAACCGATGTCCGAATTTTTTCTGTAGAAGTGAATTTCATTTCAGCTTGTGTGTATAAGTGTGATTTATAAGCAATTGGTACCTTTTCACCTACATTAAAGGTTAAGTACATGAATCCGCATTTTGCTGGAATGATTCGGATTACAAGGTTGCGTACGTTTACGCGTGTCTGTAACTGTTTTTTTGCTAACATATCTGTTTGCACTGAACACAAACTTTCTGTGTGTTTTTGAGTCCAATTAGTTGATTTGAAATCAGGTTTGATTAGTTTGTAGAGTGGTTTAAGCCTTTCTGCGTAATTTAGAATGTAAGTTCTTCTGAAATTCAGGAAACCTAGAATTGACTGTAAGTTTTTCAGCGTTTTTAGAGGTTGGAGCAGCGCACATTTCTCTAGGAAGTTTGCTGCAAGGCTTTTGCCTTCACTTGAAAGTTCGTATCCTAAGAATAGGACGTTGAGATGGGCAATTCGTGATTTCTTAAAATTGAATTTGTACCCTTCACATGCGAAGCCAAGTATTATGGTGTTCGCCCTGTTCAAGTGCCTGTCCAAGTCATCGTCTGTTAGATAGATGTCATCGACATAAGATAAGGCCTCATCATCATGCATTTGTAGTAACTCTGTTACTCTGGCTGAAAATAACCCTGGACTATTCTTGAATCCCTGGGGGAGACAGCAAAAATGACTCTGTGTCCCCATGATTGAGAAAGCGGTCAAGTACCTGCTTTCTGGTGCAATATTTTGACAGAAAAAACGGTTAGAAATAGCTAATGTGGTTTTATATTTTTTACGCACAATGTTATTCATTAGTGCGGCACTGTGTGCGTTTTGTACTACAAAGGTTTTGCAACAAGAGTTTAAATTTCTGTAGTCCAAAACTAGACAATATGTATTGTCTGGTTTGGAGACAGGAAACATTCAAGTTGATCTAAGATCTCCTGACCTGTTTTTTAGCTTCTTGCTTAACTGGATACTGCCTCTGAGCAGTTGGTTGATTTTTTAACTGGATTTTATGGTGAGGAGAATCCTCATCCCATCCCATATGATTTTTATATAATGCTGGAGCTTGGGCTACAGCCCATTTTCTGGCATAGGTGTATTTTTTATGAATAGGAATATGATTTGAGAAGGCTGGCATAATGATGTCTTCGCCATGTGGGCACTCCCTGACAAATTTAGGTAGCCAGTCTTTTTCAGCTAGAAGAATGTCATAACCCTGAGAGAGCTTCTCCCAAAAGAGTGCTCTAATTTTCCTAGTTATGTCCCCCTCCATCCGGAGCGTTATTTCATATAACTTATGGGGTACACTAACCCTGGTATCGGCAGTTTCAACTTGAATGTACTCATTCAAGTCCACTGTTTCCAGATGATCCTTCAGGATCTTGCGATCTATGGTAACTCATGCTGCGTTGTCCAGCATTATCTGAGGCCACTCACCGTTCTTGAGTTGTGTCCTCAAGATCCTCGGCATGTCTGATTTTTAGCGATACAAAAGGGGATGATGGACGGAGCGTTTGAACAAATCAAACACTCACCCCCAGTCAACTGATCTGGGTTTAATCCATCACCATTCTTTAGTTCACTCAGCCACCCCAGTTCAGACATGGCTGTATGCAAATCAGTCTGACCCTGTGCCTCATGGGAACAGTCCAGCCCGAACTGCCAAGCCATGTCTTCCCTGGACCGGAAACAAGCATCCTGGGACCGGTTTCGGATTCATAATCCTCATCAGCCAAGCTATCTTGAATCCAGTGGCCAAGTGAACAAGGGACTCACGTCTGAGCATACCCTGCCACACTTAGGGCGAACAAAGCGATACAAAAGGGGATTGTGGACGGAGCATTTGAACAAATCAAACACTCACCCCCAGTCAACTGATCTGGGTTAAATCCATCACCATTCTTTAGTTCACTCAGCCACCCCAGTTCAGACATGGCTATATGCAAATCAGTCTGACCCTGTGCCTCATGTCTGATTTTTAGACCTGCTACCTTCTTTTTGGTGAATTGAGTTTTCTTATTTTTCTGAATGTGTTGATCGTCTTTGGACTTCACACATTGTTCCTTCTGTTCTGATTGTCCTCTTCTTTCTGATTTCTGTGAGGAAGTCTGAAAGGTACGAAAGGAACGTGTATCAGTGTCTTGATATCTATCAGGTTTTCTTAAATTATCCCTGTTCCTGAGGTTATACCTCTTTTCAGAGGGCTCCTTTTGAGGAGACCTACCTCGGGACTGAGAACGCTTCTTTCTAGGAAGTGTCTGCTTAGTGTTCTCCCACTTCTTTTTAGGAGTAGTGAGGGTGTTTTTAATAAAAACTTTTTTCCGGATTCTTTGTTAGTACGGGTTTTACCGATTTCCCACCCAAACTATCTCTACCTAGTTCTTCATAGGATTTTTCAATTATTCGGTCCAGTTCATACGGTTGCTCAGTTACATCTATTTCTTTTAGCTTTTGGCGGATTGCCACAGATGCTGCTTCACCTTTAATGTTTGCTAATAATATAGCCGAGACCTGTTTGAAATCCTTTAGTAACTTCATACCAAGATTTAAGGCAGGTTCTGGACTGTATTCATTTTGAATCTGTCTTAGAGCATCTGGTATTACCGCCATAGACGGGACACCATGTGTTTTTGTGTACATTAAAGCAAAGACTGTATCCCAAGTGTCACAGTCCTCCAGGTGTGGTGCGATCCCCATTGGTTAACAGATTGTTAGAATCCAGTGTTTCTCATGCGGTGTACTATCGGGAAATACTGCCTCTATTTGAGTAATTTTTTGAGCTAACCAGAATGGAATTTGTTCCCTTTTTGCGGGCAATTTACCAATGACTGATTGTATAGTCTGTGGTGTAATTGTATTTGTGTTCCCCTGGTGAGGGGAGTGCTGTGGAATCCTTATAGCAGGTTGGACTGTTAGAGTCCGCGTGACATATTGAACCAATTGTCCATGTAGTTTAATTAATTGTTTTATTTGAGCTAATAGTGCTACATCTGTCATTCTTTCAATGTCAGGATGTGGTGTACAGCTCGCTAGTACCGGCCATGTTGCTTCTGGTCTACCTAGTGGGTCGAGCCTGGTAATGTGATTTTGATGTTATAGGGCGCCTTTAAACCAGAGCGCATGCTCTTGGTATGTTAATGGAATTTCAACACACTCGAAAGGAGTGTATTCCGCTGGAGGTTCTTCTATCTTGTAGAAATGGAACACATGCGTTGTTGGATTTGCTTCTGGGAAGATAATCCATGAATAGAATACCTCTGTCTGCCGATATTCGTGTGCCTCTATGACAAATATTACCCTACCACCTCTCGATGATAGGCCATTTGTTATAAGCTTTATAGTGATGGTTTTCCTCAAAGTTTCCGGCATGATTGTAGTATCCGCGTCATCTTCATTAAACCCTGTAGTGTCAAAACCTGGTCGGGCTGCTGCTGCAGCTCTACCAGCTTTGTTTTCAGTCATTTTGTTGACGGAAGGTTTGCAGAGCAAGTTTTAAGGAAACAAAAATAAGGTGCACAATATTTTGGAACACTGTATCCTTCAACGTTGAACTAAATCAAAAACTATTTCATAGGATTTTCGTCCTACTCAGTTATGGCGGATTTTACCCTTTTACCCACTCCAGACATCTATTGGAGTATTTTACGGGGAAAAAGGGGTCTCTGTGAAAAGCACGACTGAGTTACTCTAGCATCTAGCATTAAATTAGTGCATTACTAAACGTTGGGCGCCATGTAGTGTAGTTCCTATATTCCCAATAGGCTCTGCGCATTGGAATAATATATCCTATAGAAATATATTAAACTTAATTGTGAGTGCCAGCTAGCTCAGAGGTCCCTAGAAACTTTCTCAAATAAACAAGAAGGGATTAGTTTCTGACAACCGCATAAACATGACAACTTTGGGGCACATTAGGATGGCGGGCGGGCTTTGCCCGCCCGCCACCCTAGTGGTAAACGGGACTGCCCGCCTAAAGGGCGGGGGTCCCGAATTGAGGATTAGGATGCGCCCGCCACACATGCGGGCGCATTCTGTATATATACCATAGCGGCGGGCGGAGCTGAAATCTCGTCCCGCCGCAATGGTAAAAATGCACCTTTGGCATTTCAAAGCGCAACATGACAGGCACTGCGCGGTGCCTGCCATGTTGCACCTTGCACCTGCCATGTTGCACCTTGAAATGCATGTTGCACCTTGACCTCCTGCATTGCGCCTCCGTTTCTCTTCTTGGTCCCAGTAGTGTTGTATAGCATTTTAGGACCCTAGTTTAATTTGCCCGATTCATGCCCTTATATGGGTATAAATCACCTTGCCCTAATATAGGCATAGAAATCATAACCATATTTAGACATAGCCCTGATTTCTCTTAGGGTCTAATCAGCTCCCTACCTTGGTTTAGAATGAAGGAGGTCTGGTATCTCTGTCTCTGGACTCGATTTCCCAACACCCCGCAAGGGGAGCTTGGAAACACTGGAGCTGGATTTCTCGGTAAGAGAAAAGACAGCGTCTCTCTCAGTGCGTCAGCTGGAGGGTTGACTTCCTTCGGCACTTGCTGTAGCGAGCTGCGTTGGGCAAGTAGATAATCGAGCTGCTCCACACCACCATGTGTTTGCTAGGGCAAGTGTGGGCATATTTATACCTTGAAGGTGCTGAGTTTGACATAAAGTTGGACATAATAACGTCATCAAAGAATGGCAGTTCTTTGAAAACTCCATGAGTTCTCGGACAAATCAATATTCATGCAAGGGGAAGTCCCTAACTGCTGAAGCCGAGTTTTCAAAGAAATCGTTGTGGCTTTCGGGACTAGTGGAAGTATCCATGCCTGTATTTGGACTGCATGGGCTATGTCTAAATATGGTTATGATTTCTATGCCTATATTAGGGCAAGGTGATTTATACCCATATAAGGGCATGAATCGGGCAAATTAAACTAGGGTCCTAAAATGCTATACAACACTACTGGGACCAAGAAGAGAAACGGAGGCGCAATGCAGGAGGTGGCCGAGCTTCAGGTAACTATATTTATTTTAATACATTATTCACGACCCCTCCACGCTCCCTCTACCCGCCCCACCACCCTTTGTTTGTGGTGGCCATGACTACTGATAAGCCTGACTGCTCAACCACACTACCACAAAAGAAAGTAAGGTATTATTTACTCTAGCCTCCACTATATCTCTTGGGATCCACTGGACTATCTGCACACTATAGCTTACTTTGGTATAGTACATACATATCTAGCTTTGTAGAATGTCATTAAGCCATTCAGGGCTTGTGAAAAATGAGGTGATCGTAAACCGACAATTCCCTGTCTTGGACTGGCTGGGCACAAACGTCTTTGGTGCTATCCTAATCAGTACAAGCACGGACAAATTCCCTCTGTCTCTCTGTCACTGGCAAATCCAGGACTCTTTTTCACCCTAGATGAAAACTGGTAATTCTTTGACTAATACTGACTACAGTGTAAAGGTAGGACATCTTTCCACCTTATTTACAGGGTTTTGGATTGTTTTAATATGTAGTAACAGGGCTACAATGCAGCACTCTTGGGTAATTCTGTCACTATTACTACCAGAAAAAGGTTGGTCAAAAGCAACCATAACATGTTAGAGATACATGTGTAACCTTATCGCAAGTTACTTACCATGTCTTCCAATAGAGTAGCAATGAATGGGGCCCTATTTGAGGTGCTCAGCCACGCTTACCACACAGTTATGGCACAATCTTGGACGCTTTTTACACCGATTCTGAGTTTCACATCGCAAAATGGGCAAAACTATGTGGGCAAAAGCCCTAGATGTAAGCAAAGTTTCCAACTGACTCAGAAACAGAAACTGATGACAAACACTGCTCATTCTGATTTCGCAATTACTGCAGCGATAAGAATTTTGCCGTTTATGTTAGCAGAACATTTTCACTGTATTTCTCTTTCAATTTTTAATGAGGGCTCATGAAAGTGGGTGGCTCAAGAATTGTCATGACCACTTGGACTGAGGGGGTACTCACAGTGCCCACCACTCACCTTATGTGTCTGAGGATGCACTTGTCACCCAATGACCACATGGGAATGGAGGAGAGACAGAGCCAAGCCAATGAATGAGTAGCTGTATTCTGGTTTATCCCTTTGTAGAATCAGAATCTGAATTCTCAGGCTGTAGGAGCTGATCATGCATAGACCTGAGACACAAGAGAGCTCTTTAGATGGCGGGGGTCAGCTTCTGTATGGTGCCAACACTCACACTTTGGGTCTGAGACCTTGATTGTGTAAGGAAAAAATTTGGTTTATTTCCTTCTTAAAAAAGTCGCACCTCAATGCAAATCAATTCGTAAATTAATTTCTTGCAATATTTTTCCTAAATCTCTCTCTTCTCTGTTCCCAATTGTTGGCATATATGCTAATGGAACTGAGTGGATGAGGGACTCTTTAGTGCCCCATGACGTGCAGACAATACAGCGTCCCCAACTGACTGCTTACATTGGAATGGCAATAGTAAATCTGACCCCTCCAGAGTCCAAGAATGTACCTACTGTTGCTCAGGTTGGAGCACGAATAGTAAATCAAACCCTTCCAAAGTCCCACACTTTCCTTACTGTTTTGTAGTGTGGAGTCGGAATAGCAAATCTAATTCCGCCAAAGTTTGAAACCTTCCCTACTGTTGCTGAGTTTGGAGTGGGAATTGTAAATCAAACCCCTCAAAAGACCAACACTCCCAACTGTTAATAAATGGGTTTGACGAAAGAGAGGTTTTATTTTTACTTATTGAGATCCCAAAGCATATAGTGTCAATGCCCCTGACACTATGATAAGAAAAGAGATACATAATTATATATACAACCAGTCATACAATATACAATTCACACAATCATGAACAAAGCACCCAAATCTTTGTTAAAGCTGACTATTTAGACTTGATAGTTGTAAATATGTTATGTTTTGTTAGATTAGGAAATAAAGTTTCTGAAATGAATTATAATGAGAAAAAGAATAAAGTAAGTGGTTGAACTGAGATTTCCTTAAATATTTCCAAAACACCTGTGTGCTTTTATTTATGCTAACTGCCCTGAGTCTTGAGTTTCCATTTGTGCTTTTAACTCAAAATAAACACATTATTTACTAGTAGGCAATCTAATGAAACTCTTGTCTTTTAATACATTGACACATACTTTGTAATATGTATGACAATGATGAAGAACCTATATTTGCCATGTAGTAATAGTTTAATACTGTAAACAATGGTGTAGTAAATGGAGGAGAGTGAAAACTCCAAACTAAAGTCCTCATTACGATGGCGGTCGATCGGACTGCCGTGCCACCTGCCCTATTAGGATAAGACTGCCGTGCAGGCGGACATAAAGTGCTATTTTTCTACTGCGGCTTGTGCTTCAGTCCAGGAAAAGGGCCTCAGTAGATAAAGTCACTTTGTGCACATCCATGCACCTTTGCCTGGCACACGGTGCATGGATGGGTGGGGGGCACTGCATGTGCCCCCAGGGCCATTGAACAGTGGCCTACAGGGGGCAGGGCCCTGCTTGGGGCCCCCAAAGTCCATTTCCACAGTCGGAAAGGAACATCCGATTCCCTACGGTGAGGCACCGCCTCCATTGTAGGCATAGGAGTCCTACCGCCGCCCAACAGAATGAATCTTGGATCCTGTCAGAGGAGGCGGTCCTACACCCAGACCTTTGCGCTCTGCCCACCGGTATTGTAATACTGCGGTTAGACCGATGTCCAGGATGTTGGGCGGAACGCCACCGACAGCCTGTCAGTGGCGGTCCACCCGCCATCGTAATGACTCCCTTAGATTCTCCTACCTGTTATTAAAGGTCTAGTAACTATGTCCACTGTGTGATTACATCAAAGAGTACATCATTAATCCTGTTGGAAGTGACCTATAAAATGGGGATGTTGTCAGACTAAGAAAGGGAAGGGTCTCATCGACTGAATGTGTCATTTCTTTAAACAAGTTGTATTTATTTAGAATGAGGAATGAACGTTTTGTGTTTCAAACTTTCAGATTATTTGTCTAACTTTACGTTATATCTGCAATGTAACAAAAGGGATCCCATAGATGGCTAATTAATGGGAAAATTAAAGTATACACAGAAAACAAGGATCCAGTATGCTGCAATTGACTTTATTCAAGTACGTACATGATAAATAAACTTATGTTGTGAGGGTTTTGTATTTTAAGTGTACACAAGGTTATACATTAGAAAATGAGGCTGAAAGGAACTCACAGACGACTAAACAAAAAGGGTGGATGGGCATGCTGCAGAATAAAATATCAACAACTATGGTACAAAAATGTGTGAGTTTGAAACTCATATGTGCAAGCACCTTAATTAGTTTTCATGACAAAGCAATTAACACATCTATTTGAAGTGCCGGTGTTATTTCTAAGAGAAAAATAGGTCAGTGTTTCCCTCTTTGAAGTGCATGATAAACTGATATTTTCAAAGACTCATGTCTTTAGATTTGAGTGCAGCCTCTCAATTTCTCTGCCTGCATGACCAATCACTTGGCCACTGGATTCAAGATAACCTGGCTGATGAGGATTATGAATCCGAAACCGGTCCCAGGATGCTTGTTTCCGGTCCATGGAAGACATGGCTTAGCAGTTCGGGCTGGACTGTTCCCATGAGGCACATGGTCTGACTGATTTGCATATAGCCATGTCTGAAATGGGGTGGCTGAGTGGGCTAAAGAATGGTGATGGATTAAACCCAGATCAGTTGACTGGGGGTGAGTGTTTGATTTGCTCAAACGCTCCGTCCATCATCCCCTTTTGTATCGCTTTTTTTGCCCTAAGTGTGGCAGGGTATGCTCAGACGTGAGTCCCTTGCTCACTTGGCCACTGGATTCAAGATAGCCTGGCTGATGAGGATTATGAATCCGAAACCGGTCCCAGGACGCTTGTTTCCGGTCCATGGAAGACATGGCTTGGCAGTTCGGGCTGGACTGTTCCCATGAGGCACAGGGTCAGACTGATTTGCATATAGCCATGTGTGAAATGGGGTGGCTGAGTGGGCTAAAGAATGGTGATGGATTAAACCCAGATCAGTTGACTGGGGGTGAGTGTTTGATTTGCTCAAACGCTCCGCCCATCATCCCCTTTTGTATCGCTTTGTTTGCCCTAAGTGTGGCAGGGTATGCTCAGACGTGAGTCCCTTGCTCACTTGGCCACTGGATTCAAGATAGCCTGGCTGATGAGGATTATGAATCCGAAACCGGTCCCAGGATGCTTGTTTCCGGTCCATGGAAGACATGGCTTGGCAGTTCGGGCTGGACTGTTCCCATGAGGCACAGGGTCAGACTGATTTGCATATAGCCATGTCTGAAATGGGGTGGCTGAGTGGGCTAAAGAATGGTGATGGATTAAACCCAGATCAGTTGACTGGGGGTGAGTGTTTGATTTGCTCAAACGCTCCGTCCATCATCCCCTTTTGTATCGCTTTGTTCGATCTAAGTGTGGCAGGGTATGCTCAGACGTGAGTCCCTTGCTCACTTGGCCACTGGATTCAAGATAGCCTGGCTGATGAGGATTATGAATCCGAAACTGGTCCCAGGATGCTTGTTTCCGGTCCATGGAAGACATGGCTTGGCAGTTCGGGCTGGACTGTTCCCATGAGGCACAGGGTCAGACTGATTTGCATATAGCCATGTCTGAAATGGGGTGACTGAGTGGGCTAAAGAATGGTGATGGATTGAACCCAGATCAGTTGACTGGGGGTGAGTGTTTGATTTGCTCAAACGCTCCGTCCATCATCCCCTTTTGTATCGCTTTCTTCGCCCTAAGTGTGGCAGGGTATGCTCAGACGTGAGTCCCTTGCTCACTTGGCCACTGGATTCAAGATAGCCTGGCTGATGAGGATTATGAATCCGAAACCGGTCCCAGGATGCTTGTTTCCGGTCCATGGAAGACATGGCTTGGCAGTTCGGGCTGGACTGTTCCCATGAGGCACAGGGTCAGACTGATTTGCATACCGCCATGTCTGAAATGGGGTGGCTGAGTGGGCTAAAGAATGGTGATGGATTAAACCCAGATCAGTTGACTGGAGGTGAGTGTTTGATTTGCTCAAACGCTCCGTCCATCATCCCCTTTTGTATCGCTTTGTTCGCCCTAAGTGTGGCAGGGTATGCTCAGACGTGAGTCCCTTGCTCACTTGGCCACTGGATTCAAGATAGCCTGGCTGATGAGGATTATGAATCCGAAACCGGTCCCAGGATGCTTGTTTTCGGTCCATGGAAGACATGGCTTGGCAGTTTCGGCTGGACTGTTCCCATGAGGCACAGGGTCAGACTGATTTGCATATAGCCATGTCTGAAATAGGGTGGCTGAGTGGGCTAAAGAATGGTGATGGATTAAACCCAGATCAGTTGACTGGGGGTGAGTGTTTGATTTGCTCAAACGCTCCGTCCATCATCCCCTTTTGTATCGCATGCCCAAAGTCGCCAGATGGATCAAAACCAGCTGCCTCAAGCTCATCCTAGACAAGACAGAAGGATTAATCTTCAGCAAAGGCACCTCCCTCAGGGACTCCATATGGTGGCCTGCCAAGCTCAGAGCCACACACCTCCCCGCAACCCAAGCAAAGAACCTCAGAATAGCAATCAACATCCAACTCACCATCCCCGGCGAAGTGAATGCACACTTAAGATGATCAAGAAGATCTTAAAATTGACCCCCACCAACACTCGGAGAACCGTCACCCAAGCCCTCATCACTAGCAAGCTGGATCATGGCAAATCATACTATGCTGGAATCAACACTCAACCGACCAGAAGACTCCAGACCCACACTCACATCACCCTGCACCACAAAAAGCCCCATTGGTTTCCAATCTGCAAACAAACTCTCTTCAACTCCTCACGCACACATAAAAAGCCTTACAAAACTGTGGCCCAATGTACCTCAACAACCACATAAACATCCACAAACCTACCAGACACCTCCACTCAGCCAGATGCCTACTCTCACCCCCGCATATGCAGACTACTACTCATACCCGCCGCATATGGTCATTCCTTCTTCTACCGCTCTCCTAAAGCCTAAAACTATCGCTCCTGCACATCAGAGCTGCCTCCTCAGTTCTTGAATTTGGCAAGAAGCTGAAGATTTGGCTCTTCACCTGGCCCTGACCCTGGCTTGGCCCATCCAGCTCCTGTTTCAGCACACGGAAACGGATGTATGACGGTACAACGCGTACCGTTACAACGCGTGCCTTTACGACGCAGTTTTAACAATGCAAGTCGTTACAACGACTTGCGTTGGGGGGCGCTGATAGTGAATAGTTTAATTTACTATTCCAACTCCAGTCTCCGTGGATAGTAGGGAAGGTGTTGGATAGTACAGAATGAACAGAATACCTTGTAAATGTTTATCTATCCATAGCCCAAATAACTAGAATGTTAACCTGGTTCTCCATCTTAGGTGTACAAAGTTGCAGTGAAATACTGGTGCCTGATTGTATGTTTAGAATCTGATAAGTGCACATTTACAAACTACTACATTGATTAGTGGTTTGAAACACTTACTAAATAATGCTAAAAGTTGAACAGTTTGACCTTGAATACACGCGTAAAACACACAATAAAGGCAAATCATGGTAAAAAAAGTTGCCATCCTTAAATACTATTGCTGAAACAAGGTCTTGAACTTGAGTGTCCATTGTGCACCAACGTTAGTAACTTGCATATTTTAGTAGAAGTGCATTCTAATGACAACGACTCAAATAAAGGTTTAAATCATAATCATGAAGCTGAGTTATCTGTTAGCCTGCTAACTGATTATCTTTCACATAATATGCAAATTGCCATAAAAATATTTGAAGGCAAATTTGTCACTACTTTTAAGATTTTAACATATAGTGCAATTCAACATCCATGTTGAAACCATGTTTAAGCGGCAGATGTACGACCCTAAATTGCATGTGGAAACAGGTTTACGACCCGTTTGCGCATACAGAATGGTCCTGGGCCATGTACAAGTCCTAAATAACGAATCACAATTTATTTGTGACTCGCTATTTAGGAATTGTGAGTTGCAATTAGGAAGGGGCATTCCCTTCCTAATTGCGTCCACAAATAAATGTACGAATGTTTTGCGGCCGCAATTGCGGTTGCAAAACACTCGCAAATTACCACCCTCTTCAAGAGGGTGGTAGAGGGTGGTAATGAAGTCGTAATTTGGAAAGGGTCCCCTGGGGAGCCCTTCCACTTTGTGACTGTCTCTAAAAATATTTATTAAGGACAGGCAGTCGTCCTAGGGACCACTACCTGCCCTTAAAAAATGAAAAAAAAATGCATTCCATTTTCCCTTAAGGAAAACGGGATGCATTAAAAAAAACTGCTTTATTTAAAAGCAGTCCCAGACCCGCAGGTCTGCTGAGCCCAGCAGGCCACCATACCTGGGAGGGCCAGCCATTCCCAATGGGGTCGCAAATTGCGAGTGCCTCATTATTTTTCACGAGGCTTGCATTTTGTGACCCCATAGGGCATCGCAATCAGTGTCTCAACACTGTTGTACATTATAAATTGCGAGTCGCAATTTGTGATTCGCAATCGAGCGCAAATTGTCAGTCGCAATTTACAATCGGCGTACATCTGGCCCTAAATGTACTCAGCTTTAAGATCCAAAAACGTTTTCTTTCTCTTAATTTAAATCCATGATTGCATCCTCTTCTATTTTTTCTAATGCTTTCAATAGCTACAAATTAAAGTCACCTATTTAAAATGCTAATCCTAATGCCTGATATGATTTTACACCAAATAGCTATCATTCGGGTTTTTGAATGCTCTTTTGTGTTTTTTCCATCTTTTTCTTGACAGGTCTACTTAAAGTTTTAACACAGGAAGTTATAGACATGAAATATTTGCTATTGCAATTTAAAAAAAAAAAGGCTTGTATTGGGTAATATTTACTGAATCCCAAAACGTTGTTTGCTTATTGTTAGTGTAAGAGCAGCATACACAGTTACCACATTTGCAGAATCCATGTAACTCTATGATAGTTCCATTGTGAGATGTGTTTTTAGAGTATTTGAAAGTGTCACTAAAGTATAGAAAAACTTTTGCAGTTGTCCCACATTTAAAAGTGATATTAGGGCCCCATTAAGATGGCGGGCGGATTGCCCTTGCCAGTCCAGTGGTAGTCACCGCCGACCCCGCGGGGGCAATCCGCCCGCCATCCCTGTAGAAAAGACCCACCGCCACATTAGAATGGCTGGGTGGTCCCCGGCGGACGGAAAGACCATCTGCCACTTTTTATGTCGATCGACCGGGTGGAAAAGGGTTCTATATGGTGGCGGTGTCTGAAAGACACTGCCAGCCTTATTAGAATGGACATTCCTGAATGCCGCCACGGAAAGGCATGTGGAATCTGCTTGGAGGCCCATTGCGGGACCTCATGGACTCCGGGGGGCTGGGGGTGCACATGGGGGGGTACCTATGGTACCACCATGCCTTTCAAAGGACAACAAGGCAGGCACCGCGCAGTGCTTGTCACGTTGCACAACATGCATTTATAGCATTGCGGCGGGAGGTGCGGCGGGAGGTGCTTTTAGCACTGCCCGACGCAATGTTAAAAATACGGGATGCGACGCCACTGTGGCGGGAGCATCCTCATAGCCCCCACGGGACCCTCGCCCTTTTGGCAGGCGATCCCATTTATTGTGAGGATGGCGAGCGGACAAAGTCCGCCCGCCATCCTAATGATGCCCTAAGTTTGGTATTGATATATTTGGATACTTCACTGCCTAAGTGTAACAAATGTCAATGCCCTTGGAGAACCTAATATATTTTGGAATTTTTGTTTTTGGACTATGTTACAAATCTCACTTTAGGTTCTGAAAATCTCTGTTTTTGAGGTGGGTTTGCTTTGTATATTAAATCATGCCTGGTGATAGGGTTCACTCTATTGACTGCCTTTTATACACATTTATAGTTATAACGTCTGCCAAGAAATCTATTCTTAATAATAATGACCTCTGTTTGATACTCATTGTCAGTGCTGCCTAGAATATGAGCTCTTCACAACTCCCCAGAAGCAATATCAGTTTGTTGATGCAAGGGGTGTGCTGAACTAAAATGCTAAATACTATTGCTGAAGTGGGCTTACATACAGAAGACGGTATAGTTGTCCATTTATTGAATATTTCCTGGGCCATGATATTTTTTTGAATTTATGTGTTCAGCTTACATACAAAGTATATAAACTCAATATTTTTGTTCCCTATATTTTTGTCATCATATTTGTATACTGCGATACTTTTGTTCCCCATATTATGTAATAAACATTTATATGTAGATGCAGTAAGGTTATCACTTCAAGATATGACCCGTTTATGGGCCAAGAACTCCTATTGATGGAGTAATGCTGCATCTCTTGATTGCAGAACATCATTCCCGCATAAAAATGTTATCCCTGGGTTTAGCACAATGCTCTAGATGAGGGACTCAGTGCAATCTAAAGCCTCCAGCACTTTAGAGAAGGACTCAGGGCCAGGAAACTGCCGCTAAAGCAGCGATAATGGGCTTGATAATATGCCCTTGTGAATTCCCATAGAAGCCCAGGTTCTGGTGTTACCCTTTAGCAGCAGTTTCCTGCCGATAAAAGCGGCGATAATGTATCGCCCTTTCTTGATAATATGGCCCTCAGTTCCCACACTCACTCTGGGGCCGAAGGAAGCTCTCAGTATTACACCGTTGCCACTCCAGTTCACTCCCTCGGCTTGCTGGGGCTCGCTAAGCCACTGGAGGCACTCATTCTCCCACAGGCACTTGGAGGAAGGAGTTAGTGTTATCTACTGACTCTGCAGGGCCTGAAGATTCACTCATGGCCCATCATTGACCCACTGGGGTTAAGAAGGCACAACATCCCCTACCAGACTCACATATGTGGATGGAACTCTCAATGTACTCACAGGCCATATGGTCTTTGTGGGACACTCATTGCCCCTCACTGACTCCATGGTCCTTAGGAGACTCTCAGTACATAGATGGGCTCATGGGATGGCTCTGAGTGTACCCAGCTGACCCAGGGCCTGATATTGCACTAAGTATCCATACATTACAGCTGGAATAGTGAATGTATTCCATGACGAGTCAGGAGTCACTCAGTATCCCTGATTGCTCCATTGTTTCTAAGTTCTTCCCACTGTGGCTGGCTCAGGAGTCTGGGGCTGAATTGTTATTGAGGAAGTACTGCACACATTGGAACTCCAAGTATCATGGCAAACAGCTTGTCCTCTGCAGTTATCCAGAGGTGAATTCAACAGGTCAGTGCTGCTGAAATTTCCAGGAGAAAAATGTGGGGTGATCTCTGATACATGAAGAATATGGTGCTGAACTCACCAAAACCACAGTTAATAGGCAATTTTTTTGTTCAATGCTGTGAGACCCCTTAAATCTCCACAGGAACGTAATGGAAGCTGGCTCCCAATGCCCACCTTCCACCGACGCCTAAGTGCCCACAGTCTAATGTCATTAGCAATGACTGCGCAGACTAAATGCCCTTCAACCTCCAAGCCGTCTTCTGTCATGACTCGGAATATCTGGAACCGCAGAGAATGACTGCGCAGACTGGGAGCTTTAACACTTCCTTCCAGGAATTTCAACACTTTCGAACTGAACCCTGCACTCAGAATGGCTTCCGACTGAAGCCCAATATGATGACTTTTCACAAACTACCAAAACTGAACTCGAAGCTGGCCAAACTTCTCCACTGCGATCTTCCTCACCAATTCAAAAGACCAAGGGGTAGGCAAATTCAGGAAATTTACTTTAACTAAGCTTTCTTGACTATTAACTACTTATTTTCTAAAACCACACTAAATCTTAGGGGATAATCGTTAAACAGTAGTTTCCTTAACAAAGTCTAAATTGAAGTGCGCAGTTTAGAACTCCCCAAGCTCTGAACAAAGGAATTCTAAAAACGCATCAAATGTCACTCAAACCTAAGCTAAAGGAGTGGCCATCTTACACTGCCTAATCTCCACCAATACTGGCTATGGTTTTGCAAAGATTAACCCCAGGATGTTTAAAACATACTTTGCTCCTCCTGAAAATAACAACCTTTCTACAATCTTGTCTAGCAGCAGCACAGACATGCAAAGTCCTGACAATACCCCCTCTCAAAGGCCGTTTTAATGGCTTAGGTTTAGAAGGATTCTGTAAATGGAATTTATGGGTTATTCTAGGAGAAGGAACATTGTCTGCAGATTCCCAAGACCGATCCTCTGGTCCATAACCCTTCCAATCAATGAGATAATAAAGCCTTCCTTTAAATCTTTTTGAGTCTAAAATTCCTTTCACTTCATATTCAGATTGTCCATTAACTAACAATGGTGCAGGAACCTTGGAAATTCTAGTATTAGCTGCACATCTTTTAAGAAGGGATACATGAAATACTGGATGAATGCCTAGGTTATGAGGCAAATTCAAATTCAATTTCACTGTAACTGGTCCGATAATCTTTTCAATTGAATGTTGTCCCACAAAACATGGTTGAAACTTCTTGCATCCTTTCAAATGAAGATGCTGAGTTGACAACCAAACCTGCTCTCCAATTTTGAATTCCGGTGATTGTTTTCTATGCTTAACTGCATGTTTCTTACAACATTCTTTTGCTTTGACTAAATTACTGACTGCAGATTTAGGAAGACAGCTTAACTCTTCCACCCAACTTCTAACTGCTGGAAACTTAGAATTGCCCTGATAGACGAGGAGATTAGGATGTCTTCCATAATTTAAAAAAGAAAGGGGAATATCCTGTAGAAACATTCTTAGCATTGTCATGTGCAAATTCAGCCAGCCTCAGTAAATCTAACCAATCCACTTCTTGATGGAAAAGACATAGCCTATGATATTGTTCCAATTTCGGATTAATTCTTTCCGTTTGACCATCAGTTTCTGGGTGATAACTAGTGGAATATTTAACCTCTACCCCTAGATCTTGCAGAAATGCCTTCCAAAAATGCGAAATAAATTGAGGGTCTCTATCTGAAATAACAATCTTTGGGATCCCATGAGCCTTAATTACATTTTCACAGAACAATTTAGCTACTTGTTTGGCCATAAGAACTCCTTTCAAGGAAACAAAATGACTCCTTTTAGTAAAAATTTTCACAAATACAAGAACGGAGTTATGACCTAGACTCAAAGGCAAATCTACAACTAAGTCTATTGTGAGCGTATGCCATGGATGAGGAGGAACAGATAAAGGTTGTAATAAGCCCTAAGGAGCCTGTCTGACTAATTTCCCTCTAGCACATACTTCACAGGTCGTCACATATTGTTGAATATGAGTCTTCATATTTGGCCATCAAAAATAATGTTTTATCAAGTCAAAAGTCTTCAACATGCCCTTGTGACCAGCCAATGGGAGATCATGACATTCCTGCAAGGCTATCTTTTGAATCTCGGATGTGTAACAAAGCTCCCTTATAATATGGCAATTGGTTGGACAACACTCTTTTCAAACGTTTTACGCACCAAGCTCGCATTTCTTCCAACGTCATATTCTTCTTAACTTCTTCTTCAAAATCCACTATAGAAATTGCACTGATTATCTTTGATTCAGGTATAATGGACTGTTCTTCCATTTGATGTCTTTGCTCTTTTGTCTGAATCCGAGATAAAGCAGCAGCTTTTCCATTTTAATTTCCTGGTTGATAAGTGATGATGAAATCGAAATTAGCAAAATAAAGTGACCAATAAAGTTGCCGAGGAGTTAAAGTTTTTGCTGATTTTAAAAATTGAAGATTTTTCTGATCAGTAAATACTATCCCAACATGTCTGACCCCAAGCAAATAATACCTCCAATCTTCAAAAGCACCTTTTACTGCTAGCAACTCCTTCTCAGCAACTGTATAATTGATTTCAGCAGGACTTCATTTCCTTGAACGATAAGCAGCAGGATGTAGTTGTCCAGTTGTCTTATGACTTTGAGAGAGAACACCTCCAATTGCTTGACGAGCTGAGCTCATCCATAGTGATGCTTTTTGTGTGCCTTCAAAGGCAAGGCCTTGATATCCTCTGACATCTTACATAACGTCTATGAAGCTGTTCCTTGACGGAGTGGTTCCACTCATGAAATGGACAGCCAAATAATCCAAACAAAGGATCTGAAAAACCTCTTCCGAGATAGAATTCTGGAAAGTCAGCAGTAGGAGGAGTTCTACCTCCCTGACACCAATGTGCGCCATATTTTTGTCCACTGATGCAAACCTGCCGCTCTCAGTACAAAAGGGCTATTTTCAATCACACAGTACCGAGGTGTTCAACTGATCAAAAGAACTCTTGTGGATTCATCAGTTCCTGAAGGACCTCAAGAGATGCCACAATGGTGGCTTTATGAAGATATGATGCGCTTACTCTGAGCTAGAATCACTGACTTGCATGTTGCCGCCCGAGCCCCCCCCCCTGCTCCCCCACCCCTCCTGTAGGTACACCTCAACAGGACATCCTGTAGCAGGGTTGCACATCTCAGAAAGTAAAAAACTAATATCTGGCACCTGAATAAGAGCCCAATAGGATGTTATGCTATCTACAACTACCTCAGCATCTGGGCTGATGGCTGAGGCACTACACATTTTCTTCATTTTAAATTAAACATAATGCGTAGCACATTTTTGCAAGTATCATCTAATTCACTTCATATTATACTCAAAGTGATAGGAGTTACATGTATTTCTGCTTTCACATGCGCTTATGAGAACACCTTGGCATATTTTCAAAGTGGTTAGATGTGGCAGAGTGTTCTCTGTTTAGGATCAGCAAAGACAAAGAGGCAGCAGGGTTGACGGCAACTGCACTACCTAGGCTAGTCACGTAGTGTGCTTAGTACTCGTATTGCCCACCTCAAATGGTCAGCTGCCACATGACCACAAATAGATACATAAAGAAGGTAGATGAGAGGAAATACACATGATCAGCAAATTACAGAGTACGCAAAGTAAGGTTCATTCAATAGTCGTTTGTCGGTTTTGTTGCATGTCTTTATTTTACACAAGTTCTTTGTACAGCTGTAAACACACCCAACGCATTTCACCCTAACAAGAGCTTCTTCAGGGCTGTAATAGCATACAACATAATCACATTTTAGACACTACTCATTGAAAAACGTATTGACTCTTATTGAAAAAAAGGAGTAGAGAAAAGAAGCACGTGAGATTGGACAGTCAGAGTCCAAGAAAAGAAGAAACACGCTGCAAAAGTCATGTAAATGAAATGAAATGAAATGATATTTGTCAAGCGCACGTTCACCTACGGTATCTTGGCGCTAGGGTGGGAAGGCTATCTGATACTAAACAGGAGAGCTTAGATGAAAGCTAACGAAACAAGCTGATACAGCTGATGCCGCCACCAGTCAGTGCGAATCTGCTTGAAGAGAATTCCTCAGCTCCCAGCGAGTCACTAAATGACTCGATACCTCTCCCGAATTGCAGACCAGAATGTGATAGATCCCCACCCACAGATTCAATACCTGCATTACACAACATAAATAACACACACGACATCCCAAACAGAGTCGGAAGCGACAACCCAACCAAGGAAACAAAGGATAGAACTGTGAAAATGAGAACAGAACAACTACGGAGTAGAGCAAAATGCACAACCCGAAGTGGCAGGGCAATCCTCCCTAAGAAAACACCCCGAAGCCAGAAAGAAATTAAGAAGCTCCAGAAAATAGTAGGCAACCTGGCACAAGGCTCGATGATAATTTCGCAGGCATTCGAAAAAATGTGGGAGTTGACGGCAAGCACACACTCCAAGGTCTCGGATATCCAGAATCTAGTACTCGCCGCACAAAGAAGGAATGACGAGATGGCCCTGTCCCTAAAAAATAGGCCCAATAGACCAGACAGGATAAACCCTTTGTCAAACAAAGAAACTCAGGCCTTACTCCGAACCTATGAACAACCGGACCGGGAGAGGGAGGAGAGAATCAGAACAGTACCAATTGATTCCAATAGAACATCCAGAAAGAATGACAGGAAAGCAATTCACCTCAACCTTCAACATATTCAGTTATCAGCAAATGAATCCGAAAATGGGAACATCCTTAACCCTGATAATCCCTTGAAATGCCTTCTACTCAATTGTCGTTCGGCATCCAAACATGCATCAGACATAGCAGCACTCATCATCAATAAAGAAATCGACCTGGCAATCCTTACGGAAACGTGGCTAAAGGAATCATCCTCGCCCGCCATTGATCTCTTAGTTCCACCTCATTATAACATTATGAGATTAGATAGGCCAAGGAAAACAGGAGGAGGTATAGCATGTATTCATCGATCAGAGATAGAGGTCAACATGATTCAAGCCGACCCCATAGAATCTTGCGAATACCTCGGTCTGAATATAAGATCATCAAATAATCAAAAATGCAACTTGCATGCATTCTACCATCCACCAGGAGATAACGCAAAATTCGCAGAGCAACTAATAGAGATCATAACTGCCAACTCCAATCCGGATGCCAACAACATATTCCTGGGTGACTTTAATCTACATTGGGACGACGACAATGACAAACTGGTTAATTCGTTAAAAGAGTTCCTCGCCGAACTAAACCTCATACAAGCATGCACCCAACCTACCCACGCGCAAGGAGCGACCTTAGATTGGATCATTTCCAGAAACAAAGAGACATTGATCTGCGCCATAGATCCATGCGACTGGTCTGACCATCACGCCATAACATTTGTGATTCCCACAGTGAAAAAGGGTAGAACCGTACAACCCCCCAAGTCCACAAAATTGATCCGAGAAATAAAAGAGGCGAATATTGAGCTATTGGTCGAGAGCTGCGAGAGAGACTTAAAGCCACCTAACAGCATACAGGATGTAAATGAGCTGACTGAGCACTACATAACCTCAATAGGAAATATCGTCAATGACACCATGCCTCTAAAATTGAAAAAAGTTACCGACAAGCCAAAGAATCCGTGGTTTAGTGGATCACTGAATGAGGACAGGCGCAAACTGAGAACAGCCGAAAGAAAATGGAGACAACACCCTTCCTCACCTGAGCTGAAAGCCCTCAGAAAAATCAGAAACGAATATAACAAAAAGGTAATCAATTCCAAAAAAGAATTTATAAGAGCAGAACTAGACAATGCCAAAAATAGACCACGAAAACTCTTCGAGATACTAAAACAGCAATCAGATAAACTAGCCAAATCAACCCAAGAAAACTCAAAAACTCCCTTAAGCTGTGAGGAATTCTCTACATTCTTCTCCGAGAAAACAAAATCGCTAGAGGTAGAGCTCTCTAACGCCGCGGTTATCCTTCCGACCCAAACTTTGCCGAGTAGCGAGGCCGATGTGACAACAGAGAGTAATAAAACAAAGAATGAAGCAAACTGGGACACATTTGAATTATACGACCAGGTCAAGATCGCCAAAACACTGTCAGAAATCAGACCAAACAACCACTATCAAGACCCTTTACCTGCAAAATGTGTAAGAGAAATCAGCCACATTGTGGTTCCAATCTGGACCAAAATTATAAACGCTTCACTTACACAAGGGATCCTCCCTGATTGCCTAAAAACAGGACAAGTGGTGCCAATAATCAAAAAACCGACAGCGGACGCATCAGATCCGAATAACTATCGACCAGTAACCAACATCCCTTTACTGGCCAAACTAATTGAGAAATGCGTGCAGAGCCAATTGAAGCAACACATCACCAAGTTCTCCCTACTAGACGAATGCCAATCAGGGTTCAGAGCAGGGTACAGCACAGAAACAGCGATCCTGCATATCGTTGATGACGCGCTACAAGCCCTAGACCAAAATCAAGCATGCCTATTGATTCTCCTAGACCTGTCATCTGCTTTTGACACGGTAAACCACGAAACACTACTGTCCAGGCTACAGGACAGGATGGGATTGACCGGTAACGTGCTGAGATGGTTCAATTCGTTCCTAAGCAACAGAACCCAATGATTCCGGGTCAACCAAGCAATTTCAACCCCTTGTCCTAATGCAATTGGGGTCCCGCAAGGCTCAACACTATCCCCAGATCTATTCAACTTGTATGTCGAACCTCTTACAGACATTCTTCGGAAATCAACGATATCCTACCACATGTATGCTGACGACACGCAAATATACTTAAAGATCGCCTCCCTTGATGACATAGATCTAATGAATAAGACACTAAAGATGGCTATGCAATGGTTAACGACGAATAATCTGAAATTAAATGTCCAGAAAACAGAATTCATGCTAATTGCACCTCCAAGGAGTCACCCGAAAGTAAAGGAATGGACCAAATTGGTGACTGCGCTTAACTGCACACCAACCCTAGTCAACTCAGCTAAATCATTGGGAATCTTATTAGATGAGAACCTCGACATGAAAGCACACATTAACTCAATGGCGAAAAGTGCCCGCTTCCATCTGAGCTACCTTAGAAAATTAAAACCATTCATCTCAGAGGCAGACTTAAAATTGGCTATACAGTCCCTAGTCATATCCAGGATCAAATATGGTTGCTCTACATTAACTGGTCTACCTAAAACATCTACAGCTCCGCTAAAAGCCTGTCTCAACGCTGCGGCAAGACTTATCACGGGATCGAGGAAATTTGATCATATATCTCCTCACCTGAAAGCACTAAACTGGCTACCTTATGAGGCCAGAATTCAAATGAAGACAGCATGTATCACTCACAAAGCGGTGCACTATAACACGCCAGGATACCTAAGCAAGAAAATAAAGCTATCGGGAGGAAACAGACCAACGAGAAGCGCCAAGGAGCTGCTGTTGAGGCCGGCCTTTTTTCAAAAGAAAAAGACATATGATCGAGCCTTCACTGGAGCTTCCCCCAGAGTTTGGAACTCACTCCCTCCAAGCATTAGGAAGATCCAAAATGTTGCAACATTCAAACGGGAATTGAAATGCCATATGATGAGTAAATACCTGGCATAGGGAAGCCGACGGATCGCTGGTATGAACTACTACATCAGCTGAAAAATGGTCCCTCTTCATGAATACCAACATTATCAAGAAACCGACTCCACTCACAAGCCTCGGCTGTACCCTGATCGATACCACAGTCCTGTGTGAACCAATTGCTGTTCTCAGAGCCAAACTATATAACCTCTACCTCACCATATCCATTGATATGGATGGTGTTATAAGCTAGGCCTTTCTCACTTTTATTACTAATTGCACATGTGTTTGGAATATATTTATTTAGGCATCCTTTATAGCCACAGCTTCTTCTACCTTATATCTGTTGGTTGTTAGAATTGATATCTGACTGTCAATGTGTAACCTACCTCGATGTAATGTGATGTAGTGTGCTGAGATGGTCTAATCCATTCCTAAGCAGCAGAACTCAACGAGTCCGGATTAACTAAGCAATCTCAACCCTTGCCCTCATGCAATTGGGGTCTCGCAAGGCCCACCTTATCTACTGGTATGGACCGTGTTATGAACTAGGCCTTTCTCACCTTTATTACTAATTGCACATGTGTTTGGAATATATTTATTTAGGCACCCCTTATAGCCATAGCGCCTTTTACCTTATATCTGTTTGTTTTTAGAATTGATATGGGACTGTCAATGTGTAACTACCTCGATGTTAAGCGCTCTGATACCCACGGGTCTTGTTCGCGCTATACAAAACTCTATAATAAATAAATAAATAAATAAATAAATAAAGCCATGTTTTAAGGGATTTTCTGAAGTGAGTGTGGGAAGGAAGAAGACGAAGTGCAGGGGGGAGGGAGTTCCAAAAAAGAGGGGCCTGTGTGGAAAGCCGCAATCCTCCATGTTTTTTCCGCCTAAAAAGGCAAGGGGTGAAAAGATTGTGGGTGGAGGAGCGGAGGTCACGCTGGGGAGCATATCGGTGAAAAAGAGAAGAAATGAAAGAAGGTCCCTAAGAGGAAAGAGCTTTGTGAATCAGGCAGCCAAGTTTGAAGAGGCTGCGCTGAGCCTCTGGGAGCCAATGGAGGCGCTTCAGCTGGGGCTTAGTATGAGTGGATTTTGGCAGTCCATAGACCAACCTGGCTGCCTGATTCTGGATAAGTTGAAGACATTTGGTATGATATGCTGGCATGCCCACATATAATGAGTTCGCATAATCGATGCGGGAGACAACTAGGCCCAGGGTGATCTGGACAAGAGCTTTGTGAGAAAGAAATCTACTGATTTTTCGTACGCGACGTAGATGGTAGAAACAGGTAGAAACCACTAACTTAATTTGTGCCCTCATAGAGAGGTCTTTAGAGATGGTGATCCATAGACTCCTGACAGTGTCAACAGGGGAGGGAGAGGGGTCGAGTGAGCGTGGCCAGAAAAAAGAATTCCAAGGGTTGTTATGGGGGCCGGTGAGAACTAACTCCGTTTTGTCAGGGTTAAGTTTGAGCTGATTAATATTCATCCAGGAGCTTATGAAGTTCATTACAGAGTGGACGTGTTGTATAGAGGAGGAGGAGGGGTCGATGCTGAAAATTAACTGAAGATCATCCGCGTAGTTGAAAATAGTGACAGATTTTTGTTGGAGCTCCGAGATGAGAGGACGGATATAGAGATTAAAAAGAAGACGGAAGAGGACGGAATAGCCATGCTATGTGGGAATATTATGTACAGTCACAAAAAGTTGTGAAAAGCAAAAGAATTGCTAGAGAAAATCCATGGCTAAAGGAATCCGAAGGACAGAACAATGCCTAAGCCCAAAGGTCTACAAAACCATTGTGTAATCCCATAATACAGTCAACAGTCAAAGTGCCACACTGTGTTAGAAAAGTTTAGATTGTCTCCTAGTCAAACGCTTACCAAGAAAAGAGTAATGAAGTATGTTTGCCAATGGATTGAATCTGGTAGTATCTAATCCACGCAAAACGTCCTTCTTAGGGCGTGATCTGCAGAGAAGAGGCCCGAATACAAGAAAAATAGTATAAGCTGTGTAGTGGCAAGTTACCACAAACCTAAGCACAAACAGAAATTGATTTATATCAATTTGCGAGAAAATTTAAATAAAAAAGATTCTTTGCAACTGTTGATAAATCTGTGGATCTTCATACTAGAAGCAAAGGTTCTGAAATCTCAATAGCTCATCTAAGAGATGTACAAATGCTTGTTTCAATAACGGAGGGTGAGAGATTTGGGGTCAAGGATATGGCAAAACTATTAGATATTGAAGTGGATTATGATTAGGGCTCCCAGTTTTATGGTATTTATTTTTTTGCCATTTCCGTCTGCATTTATCCATATTTATTTTTTGGGCATTTTATCTGTATTTATCCACGTTTATTTTTTCCACAAGTACAAGATGACCCTGCAGCTAGTATTTTTCCACATTTATTTAAATTGACAATGGACACATGCACTCGTTCGTTATTGGTCAACACAATACATTCATCTGAAAACGTTGCCATTAGTAGAATGTCCCAAATACGACTAAACGTGCTATCAAAAGCCATTTGTCTCATGGCCTTGCAGTTTCTGTCATCGGCACAGAGTGCCACATCCTCTCCCACACTGAACACCATACTGCCCCACTGAGAGAACCTCACACTGCCTTCAGATATAACCCAATTGTGCCTCACTATAAACACCTGGAAGCAACTCAATTCAAATTATGCGCTAGAAAAGAGTAATATGCTGCCTGAAAAAGCATTTCTGTCTGTGCCCAACACTGCTTTCTAATGTTATCATTTTTGAATTGGGAAAAAGTTCAGGATTTTCCATACCCTAACTGACACAGATTGCACAGTGAAGGTGGCTTGCACTTTACTGTTTCCTTATAATTCCATAGTTATTAATATTTTTGTTTTTGCTATTGTCAGCTTGAGATCCTGACCACAATTATGGCCTGACAGACAGGGGCAATGGATGCACTAAGATAAACAAAGAAACCCCATTTTAACAGGACAGGTTTGACTGAACTCTGTTCACAGTAGAGTATAAATCAGCACCAGGGGTGGGCTTCTAAACACAAACTTTAAGCCCCTCCATCTGTTTTTTGCTTACTTTTTCCAAAAGATTTTAGACCCCTTTAAGATGAGTGTTTTTGGATTGCCCTAATTATTGAAGGGTTAACGCATGATCCAGAAATAATTTTTCTTGGATTGTGTTTTTCATTTAATAATTTAACATATATGATACAAAGCTGTAACCCAGTAAAAATGTTAGTTGATCATAACAGTCTTTGGCAAACCGTCAGTTTTGTTGAAATGAATTATGGAATTGATGCAAACCCACAGCATTTCAGTAAATAGCATATAGAATCAGGCAGTTGGACTGCTGTGCGAGGTAAGATATTGTCAGAGCGAAGATAATTTTCATCAACTTCATGTTTTTGAAAACATCTGCTTCCTGATAGATGGATGAGCTCAGCTTTACCGAAGTCAACATAAAAGTGATGGTCGAATAAAATGTATTAATTATTATGAAAAAGGGACATTATTATGAAAAAGGGACACACCATTAGAGAATGTATCCCGTAGGCCAGAGGTTGTCATATAGCTCCTGTATATCCTTATATCGTGTTAAGTTAGCATAGGTACATTTGAGGTTTAAACGCCATTTTTCTTTCTTGCAACTTCTGCACACGACACTTAATTGTTGACTTAGCTTTCAACCTAGTAGTTTGCCGTGGTGTATGTGAGAATAATATGTTATTGCTCTGATATCAGCTTTGCTTATTAAACTATGTCTGCACGAAGAGTGCTGAAGTTTCAGGAACAACACGATATGGAATTGTTATGAGGTCTGATCTCCACGCCTTCATAGTCATAACACAAGTGCAGCCTTTGCCAACTCTGGCTTCAGGCGGGATTGATATTGCTTTGCACGAGGCACATAGAACACACTTGATGCGGTGCACATGCAGAGAGAGCTGGTGTATGCTGATGTGATTCCTTCATGCTAGGACACTAAGGTATGGGCCCGCCCTAAAACAACCCAGAGACCTTCTTAGCTAATAATATAATATATGTGTTAGGGAGGGTGAGATATAAGTGTTGTTAACTCTTATTCATTACAGTATGTTGACATGCTGTCACCATTCGCTTTTTATGTCTTAGTAACTATGCTGGTAATTTTGCTACTGATAATAAGTATACTTGTATTATCTAAGATACTGCGCCTGAGAAGACGGCATTAGTAAATAAACATTTCAAATGCACATGTGTCTTCTTTACTCCATGTTCTGGTTTGTAATGATAATATAATGAAAGAGTGTTCATGAGTTCCACGTATCCTGAGGTACTGTAAGTTCATGTTCTGGTTTGTCTAAACATTGGGAGTTTGATAAGACCAATGAGACACTGTAGCTAGCTCGGTAAGGGGTAAGTTGGGTACTAAGGTGAGTTTTGGGACACCCTAATTCGCCGAGGTTCCAATCCTCTGTGCACAGTTCTGTGTGAGAACAGAAACCCTGCGACATGGCGCCCAACGGTTTCGGTGGTCTTATATCATGACACTCGAGTAGTATATCGTTCATACCTTAACCCCTTCAACTCCGTTTCCGGAAAGCGGGGGTGTCGGTGAAACCTACGTATTTTTTGAAATAGGTCTTATTCAAGCTTGATTCTACCTTAAACGGTTTCTTTGAATTACTACCCAGTTGTGCTACAAAGTATTCTTTGTATTTTCTTGTTTCCAGTGTTGTCATGGCGGCGGTGGCCATTGCGCAGCATAGTCGCGTGGCGGTGCGCAACCATCTTCAGACGTACCAAGTCCCGGTGGATGGGATGGCTGTGATTTTCGTGGTGTGTGCAGATCCTGCGTTCCCTTTCGAGTTGTTTTACTCTTGGGTTACGTTTCCGGCTGTGGACGCTAATTCTGGTTTGTTCCACTCCTACACCGCCTCGGCTGTCCCGGCTGAATATACACAGTACAGGGCACTGGAAATACCTATTGATCATTGGCAGCATCGAGTTTGGTTTGATGGCGCCCTCCCCCACTCTTTGTCCGCTGCGAGGTTAGGTCCACTCTCGATTCCAGGTACAAACTGGCCTGCGTTGGGTGGTTTTACCCCGCACCCGAATCACGGCGCTTGTACCCTGCAGGAAATTTGCAGGTTACATGTTGTATCTATTTCCGTGATTCGAGCATTAGTGCAATACATCGGTCGCCATCTACCTGGTGGTCCCCAGGGGGGTGCGGCCGTTCCCATGGATCGAGGCGGTATGCGTCTCAATCCAGTGATGGTAAATTCGGTTTTTGGTGCACGTCCAGTTGACAACGATGACTTCCCGTTCTGGCTAGCAGAGAAGTTTGATCAACTGGAGGCGGTTTTTCCGAATTCTACTCCTGCTGATAAGCATAGAATGTTGACGATTACTTTACCCAAGGATTTAACTCCTGAACTTGTTGACTGTGAAAGCTGGGGGAAAACATTTGCGGCCGTTTATACGAGGTGCTTCGGCACCCCGTCTATGAATGCCCTGCCTGACATCATTAAACGTGTTCAGAATGATCACGGACCTGAGGCAGCGGTTGAATTGGGTATGCGCCTGTGTGGTTCTTTTGAGATTGTAAGTGATCTCATACTCTCCAATGTTAAAGGAGATGCAGTGAACTTTCAGGTGTCGAATGCTTTGGCTGCTCTGCCCAATGCCGATAAACCCCGTCAGTTAGCAAAGATCGTTGTGGCCGCTTATAAGACAATTGGCCGCACAAGTAGAGGTCTGAAATATTTTTCAGTAAAGGAGAAAAAACAACCTCAGGGACAATCTGCAGTGTCAGATGTCCAGCCCAAGTCCAAAAAACAGAATTGGCCTAAAAAACAAACACAGGGGAAGCAAAATAAGCAGACTCAGGATTCTTTTCCTGCACTACAAGCTCCTGCGCCGCCAGAGAAAGTTTATGATTTGCGCGATCGCGCGATGATTAAATCACCTGATCGATTTCAGGGTTCTGAACAACGCTCTCCTCGTTCCTTTCAGGAAACATCGGCCCCGAAGACCGGTGGAGGAGGGGGTGGACGTGGACGTGGTGGCCAACAAGGACGTGGTCAGTCCCGCCAGACGGACGGCGCAGTGAAGCAGGAGGATTCTACGCCTAAGAGACCGCAGTTTGCGAAAAAGAAAGTCGCTGCCTTGACAGCACATAGATATGCCACAGATAGTGAGAACGCGGCTTCAGAATCTGACGTGGGCTCTGACCTTGCTGGACAGCGCGGCGGAGATTACCATAGTCAGAGAGGCGCTCCGTCCACTACTGAAGGTGACAGCGACTGATGTGTTCGTTGTAATTGAAACAGCCGATACGAGACTAGCTCCCCCTGAGAGACTTTTTGAAATTATCCTGTTAATTGAAGGTGACATACAGCGTACTGTCAGAGGGGTATTTTGGGAGAACCTTTCGTCTACGTACGACATTTTGCTTTCTGAGGCTGACTGGCCCCCACCTTTTGTGCTCGCGGCGCCGCGAGGGGAGGAGGTAATCCTTCCCAGTTTCGCACACACTGTCTCAACTGAGCATGCTCAGCATTTTGCAGAAGAGTGGGCTCGGGCTCTTGCGCCGGCTCTGTACCGCAACCAATGTGGTTGGGATAAATTGTCTCCTTGCCACGAAATTCCTTTGCGGTCTGAGCCGCAGCCTCAGCCTCAATATCCCATACGGCGTGAAGCTAAAGCTGCCATGGCAGAAATCCTTGAACAATTGGAATATCAGGGAGTTATTGAAACGTGTGTGTCGCCGATGAATAATCCCCTTTTTACTGTGACCAAACCTGACGGATCATATCGTTTGGTATTGGATTACCGGCATTTGAACTCGCATTGCCGTAACTGTGCAGTACAGAATACTCACGGCTCTGCGCTAGTGGATAGTCTAGTGCGTAAGCGTTTCAAGACAACGCTTGACATATCCAACGGTTTTTATGCTCACAGACTGGATAGCTTTAGCTCCCAATGGACAAGTTTTATGTCCGCTGGTGTGCAAAAACGCTTCCGGCGACTCCCGATGGGCTACAAAAATAGTCCTGGAGTCTTCACCTCAAGAATAGTCACTCTATTGGAGAGTATCGATCCGGATGCATGTTCTTATGTGGATGACAAATATCTCACAGACGACGAAATTTGGATGCATCTGTGTCGAGTGAATTCGATAATTTGTAATTTTGCAGATATGGGTTACAAGTTTAATTTTGCAAAATCGCACATTGCAGAACACACTGTGTTGTTCCTCGGCTATGAGCTGAACAATGAAGGTCGAGGATTGGCTCCTCACTTCCTGGAGAAATGCGCACAGTTGCGCGCTCCTACAACACTGAAAAAATTACAGTCTTTGCTGGGCTTCTTGAATTTCGGCAGAACTTATGTTCCGGAATATGCCCAGCGTATCAAGCCTTTGTATGCTTTGATACAACCTACTTTCTCAAAATCAAGCTGGCTGCCTGAGCATTCGGCCATTCTGCAATCATTGCAGGCTGATCTGCTCGCTTCTGAATACTTACTGACTCGTGATAACCACACCAACCTGGTGATAAGAATAATTCCAGGGGCAGTGGGTTTCACGTACCTGACTTTTAATGAAGGAGACACAGTGCCTATTGCTTACAAGTCACACTTGTACACTTCGGCGGAATTGCGATTTCCCACTGTGGAGAAAGTTTTAACTGCTGTACAGATGGCGATTCTTAAAGAACGATCTCTGTCACAGGGGAAGCGCATGTTAGTGGTAACACCCTGTCCTCATTTGGAGGCAGTCACGAAAGCCAGTGTACCAAATTCTAAAGCTTTGCACCCACGGTGGATTCAATGGGCAGCGTCATTGACGTCCACGGATGTCACGTTTATTTTTGACGCCTCTTTACGGTCGCAAGAGTACTTGCAGTATGAGTTCGTTCATCCTGCTCCTCTGGCTATGCGACCTTTGGAGGACTTCCATTGCATCATTTACACTGATGGGTCGGCGCAGGTTGCGCATGGCTCTAAACATGCCTACGTTTCCGCATGCGCTATTGTGGTTGGTGCTATGTTGAACGATGAATTCATGTCCAGGGAGGTACACACGTTGCCCCTGGGCGATTGCACTGCACAATTGGCTGAGCTTCGTGCTCTATTACTAGCGTTGGAGTACGCTGATCCAAGTGTTACTACTCTGATTGTAAGTGATTCTTACTACTGTGTCCAGTCTTACAATGAGAACTTGTTCTTTTGGATTCAAAATGATTTTCATGATTCCAAGGGTAGCACAATAAAACATAAAATGATCTGGGTTCGAGTGGCAGAGCTTAAGGCTATGTTGCCACTCGTTTATGTGATTCATACTCTCGGTCATCAGCGCGTGGGAGTACACGCTGTTGGCAATTCGCTTGCTGATGAAGCGGCGAGATCAGCAGTATCTACATACTTAGTTGCAGCGGTTACTAGATCGAAAACCAAGATTGATAGCGACATCTTGGCGGCAGTTGCTGCCTCTGAGAAGGGAAGTAAACATCCTGCGGGATTCCCTTCGAAGTACAAATACCACTTAAGTCCCGAAAAGGTTCCTTTTGTGACAATTCCTGACGTTGGGGAACGGCTGATTCCCAACTCGGATCGCAGAGCAGACTTGATTACAGCGGCGCATGAAGGTGTGGCGTCTGCGCATGCGGGCGTCTCGGCCACTGTAACTCAATTACAACAACGTTTCTGGTGGCGGGGACTGTACAAACAGACGCGTGATTATGTCCTTCTTTGTGACATATGCCAGCAGATTAAACCTTCAACTGCTACGCGTCCGCCACAGACTCAGTTGTACATTTCTAATAAACCGCTAGGTTGTGTTTATTTAGATCACTGCGGTCCTTTTTCATCTGATACTGCGTATAAGTACATCTTAGTAGCAGTTGACTCATGCACACGCTTTGTGTGGGTATGGCCACATCGCAGCGCTGATTCACGGACTGTCATTAGAGATTTGCGTGTCTTTATAGGGATTTTTGCTTGTGGTACCTTCCATTCGGATCAGGGTCCGGCTTTCGCCTCTAAGGCGTATAAGGATGCCATGACTTCGTTGGGGGTCCAAGTCAAGTTTTCGTCTCCCTACAGACCTGAGGGTAACAGTGTAGTTGAGCGAATGAACCGTGATTTAAAGAAATCTTTGACAGCCCGAGTTATAGGCACTGGCAGAAACTGGCTGGCTCACCTCTATGGCGTGCAGCGTGCTCTTAATAATCTCCCTAGAAGGTCTCTGGGTGGGCGGACCCCATACGAAATGCTCTTTGGCATCAAGATGTACGTCCCTGACCTTGACGGTCTAGACTTGGTGGTTCGCGCCACTTGCTTTGACGCAGATGAACATTGCAATGTTTTACAGAATCTACAAAAGACCAGAGACAGTCTTGCAAAGGAACATTTGCCCTCCACGTCGGATGATGCGTTGCAGATCCCGGTAGTTGGCTGGCTACCCCGAGTTGGCGAACTGGTTCGAGAGAAGATCGATAACAAGAAAGAATTTGGTCCTTCCTATCGAGCTCCGGTTCCAGTCCTTGGAGTGAAGGGCACAAGAACAGTCATTTTACCACCACTTCCTGGTCGTAAGGAAAACAGGTTTATTTCAATTGACAATGTCAAGATACACAGAGTGGCCGATTCTTCTTAGCATGACACCGGCTGTTTCCTGTCCTTCCATTGTGAGAAATTCAGTTATGCCCACTGCTTCTAATATTGAACCTGAAGTGGCCATCGAATTACCTGCTGTTTCCAGTCCGTTATTAAATAATTTACCCGGAACTAACATTGATGAGATAGACTATACCTACCCCACTGATTTATCCATGCCTGACCTGCAAGCACGTTTAGCCACGGAATCCAGATTTTCATTTGACTCTGCTTCCCTTGCTTCGAAGAAACCCTCTCGAATTGCAGTTTATGCTAGCTTGTTTAAAAAACATTTTTTGATTCCCCCTTGGACATACATTTGGCTGGTCCTTTTTTCAGTTTACCTTTTTATGTCAATTGGGTTTGTGTTTTATTTTTTTCGAATCATGAATGGACACTTTGTCGAGGAAAGAACATGCATTACTCATTTAAATGGAACTTTAGCTCCGCTTTCCTCGTCACATTCTACACACAGATTTAAAAGAGACTTGACTTTGGTTAACATCACAGCATGGCCTGTCCTTGATGGAATCGTGTGGGATGCAGTTCGGTTTCAGATTCATGGCCCAACGGAAGTCGTTAATGTCCCTAATGTACTTAGAGTGAATATGGGGGATGTGGTGAAACAAAACATTCGTTCTGATGACTGGGATGTCAATGCTGTAGAAAGTTTATTTTCTGATTTACAGTACTATGCTGCATTTGATGCTGAGGATTTATATTTAGAATCTGCTAATTATGGTGAATTATTCTGTTATCAACATTATGGCAATCACTTCTTACACAAAACATCTTCCAGAAGGGATACTGTTAACTTTACTCAGTGGGAACATTGCCCAGCACCTCAAGAGGGGAGTTCTGAAACGTTTCTAAAGAAGTATACTTACTTTACTGACTTTAACCAGTCCAATCCCGAGTCCTTTTATTTTAAATTTCAAAAAATGCCAATGTCCAAGGTTAGACTTACCGATACTAAATTGTTGTATTCGAAGGCCTTCCTTGATCGATTAGCTACTGGAGGCTATGAGTTATGGAAGGATACAATAGACCTTAAATCGGTTTGGGGTTCAAGGGCCTGGCAGGTACAAGGCACTGAGGCTTTGCACCGTGCATGTCTCATCCCGAATCATATGTTGTTTCTAAATGAAACGGTTTCCCAGACCACATGCTTTGGATTGGCTACTTCTAAAAAGTTAAACACTCCTTCTTTCCCGGAGTTGGAAGAATATGATGGTTGGAGTAATTTTACTCTGTTGTCCATTAGAGAATTACAGACTCTACTTCTTAATTCCTCCTTTAACATTTCCAGTATGAATCCTAAGGGTTGGCTGCTTTGGCACCGTAGTGCTGATTCTTGCCAACATAGATTTTTGAATTTAACTGACGGTTTTAAAACTGTTAGATCTGATCCCAGGTTTAGCGTAGGTCATACTGTCACCTCGTATTCTGTAGGCAAATTGTGTCAAAATTGGCTGAAACATTCAACTTTACCTGCGGTTAAGGATCACCTTTCTAAACTAAATGCAGATGTGGACTTGAATGATTTCATTAAAGGCCCGGCTGGTGGCAGGTCGAAAAGGTGGTTATATGGGGTTTACAATGAAATTTGGAAGCTATCACAGATTGAGGCTGCTACACGCCTTAGGGCTATTGATCAATCAAATCTTGAGAAAGTGCTTGCAGTTGTTGACAATAGCATTAATGTGCTTTCCTCTAGAATTTACACATTGGATAATATTGTGTCGTCAGTCGTCGATATTGTACATGATGAAGTGTCTGTATTATACCATGGTCAAAATCAATTACGATCAATCATGCAGTTTGCATGGACTCTTCAAACTCTAAAAATAGGTAAAGTTCCCTGGGGGTACATGAACGTTTCTACTTTATTTGCACCGTTTAATTTGACTGACAAACAACGCTTACTTTCGATGCGTGATGCTTCCTTTTCTATATTGAAAGGTTAGAATCTTTACCTTTTTCCGTGGCTGAAGCCACTGCTGCAACGTGGCTTATCCACGGTTTAATAACGCTGCCTTTTGCTTTATATAAATTTTCAAATTGCATGAAATATGTACCCATAGGTCGTTATGAACCTTTAGGTAGCGGTTTCCTTCATGAAGTCTGGTCACTCCCATACACATACAGATGTTTTAAGGATGACCAGGAAGTTTATCTGACAGGGGAGGAGTGCACTGAGACGCCAGATCATTCTTTAATGTGTAGACACATACAGTTGCACGGTTCATGTAACAAGGACCGACCGAATATGGCTTGCGTTTTGCAAGGCACGCCAGTTCCTGCTATCATCCCCACGTTTAAATTATTAGAGAATGGTAGTTATTTAATGCTCAATAATGAAAACTGTTGTGGGTTAATTAAAGGTATACCTTTCATAGTAACAGTAAGTGAGCGGGTTATTTGCTGCAGAAATGTGCTTTATCCTCCCACACGTGAACATAGGGAGTCTTCCATCTGGCCACAGATACCAACCTTGGGAGCAGAATTCAGTGGCATGGCTAGAATAAGGGCTCTTTTGTCCCAGAAAGAGGTGGCCTTGAGCTCGGCCCGTGAAACTTTCGTGCTTCACATTGCAAACACCCGTACAGAGGTTCAGGCACTTTTGAATACTGATTTGCCTTTGCATTTCGGAGCGATGGTTCGAACTATCTTTAACGCATCCTCCACAAAAGGCCTTGCACATTTTTTTAAAGTTGTTAGCAGTGGTCTCGTGACTTCATTTGAAAAGATTTTTGGAGTCATCCCTGCTTTCTTCCATTCTATTTTTTCGTCCTTGTTTGGAGGGTTCCCATTTTTACTTGCATTAGCAGCTGGCGCGCTAGTGGTTTTTTGTCTCTTTAAATATGGATGTCCTTCCTGTGCAAGACCCCGCGCAACAGCTACTGACGCGGTTTCGCAACCGCATGCTTGAATATTATGGCACACTGCCGTTGGCGACATTGAGCACGGCATATGGATTATCTTTTCGATTCTCCTACTTCACCTGTGTCCAGCCTGTATTTCACTGCCTGACCTATGATTTCCATTGGGCCATTGATTTGTGTCTCTGCGGACCAGTTTCTCCTGACGTCGATTTTAATCAGCTGATGAGTCCTATCATTGCTCACGAGTTGGTTTGTTCTGACGAGAGGATTATGGCCTTAGCAGTGGCGCATGGACTAATGGGTCCCTGGGATATATTGTCGGCAGCACAGACTTTCTTGGAACTAAGTTTTCTTGAAAACCCACCGAGCTGTCCTCTGATGGTTATAGAGGATCCGGTGCTGGGAGAACACGTATGTTCCTTTCATCTTTTAAATTGGATGGCTGAACTATTTTCGGATGAGGACAGTGATTTCCTATTAGAGGCAGTTGCTGCTTACTTTTCATATACAGTTTTATCATAGACACTGCCTCGGATTGACGCGCTGATTAATAGCATTTCATTGATTTTATTGACTTATTTGTCAAGAAATTTTTTATTTTACTTGCCTATTGGCTTGAGCCACGTTATATTTTTGGGCTATTTTTTAGCATTACTTTTTAAAGTTTAGTTTCGATTCATGCTCGTTTACTGTTGAGTTCTGCTCTCATGTGATGGCAATTCTGTTATCATATTTAGTCCGTTCTCGGATCATGGGGGGGTGTCATATAGCTCCTGTATATCCTTATATCGTGTTGAGTTAGCATAGGTACATTTGAGGTTTAAACGCCATTTTTCTTTCTTGCAACTTCTGCACACGACACTTAATTGTTGACTTAGCTTTCAACCTAGTAGTTTGCCGTGGTGTATGTGAGAATAATATGTTATTGCTCTGATATCAGCTTTGCTTATTAAACTATGTCTGCACGAAGAGTGCTGAAGTTTCAGGAACAACACGATATGGAATTGTTATGAGGTCTGATCTCCACGCCTTCATAGTCATAACACAAGTGCAGCCTTTGCCAACTCTGGCTTCAGGCGGGATTGATATTGCTTTGCACGAGGCACATAGAACACACTTGATGCGGTGCACATGCAGAGAGAGCTGGTGTATGCTGATGTGATTCCTTCATGCTAGGACACTAAGGTATGGGCCCGCCCTAAAACAACCCAAAGAGACCTTCTTAGCTAATAATATAATATATGTGTTAGGGAGGGTGAGATATAAGTGTTGTTAACTCTTATTCATTACAGTATGTTGACATGCTGTCACCATTCGCTTTTTATGTCTTAGTAACTATGCTGGTAATTTTGCTACTGATAATAAGTATACTTGTATTATCTAAGATACTGCGCCTGAGAAGACGCCATTAGTAAATAAACATTTCAAATGCACATGTGTCTTCTTTACTCCATGTTCTGGTTTGTAATGATAATATAACGAAAGAGTGTTCATGAGTTCCACGTATCCTGAGGTACTGTAAGTTCATGTTCTGGTTTGTCTAAACATTGGGAGTTTGATAAGACCAATGAGACACTGTAGCTAGCTCGGTAAGGGGTAAGTTGGGTACTAAGGTGAGTTTTGGGACACCCTAATTCGCCGAGGTTCCAATCCTCTGTGCACAGTTCTGTGTGAGAACAGAAACCCTGCGACAAGGTCACGTCCCCCTCTGCGCAGTTTAGTTTCTACCTTCTGTAGATAAGGGTGTGGAATGGTAACAGAAGGGCACACTGTATGCAAACCACGTGAAATGTACAACCAGAGGAGTTACGCTGGCACAGTTTACAGAGTTCACTTTCTCCACTTGAACTTTGCCCTACTTGGCAGGCGTACAGCTCCAGAGCCGAAGCTAAGGTAGCACCGAGGGACAAGCTTGACCTTATAGACGCAGCTGGACGTTTCACAATACCTCCCCCTATGTTGTGTGTGTCAGCACAGGCAGAGACAGGTTAACGGGCACACACACAGTTTTTGAGCTGCCTGCCACCACCCGAGTACTTCACAGGTCTTTAAAAGACCATTCACTTGCTAACGAGGCTTTGTTATAAATACTGATTTACTGACAGAGTAAATCGCCTTGCAATCACCATACCATCCTGTTTTGCAACTCTCTGCTGGAGCACAGCGGCGCCACAAAATGTGATAGTATTTACCCGTTTTTACATATAAATACAGAAAAAGGAAAACTTGTTTTCCGTCTGTATTTATACGTAAAAATCCATTTAAACGGAAAACGGGGAGCCCTAATTATGATTGCACCAGGCCTGAACATGTTAGCACTAGATTTGTAAATCAGATTAATTGAATGAGAAAAGTTAGCAGATATGATAATACTGTACATTGGAATAAGTATGGATACTGTATTCATGTGTGTATATATCTTGTTTTCTCACAGCCCTGATGAAGTCCTGTGTTAGGACGAAACGCGCAGGCTGTAAAGAATTAAAGGAATTGTCTGAAAAGATGTGGCTAAATTGAATTCATTAATATCAGACTGAAAGAAATCAATGGAACTGATGATTGGATGTACTTTCATGAATAGAGCTTGAACATTGCAATTGAATTGGAAATCATTGGCCTGTGGACTGGATTGTGTTTAATAAAGTCAATAATTCATTGATGATCATGGAACACTGATTAACGCTCCTTTTTCTTGGACATTATTTTGAAGAGTGTGGCCTAGAGCGGTGGACCACAAAGAGTTGAGCGTTGTGACTAAATAATTATTGAATTTCTGGAAATCAGACTAGTGCACACATAATATTGGTTTCAGTAATAATTATTATTCCAGTTTGCTTCCATTATCCTTAGGGACACCATATTGCATGTTTTTCTGTTTTAATTGTTGTGATTTTAAGTAATCTCTAAATAAAGCGTCCTGTTATAGACAAACATTTAGAGCAGTTGAAAGGTCTCAGTAAGGAAAGAGTCCACAGGACTGCTTTTGCAGATTTCTATCAGACAGGTCTCTCCAAGTGGGTCCTCAATCTTCACTGGTGTGATCAGTACTCTCTGTGGCCCTTGAGGCGTCAATATTTCCCTCTTATTATTTAATATCTATATGGCCCCACTGGCCGAGTTGATCTATTCACAAGGGTCCAGCCTCCTCATGTATGCCGATGACACTCAGATCATATCATTTTTGCCTATTACAGGTCGAACATTGGATGTTTAACCACCATGTAAAGTTGAAGGACAACAAGATGGCGGCTCTATCCTTTGAGACCTTTCCTTTTTGGAGACGTCTGTTCTGGCCTGAAACTCCAGCTCCGTACCCTACTCCAGTTCCTTACATGAGGAATTTAAAGTGAGATTGAACTCAACCCTATCTCTATGCAAGACGCCTATCTCTATGCAAGCAGGTCAAGTCTGTGGTTGGTGTGCGTTTCTCTTTTATTTTCGAACCCTGAAGACAACTCTACATTTGTTTTCTTTCTTTCATAAGGGGGTTGATTTTACACGCTTCCATATCGGTTCGGCTCAATTATTGTAATGATGTTATGTTATGTTATGTTATCGCGTATTTGTAAAGCGCACAGCTACTCAATAGAGTGTATCGGCGCTAGCGGAAACAGAGTGATAGTAGGAAGAAGAAAGCGAACTCACACACGAAAGGGAGAAGATTACTGCTGAGACAGCCATGTTTTATGTTGTTTCCTGAAAAGCCAAATGTCGGGCAATTGCCTGATTGCTGTTGGGAGTTTATTCCATAGGTGTGCAACCTGAACTTGAAAAGAGCGACCTCCTCTACGGGAGCGATCGAATTTAGGCTCACTCATCAGATGTTGATGAGATGATCTTAAATCTCTACCTCACTCTTCTCCTAATGTAATTTGCCCCAGTGCCATGCAAGGCTTTAACCCCTTCGGTGCTCATGACGGAACGGTTCCGTCATGAGCGTCGGTTGGCCTGTGCTCATGACGGAACCGTTCCGCCATGAGTCCATAGATTCTTTAGAACCTTCAGCACTGCAGAGGAATTCGCGCAGCGCTGAAGGGGTTAAAAGCCGATTTCAGGGCTTTGAACTGAATTCTGCGGCGAATAGGGAGCCAATGTAAGTTCTTGAGATGAGGGAAAATGTGCGCTCTAGGGCCCAACATGAGAATGGCGCTAGCGGTGCGTTCTGCACAACCTGGAGTTTACTCAGTAAGCATTCTGGGAGACCCAAGTAGAGGACATTTGCGTAGTCCAGCATTGAGGTGTCTACCTCAAGTTGCCTGATTACCGGATCCATAGGCTCATAGTGGACTGAAATGATACCACTGGATTGGTGTTGTGCCTAAGAGCCTGAGACCGCATTGCGCACACTTTGCCTTCTCCTCAGTGGTTACCCATAAAGGAGGGCATTGTTTAAATACTGCACCTTGTGTAGCATCATCTCTACAATCTGTTCTATTCTGAGAAATTGATTTAAGTGGTAGAATCCTATGTGCACTTTGAGATCTAGTGATCAATCCTTGCCAGTGATCCCACGGTTCCAACGCTCCTCGTAGTAAGTTGAGATTTTGACATTGCTGCAGCATTGAGATGGAGCAAACTACTTCTGCATTTTAGGAAAGAGGCAAATCTCTGTACCTTTAGTTGTCTCAGATCTCATTCACTCGAATCAATATGAATTCTGCCAAAAGTCTCTTCTTTTTTCTCCTTTACACTCTGATCCTTGAAAATCCTTTTCCAACATCACATCTATAAGAGCTGCTTACTTGGTAGGTCGATGGAGAGTTTGAGCTAAAACCTCTTTTAAATCGTTACGTAACCCTTTGTAGAAGAGAGCAGCTTTTTTTTTTCTGGCCAATTGGGCTCCACAATTAATTTATTGAAATGGGCCAAATGAGTCCCCAACTCTTTGTTTCCAGACGCAGCTCCAACAGCTCATTATAGCTTGGGACACCCTTCTTCTATCAAATATTCTTAAAAACTCTGTTTCAGAATGTTCAAAATCATATAGAAAAGGATCATTTCTTTGTACTAAAGGCATTGACCAATTTGCAGCATCACCACTCAGATAGGACAAAACAAATGCCGCACATGATTGAGCATCAGGGAATAAGGCTGGACGACACATAAAATGCAATAAACATTGAGTAAAAAAGACTTGAGCTTTCTGAGGATCTCCACTAGGAATCTCAGTCTTAGGAAAAGGTTTGAAAATCTGGCTATTCGCTCACACATCATAGGTTGGACTGATGGCTTATTTTGTTTTGGGTTCTGTTGTTCAGCGCCTGGATATCCCAATAGTGGTGACAGTTTACAATTTATAAATTACTTAAACTTTAACCTAAACATAAAGAGGAGAAATAATCTAAAACTATTCTTATCACTCATAGGCATGGACATGATGGATCTCTGTCAGTCTCCCATCTCAGCCTTCATTACAGGGCTCACCAATAACTGGTGGTCAGTCGGAAAGGCAAGCATGGCATCGTAACTCCATCACTGAAGACGCAGACCACAGAGATCAGAGACCCTGGCAGACCTCAGCCGGTACTCTGCGCTACAGTCTATTACAATGATTATTTAAACTATCATGCCGTCTCAATTCTTTGCCCGCTGAAATCAAATCCAGCCACGTTTCCACCCTTGCAGGGGTGCTTATACCATCTGGATGTAAGGGAAGAACCATTGGCTGCGAAGAACCTGGGTCAGGTTTGCAACCTGATCCTCTTTGATCTTCCTATGACCTTTGACACTTAAGAGCACTCTAATCTAGTCATTCAGCTGAAGATCTGTGAATGTCTGTGTTTCAGATGTCTTCGCATGCCTTAGTAACCGTTTGAAATTGAGTCCTTTTTCCTTGAATTCGCGAACACGATCTGTGGTGTGTCACAAGGTTCACACTTACCTCTACCTTTCTAACCTCCATAGTTCCTCTATTTGTTATTTGCAGCAGCAACAACGGGTGTCACATATTTGTGAGAAACGCCTTCTTCCATAACTTGACGCCTGAGGATCAAAGCAACTGTGCTTCACCAAAGCAAACAAAATAGAAGAATCTCAAATCATTCTACCTCTGGATACCAAAGCCAAAGTCTTGCTCGGAGGGTTCAGAGACCCTGGTGTGTCGCCTTTAGGCCTGGGCGGTAAATTTCATTCTGCTTGCGGAATTTGGGTAATTTTGCGTTCCGCGGAGAATGCGGAATTGCCAAACATTCTGTGATCCGCTGAATTTTTTGCTTGTTCGCGCTTTCAAAATGCGTGTTCATGAGATATTTCTCCCCGAGCACGCAATCAGCATTCATGAACAGGAAAAAAGCATTGCAAACGGGCGGAACAAGCAATTCCACGCGTTCGCAGAATTTTTGCATGCTCGCGGAGATTTTTTACCGTTTCGCGAAGCTTTGCGAAGCGCGGCTATGCAAATTCCACCCACCCCTATACGCCTTTATATTTGCCATCTCTGTTGTCACCCCGACACCCCCTGATTTCACTGTGAAACGTGATTAGATATCAGAGTGTTATCTTTGATTCAACACTTCAAGAGCCACTGGAACCGTGCAGCGATGGAGGACAAAGCAGGGCCGACTACATTATTTGCCATGAAAGGCAAATTATATAGCTCAAAGGAGCACATTTAGTGGCAGTGGTACTTTGCTAGTTTGCCATTTTAATATAATAATGCTGCCTGAGCAAAGGCTTCCTCCTCAAGGTATCGATGTAACACCTGACTAACCCGAGCAGCATCAGAAAGCAGCCAGGTAAACTTTGCATTGAGTCTGCCACGGTGTGACTGTAAGTGTGGCGCTTTTTATAGTGGCTTTTGATCCATTTCAGCTAGAAGCAATTATTTAAATAAAATCTGAAAATTATGCAGCAGATGGTAGATTATGTGGCAAGTGTGGTTAACCCATAAATTATGAGGAAAACACCACAGCCACACAATCACCTAATTCCAAAGGCCCTAACTATGGGTTAGTTAGGAATATGGCTCGTGAACGTGGTTTGCCTCTTCCAATATGGTGGTGGGACTGTCCTGTTACTGCTGACTTGCTTCATCCTGCGAATGGCTGCTGACCGAAGTGCCAATAAAAAGAGTATGCATAATGGTAGCCTCCGGTCTTGTAATAAAATTGTCCCGCATGACTTATGACAGTCAGGGTACCACGCGGGTGGACGGCGTCCCCCCACTTATTTTACCGGCTGTATGCCGTCCCCCCTGCCAAACAGCTGAACTATACTCTTTGGCCTCTCTGGGACGAGATCGGAGCGCACCTTTTGTGACGTCACTTTCTGTTGTGACTTCCCTTACGGTAACAGCGTCCCCCCACTTCTCTTTTTAGGACTCGTGCCCTGAGTTCATGGCTATGACATTGGGCTTGACTGCTCAGCCCATCCTAATAAGAAATCATATCATCACATCCGCATCACCGTCACTTCACAAACTGTCAGTTTATACAAGGGACACAATCTGAACACTCTGGGCATCATACACGTCTTCTTCCAACTTATGAGCCTCAAACATTTACTTATTGCGGATGTATGACATTACAACGCATGCTTTTACCACGCATGCTTTTACATCGCAACTTTTACAACGCATGCCTTTACAACGCATAGTGTTGAGGGGTGCTGGATAGTGAATAGTTTAATTTACTATTCCAACTCCAGTCCCCGTGGATAGTAGGGAAGGTGTTGGATAGTAAATTAAATCTATTCCCTATCCTAGAGCGCCCCCCCAGCGCAATGCGTTGTAATGGTTTGCGTTGTAAAAGTTGCGATGTAAAAGCACTGCGTGGTAAAAGTTGCGTTGTAAAGGATGTTTCCCACTTATTGCACCCTCGACTTACACCATCCTATAGTAAGTTCCAGTGATGGTGCAAAAGGGAAGGTTACAGGTTCGGTGCACATTTCAGTTTCATTTTCCAAAATAACTCTGATGTCTCTGTCTGCGTTTTACTCCAGAGGGAGCTTCGATTGTGAATGGCCTCCATAACTCTGGAACAAGTTTAAAATGTCAGAATTGGCTACTGGTAATATCTACAGGATGTGTAACTTCGGGCAGGCTTGATTCAAAGTTCTAAATCCAGCCCTTATCCTTTTGCACTGAAATATAGGTAACAATGGGTGGTAACTAGAGTTACCACAATTTTTGTGCTTTTTTTCCAAGTAAAAATAATAAAGACCTTTTGCTGGGGGTAATGGAGAACATTTTCTGTATCATGTCAGGCAACTTTACATCATTGGGGGTGCGGGAAAATCACCCACTCAGCCAAATTGCTATTATTATGAGTTAAACGTCTATAAAGTGTAACAAGGTCCAAACAAGGTATGTCGGCACTTTACACGTAACCTCGAACTAAGAGCTAACAGTTTATGTAAACTAGGCTGTCTGAGTTGTAAAGGAAGACATTGTTTGGGGAAAAGGTTAGAATTTAAATATTACCCCATTGTCATTTCTGTTATTGTTTAGTTAGTCTTAACTTACAAGCACGCGCTACAATGCTTTACCAGCCCCTGCGCTCTATGGGCAGGACTGCTGGTAAAAGTAAATTGCAGCTCCCACTGCCGACTACTAAAGGATTCAAAGACTCTGGACGCTGTCATTCTGTCAAATCTGCCGTTCCTTAACCCACACCGCCACCTACTGGTCCCTCACGATTATTTTAATATTTCACCTTATTCCAGTGAATCTGTGGCAACCTGAATTTGAACAAATGTATTTTAAATCCAACTGCATTGGGACGGTGATCTACTATTACTTCGCGGGGACTTCTTCGAACTACCGTTACTACGCATTTTTTACATCGTAGTAACCTTTACTTAGCATGGTGTTAGTACGCATGCTTTTACTACGCATAACCTTTTATTTCGAATGCTTATACTTAGAAAAATAATACAAACTCACCAACTAGTGTAATTTGAAATGCGCCTGCAACCCCAAAAGGATACCATCTTCAAGCGGAAAATTATCGTGATATCAAAGTCAGTTTTATATTTTTAGATAATAGAATTAAGTAACGTGATAACGTAGGATTGGAGTTCGTGCATTTTACGTGGTTGGCACGTTATCGTGGTTGGAAAATAAAAGATAGAATCGTCCATTTTCAATTATTATAAAATACGAGGAAGTAGACCTCATAACGTTGGAACGTCAATAAACGGAATCACACACAATGGAAAGGAAGAATGGTAAAAGGATGTACAGGTAAGAAGAAATAGATAAAAAAATAAAAAATGAAAAAAAAATCCCACGTGGCACATTGTTTATTAAAAATGTTGATAAGAACATGAGAAAGATTTATTAGCACATATTTAGAGCATTGCATGTTGAATATGTTATTAAAAAAATATGATCAGCCACATGGGAAGTAATGTCATGATCACCGGAACATATCGTAATGTAGAGGCGAAATGGAATTTTATAATTTTGGAGAGTGAGCAGTACACAAATTTTAATGTGTGGAAATCATGTTTGCATTCTGTTGTAATCTTCCTTTACCTACTGCACTCTCCTTTCAGTAGTTCTCTGCCTACCTGCTCAGCTTGTGATGAGGTCATGTAGAATGTTGGTGTGTGTTTGTTTGAGTGGAATGTCAGTTGATCTGGAGGACTGAGCAGCCAGGAGGCTGCTCCTGGTGGGGCAACTTAAAGGACAACTTAAGAGGCACTTAATGAACTTACTATCTTTCTATAACTTAAGAATAAATATACTTGGTGTAACTACAAGACCCAGACTACGCATCATTCATCATTACAATACTGGCGACGAGTTGGAGAACTTACGTGATCTACATTGAATTGGCGTATACATATCGAACTGAAGGAGTGCAAAAAGAAGCTAACTGACTGTCAATACGAAACTGAAGAAGAGCAAGCAAAAGAAGCCAACTGTCTGTCCATAAGAAACTGAAGAAGTGCACGTTAGAGAAGCAAACTGGCTGTCCACATGCCCCACCAGTGACCATAGACCGGTCGGCCCCAACGTGGATGTGCCAGTGCTTGTTGAACTTGGTTCGCCTACATGCCTGGAATGATGACGTCTTTGGAATTCTTCGTGGTGTTAGTGAAGGTCTCCTTTGACCCTTGTGACGTTTGATATGAGAAGGCTACCTCCGTCACGTCGGCGTTATGTTCAGCGCCTAAGCGTGCCCAATTTCCTTTAGAAAGCGACGCTGAACGACGCTGTGGCAGCCATTTTGGCACATTGGGAAGAATCCTTTTATTGTGCTGAGAACCACGACGTTTAGCATTGAAGTATGGTGATCGCAATGTTTTTGTTTTCCGGTTTGGTTCACAACGTCTATCAGGTCCCTTGCATGAACTCTGGATTTAACCTGCACCAACTGGACTATGGATGAATGATTACTTTAATTAGACTTTTGGGCGAAGTTTTAGACTTTCGGATGAGGTATCGCTCATCTTCACATGGACTGGACTTTCCGGTGAGGTATCGCTCATTCTTTTACTTGGATTGGACTTTCGGGTGAGGTATCGCTCATCTATCTTGACCACGGTGACCACGTTTATTGTTTTAGTTTGTTGTGTTACTATCTACCTTGTGATGTTTACATTTTGGTTTTCACAACATTGTTTAGGGGGCATGTAACAGTTGTATGCTTGTTTTTATGTTATGTGGAGCATTATCAGAATGGTGTTGTTTTTATGGAAGATGTCGCGAATCTTCCCGTATTTACAACATTCCTTACTTGAGACAGCTCACCGGAGCATGAGACTTTATTATTTTTGCTGGTCATTTGTAGTTTTTGTCTCTTGTTTTCTGGTGTGGTGGTTGGTAAATGTGTGTGATATTTCTCTTGCCTCTACTGGTGTGTTCCTTTTCACAGTTGTACGTGTGTGTCATGGGTTATAAGATATCCCTAATTTTAGTTTGTCGTGGGTTATAGTAATCCATATTTTGTTTTCCGTGGGTTTAATTTCCCAAAATCTGTTTACCTTAGGTTTAAAGAAACCTATCAGATGTTTGCCGTGGGCAGGGCGTTTTCCATAATTTGTTTTCCTTTGGGTATGTTTTCCCAAAAATGTTGTCTATTTTGGGATTAGTTATTCCCATAATTTGTTTTCCTTTGGGTGAAGGAGTGCCCAGGGTGTGTTGCTTTTGGATTGGCGTGGCTCGCGGTGTGCTTGCCTTTGTTTCGAAGTGTTCATGGGTCAGTGTTTTGGATTTGCAGTTGGCAGGGTGACCCATCATATGTTTGCCTTGAGTTCTAAATAATCCTATTTGGTTAGTTTTGGATTTACAGTTACCCATAGTTTTTTCTTTATGGGTGTTGGCTCTGTCATGTGGCGTTTACGTACACCGTGTGGTGTGTTGTTCATGGAAACGCAGTATGTAATTTTTTTTAATTGAACATTTTTGACTTGCATTCCTTGTTTTCCTTATTTTATCAGAGAGTAGGGTATATTACATGTTTTTTTTACTGTCAATTGTGTGTTTTACCATCTCTATACAATATTGAGTAAAGGGGTAGGATGTGTAGTATGTTTTAATTCATGGTGTTATAAAAGAGGTAGGTGGCATGTTTTATTTCATGCATCTTTCCTCTCTCTTTTGTTGTTCCACTACACTACTTCCTTACATTTGTCTGTTATGGTCTTCATAGCAATCGGAGGTGATGTCCCTTTTCTTTTCACTGCTTTCAATGCATCCTCCTGTGCTCTAACGTGTGTCTAACAGCTTCACACTTTCTAATTGTTTTTCATATTATAATGGGGGAGATGTGTTGTAATCTTCCTTTACCTACTGCACTCTCCTTTCAGTAGTTCTCTGCCTACCTGCTCAGCTTGTGATGAGGTCATGTAGAATGTTGGTGTGTGTTTGTTTGAGTGGAATGTCAGTTGATCTGGAGGACTGAGCAGCCAGGAGGCTGCTCCTGGTGGGGCAACTTAAAGGACAACTTAAGAGGCACTTAATGAACTTACTATCTTTCTATAACTTAAGAATAAATATACTTGGCGTAACTACAAGACCCAGACTACGCATCATCTTTCATTACAATACATTCATTGAAAAAAGGGTAAAAATAAGTCTAGTTATGATACAGCCAGTCCTTGTGTTGCTTGCACCGCCAGTGTTGCTTCAACTCCATCCAAGCTTATACACTCTACTTTTTTTTACTTTAGCACTCCAAAGCAGATCAATAAATAAACAACAGAAAAAACACCCACGACTTTTGATAGGTACATCCCCACCCAAAACCCCTGATTTCTCGTCATCCCGCTCCAGGGGTTAGTTTACTTTTTGCTAAGTATCGCGATGTAGTGGTATGCGAAGTAAGTTCTTGAGAAGTTATTGCATTTTAAAGAGAATTACATGCAGATGCAAAGTAAAAGAATGCAATGTAGAAAAATGCGCAGTAACGACATCTGCGAAGTAAAAATCGCGCACTAATGGTGTGCGAAGTAACAACACATTTCCCTTGGGGCGGCTCCTCTGGGCGGCTGCTCCGTATTGGCGGAGCAGAGTCGCCCCACTGAGTCAGTCAGCAAAAAAATAAAAAGAGAATAGAACAATATTAGCATTTTCTTTTTTTCTGCTGACTGATTGAGCCTGGACCTGGCCATGGCAGGGAGGAGGAGTGGAAGGTGCACTGAATATTGTGTATGTCAGTTTGTTTGGCTGTCTTGGGCCGGCCAAACAGACATGCAGGCTGCACAGCTGGGTTGGAGGAAAAGCACAGACACCCAGACACTGTCTGAGCAGCAAACCAGGCCGTTCAGACCAATCCTGCTGCTGCTCTCATGCAATTGAGGGAGAGCCTGTGCTGGTGTTCCAGGGACTGCTGGGACACCATCAGGAGAGAAGAGGAGCATCGAGGCAGGCAGTAGTGTCTGCGGCACGACAGGTACGTTTTAAATAAAAGATATTATTTCCCTAATTCAGCGTCCCTGCCCCACGTGCCCCCCTCCCCCTTTGAGTTTTGCAGCAGCTGCCACTACCTCTTTGATGCTTCCCGGAGGTCCACCAATTGAGTGGGAGGATTGGATTGAATTGTTCGAAAATTACTTGTAAGCCCTTGAGGGAATGGATTTTGCCTGTCAGGAAAATAGCCCCTCTTCTTAGAGAAATGAGGGACAGCATATGTTCAAATACCTACTACAGGTACTGGATGACCATGGAAATGATATTGAGGATATTTATAAGGAGGTCAAATTATGGTTGCAAACTAGATTTGCAAAGACAGTAAATATTGTTATGCGCTACCATAAGTTTTATACCCAATCTCAAAAACCTACAGTCAGTGGATGAGTTTACGGCTCAATTGCGGCAATTAGCACCCAAATATCAATTTGGGTAAATGACGGATGCATTAATAAGAGATCGATTGATTGTTCAGTGTTGCAGCAAAAAAATGCAGGAAAGATTATGGGCGGCCAACAATCCAAACTTAAAGCTGTGATAAGCATAGTCAAGGTGGTGGTGGAATCTGAAACATGCATTAAAGAGATGCAAACAAAAGTTTTTTGGGGAGGTGGCTGAAATCAGTGATGGATCGGATGTAGTCAATGATGTAAAAAACTTTAGGGGCATATGCATCAAAATTCGGTATTCCATGTCCTTCTTAGCGAAAAATAAGGAATCGCTAATAAGGACATGCAAACCGCGATGCATCAAGAGAATCGGTAATAATTACCGAATCGCTAAAAATCGTTATTCCACATCGAAACTACGATAGCGAGACACCATTAGCAAATACCGAATTAGCAAATACCGAATCGGTAAATGCGATTTCGGTATTTGCGAACTAGCAAAAAGAAGCGACGCATCGGAAGCAGGCTAAGAACATCACAACCAGGAAGTTGGACAGCACATGCTCCATTCAGTGCCCGAGGAGCTCAGAGGAGGAGACAAAGCACAGAAGCTGAGGGCTACACAGAACCAGCAGCAACCAGGACCTGCCAAGCATTTGATCATGGAGAAGGAGGCACCCCAGCAGCAGGGAAAGGACACACCCAGGAAGAGAAAGTGCAAGTTCTCTGATAAGGAACTTGAAATACTCATAGAGGGTGTCAGCAGCAAAAATGAGAGGCTGTTTGGGAAGCTGTTCCTGAAGGTGCCTGAGGCAGAAAAAAGAAAGATGTGGCTGCGCATCAAGGACAGGGTCAATGCTGGCGGAGTCACCCACCGCAGCATTGACGATTTAAAGAAACGATGGTATGACCTCCGTAAAAGGGCAAAGGAGAAGATTGCTGAAAGGGTGAAGGATGCAGCAGGCACAGGTGGGGGGTCATCCAATGTGACACCAAACACAGCCCCGGAGGACCTTGTGGAGTCAACAATTGAACCTGAAGCTGTTGTGGGGGTCACCCAACTGGACTCCTCTGGTGCTGCGGAAGGAGGATAAGGTAAGATGCATGGCAGCGTAGATATGCAGCGTGTTGTCAATCACTGCCCACTCCCCCATGCCAGACACAGTGCACATGTAGCCGTGCCTAAAGCACATACCCTCACCATAGTGTTGCATCATGGGAGTTGTAGTCATAACATGAATGAGTGCATGTCCGACCCCAGAGGTGAATGATATGAAAACAGCAGCAAAGGGACAAATGTCCATCCAAATATGTACTTTATATAGACAAAAGAATGCAATACCCACATATAATGACAAAATAATAACAATGCACTGTTTCACACACAGATGCATCCCCCATGGAATCTGATGACAGCGGCCGCTTCGTCATCTCTGAGACCCTAGTGGTGACCGATGCCGAGTACCCACAGGGACATGAAGCCATGTCCTCCCCTTCACCACCACCGCGAACAACACCTCCACCACCGCCATCAGTGCGGACAAGAACACCACCTCCACCACCACCACCAGTGCAAACAAGAACACCACCTCCACCACCACCATCAGTGCGGACAAGAACACCACCTCCACCACCACCATCAGTGCGGACAAGAACACCACCTCCACCACCACCAGTGCGGACAACTCTGCAGAGCCGCAGGGCAGATGTCCCCTCCCTGCATGAGATGGAGACGGAGCAGAGTACAGCAGCCCCAAATGTCCCACGGCAGGCTGTCGTCACTCCAACCACCCTAACAGCAGCACGTCAGCGTGTCAGACAGAGGCAGGGCTGCAGCGAGACCAGTGGATCCGGCAGATGTGTACGGAGATCTTTGAGACCCGGATGCTGCGTGTCCAGCGCCTGCAGGGGAGACACATGGGTGCAATTAATCTTACCATGACAAAACTGTCCAACAGAATTGGCACCATGACTGACGCTGTGCGTGAGCTCACCACAGCCGTAGCTGAGGGCAACAATGACATTAAGCTATGCCTGCAGGAACTGACACGTGCTGTTGTTACAGGCCAACAAAGTGAGCGCCGGAGGCACAGGCAGAAAATGCTCCATACAAATTCCACTATTAGGGCCATCACTAAGCTATGCAACAGCACAGCTGTGCTCTCCCGCAGGTCCGTGTCCCTGCAGGTGGACTTAGGGCATTATTGTGGGGATGTGGCAAGGGCCCTCAAGAGAGTGACCACTGCAGTGGAGCATCTGCAGTCTGGAACTGTCAGTGTCAGCAGTGTGGGAGTGGGCGAGGGGAGTGAGGCAGCCTCAAGTGTGAGCAGCGTCTCCTTGCCGGTGACCAGCGGGAGGAGGCGCAGTGTGCGCAGCGCAACAGCCACTGACACTCATCGTGGACATGTGGAGGAGTCACGGGACAGGAGACTGGGGGTACGTGGCAAATGCAAGTAGCCATGTGGCAATGGCTCCCTATCCATGGTGACGTAACCATGGGCCAACTATAGTGCCACATGCAGCACCCATGTTGACAACGGACAATTTAAGTTTTGCATTTATTTCAGCTGCATCATGTTTGTGTTACATTTCTCTGCATCAGTCAGGTGTTCATGTCCATTAAACCCTTGCAAACCAGATCATGTTGTCAAGGCTCTTTCTTACCTGTCTCAGAAATGATGCCGTGTGATATATGTCCGCCTCCGTTGCCCTTCTGCTGTGTTGGGCACATGTGCCTGTTGGTGTTGGGGGGGGGGTTGCTGTGCACGTAGTTCATCCTCTCCGTCCACCTCTATGGGTATCCCCCTAAGGGTGGTGATGTTGTGCAGGATGGCACAGACTGCTATGATCTGGCAGCAGGTCACTGGGTCGTACTGCAAGGCACCTCCTGTCTTGTGCAGTATTCGGAAGCGACTCTTTAGGATGCCGAATGTACGTTCCACCACATTCCTTGTGCTGATGTGTGCTCTGTTGTAGCGCTGCTCTTGAGGTGTTGCTGGGTTGAGGTAGGGAGTGAGTAGATACTCACGCAAGGCGTAAGCGCTGCCACCTGCAGGATGGGGAGAGAATGGTCAGCATCATAAATGCAATGATACATGTGGGGATGGAGTAAAAGATGATGCATCAATATGTACCTAGTAGGTGTCCCTCTCCAAAATCACAGTTGATCAGGCGCCTGTGGATGCCACTGTGACGGAAGATGTATGCGTCGTGTGTGCTCCCTGGGAATTGGGCTACGAGGTCCGTTATGATGTGCTTAGCATTGCACACGACCTGCACATTGATGGAATGATATGACTTCCGGTTGCGGAAGATGTATTCGATGGCTGATGGAGGACAGATGGGGACATGCGTGCGGTCAACACACCCTATCGCATGGGGGAATTGTGCCACCCGGTAGAACTCCCGTTTGGTGTGGGTCAGCTGCTGGGGGGTTGTGGGGAAGGTGATGTGGCGATGTATGAATGTCAGCATGGCCTCTAGGAACCGGTGGAAGAAGCGCGATAGTGCGCTTTGCGACACGCCTCCGGCCTCTACTATTACCCCCTGGAAGCTTCCAGATGCCAGCAGGTGCAGGCTGCATAGGACCTGGACATGGGCTGGTATGGCGTTGGTCCTACAGGTCTGGTGCTGCAGTATTGGTTCCAGATCTGCTATTAGGCGCATGATCATGGCACGGTTGAGTCTGTACTTATCGTACACCTGTTCCTCCGTCTGCCCCAGCAATGTGATGCACACCCTGAAGATCCTGTCCTGGATCACCCTCCTGCGCTGAGCCTGGGCATTGATCCTCCTCCTCCTAGCAAGCACGTAGGAGGCAGCCATTTTGGTAGGCTTATAGGGTTTCCAGGGAGATTTTTAAAGGGTTACTGATTGTCAGCACCTGGAAAAGAATTTTTTTTTTTCTTCATTCCTTCAAATAACTTTACCTCCAGTTTGAGATTCCCCTTATTTTGCTCATGCAAAATTGCGATTTTGGGCATTTTCGGCATTTGCGATTTTTCATGCATTCCATTGCGATTCTTTATTAGCGATTCGGTATTTCCGAGGTCAGCTTTGGTGGTCGTTATTTCCGATTGTCTGATTTGCGATTCGGTAATTTACCGAGGGGATTTTTTAGCAATTCTTTATTTTTTACCGATTTGGGGTTGATGCATTGCATTTTCTGGTTTTGCGTTCGGTATCGGCCCGTTTTACCGATTCGCTATTTTACCGGGAGGTATTTTGCTTGATGCATCTGCCAGATAATTGCTATGACTTACAGCAGTATTCCAATGGTTGGAGCTTAAAGGTTATTGAAACATCGAGTGGTGCAGTGAAGTCAGTGGAACTCGAGTCACAGGTGCGGTAGCAATTTTTGCATAGGTGATTCAAAGAAATGTTTTGCCATAGGGAACGAATGTCATAACTGCATAACTGCGGCAAGAAAGGACATTTTGTGCAAGTGTGCAAAGCTTCAAATGAACATGTATCGACTTTTGATGAAGTCAACAAGGATGTGGAACACAGTGTCTTATGGTGCATGCTGATGCCCCAGGAGCAATGGACAATGACATAAATAGGAAAGTGTGGCTCAGAGCTATGTTCAAAGTGAATGGGAAAGATATTTTGTTAATGGTAGATTCTGGGTCATTGTATACTCTAATTCCCAAGCAACTGTTTGGCCTGGAAAAACACTGAGATCAGCCGATGTAGTCTTAAAAGGATGTCACGGGGCGGACATAGAAATGATGGGCTATGTTACCACTAAAATCCAATTTAAAGGTCAGGAAACATGTGGCAAAGTATATGTAGAAGAATCTAGTCCACCTGTTTTTGGATGGTTGCACCAATTTCCCTTACATATTATTGTGCATCCAAGAGCTGAACACCAAGTAATGGTGGTGGAAGATGTATAACTGGATGCAGTGTTAAAGCATTATGCAATAGTAGTTGAAAATAGGTTGAGACAAGCTAGATAATGTCTTCATAAGATTCCATTGATGAGAATGGGGTTCCTGTCAGACATGTAACCAGAAAAATTACTTTGATTATTAGAGCAGAAGTCAAAGCGATTTTGGAACAAATGATCAAGGACGAGGACATAGAGCTTGCGTCACCCGTTGTCTATACTAAAAACATACCGGGTCATTGAGATTCTGTGTTGACTTGCGCAGCCTCAATTCAAACATTGTCACAGATTGCTTCCTGCTGCTGAATAATAATGAATTGATTCTATTGATTTCTGGGGGAAAACATTTCTAAACTTGATTTGCGAATTGCTTATGATCAGGTGAAGCAGCACTCTGATTCCAACCATTTGACTGCTTTTAATACCAGTGAAGTGAAGTAATGTTTCAGTTCAAAAGACTGCATTTGGTTTATCATCTGCAGCGAGCACTTTCCAAGACTAATATTAAATGTGTTATCTGGGGTAACAAATGTGGTGTTTTATCAGGAGGATATAATAGTCTTTGGAAACAGCATTGCTGCATATAATGAAATATTGCAGGAGGTGTTGAGTTGCATTACCAATGCAGGTTTAACTCTAAAGAAAAGAACAAATAATTGTACATTTCTTGTTCAAGAGGTATAATATCTGAGATGTCTCAATTCTGGGGAAGGAGTCAGAACCCAACTCAGTTTGATAGTTAATGCGGAGGTTCCTGATGATAAGGACATGCTTTGTTCTTTCATGGGATTAGTGGAATACTATTCCAAATGTGTTCAAGATTTTGCTCACAAAACAGAAGCCTTGACGGTATAGTTGAGGAATGGAAAGAATTTGTCTGCAATGAAGCTCAACAATCAGCTTTTATTCAAGTTAATGATAACATTGCCAATGCTGGTGTCTTGGTGCCATTTCAGGTGGGATGAAGAACCATACTCACTGTAGATGCCAGCGCCCTTGGTATTGGTGCAGTACTTTAGCAAATTCATGGTAAGGTGGAGAGGACTATTGCTTTTGATGAATATAACACATACAATTTCAACACTGTTGTTTCAACGACTGCGTTGTTACAATGCAAACGATTACAATGCAAGTAATTCCAACTCCAGTGTGCGCAACAGTAGGGAAGGTGTTGGAATAGTAAATTAAACTATTCCTTAGTTTAGCGCGCTGCCTACAGCAAGTCGTTGAAACAACTTGTGTTCCAATGGTTCACGTTGTAACAACGCAGTCGTTGTAACGACCGCATTGTAATCGCATGCGTTGTACTGCATGCAATGTAAGCACTATTTCCCCTTTGATTCTCATTCATTTTCTGGGATCGAAAGGAACTATTCTGTCACTGAACGAGTGGCATTGGTTTCATCATGGGCAACAAACTACTTTTGCACATTTATTTGTGGTAGGAAGATGTTATTCAGGACAGATCACAAGCCATTGCTTAAAGTTTTGAGACCTTCAGGCACCAAGAATTGCTCAGGCATTTGGCGAGGTTAGCTGGTACATTGCAAGATTATGATTGCAATGTTAAGTATGTTCCAGGATGGAAGAAAAAGATTATGCACTGTTTGTCAAAGCTAACCGATAACACTGCGGATGAATGTGAGCTTAATAAAGAGAAGGTGGTTGCGAGCGTGACAGACACAATGGAAGGTTTGGATGGTTGTGTTTCAAAGGAGGATTGGACGAGACCTATGGATGAAATAAATGTACTAAAGGCAGTGGTACTCATGGTTAAAGGAAGCGCATGGAGAGGAAGTACATTTCTGGATATGATTAGATCATTTTTCAATGTTATTGATGAGTTGTCTTTGTGTGGTGATAAGCTAATGATGAGAGGTGGTGAGTTTGTGGTGCAGAGCGCAGCGAGGTCCTGGTTGATACACATAGCACATGCGGGTTATTTAGGTCAAACATTGATGCTCAAGTGATTAAGAAAGAAGTTTTTGTGGCTTAGCATGGACATTGAAGTAATGATTTGGGTCAAGGAGTGTGGGGTTGGTAAACATTTCGAGAAACGGTTGAGAGTGGGTTTTGGGGGTTTGGATGAAGAACAGCATGTTGCTGCTGCAGAGTTTATTTGGGAGAAGATTTGCTTGGACTTCACAGGCCTGTTTGCTTTTCTGCCTGAACATGAAAGGTTTCCGCTGTGATGGTTGATGACCGTCCAAGTGGGTAGAGGTGGCTTTTATATGCTCAGTCACTACGAAATATTCAATAGCAGTGCTATGGGAGGTGTTCAAGGTGGAAGGTATTCCAGATGTTCTTGTGATTGATAATGGCACCCAATAAACTTCTTGGGAAATTAAGACATTCCAGAGTAACATTGGTATCAAGCACATATGTACCGCTTGTTACAACCCCAAGGAAATGGTCTAGAGGAGTTGATCGCCAGGTTAGTTACCACAAATTTGGCCAGTAGTGCAAGCCTGGTTGTTCAGGATGCCATACAGGATATGTTGTGGGCTCATCACACCACCATGAATGCTGGCACAGGCATGATGCCTTTTGAAAAGAAGAGCGGCAGAACACCAGGGCCCAAATTGTTTTCTTCATGGATAAGTGATGTGGGTGAAAATTTGGGGTTGTTGTCATTTCATCACAAATCATTCTCTCACAACATGATGTCAACAATAATGTCTGGCAAACTGAGTTCTGTTGATGCAGCATGTTAGCTATTTAGTCCCTCCCCTATGTAAACCTCAGGAGGACAACCCATCTTTCTTCTCATTTCAAAACATTTGGGCAAGCATACGCAAGGGACAGATAAATCAGTCCCCTTCAGCCATGAATGAATGCAAACTGTCTTCCTTTTCCAAAAATAAAATCACAAAGTTGGTTTAGGATGTTCTAGCATCCCCAGATTTCTGGTACAAAGCACAGTGTCTTCCCCAGATTTCTGCTACGAAGCGCATTGTCTCCTTTAATAGTAAGAGCCATCTAACACCTCATGCATCCATGGTAAGAGTGGGCAAACACCACAAGCATCCATAAATAAAATGAAGAGAGGCCCCCAGGTTTAATTTGTAGCTCAGAACTTACAATTTTGGGAGACTTAAATTTCCACCTAGACCAAAGGGGAGATAAGGACTCTAGAGTCCTCTTGGAGACTATGACTAACCTTGGGCTCGCAAAGATGATACAGATTCCCACCCATATTCCTGGCCACAGGCTAGACGGCATTTTTAGTTATCATGATTTGTTTACCACTCCTGGGGCCAGATGTAGGTAGCTTAATACCGGTCGGTAACGGCCGAAAATCGGTAATTTTCCCGTTACCGACAAGTATTTAGCCCTTTCCAATGTAGGTAGCCCTAAATAAGGATTCGGTAATTTACTGATTTCTTATTTTAAGGAATCGTTGAATTACCGAATCCTTAAAACGTATGTAGGAAGCACTCAAGTGAGTGCATTTCTGCTTTAAGGATTCGTTATTTACCACCAACTACAAGTTGGTGGAATACCTTCCTATTCATTCCTATGGGCCTTCAGACCCATAGGAATGAATAGGAAGGTATTCCTCATTACCAAATCAGTATTACCGATTCGGTAATAAGGAATATTACCGAATCGGTAAACTTTACAGATTTATTACCTACATCACATTTACAGATTCTTAAATACCGAATCGGTAAAATTCGGTATTTAAGAATCAGTAAATTATGATTACCTACATGTAGCCCCTGAGGTTTTATCTCTTCCGTGGTCTGGTCACTCTGCCATTATTTTCGAGCTCAGAGACACTAAGACAATCCCAAGTACTAGTTTGTTAAATAGTCCAATCCTTTTCCGACCATGGAAAAACATAAATTTTAGCCTTCTGCAAACCCAACTGTATGACGATTTACCCCCACCTTTACTTGATCCTGAAACGACGGCCCAGAACTACCTGCCCTGGCTAAATCATGCCGTTATTAAATTCACCCCTAGCAAATCTATTAAAGCCAAGAGAACCAAGCCCTCCGAGCCCTAGTACAGAGCGGCACTGCGCCTAGAAAAACAAAGATGCAGAAAACAGGAGAGAAGATGGAGGCATAATTATGAAACTCAAGAACGAGTATTATACAAATTTACCCTGGCTAATTATAAATATCTGCTGATCAAGGAAAAAACAAAATATTTTACAGATCAAATAGAACAGTCTAATAACTCATCTAAGGAACTTTTTTAAGTGATTAATAAACTCTCTGCAGCAAAAGGATATACCAGCAGTCAAATACTTTGCTATAACATAATAATAATAATAAGGTGTCATAGGAAGCGCTGGGATGCCCTTGGGTAGCCATGTGCTATACAAGTGTGTATTCATTTATAATCTCACCTCTTTTTTTGAGAACAAGGTAGAGCTTATATACAACACGTTCAACACATCAGGAAACTATGCCTCTACGCCTTATCAAACTTCAGTAAACGTTATTCCCCAGGCTGATACGTTCAGGTTTAGTCCAGTTTCTACAGCGCAAGTTGAACATCTTATCATGGCATCTAAATTGGGATCCCCAAGCGATCCATGTCCCCTCTCAGTGCTCAAACAAATTTATGAGCCTATAGCTATATATTTAGCTAAAATTTCCAATGTCATTTTCCATTCAGGTTTCTTTCCTTCAGCATGAAGAATGCTTGTATTCTTCCACTTCTTAACCCATTTGCTGCTTCTGTCGACCAACGCCCGTCGCGACCACTACCTCGGTTGTTATGCGCATCTCCATTGGCTGACGCAGCCTGCTAGCTTAATAGAACGTTCCGCACCGGCGCAGAACGTTCGAAGCAGCAAACGGGTTAAAAAGGCCAACCTCAACCCTGATACTCCGGCCAATTATCAACCCATCTCTAGCTTTCTTTACTGGCCAAACTCGTTGAAAAAATCATGAACGTTCAGCTTACACATTTTATGAAGGAACATAGCTTGCTAGATTCTACTCAATTCAGATTTAGATAAGAGCATAGTATGGAGACTGCACTAATCAAAGTCACAGATGAGCTCAAAATTACACGTGATGCTGGTGGAAATGCTGCTTTGATCCTGTTGGATCTGTCGGCGGCATTTGACACTGTGGATCACTCAACACTTTGTCACCGTCTGGAGAGCATCGCTGTAAAGGGAGCAGCCATAGACCTATTTAGATAATTCTTGTCTAAGAGGGAAAATATTGTAATGCTAGACAAGTTTAAATCTGAATCCTTCTCTCTTCCATGTGGAGTACCACAGGGATCCTGTATTAGCCCATCATTATTCAATCTTGCTACACTGATTCAATATTTTGGTCTTTCACTCATCTCTTTTGCAGATGAGACACAAATTAGGGTCTCGGCAGCAAATAAAACCAGCAATACGAGTGCCCTGCTGTATAGCAGTATGAAATAAATCTGCATCTGGATGGGCATACATTGCCTTAATTTGAACTCAGAAAAGATGGAAGTAATGCTTTTTGGAAGTGACCCCTGTTTTTGGACCCCTGACTGCTGGCTGCCAGAGATGTACCCGCACCCCACTCCCTCCATTAAGCTTAAAAGTTTAGGAGTGATTCTTTACATTAAACTTAATCTTAATAAACAAGTTAATACTATCTATCCACCTCCTCCAATATGCTAAAAATCATCAGAAAGATTCTGCCCTATATTCCAGTTAGTGCAAGGAAAACCGCCATCTCCTCACATTTATTTTATCGAGAATTGATTATTGTAACGGCCTATACACCAATATACAGAAATAACATTTAAACTAATTACAGGAGCTGCAGAATTCAGCTACCAGAGTCCTGCTAAACTTGACAAACCATCATTCCGTTACATCTCCCAAAAAAGCACTATATTGGTTGACGGTCAAAAACCGCATTAAATTTAAAACTCTCTGTCTTACTTATAAGGCTCTACATGGCATTGGTCCAGAATTTTTTAGAAATTCGATTTCATGGTATATTCCTAAGAGGAACCTCAGATCCTTGGGTTCATACTCTGTAACTCTGTACATGTTTAAGAAGCCAGCTTGGGAGATAATAGCTTCCAAGTAGGAGTGACTATGCTCTGGAACGCCCTTCTTCTCCACATTAGACTTGCACCCTCTTTGCTGTCTTTAAGAAAGCTCCTCGAGGGAGGAGCCAAGCTCGCGAGCGAAATGGTCGCCTTGTAGCTCGGCTCCGTCAGCCCTCTGACCTGACTCATATATCCTGTTGCATATCCTGCCCAGAGACGACATATTTTCGACGGAATAGAAACACGTTTCGCTCTCACTCACCGTGTGACCTGGAGGTTCCGCCTTGCGGTGGTTCCGGAGCTGTGCCCACCCGACGGGACCGAGGCCTTCGTGGAGCTGCGACCGGGGCCTCGCCTATTGGATCCGGCCTGGCGTTGTGGTGACCATTGGCCCCCGCCGAGAAACTGCACCACTGGAGAGAGCCACTGTCAGAACTTCCCGGTGATCCTGGACCGGGCCTGCCTTGGCGGCCGGGAGGCTGGTGCGGGGAGCGGTGCTCCGTGGACTGACCGTGTGAAGGGGTCCCCCCGCCGCTGCTCCGTCCATCGACCCTGGACCCTCACGCTCGGGCTCTACCTTAGAGGAGCGCCAGCTCTAATACAGGCGACCTTCTGCCTCGGGCGGCTCTCCTTTCTGCACCGAGACGGCCATTGCTGGGACCCCCCGGACATCTGTAAAGGCCTACATCTGGGAACTGCTCCGGGAGTAGCGGAGAGAGGTGAGGGGGCTGACTCTACAAAATGGCTGCCGATGATCTGAGATGTAGATTTCCTCCTGATGGCGCTCTCCGGTTGCTGGATTGCACGGGAGCATGGTCGTGTGGACGAGAGCCTACGATTGGCGACGTTCTTGATGCTTTGCGATCTTTGCATGCGACCTTGGCCCCCGGTGCTCCGGGGGACTCGTTGCGATCCGCCGCCATCTTGGGTGGACGCTTCTTCATGGTCCCCTCTTGCCTCGATGCCGCCATTGCTTCGCCTCCCTCGGTGGCTCCGAGGGACGCTGCTGTTATTTGTCGATGGGTTTGCGGGCCGGCGGCTCCGGAGCCTCCTGCTCTTCGACGTTTGGAAATTGAGGACTTGGAGATCGTGCGGGGGCCCGATCATCCCCGGGTGCCTGAGAAAGATGGCGGACGGACGCTTGTTTCTGCCTTGCTGAAGTCTTGTTTCTGTTTTGCCAGCACACCCCCGCCT